>NC_089979.1:104052235-104652235 GCF_036417845.1 Apteryx mantelli
CAAATGGCCCACCACAGTACACACTTTCTACACTAAGTACAAAGAGTAGTACTGACCCTCCCCCGCCTTAGACATTCTGCCACACGGCCTCTTCTAGCATGTTAAAATAACAAAACAAAGAATCCCACACTGTCAGGACCAACACCTTCACACTTAAAATTTTTACAAGCTATCAGAGCTCTATTTTCAAAAGGCTTTTTTTAAAGTTCCAGTTTGCTTATGAGCAACACATCCTCACTGAAGAGGATTGCAATCATGTTCTATAGGGTATCATGGGGGGGGAAGAGGGGGGAGAGATACCACTTGGTTGGAGTAATGTATGCTTGTTCCAAATACCAAACATTTTCTATGCCCTATGGAGACAGTTTTATTTTCACTGACATCTGATGTGATAATCTACAAGTGTTTTTCTTCTGAAATTGAAAGGTAATATGTAAAACAAAAATCTTTGTCTTCTTATAATCCCAATACGATTCAGTCCAGTGGTTCATATCTCATAGCTGTTGTAACGTTCTTTACAGCATCATTTGAAAAGTGTCAACTGTCATTCAAAAATGACAAACTATTCTTTATACATAGTTATTATTAGCAAGTACCATGGTACACATTTTTCCAAGCATGGTTTCTCTATATATCTTACTCAATTGAGTTCATACTTCTTTATCAATTACCCTTGCACTAGGCATTGCATGGCAAGTAGAAGATGAATGGAATTAGTAAAAATAAAAATCTACAAGCTAGACACAGCACAGTGCCCTGATGAATACACAGAAAAAGATAAACACATTATTTACTTTAAAGTTAACAATAACATAACACCCATCTGACCTTAACACACTCTTAATACAAGCATTGTTCTGAAATTCAGTGGATTCCTTTCTAGAGTAATTGATATTCATTACTGAGTTCAAACTTCTCACAGAGATGTATCACTTTAGGGTATACTTGAAATAAACCTTTATGATCTCAGAAAGGAGACCAAAAAAAAGTATTTTTTGTTGGAAATGTTATAACATAGAACTCAAAAATTATTCCATAGAGGTTATAGCACAAAGTCCACAGGTCCACTACACGTAGGCTCCTTGTTTTCTTTTTTAATCACATTAGAACCTTATGTAACATATTGGATCAAACTAGAATTTTAGAACTCAATTTTTTGCTGTGCTATTAGGTACTCATGGAAATCCACACACAGGCATATTAAGCAAGAAACATATCACTATGACTGAGTCATTCGCCAAGCATGCCTGTTCACATAGTGTTTGAATTCCCCCAAACAGGGATTCACCCCATCTTGGGAGGCAAGGCTGAGCCAAAATATCACTTCTTGCCTTTGACCACACACTCAAATTGTTTTTCTGTAATCCTAAATTCTTAATTGCAATGGATTACTGTATGAAACAAAAGTTTTTAAGGTCACTATTTTTTTAAAACTGTGAAGTATTTAAAATCAAGAAAAGTCTCAATAATTCAAAACCATTTGGCTCTTCCCTTTCATCTTATTAATCACTGGTAACATTACCTTGATAATTACTGATTTCAGTATGCACCCTGCAGTCTTCAAAGAGGAAGAGCGATTTTTATACCTATTATACAACAAGGATAAAGTGGCAGTGGGATTACTGATGAAACAACAGTTCAGGATCCTGAGAGGAGGCAGCAGTGCAAAAAGCAGCTTCACAACCCTGGACTTTGGCCTGTTCAGAAATCTGCTTGGAAGAAACCTATGAGATACGGTCCTGGAGAGAAGAGGGGTCTAGCTGGTTGGTTTTCCAGGATCACCTCTTCCAAGCTCAAGAACAGTCCATCCCAACCAGCAGGAAGTCAAGCAAAGGTGGCACTGTCCAAGCATGCAGGGATGGGGCCAGAAAGGCCAAAACCCATCTGGAGTTTAATCTGGCAAGAGATGTCAAGGACACCAAGAAGGGCTTCTATAAATATAGCAGTAGCAAAAGGAAGACTAGGGGAAATGTGGGCCTGCTGCTGAATGGGGCAGGGGCCCTGGTGACAAAGGATGCAGAAAAGGCTGAGGTACTGAATGCTTCTTCATCTCAGTCTTTCCCAAGATGTGGACCCCTTCTTTGCACCCTGCTGCCTCTGTTGGCTGCACTCTGGGCCTGGCTCTTACACAGGCCTTTCCCTCGCACTGGCTAAAACAGTGCTTGACCCTCCCTAACCAGGGGTCAGCAGGAATAAAAGCCCCAACTCCCTTTGATCAGGGGCAACCCACAGAACTCCTTCACAGCAGCTAGAGCTTGCTAGAGCTTCTCAGGAGAAATCAGGACTCCTGGGACTGTCCTTACCTGGCTCCCCTTAGCTATCAGCAGCAGGCCGTCTCTAGTTCCTCAGGGGATTCCCAGAAATCCCCCCCAACTTCCAACACAGTTCTCAGAAAATCTAAGCAGAGCCTAGAGACTGCTGTGCAAGCTGCTGCATCTGTTGGCTGCCTCTGTTAGCTATGCTCTGCTAATCAAATCAAAGTGACCAAAAAAAAATTCTGTGCCAAGTCATCTGTCTTATTACAGTCACCTTATTCAGAAAAGAGTCTGAGCTTCACATTTTCCCCACCTGTTTAAAATAAGCTCTTTAAGCCTGTACAATTGTTTAGAGCCCATCCTGGATGACAGTATTCTTCATGTACATTTAAAATTAGAGTGATAGTATCTTCCTTTGTTATAGTCAGGTCCAGCTTATCTTTGATAGTCTGGCTACCACCCAGCTGTCCTCCATTTCAAAATAACATGCCACTGGTACAGCTGTAGGTATCACTCTTTAACTAACTCTACGCACAGTATGGATTTTTCCAGCACCTCCATCAGCTTCTTCCAGTGCTCTCACATCACTGAGCCCTGCTACCTATAAACTTTGGGCTTCAGACTCTGAATTCACCATTTTTGCTAGCCAGGAAAAACAAGTAAACAAACCACACAGCTAGCAATTACATAGGTAAGCATGGTAAAGGTAAATTTCCATCTTTTAAAAGCCTCTTCCTTCATTCCCAGCCTTTGCCTTTAAAAAGATTCAGGGAATTGATCATAGTACAGAGAGAACTGCAGCCTATGAGGAATGAGTCAAAGATGATATATCAAAATAGTAAAAAGTGAAACTATCATAAAATAAAATCTCTGGTCTAACTCTCCAGTAGTGTTTTAGCCTAACATACCCTTCCACAGTTTCAGTGAGTCTTCATGGCAGTAAGACATCAAATTCCACTGTACCAGAAGTCATTTAAATCAGTTATCTACAGAAATGTTAGTGATGTCTCAAGCAACATAGGTTCTCTATGCTTTCATGTAAAATATGATCAGGTCTGACCGAGTATTTGAATAACCGCTAATATTTCCTTCTAGTAATCCCATCTTTAGATAATAAACAGCACTCCAACATGTTTCAGCTTAGATTTGAAAGACAAGAATATAATGATTGATTAGCATTAGTATTACCCTGGGAAGCTATTTTAGGATGCTTTCCGAAACAAGCAGATTGTCATTCATTGGAAAGTCAAGAGCAAATGTTATTAGCATATCTTAGAGGCATTATTCCCTTGCTATTAGAAGCTCTCCAAAACTTACAACACTATTTTGTTTTGACTTTGTGAAACTTTGATGTACAAGTGACTGTTAAAGCATATTTCTGTTTTGCTATTCCAGACAACTACAACCCAATAGCTTTTGTGATGAGAAGATGGAGGTAACATCTTTTCTGAAGTACTTAACCTCTACATTAGAATATTCCTATATAGCCTCCTAAATGTTTATCAGAGCCTAATTTAACAACACACAAATATTACAGTGGTCTTGTTCTGATTTTTCTTTCCTAACAACAAATTTTTATCGTGCTTCCATCTTCTCATGGTATTAAATTGTGGCACACAAGGGATAAAAGTATAAGATTTTGAACTGAAGTTTTAAAGTTAAGATGAAACTAAGTTGAGCTAAGAGGATGAACAGTGTTCGTTTATAAGCTCAAAGGAACAAATCTAAAAATTCAGCTCATCTGAATATCTATGCTGGTATTATTTTTACAAAAACCATTGCCTCCACTGGAAACATTTTGTGCACTAATAATCACTTGTTTCTTGCCCATAAGACATGTCCATACACACAGTATTCATAATAGTTTTCCAATACTCCAGAAGAAAAACTGAAGTATGTTTTACTTTCTGTAAAGCCAAACACCAGCTTAGTCATAAATTATTTTTGTGTCAGCACATAAGCAAACTATTCTTACAGTTGTCCCTTCCCAAAGTAATTATTGTTTTTTGAAAGATCCTAGACAGGTCCTCTGGAATGGATACTGTGTGTCCGTCAAATATTGTGGCCAAAAGTAGTTAATGGCATAACTAGTATGAAACTTGTTCCTTTACTTCTACCATCCTGCATGCCTTGTGCAAGTCATGATAGCCTGCTTGGAAAATCTGAACATCTGGTAGTTACACTGGTTCTAAACAGTTAAGTACTTTTGACAGAACAGCTCAAGTCAGAAAGGGAAACTGGATTAAAATTTAGGTACAATTGTAGTCAAGTAGTGCTGCACCTGAATGTCATCTTCTGGCACAAGCTTCTCTACAGTGACAAGAGCAACAGATATTAAAGAGGAAGACTGTATATTCAGATGGCAAAAAATAAATACCTATTTATGCAACTATTTCACTGTTATGACTATTTTTTGCCATTCTCTTCAGACAAAGTAGAAATTCTGTCTTGCATATATGTTCACTGCATTCAATACTTCTCTGCTGCTGTCATTCCAGTGTGATGTATTTTGAATAATAATCTATTACATAATGTTGCATTCATAAATTTGTTGTACTACATGACATTGTGTAAGTAAAGCATACACTTTTTTGTATATGAATCTTCACATTAAGTGAACAAACCCTTTACTCCATTCATTTAATGAATCCTACTACCCAAAGATTAATGTAGCCATACATTGTATGAAAGACAGTCTAAAATTAAAGCATTATAATTAATAAACTGTCTTATGTGACAGGAAAATCTCCATGGTGATAGGAAAATCCCCTTGGTGATGTTATAGTTAGGCATTAAATTTAGCTCTTCTTTTAGCTTGATAGCCATTTAAGCAACAATAAATCACACCGATTTATGTCCAAATATCCATTTGATTTGAGGGGGCGGAGGGCAGGGGAGAGCAGGGAGAGGACTTACCCATGCTACAGAGCTTCATCTACACTATGCAAATCCTTTCATTTTTCTAGGTGCTTAGTTGGTTTCATTTCATGTTTGTTGTCCAAGTAAACCTGAAAAACTTTTTAAACAGGATAAAACCTCTGTGGAATCCCTAGGAAGAACTTCACTGACTGGTATTTGCTTAAAGTGCTCAAACAAGTTAGTATGCGCACAGCCAGAGTTTTTGAAGGTCAGAGACATATTATTTCTGCCCAGCTTCAGATTTCACAAGAACTTTGTTTTATAGCCCTGATTTAAATATGATTATATTTGGTGTTTGCCTGGATCTACTCCATTTAGAATTGAGTTTGGATTCAGCACGATCATTTTAACTATGCACAACCTTAAATGCTACCTGAAGTTCAGATGCAGACAATCAGGTGTGATACAACATCAACTAGTAAGGTGATGTTAAAACTAAATTTAACTCTCTACATTGATACTTTGACCACATTCATTTCTTAGTGTACACAAAATCATGCACACAGCTACCTTTTGCTTTTTTCTTGCCATCACAGTCAATACTGGAGTTTAACAGAAAGGCAAGCAATTTGTTCAGAAGAGATTACTATATGTAAGCAGCACACAGAGTACACATTTTCAGTTCACAACTAGAAAGAATAAACTATATGTTCTTCTACTTCTAGTGAAGTCATCTAAGTCGTCAATTATCCTTCTCCTCTTTTAATAAACCTATTTGTTTGCTCATTCTTAAAGGTATTTTTTAAACGCTTATTGATCCTTAGAGGAATAACGTTCCTTTTGTCAGCTTGTACTAAACATTGAACAAATACATAAAACTATACCACTGCACCGTGTCACATGGTAACACTGGAGTAACTTTAACTGTGTTTTCTGAGGTTTCAAACCATGGCAGGTAACCGATCATGATAAACTGGTATTTTTTAGGCATAGATATGCCTCAACAGCAGGAGAAGTGAGTGCATAAATTATAACCTCAGCCAGACACTGTTTCAAGATTAGAGTTTCCTAAGCCTTTGTATTTATGGCAGTTTAAGAGCCCCAGTAGTAAGCCAGAACTGGCTTCACACAGAAGAAAACAAACAGCATCCTTGTCCCAAAGATCTCAACCTGCATTTCATCCTCATTGGAAAGGTCCTAAAAAACAGCTGTCAAACACCTTGCAATTGCCATTCCCACATTTTAATCAATTTTTCTCATTTTCCCACCTCGTAATTCAAACAACACTATGCAAGTTAAAAGCTCCCTACTTCCCATTGTAATTATCATGACTAAGACAAGGTTTTAGAAGGCAAAGGAATTGAAGTTCCCTTCTTCACAAGACTAACTTTTAGAATTTGTTTCAAAGATATAGCTAAAAGCAGGGTACAGAATCTTGAATCTTCAAATGTATTGTTACATTTTCCACCCTCAAAATGACTATAGCTATAATTAATCTTTCTATATTCAGAATTAATTCCCTATGTTCTGTGTGTCTATTAAAGCTTGTTTTTAGTTTTATATATTACACTTGTCTCCCTCTCAAAGTGGAGAGATTTATTAAGCTCACTTGTTGAAAGACTTTCATTGTTCAGGCTATTAGTTTGATTCATCCTCAAGTTTTTAAAGGTCAGCTGCAAACCCCCACAAACAGCTTGACAAACAACCAACCTTTGTAGATGAACATCAAATTTACGTGATATTATATCATTCTTACACTCTTGTAATTTGCAACAATCTAGTTCATGGCATGTCATTTAAAGATATGTAGGCCCTGAATTATTCATGGATTCAAACCACCAATAAATTATTCAAAACTACCCTCCTTGCTTGGATATCTGTTCCCATTTAAATTATTTCAATTTCAAATCATCCATTCAGAATTTAAAAGGATAACCAAGATCAGTCCTGAATTTGGAAGTGTGTTTAATTCTCAATTATGTAATCTTCAATAAAGCAATTCAACAAAAGATAATCAACAGATTATCTTTATATTGATCATGTTTTTGTTGGATCTGGAAGAAATAAGAGTGCAGCATTACAGCAGATATGATTTTCTTCCAGGTTCCTGAAGAAAATAAATCTTATATATATATTTAAACAGGAAAGAGACTGTTTTCAAGCTTTCTCAGTTAATGTAATTGTTGGGCTCTTGGTACAGCTGGTGATTAGTAGCTCACACAACAAAGAGGACAATATGGTATAGAAGACCCCATAAGAGTTTTCAGCTTACATTTCATAACAATTGAAGTTTAATTTATGAAGAAAAGGGTGTGATAATGATGAATAAGGTGGCCCCATGCCAGGTCTACATCTCTGATTCCAACACAAGTAATTTACATTCAATTCTAATTTTTCAATCATTTTCAATAAAAGATCAATAATCCTCTCTCTATATGTTGTCAGGGAAAAGAAACATGAAACAAGATTTTACTTCTTTGAGATGTGAAATGGAATAAGTAGTCACAGAATACATATGCTATGTACTTGGAAAGGCCCCAAATAAGAATAGATGAGAATCATTCATTTGAAGATACCTTTGCCTCTTCACTGAGGATGAAGTCAGTTGTCTGATAGATTCAGGCTATTTACAACTAATAGTTTATTCATTATTACTAGTCTAAATGAAAATGAAGTGCCTGTTACCTGTACAATAATTAGTGTTTTCCATAATACTGGCTTTTTATTTTCAGAGGTCACTTGACTAGTTTGTCATCATTGCTAAATGGATTATTGACCTCAGTTACTGTATGCTTGTGGTTGATGCTGATCACTCCGCAATCCTTCAAAAATTGCTGCATTCCTTTAGTATACGTTTGCCTTCTTTAGATATTGCCATTTCAAAATTAAAAAACAAACACACACACACACAACTGACTGTTCCACAGCAGATGAGCAGATCAGGTGAAAAGACTCTTGTGGCGGATTAATGGCACGGACTCAGGAGGGTTTGCATCCTGAGACCTTTATTGTTTATTCTAACACATATTTATACTAAAAAGTTAGCTGCTTCAGCGATTTCACAGATACACTTTGCTAAGCCAATCATTATGCAGATTATGTCACAGGTAGCCAATCATTGCACCGATCATGCACGCAATGATCATGCCTTGTACTTTACCGTTTGCTTCTTTGTTGGAGAAACGCTGACTTGTTCTTAGCCTTGGTTCCCACTGGCTTCTGCTGGTTTATCTGTACTTTCTCAAGATGTATCATTCCTAGCCACACCAGTGTCCTTGGGTATGCTTGCTCCTGTTGAGACTTCTCTTTGTTCAAGCTAGCAACAGTTTCTCCAGTTCCCCTTTTCCCGTGGCTTGCAACTTTCCTCCAACTTAACCCTGTCATGACCCTCCACAGACTCTGATGCAGAATTTTCTCCACCTGTGGAGACTAGTCACCCTCAAAGGTTCCACCAGCAGCAACATCAGCTTGCAGAAGTCATGTAGCAAGTCATGCAGGAGCAGCCTTGAAATACAATATATTTACAAGATAATTGTAAATACAATACAATACACCACACCTTTTCAACCAACCTTCACATTACTTTCATCTTGAGGTAATTACTTCTAAAAGGAACAGTGCTAGGGAATCTCCTTGAAGGTTCATTAAAACCACTGTACACAGCATTGACCTTCTTATAAGCTTAGAAGAGCTGTCAAGCATTCTATCACATTACAAAAAAGCTAGGCTGTTGTGAACCAGAAGGGAGATGGAGAAGGGAATGACAAATAGATACTACCACAGTCCCTATGCTATTGGTTGCACGGATGGCTATTTTGCGCAAAGAAATTTATTTCTATCTCACCCTTGGTTGTCTTTCTCAGGAGCTTACAGATGACTTGAAACCAGAACATACCATATGAACCAGGTCTTTAATTTCAATTTATAATTTGCTTATGCATATTATTTCATATCTCTTCTTTAAAGTGTACATTTTAATCCTAACAATTTAGAAGCAATTCCGCAACACACCTTCTGTGTACAACTGCTGCATGACAGCTTCATCTATTTCTTCTAGTGAAAATTGTTTTCATCTGCTCTAAGAATATTTCTGTAACTATTAGAGAATGCCTTTACATCTGGTAATGAGACGTTAAAGTTGAGCTGCAGGTTCTAAAAGATGCCACTTACCTCTGAAGGCCTTCAGAGGTAAGTAATTAGAGTTTGTTATCATGGAAGAAAACTGATATCTCTTTTCTACAGAAGTTCTGACTTTGTCAAAAAAAAACAAAAATGCAAGGGTCTTTAAAAAAAAGTGATGCCATTAAAGACAGCTGTAATCCTATTTTCATTTACATGTTAGGCTACTCATCTGGACATTTTGTCTGTAGTTCCATCATAGTAAATCCAGCTAGAGAGGAGATCACTATTCTCATGGGAGATGCAGAGCAGTGAAAAAGCCTAAAAAGAGTAAGAAGCACCTAAATTAGAAAGGACTCAAGACAAGAGTTAACAATTCCAGAAATGAAAAGTTTGGTTTGGGAGTTTTATTTTTCCATTTTATTCTTTTGTACTGAAGAGTCAAAAAACAGAGTAAGGGACAAAAAGATCAGTAGGGATTTTTTTCCAGTCAGGTCAGTTTATTAAGGATATGTCAGAGTCCAGTACTCTCTGACCAAGTTCTTTCAGATATTCCACACATGGAGAGTGTAATGTTTAATATAAGAGTTTACTTTGAAGGTATTTGATGTTACACAGGATTTTTGATTTAGCAGAGTGATACAGCAATATACTGAAAGCACAATACAAGTGTACACACTCAGCAAAATATAGCAATTGCAATATACAGTTCAATCACAATATCCATGTAATTCCCATTACTGGTCTCTATAATATGCTCACCATCACAATACTGGGCATCCCCAGTCACCAGGAAGGAATACATGGGTTGAAATCAGTTCAAGCCCATTGCTCTTTTCCAAATTCTGTTGGTAGCTGTTCGGGTTTTATACCCTATGCTGGGCTGAGCCACATATACACATTCTCTCATGTTGGTCTGGCTATCTCAAGGAGAAACAATTTACACCAGTTAATCCACTCAACAGATACAGCTGCTTATCTAAAACAAAGGTCACCTTCCAGTCCCCTTTGTGCTGTGATAAAGTCAACTTTCTGTGCAACAGCTGAGGTTAATGAGTCACACCCTACATTATTCCTGAGCTTCATGGGCACCTCGCCCTCACTCATCTCCTCTGAGCCTTCTCCATTGTAGAGGTTTATTGGTCAGTCACAGGATACTCTTACTGCTCCTTAATAAGAGGATAAAATATCTCTAGTTGGCCTTCCAAATCCAGCAAGTGTTGGCAGAATATTCTTGGCTAGGTACTAAGGTTATTAATGATAAAAATGTATCCTGAGGCTCAGGCAAGTATGTGCGTATATTTCAAGCTTACTGCTGTTACAGAAATTGGCAGCTCTGAGATACAGTTGGTTAAAGACTATTGTTCTTCTCCAGTTCTTTCTTTCATTATGAGACTCTAGTTCCATTCTTTTAAGGCATTTATACCATCTGTTTTCTACAGAACACTGACATGCTTCTTTCTCAGGATACCCTAGAAAGGTAGCATTATTATAGTAACTGCCCCATATACTCCTCCTTCCCCTTTTAAAAAAAGCCTGTCAAGTGTAAAGAGCACAACTTTAAGGAAAGGGGCAACCTTGGAGCTTCAGACAGAGAAAGCAGCAAGTTCTGGAAAGTCACATGTACTATCCATCTGTAAATTGCTGCCACACCAGTCCCACTTGCTACTGCAATCCCATATCCCACTCATCTTTTCCAGCAGAACTAATGGAGAGCTCTCCCCTGGGTCAGACACAAGCAAGTTATCATGATCTCAATGGGTTACACTACCAAGTTGAAGTAGCCATCTGCCTACATGCTTTTAGCCCACTTCAGTTATGAGATAACACAATTTAGCTTAATCTTCAATGTAAGAGCTAAATGTGAGATTGCATGACTTAACTCAAATCTGAAAACCTGCATTACCTCTCAATTTGACAGGCAAAGCATGCACCCAACTAATGGATAGCAAAGGTTAGCTGAAGGGGGGGAACTTGTTAAGCCATTACAACTTAATCATGCTAATGAAAGGTTTAATCTAATGTGTTTTACAGCATATCTGCAGTGGTAAGTACAGTTTAAGGATGCATCCATGAACAGTTACTCCAGTTCAGATCAGGCATAATAATTCATAAAGCTGTGTAGCTTATTCATGATGCTTAGTAGATAATACAGCATCTTTATGTATATACAAGTTCACAAGATTCTGTTCTAGAATAACCTAAGGAAATCACAACATTCAACCATAGGCCACCCTCCTTTTTTGTGACAGCTACTAATCTATGGCTAAGAGTTATATCTAGCTTGTAGAAGCTAGAGTCTTCAAAACCAGGGATTTTATTTGCAGAAGATATAAAAATAAAAAAACAACATCTGGTTTTATTGCAATTAGTATATGGTTCAGGACTCATGCCCACTGTTTTTCAATACAATTGCTGTGGATCTGTGTTTCTTTATCACATGCTGAGACCTGACATCAGCTATGCTTCAGACATGGGTGACAACTCAACTTTCAAGAAGAAAGCTGTACCTGTGAAAAATGATCATTTATTTCTACACATATTCAGGCTTAAATTCCTGCCTCAGCATACAAGAGGCATAACACTTCTGTTCTATGAGTGATCCTTTTGTTACGAGGGGCCTCAGACAAGAATGCACCCAAGGACATAGCTCTTGCAACTGTGACTGGTACATCCTGAAGGACTACAGATAAACCAGCAGAAACCAGTTGAAACCAAGATAAGGAGCTAGACAGCTTTTTCAAACAAAGAGATGAGCCAAGCCGAGACCATATATGGAAGAGGAGCTCAAAGTTCATGGAAAGACACTAAGAGGCACCTGTTAGGCAACCACTAGAGACCACCAGAGACCCCTATAGAAGTCCCTCAGACTCGGACCGCATGCATAATGACTATGCAAATATGATAATTAGTTCCAGGAAATAGAATGAATATGTGTAATCATTCCAGGAAATTTAATGCATATGTTTTTAACAGAGCAACATAAACTTTGGCTGATGCAACATATGGCATGCACGTTGGGCAGAGTGATCCCCCATGCATCTGGTGCCGTAATAAAGAGAAGGCCTGCTTCTTAATGCTACATTGGTGTTAAGGAGTTTTACTCCTGATTTCAGCGACACTTTGACAAGAGTTTTTATCTGAATTAAAAAAAACCAAACAACACACACCTAAAAAGCAGCTCCTCTAGTGCTAAGCTACTACTCATGAGCAACAATTACATTCCTTTCAACAATCATATTTGCTCAAACACATTCTCTGTACTTACATACCTAAAACCTTCCAACACAGCTATATTCATTTTGGTGCAATGAAAACAACACAACCAATTCTAGCTTTCTTGCTGCTTAATAATGTGGCAAGACTTACTTTATTTTAAAATAAATCATAGTATTATTGACCAAGCATACCCCTAAGCTTACTCTGACTTCAGCAGACTTACAACAAAGGTAACTCTGGTCCATTATGCCAAAGTGACTCAGAGCCAAATTATGATTAATTATCAGGAAAAGGAAGTTAAAAAAAGAGCCAAGTCTTCTGTTCAGAATGAATACTAATAAGGCTAAAACCCACCAACACGAAGTGCTACATTTGTGCAATGCTCCCTTGAGCAGATAATCACAGATAATCACAAAGTAATGGATCATGGTACTAATCTTTCTGTAAGAAAATGTAGCTATCATTTACAATTTTAGCATTAGCCTCACAGTTTTCCCCAACTTTTATTAAAATCAGTGTCAAAAAACATTTAACTCTATATGGAAAACTGAAAACATCCCCTCTTCCACCAGGTTCTGTTTGCTTTAAAAAACAAATATTTTAATTCCCATTTTGAATAAAGATACATTCATGTGTACCTTTTAATGCCACTTATTCTAACCTGCTGTGTCTTGTTGGACTAAGACACAGTCCCTAAGCATTAGGAGAAGAAAAAAAAAAGATTTTTTTATTTTTTAATTCAGACCACCTCAGCACAAGCTGTTTTACCATTCCTTCTCCTTCTCTCAGGAAGGATTTAAAAAAAAAAAAAAAAAACCCACACCACCACCCCACACCACTTTAATTACAACTTTATTTCACTATTTTTCCCTTTCTCTTTTCAATTATAAGTTAAATGGCTTAATGTAAATGGCTTAATGCAAATCCCTTAACAAGAGTACTGCTTTTCCTCCTGCTTTCCTAACTAGTTTTTTCTGCTTAAGACTGACATACAAGTTCTGGAATCACCTCACTAAGCACTCCTAACAATTAAAACGTACCAGTGAAAAGCTGTGCAAAGAATGATGCTGCTATAGAGTAATCATTCAGTATTAGTACAGTATGTGAAATAAGTGAACTTGTGTTATTTATTCTTTTATGAATTCTTTTATTTACACAACATAACAGGGAACTTGCGTGCTGTATTGGTCCATATCATTAAAGTTATAACCTATATTTCTCATATTAATTGCCCAATTAAGACCTCACAGGCTGGCTCAATATTACCTTATCTACAATGAAGAGCAGACTGATTCAGATTGGGGTTAGTATTGAAAATGCCACTTGGGCAACCGCATAGCTCAGGATAACTGCTCCGGGAGTTCTCTTCTTTTCAAAAGCAAAGAGGACAGGAGACATCATGAATTTTCAGGTCCTTTTTCAGCTAGCAGGGAACACATCTAGCAACTCTTTTCCCCCCAGTGGGTGTGAAAGCAGTTCCATCCCCAGTCTTTATTAAAAACTGTTATAAATGTGGCATTATGTAGTACATCTAGACCTTTCAAGTTAATTGATTCAAATACTACCATTTGTCCACACGACTCCCCTCTCTTTGCCTAATAACGTGAAACATTTCACAACATGGATTAAGCTTTCAGCTTTGTGAAGACAATCAAGTAATAAGCAGCATTCATCACAGTCCAATGGGGACAGTCAAGTTTCAGTATAACCAATTTAAGCTGTTTAATGAGCATTTCAGGTGAATATGAATGTTTTTATTCTTAGGTACAACATCACTAGGCATGATCACCCACTAGATACAAGGCACTGAGAGAAAGGCCATTTGCTGTCAGACTTCCTTAATTAACTGCAGAAGCGGAAAAAGCAACCTTCAAACATAGCTGTCATGCACAAACCATATTTGCATAATTTACAATTTCACTACATAACAATTGGCCAAATTAAGTTCCATCTTCTCAATAGTCATATTTGTTTAAGAAAGTACGGCTGACCTTGGGATAAATTGAGCAGCTGTATTTCTCATTGAATGCCTGAGCCAGAACGGATGTCCTGGCAGGAGCAACACTAGCTTGGCATTCAGTAAAGTCATTAAAAACAGACCACATGCATCTTACATAGTTTACAAGAATTCAATGCCCATTCCAAAGACCACACCTTTCTATTGACAGTCTACTTTTTCCTCTTACATCCTTCACAAATTTTATTGTTTCCCAGTAAATTTGCCTTTTCTTGCTTCCTGTCTCTATATAGAAAAGGGTTTGCTCCTGACCAGGCTTAACACAGTATTTGCAGTAGCTGAAACTTAAAGGCACATCTGAACAGAGGAAAAAGAAATCCTCTTCAAAGCATTCCATACAAGGACCATCTTTATCCCTCAAGTGGTCAACAACCACTATCCTAACACGACTTACAGTAGCTTCAGGAAACATACCTTCTATTCCAAAACAAAATCTTCAATGTGTGGGCATGTATATGTATACTTTTGCAGGCACAATGAAGATTCAGAGGTCAACCTCTTGAATTTATGTTTACAGCATGTAAACCATACGGACAGATCCTTGCAACTATTTGATTGCCCAGATTCTTCAATGAGAGCTGCTGGCTGTTCAATAGTTTGGAGAAAGTCAATCAGCATCTACACCTAAACACAAACTAAATTCAGAGTTTGAAGGTGGTCTTAATGTTTATATAAAAAGGTCCCTTTTTCCTCACAAGAATTAAAAAAAGAAGCCATCACTGACCTTACACTACCAAAAGCAATTATAGCTTTGTAAAGAGGAGAATACAGCAAGAGTAAACAGCAACACTTCCATAGTCTAATGGTTTTGGTGACATTACAACAAAGAAGAGAAGAAAAACTGGTGTAATCCAATTCTATTGAATTCTTCAAATATCTTACCGCAAAATGATTTTAAAAAAATGCAGCATGCAATGAATACATGCTTCTATTGCACAAGCTATCACAGTAAAAGCCAAAGTATTTTCAAGTGATGCAGAAATTTGGTGCTAAATTGACATAGGAAAGCTTTTTAGTGAGCTTTGCCCATCTTTTGGAGTGAAAAGTTAAAAAAAAAATGAGTATTTTCTAATATAGGAAGATTGAAATGCATACAAAACAACTATTTCCATATTATGACAGCTCTTCCAGGTGCAAGACATTATCTCCATTTCAAAGAAGGTAAGTTGCGATAATGTGGATTCAGCAATACCATCCACGCAAAGGAAGTTTGTAGCACATCTAGAAACTAATCCTTATTCTCTCAAGTAGAAAGAAAGTCTCTTAGCCACCAAAATCAATCAATCAATAAATAAATAAAGGCACTAAAAAAACTGAACATGCTAAAGACAGTTTGTCCAGAAGTCGAAAGTCCTCAGAACTCAGGCCAAGTTCACTGCATTGTTGTGTTAGAATCCTTTTAATCTCTCAGTTTTTCCATATTACCACTTAATGACCTTTCAGTCTCTCTAATTGAAAAAGTTTTCTAATACAGATACAAAGTTCCTTAAATAGTTTAAATATTCATAGGTTTGTAGCTAAGACCCATAACATTATTCTTTCAGAATGCCTTTTCAATTAAATCCATCGCACTAAATAAGTCACATTAGTAAGACAATTTTACAAAATGATCAATGACATACTTAATGCTGACATTTAAAGTTGATTTCACTCTAAAACAGTTGTCACCTTCCATATTTATTGTCTACAGATGATTTCTACATCAGGTATCCTCAGCTTTCAAGTGTAATTACCTTTCCCTTACTGCTAATAACAACAAGCTACCGAACTCTGACTAAATCTAAAGGACAAGATGAGCTACCAGAAACAATATCTTTTACTTGATTTAAAAAAAAAAGACTTATTAAGGTTCTGGAAAATAATATATCAATTTACTTTTTCACATTTATACCTCTTTACTAGATCTGACTCCAATATTTCACAGAATCGCTGAGGTTGGAAGGGACCTCTGGAGATCATCTAGTCCAACCCCCCTGCTCAAGCAGGGTCACCTACAGCACCTTTCCAAGGATCGCGTCCAGGCAGGTTTTGAATATCTCCAGAGAAGGAGACTCCACAACCTCTCTGGGCAACCTCTTCCAGTGCTCTGTCACCCTCACAGTGAAGAAGTTTTTCCTCATATTCAGATGGAACTTCCTGTGTTTCAGTTTGTGCCCATTGCCTCTTGTCCTGTCTCTGGGCACCACTGAAAAGAGTCTGGCTCCATCCTCTTGACACCCTCCCTTCAGATACTTGTACACATTGATAAGATCTCCTCTCAGCCTTCTCTTCTCTAGGCTAAACAGGCCCAGCGCTCTCAGCCTTTCCTCATAAGAGAGATGTTCCAGTCCCCTAATCATCTTTGTAGCCCTTCGCTGGACTTGCTCCAGCAGTGCCACATCCCTCTTGTACTGGGGAGCCCAGAACTGGACGCAGTACTCTAGATGTGGCCTCAGCAGGGCTGAGTAGAGGGGGAGGATCACCTCCCTTGACCTGCTGGCAACACTCTTCCTGATGCAGCCCAGGATACCATTGGCCTTCTTGGCCACAAGGGCACATTGCTGCCTCATGCTTCACTTGGTGTCCACCAGCACTCCCAGGTCCTTCTCCGCAGAGCTGCTTTCCAGCAGGTCGACCCCCAACCTGTCCTGGTGACTGGCATTATTCCTCCCTAGGTGCAGGACCCTGCACTTGCCTTTGTTGAACTTCATGAGGTTCCTCTCTGCCCACCTCTCCAGCCTGTCCAGGTCTCTCTGAATGGCAGCACAGCCGTCTGGCGTATCGGCCACTCCTCCCAGTTTTGTATCGTCAGCAAACTTGCTGAGGGTGCACTCTGTCTCTTCATCCAGGTCACTGATGACTAAGTTGAACAAGACTGGACCCAGTACTGACCCCTGGGGGACACTGCTAGCTACAGGCCGCCAACTAGACTCTGCGCCGCTGAGCACAACCTTCTGAGCTCTGCCATTCAGCCAGTTCTCAATCCACCTCACTGTCCACTCACCTAACCCACACTTTCTGAGCTTCCCTATGAGGATGTTCTGGGAGAGAGTGTCAAAAGCCTTGCTGAAGTCAAGGGAGACAACATCCACTGCTCTCCCCTCATCTATCCAGCCAGTCATTCCATCAGAGAAGGCTATCAGATTGGTTAAGCATGATTTCCCCTTGGTGAAGCCATGCTGACTACTCCTGATCACCTTCTTGTCCTCCACATGCTTGGAGATGGCCTCCAGGATGAGCTGCTCCATCACCTTTCCAGGGATGCAGGTGAGGCTGACTGGCCTGTAGTTGCCTGGGTCCTCCTTCTTGCCCTTTTTGAAGACTGGGGTGACATTGGCTTTCTTCCAGTCCTCAGGCACCTCTCCTGTCCTCCATGACCTTTCAAAGATGATGGAGAGTGGCCTAGCAATAACGTCCGCCAGCTCCCTCAGCACTCGTGGGTGCATCCCATCAGGGCCCATGGATTTGTGGGTGTCAAGTTTGCCTAAATGATCTCTAACCCGATCCTCCTCGACCAAGGGAAAGTCTTCCTTTCTCCAGACTTTCTCTCTTGCCTCCAGGGTCTGGGGTTCCTGAGGGCTGGCCTGAGCAGTGAAGACTGAAGCAAAGAAGGCATTCAGGAACTCCGCCTTCTCTGCATCCTTTGTCACCAGGGCACCCATCACATTCAGCAAAGGCCCCACATTTTCCCTAGTCTTCCTCTTGCTGCTGATGTATTTGAAGAAGCCCTTCTTGTTGTCCTTGACATCTCTTGCCAGATTCAATTCCAAACGGGCCTTAGCCTTCCTCGTCGCATCCCTGCATACTCTGACAACGTTCCTATATTCCTCCCAAGTGGCCTGTCCCCCTTTCCACTTTCTGTAGACTTCCTTCTTCTGGTTGAGTTTTGCCAGGAGCTCCTTGCTCATCCACGCAGGTCTCCTACCTCCTTTGCTTGACTTCCTACTCATAGGGATGCACCGCTCTTGAGCCTGGAGGAAGTGATGTTTGAATATTAACCAGCTCTCTTGGACCCCCCCTCCTTCTAGGGCCCTAACCCATGGGATTCCTCCAAGTAGGTCCCTGAAGAGGCCAAAGTTTGCTCTCCTGGACTCAGGCTGGCATATTCAGATACTGCTTTTGAGATTTTCCACTGTGCAGAAGCGAACTAGACAATGAGACCTGGTGGGAACAAGTGTGGTCGTCTAGGCCTTATGATCGAGAACAGAGAACTCATAGTCCAGATCCCTGCATTAAATCCTATATCATGAAATGAAAATTAAGTAAAATGAAATAACTTCAGCACATGAGATGGAGAGTGCCTCAAAGACAGTTTATGGTTCAGAACAGGTAAGGAGAAGGACCAAGCAGCAAAAGAAATTGATCTTGGATCTCCTTGGCTTGCTTGACAAAGTTTTTAATCCAGAGGACCTGGAAAGGAGAGACAAGGCAGTTTGGTAGTTCCTCCTCCAGCCATGTTTCAGAAGACAATATATGCTTTTATTAAGAGAATGGTGATAGTTGCTTACTTTCTGGAGACAGTCACAGGATGTGAATTCTTAATAGGGAGAAAATACAACTTCTTGCAACCTCAAGTAAAATTTCAAAGCCCCAAAGAGTGGAGGTAGATCCCCTCAAAACTAATCTAAGGAAATTCTTTTGCATTACCCTATGGACCTTCTACACTACGTGGCACTGGAAACCTTGACTTTAGTTTCTACTCCAGAGGCCTAGCAATTAAAGACTGCAGTTTTCACCTTCATAGTGCTAAAGATGTGTTTGTTTTAGTCTTTGCTTCAGTGTGGCAGCGAGCAGTGTGAGGGCTGCTCTGTGATGGGAATGAGCCAGGAGCTGAGGGTGACCCCAGCTCAGTCCATGCCCTCACCAACAGGGCACTGTCCAGGCCAGTGATGATGACAGGATCCATCAACAGCCTAGGCACAATCAGACAAGGAGAGGTAATGGGTCAGGTCAATCCAGATGACCAGGGAGCAAGTCAGGGGACAGAGTTGCCTACAATGTAGCTCAGGGCAGGATGAGGTGCCCCAGCCTGAGCTGAAATGGGGCCCCAAAGCCCATGGGCCTGTTGAGGCTGCCCTGGGCCATCAAAGTCCATTGCTGCCCTCAAAGCCCTGACAAAATACCAAGCCAGCTATATTTCTGCAGATACTGGCTTCTACATGGAAATCTCTGAAACCTGAGTTTGGTTGTCACACCTCTTATTACTGGAATGAAAGAGAAAAGAATGTGTTGTAATATTCTGCTCCCCAGCCCAACTTTGCTCAGCTAGCAATGGGATGTTAAATAAGTATGTATTTAAAACTTGTTAAAGAACTTCATGCTTACCTGGATCTGTATTGCTAGAGAACATCCACAGGAATACAGAAACGAAGTCTGTTAAGTAGTTAGGAACATATGTGCGGGTGTGGCTGTCTGTACTGGATGTAAGGCAGAATAGGTAATAACAATAGAAATTGGTTTTGGAATAGTTTTTAGTAAGGAACTTGCTTATCTAATGACCAAATTTTTTTTTTCAGAGTAGTTATTTAAAATTTTCTGTGTGTCTTTAAAGTCATTTTAACATTTTTCATTATTTACACATTGATTCTTGTTACAATTGGCTATAGGAATAAAGTACAGATAAAATGCAAGCATACAGAGTAGTCTTCAGGCTCAGACTTCTTCTACATTCTCCATGGAGCACTGATAAACTACTACAGTGAAAGAAGCAGGCCCTTTGCAGTCATTTGAAAATGCTTTTATTCTAGGTACCAGTGTTGTTTCTGGAAAATGGGAGGACAAAATGAGGAAAAAAAAAAAAAACACAGGAAAAACAGAATAAATATGCAGCCATTTGAGGACAGAACAAATGTTGTTGGCAGTTGTATTCATTTGTGGAGAAATGAGATGCAGAAGTGGTCTCTAAAGGGGAAAAAGAAAACCCAATGAAAGTCATAATTATAGCAGTTCTCCTACTAAGTTAAAATACTGTAAAAAAAATCTTGCAACACAACAGAGTCAAAGCTTGACAAATTACACAGCTGAAAAGAGAAACTGGAGACAATGGCTCCAAGAGAAATCATCCTGTGCTCATGTACAGCAATTTGTTTAATATATATTAGGTAAATGGATACAATCACCAAAAAAACAGTACTTTGCCACTTCAGCATTTTCACAGCCCTTCTGCCCTTCACCACATTAAAGAATTGTGAAAATGGCTTAAACATTTTCAATTAGTACAAATCATGCATTAGGGAACATAAACCATAGGAAGGCATTCAGTACCTCCATGACTGCTTTTAAATGGCATCCAGCTTGACTGGCAACTGTCACTGTCAGTTCATTTGTAGAAAATACTCATGCTATTTTTAAAAATCTGTAAATGGAAGAAAGATAGATTTACAATATTTGATTGGAAGGCCAATAAAACAAACATTGAAACATCAGTTTTTTTACATACAAAGACAATGATGAGAAAATGGGGGTTAAGGATTGCAAAACTTGTTTATTTTTTAACTGAAATCGCAAATAGCTAGTAATATTTCAGCTAGCTCTGTTGAATGACTGCTGTTTCAGCTATAGTCAAAACCCTTCCTATAATTTTTGTTATGATCACAACTGTCTGAATAAAATGATATGAATCCTCTTACTGGTCTTTGAGAAGGACAGTCATGCTTATGTAAGTATATTTTGTTAATCATACTGGCTAAAATAGAAGTCTCAAAGTTCATAGGTATGAAAACCATATATATCTTTAAAAGTTCTTATATGGCAAAATATAGAGATTGGTAAAGAGATTCACAGGTTAAAAATCTGTCTTTAAGTAGAAAATAAGTATTGAGTTCTCCATGTAAGTGTTATCAACAAGAAGGCTTTGCATAATTGACTATACTTTCGAGGTTACCTGTGTATACACAGTCAGTAATATATCCTGTCTTCCATATGATAGAATTCATAAATGTGAACCAGAGTAACTATGCTGAAAAAATATTTTTAATTTGGTTTAATATGGACTTAAGGAATAGACAGGCTTGGTTTTAGTACATTTGTTCTGTGTAGCCTTGGAGGGGATGTTTGCTGAAATTTCTTTCTTTAGATGAGCCACATGCATTAGAAAGTAGAGATAATCCAGTGGTTACATCAGTATCACTACATTTACAATGGAACAGTTCTGATTTAAAATCATTTCTAAAGGGTAATACTTGTGGGAGAATGGTTAAGCGAGAGAGGGCATGCTTTCTTAGAAGTGAGCAATCCTGCCTTCATGATGAAGGGAGGATCCCACGGCTGTGTGAACTGTCCTTGAGCATTCCTAGACATTACAGAAGGGGAAGACAAGTAGTGGTAAACAAGTAAAGGAGGGGGCTGACAAGCCCCTCCACGTGAACAGCAACTTTGCACCAATTGTGTATTCGCTTTAGGCGCGTGAACAGAGACTGTAAACCAATCATACAGCTATTGCTAGTGCATGCTTATTGCTTGTCTATATATACTCTGTGTAAGCTCTAATAAAGGGAGAACAACCATACTCATATTGAGACTCATCGTTACTCCGGGTCCGTCCCCCCACTCCGACATCTGGTAGCAGAGGATGGTTTACTTCCGTGACTACCGACAAATACTCATAAAAACTGTCAAGAAAAAAAAAATATATATATATTTCAGGTCCTTGGTCTTTACTAAATCCCCCCAAAATGACTGTTTGCTATTTTAAAATTACATATATTTTTCTTCTTATATTAAGTTGCTTAACATTAATAGTTAGCATCATAATAACTTACATCAAGCCGTAAGCTATAAAATTGCTTAACATAACATTATATTCAAGCACTGCCAACTTACTGACCACATTGTAATGAAAGACCAGCAAAATGGGGAAAATTTATTATAAAATGTCAGAATTTGTTGAAAGGAACTTTTAGTCACTTTTGAAGGTTCAGAATGAATATCCTGTTTTTTTCTAGCTTATCCAATTTATTTCCAGGGAATAACTACTTCGAAGTTAGAAAATTAATTGAAATTGAAAAACAGAAAGCATATTCTTTCATTAGAAAAGTATATATGAAGCAGATATGAAAAGCTAAATTCTACTAATTTTAAAATCTTGAACCACACAAAAACAGCAAAATTGCCTAGCTTCATGGTTTAATACAGCACTTCCTTTTAAATGGCAAACACATTCTAATATATCTTCTTTTTTCCTGTATATCATTATATTTCATTAACATTTTTTAAATATTAGCTTATTCATGTTTTTAACTGAATTTCAGTTTTCATCCTAAGGTAATTCAATAAAAGGTAAAAACTAAATACAATCTCCGTAAATGAGAAGTAGCAGAATTCATTCATAATGTAAAGACTAGCAATATAATAAAAAAGTTTTTTTTAACCTTGTGTATAGTACAGTACAGTATTGTATATAGTCCTGTGTATAGTATATAGTAGTATATATACATTGTGTATATATAATGTATATAGTATATATTATAGTATGATAGTATTGCACAGTAATGTATATTGCATATAGTATTGTATAGTATAGCATAATGTTGTATATAGTATTGTATAGTATACATGTAGTGTAGTATTGTATATAGTATGGTATACCTGCATACTCTCAGGAAAAAATATTTTGTTTAAACTTTATATGTAGCTCTTCATCAATTTAGCAATAAAGCTTTCCTTAAAAAAAGTAAAAAATAAAAAAATAAAAAAGTAAAATATAAAAACTTGATGTGTGAATAAAAGCTTGTGCATGTTCATTAATCTGTGAGTAAATTACATGGTTTAAGCCACTTGGATTTAAACCAATCCCTACTACTGATCTATGCTTGTACTTATACTTGATAGAGGCATATATTTCAGCCTCTATAATATTAAACCCATCTACCCTTCTTGTTATATAGTCACGTCACATGTTGCCCATTATATACTACTTTATTTTGTGTTGATAAAAATATTTAAAAAATATCCAAAATTATGATTAGCTTCTGTTTTTCTGTACATAAATGGACACAATCTGTGTTGCATGAATTAGAAGAACATGCTGCTACATACGCTATTCAAAAGTTTACATATTTTGGCTGTCAATCATATTCAGTTGGCATAAGGCACTCCCTATTCTTAGTTTTGCAAGACTCTGAGTGGAGACAATATTGCTTAGAGGAAGATATATATGAGCACCAGGATAGCTGTCTTTGACTGTGATTAAAATCAATTGCTGAGAATGAGTTGCTCTTTGGGGTAAGATATCTGAAATGAAAGATTCTGTGTATGCTGTCTGTTTCCCTGCATGAGGTGTTCTGTGACTGGTTTCTATAATGGAAAGAAAACAGTTACATTCACCATCATAGACAGCCCAGATCTCTCTGAAAGGCTCTATGTGGATCATATCTTGCAAGAGCATGTTTCAAACCAGCCGCAGCTAATGGGGAAGGCCCAGATGCCCCTTTTACCTTCACTCTGTTAAGTCTCAGGCATTCTGTCATCGACTGTTTTTCTTATCCTTGTAGTGTGGGAAAATGCAGGTGTACAGCAATTTGGTAAGTAAAAAAAAAACAAAGTAGGTTGCTCAGATGATGGTTAGTAAAGAACCATTTTGCACAAGTTTTGGTGAAATGCCATTAATTTTGAGAGATCTAATATACCTTAGACTAGAGTAAAGAGACATTAGAATCCTACTGATATTTTATTAATATAACAATAAATCTATCTGGCAGCCTCATCCAACTTTAAATTGTTTACCTGTATTCTGTAAATGTAGGGGAAAATACAACACAAATAAAGTGAAACTGAAGGGAATTTAGTTTTATACAGTGCCTTTCATATGTGTGTCTTTAGCTAATGACATCCAAATGAGCACCTGAGAGCATCATCTGACATCCTTTACTACTCTCCTAAAGAATTTGCCCACAAGCATTTTTCATTGTGTCATTTATATGCAGTTTTATTAAATAAAGGCAATATAATGGCCTGCTGACCATTTTACTTTTTTGTGTGTCAAAAAAGATGTATTATAGTAATTAAATTGTACTTGTTGGGCCCAGTTCCTGCCTATATTTCTGAGCTGATCTAAAAGTATGTGAAGGACAAGAGAGAATCAAATGATAAATAATGAGTTAGTGGGTTTATTCTAATTAATATAATTATAGATTGGCTGCACTGCAACTGTGTCTCAGCTCTTAAATGAGGCTCTGTTATAAATAGAAATCAGCAGCAATCTCTCCATCATTTTCAAGTTAAACAGTTTCCTGTCTTCACATGGCAAAGTGCCTAAATATTGACTATTTTTCTCCAGGAAATGGTTGAAACACTGACCTGAATTAGTCTTTACTAAACTTCAAGAGCTTCTATGAGGAGGGGAGAGGAGAAGTGGAGGGGAAAGGGACAAAAGAACCAAAACAATCACAGAGACCCTCTGATTCTTGTAGGCCAAACTTCCTCCTGACTATGCTGTTCCACACATTTCCACACTTTGTTCCCATGGAGCACACCAAAGCATGACACCTAAACCCCCAGCCCCTGTGGCATCCACTAGTAAAATCCTCTAGGGCTCCATATCACACCTGATTTATCTCTACTGCACATGCTGCTGCCACCTCTGAACCTCCCGCCATCTGCCTTGAGCACTCATGAGCTGGAGAAGGATAAGAGGACCTGAAAGCACAGGCACAAAGAGGACGATGCCACGGGCAGCACAGTGCTGTCTCTAGGATCATCCGGATGCTACATGCCAGAAGCCACAGCCCCAGGAGCACACCAAGCACCAGCTGTGTCTCAGTGGCTTCATAGTTCATTGCTGGAGACTTTGCTTGCTGTGGCTCAGAAATGCTAGGCACACGCTGCTGCTGCATCCTGCTTGTATGATCAGATCAGTTGCCAGACACGGGATGTCCCAAACCGGGCTGCTGACTGCACGATAAGGACAAAAGAAATGTTTTGCTCCTCAGATTACAAACTCAGGGCTACCAGCACACTTGCCTTGTCATGGTGGCATCCACATTTATATAAAACAAAGCATATGCCACAGAGATTATTGAGAGGCATGTGTGCATGGGGATTCAGAGGGCATTATAGGTGGATAGGGATGTGGACTGTGCAGTGTGTATTGAAGACAGACCAATTTACGGCGCTCCAAAGAGCACGCGGTTCAAACAGCATGGGAGTGTGCCTAATGGGCCTATTACTTCTGAAATTTCTCCATGGCATACTAACTGAGATATTTCCCAAGATACTCCAAAAGGCACTGTAAGGACTGTGGTGAGGATACCATCAGGATGGTATAACAGGATGTAAATACAGTCGTTATATCTCAGTTTGTTCACATTGATCTCAGAGGAAAATGTTAAGCTCAGATTTTTGAAAGTGTGGTGGGTGATACAAGCACAAATATACTGTATGTAAACATCCCAAGGGGTTTTTTTTGTTTGTTTTTTGGGTTTTTTTTGTACAAGAGGCCCAAATGTGTATATATGCTGAGAACAATGCATGTACTATGCAGATACATGCAAAACTATGTGTACTTTTTTTTTGGACATTCCTGAGGGCAAACAAACCCTGTTTTTGCCATTTTCAATAAAATATTCTCATGCATTAAAACATCCTGAAGACATCTGTAATTTCAGTTTTATTTGTTTTACATCAACAACTAACTGTTCCAACCAAGATCAGAGCTTTAATACAGAAATCCACAAGCCCAATATGTGAATCCATCATTTAGGTTAGCAAAAATGCTCATGGCAGATCCATTGATCCACACAGGTTACTTGTGTGAATAGCTGCTTGCTCTTGTGAGAAAGGATTTTCACCTGTATAACCCTTTTATTTTGGACAACATCTCTGGTAGCTTGATTATCTTTAAAACCTCTCATTTCCACTATACATTTTCATGTCTTTTAAACATTTCCCATCGATTACATGCAAGGCTAGACCTAGGGAACAATGGCATTAAGGAAAACAGATGAGATAATCCTTTACCAATTTGAAATGTTATTCTTTAATTCACTCCACCCTTCTTTCAGCTTCAGATAATGAAAAGCTATTTAATTCACTTTATTTTCTATTCCTGTGTGAGTGATAAATATGTCTGCTGAAGCTGTCACTGAGTACTCAGAAAATGGAAGGCATTTTAATTCATTTTATTTTCTGTCCTTCTCTTAGTGATAAACACTTACTAGGCTTTTCAGAGCTCTCCTGGGATTCATGTCATTGGTAAAGTAAAAGACATGACGTTATGCTTCCCTACTGGGCCTTCATTTCTCATAACTTGAATTGTACTCAAATCTTATTGACCATTCCTGTTGCAATTGCTAAGATGCTTAATCTAAAACACATAATGCGTGAGACTGGTAACAGATCACTTCAGTGCAAATTTAAGAATATTAGTTTATGAAGAAGCTTCTGGTGAAAGATTTTTGGAAAATAGATTAACTAAACATTATGAGAAATTCTTTTCAGTAAATTTAATATATTTCCAATGCTTCTTTTCAAATTTGCCTTCCAACAGATAGTGTTTTCTATGTCATCTGCTGTCTTTTGGGCCAGCTTTTCAAACTCTTAACTTTTTCAAACATTGTTGAATTGGGTTATCAAATCAAGTCTTGAATATGTATTGAGGAAGGGAATCCAGCTGACTGCATCTGAAGTCATCAGAAAAACATTTGATTAAAAAACATCAGGGAGAAGGGGGAGCAGCAGGAGCAGAGCTGGGCCCCCAGGGCAGCAGGGCAGGACCCTGTTGGGATCAGGGAAATCCACAGCCAGGAGCAGAGGGGCTGTGATGTGGCCAGGCCAGGACCAAGGGCCTGAGTTTCACATGGCCCCAAGCAAGGGAGCCCCAAGGAGAGTCCTTGCAGCTCGCCCCCACCCAGCTACCTCCTGGCCATGGGACCCAGGCACCCAGCGGGGTCACAGGGCACTGGCAGAAAACTTGTGAAACATTTATTCTCCTTGCAATAAAAAGAACAGAAGAATTCCTGTTAGAACAAAAATGGCTTACGAGGTGCACCTGAGTCACAGAACTTTTTTCTCCTCCTAGCACAATTAAATTGAATTCACAAGGGTTTGCTGTGAGTTTTACAAATTCTGGGTTCAGACCTCTTTGCAAAAGATGTACTGCATGAGAAATTCACAAACAAGTGATACAATAGGTTGTTAACTGTGAGTGACGCCTTCTTTGTGTTTTCTTCCTGTTGACCGTGTTGGTACACCAGAGGGCTGTGCTGCCATTCAGAGGGACCTGGACAAGCTGGAGAGGTGGGCAGAGAGAAACTTCATGAAGTTCAACAAAGGCAAGTGCAGGGTCCTGCACCAAGGGAGGAATAACCCCATGCACCAGCACAGGTTGGGGGTTGACCTGCTGGAAAGCAGCTCTGCAGAGAAGGACCTGGGAGTGCTGGTGGACACCAAGTTAAGCATGAGGCAGCAATGTGCCCTTGTGGCCAAGAAGGCCAATGGTATCCTGGACTGCATCAGGAAGAGTGTTGCCAGCAGGTCAAGGGAGGTGATCCTCCCCCTCTACTCAGCCCTGCTGAGGCCACATCTAGAGTACTGCGTCCAGTTCTGGGCTCCCCAGTACAAGAGGGATGTGGCACTGCTGGAGCAAGTCCAGCGAAGGGCTACAAAGATGATTAGGGGACTGGAACATCTCTCTTATGAGGAAAGGCTGAGAGCGCTGGGCCTGTTTAGCCTAGAGAAGAGAAGGCTGAGAGGAGATCTTATCAATGTGTACAAGTATCTGAAGGGAGGGTGTCAAGAGGATGGGACCAGACTCTTTTCAGTGGTGCCCAGAGACAGGACGAGAGGCAACAGGCACAAACTGAAACACAGGAAGTTCCATCTGAATATGAGGAAAAACTTTTTCACTGTGAGGGTGACAGAGCACTGGAAGAGGTTGCCCCGAGAGGTGGTGGAGTCTCCTTCTCTGGAGATATTCAAAACCCGCCTGGACGCGATCCTTGGAAAGGTGCTGTAGGTGACCCTGTTTGAGTAAGGGGGTTGGACTAGATGATCTCCAGAGGTCCCTTCCAACCTCAACCCTTCTGTGATTCTGTAATTCTGTGTGACCCCTTTCACAAGCCTGTCTGTTGCCTCTCTAATATGATAATTACACTAGTTTTATGTCTTCTGGTTTTGGATGGTGCCTCCTATCTTTGCTTCCTCTGTAATATGAGTAATGTGTATGAATTACACATATAAAAACATGTGTATAACATATGTTCTTTAATAAGCACATATCCTCAGAGATATATAAAGAAATGTTCAGAGAACAGTATGTTAAAACTCCATGGAACATTGTGACCTTCAGTTTAAAGGCAGGTGAGGACCATTGCCAGGAAAGTACACGTTTTGCTTTACATTAAAGTAGTGGTGGGAGAGAAAAGCTGTGGGAGCTGTATTCGTATTTTCTCCCTTCTAAAATAATGAGCAAATGATCGATAAAATTGAAAACTAAATACGCAGAGGAAATTTTTTTCTACATATTGCTTGTAAACTTTGAAACTAACTACTGCAACATACAAAGTGATTCCAAGATGTTAGCAGGATTTTAAAATTATTAGCCATGTATATCAATAATGAGTACATCCATAAGTGTAATAAAAACAAACAAGAAGACAATATATAGGCAATCACAAAACCTAACTCAGGTCACCTAACCCTTTAAACAGCATCAACTCTTCTTCTGAAGATCTCTCAATTATTTTAAGCACAAACTTAGCAATGCTGTTATGTATATTAATAGACTTCTAAAAATTGTTTCCAGACTACAGTATTATTATAATATACTGGTTCATTAAAGGAATATGCTCTCTTCAGGCAGTTTGGCTCATCTGCATTTTCATCTTCCATTTGGTTTTTCGAAGACTAGCACATTATTAAGACAATAAATAAATTTACTAGAATTCTACTTTAAAAAATAATACCAGAATATTTAATTGACTAAATGAAAGCAATAAAATACAAAAGGTAGAACAGTAAAACTAGAAGTTACTGACATTGTTTTGGTTAAAGAAAACAGAGTCTTTGAAGAATAGTGGTAATTATAATATCTAGCTCTTGCATAACCCTTTCAATCAACAGGTCACAAAATACTATACAAAGGAAGTCAGCATCACTACCTAAACTTTTCAGATGAACAAAGTTGCTCAAAAAGAAAACTTCCTAAAATTGACCCGCACATTGACCTGGGTACACAAATGAATCTCTTGAGTTTGAGTATAGGATTTCACACAGAGACTATGCTGCTTTACCACAGGTATGTAGGAGGAAAAGCAAATAGAAGTGGCTATAATTACTGGTGTATTTTCAAGTTCATGCTTGTCATGCTTTGAGTTTTGATACTTTTCCCTGTCCACAGTAAAAACAATAATCTAAGTCTTTTTTTTTACTGAAGAGATGATGAGGATATTGCCTGTTCAATGGAAAGCTTGCTTCACACACAACTCTGTAGAGGGAGGCAAAGACTGTCTATGAGAAGATTAAAGAACTGTAGGATACCATTAAGTAACTAACTCTCTTTCATCCGGATGGATGGTGCTGTGAAATGTAAGGTACATGAAGGAGATCAGCAAACTTAGCAATTATAGGAAGAAAGAACTTGTATGTGTTGGCCATAGAAAAGCTAATAATTATTCTCAGAGCTAAATGTGAACTATCAAGAATTCCTATAGGCACTATGTGAAGTTCATAATTGCAAGCAATCCTTTCTGACTATAATGACTTCTGTTGTGGAAAACAGACAATCTGCTGGGCATTTCTTACCACTCAGGATCCAAGATGCTGAATTCAATTCAGATGACTACGTGCAACAAAAACAAGGGCTTTGTTTGCATCATTCCTAGACTTACATTTTGGCAAGTGTAGTTCTTTTAGACGCATTTGCCATAGAGATTCATTATGCTTGAGGTTGTGATCAAGTCTCCATTCAAGTCTCTTTATCACCTCTAACATATTTATTTATGCACACAATATTTAATAAATATATATGACACAATGTTTATAAAATATATACCAGTTCTATTTTATTTAAAATTTTAAAATTCTACATACTGGAATTTTTCTGGCAAATATTGTCTGAGAGTGGATTTTAACAGCTTTAGAAATGACAATTTGAAGTGTCTGTAAATTGTGAGATAACTTTCTATGGTCTTACAGAAATGGAATGGCATTAGATGGAAACGTTTCACAGAGTGGTAGGTCTTCCATTTGGAGAGGGGAGAGGGCAGAGAAACTGCCAGAGAAGCTGACTAAATCTTCTGGGAGGAAAAACCGTAACTTTCTGGGCAGAAATAATAAATTGATTGTCATTTTATTTCCAAACTTTCCACAGCTCTATATCAGTGCAACCAGTGGCAGGAGGAAGGAGCAACTAATGCATAATTGTCATTTCAGCCAAGGTGCATTATAAAAAATATGACTGAGCCCTTTTGACAAGGCAAATCTCTAGGAACCTTTAGGCAGAGGAACCATTATGTCTGAATCCTTCTGACACATGCAATAAATCACACTACTCATTGAAGACAGCTGCAGAAATCTGATTGGGAAGCCAGAATTTGTCCCACACATGTTATAGTACGGAGTAGGTAGTGTTTTGATCAGCTTCTGAAAGGTTTTCTGCACTGCTAAGGTTAAGGCTCTTTAAATGATTAGCCATCAGTAACAGGTTTCCTAGGAACAGGTTCCCACCACACTTTGGGAAGGGGTTATGAATGACATAGCCAAACATGCCAAACATGCTAATTCTCTATTCATCCTGATGTTCATTCTACTACCAGGATGCATATCTGCTCCTCTCTTGCCATGTCTGTACTTTTACAGTCTAAACTACAAACTATCTACTTCTTCTGAGAAATTCGCTATTATAGCAGCACTGGTTGACCATTCAACACAGGGATGATTTTCATATACTCACTGTAAGTACAGTGAGGTGACAGTACATGGCCTATTTTTTTTTCAGTCATCCTATCACCTATGAGATATTCCATCATTGCAGCAAGCTGGGTTTTTTTTCGGTCGTGCAGAGGAAAAGTAGAACATGGGTGGCTCTTCTGGGCCCCTGCGGAATCATTCCATCAGAGCAGAACACCAGCCCAAAGGACACGCTAGGCATTGCTTTATGATAACCTTTATGCCCACACCCCCACAGGTGGTGCCCCCTGCCCCACCACCTCCCCCCAAGGCCCTTCCTTCAGACCTTCACTGCAATCGGCCCCAGCGCTCAGCCGAGGGACACCGCTAGTACCTGCCCCTCAGGGGAACTTTGTCCTGCTGATCACAAGCCACTGGCCCAGCTGCCACAGAGCCCACTTCTCGGGTCAACACCTGACCCGTTTGATCTTAGGAGACTGTGGGAGACGGTGTCGTGGGGCTTGCTAGTATCTGGGTCAACGACATCCACTGCTCTCCCCTTGTCCCACAGGACCAGTCATCTCCTCACCGCAAGCTCTCAGGCAGGTCCCAGCACCAGTTGCCCCCGCTGAATCCCTGCTGCCTCCCACCGCCTCATATGCTGCTGGCATTTGGCCTCCCTTCTCACTTGGACCAGCAGCTGCGCATTGCCTTTCCAAGGGGGGCAGGGCATATCATCTCATGGGTAACAGCAACCGACGGCTTGGTTCCCTGCAACTTTGGAAGAACTATTGCAACATCACAGCAGCTCTGTGTCAGGACACACGTTGCAGCTGATGCTCTCCCCCTTTGCACGTGCACATGTCACAGCTGGGGCACTGTGACAGGAACAGTCTGAGCTCCCATCTTTAGCTCTGAAGAGGCCTGGAAGTTGTTCTCATCCCTGCAGAGCTCCCAGGTCAATCAGTGCGTATCTTTGCGAAGGGAAAGACTCCCCTCACCAAGGGAAGTAGAGAAATCCAGAGAAAACTAGAGCTCCTTATAAACTGACACAGCAGCCCTGAGGAGGACCCTTGCAAGGGGGAGAGGTCTGCGTTTGATGAGGTGCTTGCTGGATAACAGCTTCACGCACAGGGCTGTCTCCGGCTGGGGAAACCATTGGCTGACTGCCCTCCTCTTCCTTCCCCTTTCTCTTCTCCTCACACATCAATGGCAAAGCGCACAAAGCAAGAGACTTCCTTCCTTGTGTCCATCTTCCCTAGCGCTTTGCACAAATGCACTGGAAATATCAGAACAAGTGAAATGACTCACAACACGGAAGACGAGACTTGTGCTACCATTTGGTCCATGAGCAACAGAGATGCAGCTGCATCTCCCATCAGGCCTTGCCAGGAGGATCCCTGCGATCCAGAAAGGGCGAGGCAGATGTGCTCTTAGCTCAGGGCACGCCCTCTGCCAGCTCACGAGGGAGGCAAGCAGGAGAAGCAGGAGCGCAGCTGCTGACTCTGTAGATAACCTAATCTTCCCACGCTTCTCCTAAACTTTACATTACCTTCTTGAGTTCCACTGGCAGGGCAACGCATGAAGGTGCCGAGGTGCTGAATTCATGGCTGCAGCCTGCGGGGAGAGTCCGCTGAGCAAAGAGACGACAGTTTCACAATGGGGTCATCTGCAGTACAAACGGAGCCGCTTGCTCCCATCACCCCACTGAGCTTTAACAGTCCTTGGCATGCATTGCAGAGATCACACCTACGAGCCGTTCTTTGCTTCCTCTTCCTCTGGCAATAGCCGGTCTTAGAAGAGGCAGGAGAGCTGGGACAAGAGGGTGAAAAACAATGGTGAGCCATGACAGTCGCTTCTCACATGGCACTGGACTGGGTCTGCCTAAACTAAAGAGCATTTGAGTAGGATGCAGTCAGGAAGAGAGCAAAACCCTGCTCAGGGAAAGGAAAACAGTTCAGGCAAAGGGGTGCATGCCACGACTTTGGGGAGCCAAGAACGTGAGAACGACCACTTCCTGCATGCAGAAGGAAAAAAAAAACAGAGAAGTGGTGCTTTTGTCTCTTTCAGGGGTATAAGTCTCAAGGTCATCATCTTCCTAAATAGACAGGGAGAGGTGCGAGATATGAGCTCACCTGAGCTGCAAGACTCCTCCCGCTTCACGCTTGACGGCTTGTGGCCAAAGCCCCACTTCTTCCCCCTGCACAGCACCACATTTGCTTTGCAGCAGCACTTTGGGTGTTCCCTGCTCTCCTCCCTCCTGTGGAGGGTCATGACAGGGTTAAACTGGTGGAAAGTTGCAAGTAGCAAGCACAGGAGCCTCAGACAAACATACCCAAGGACACTGGTGCAGCTGGGAATGATACATCCTGAGAAAGTACAGATAAACTAGCAGAAGCCAGTGGGAGCCAAGGTTAAGAACAAAACAGCTTTTCTCCACCTAGAAAGCAAGTAGCAAAATACAAGACATGATCGCTGCGTGCGTGATCGGTGTAACGATTGGCTACCTGTGACATAATTAGCATGGTGATTGGCTTAGCAAAGTGTGTCTGTAAAACCGCTGAAGCAGCTAACCTTTTAGTATAAATATGTTCAGAAATAAACAATAAAGGTCTCAGGACACAGCCTCCTGAGTCCGTGCCATCATTCGCTACACCCTCCCACCACCCATCCTTCCAGTCCCAAATTACACATACGCTGTGCTGTCACGCACATCACCTGGGGCTTAGACACACACACTCCCCCCCTGTCCCAGCCAGCACCTAACCCTGCAGTTCAGCAGCCACCAAGGATATACACACCTGGGAGGACTGCCAGCTTCCCCCGCTCTCTGTGTTGGAAGCCTTCCTCCAACAGCACCAGCACCACCACCACCAGCACCACCTCTGGATGCAGGTATTGGATCACTTGATGGGCAGCCCTGCAGGACTCCTTTCAAAGGCGCACTGCTTTGAGAGGGGCGTGCTTTCTGAGAGTAGGTTCTGTTCATGAAAAGATGGCAATCCTGGCTGAGACTGCGCCTAACAGACTGCAGCAGAAAGGGAGGCATGAAGAAAGAAGTCCTAAGACTCCTCAGCTGAGAATAAGAGTTGCAAACACCACAAAAACTTCACTGGCACCCCAGAAAATAGACAGTAGGCGCAGCAAAACAGGTGAAGTGATTTCTCTCTCCAGATCCCAGGGTCTTCAGGCAAGTCCACCTCACCCGCTCCTCCCAAAACACTTCTACACACCAAACCAATAGCACTTTCCTTCAGAGAAGGAGAGGCTGACAGCTGACAAGGGTAAAGAAGAGCCGTAAGGAAGAGGGGGAGGTGGGAAGGCCTCCAATAGACGTAAGGGGCTGCTGCTGCTTCCGACACTGCACCTTCCTACAGTCTCTACAAGCAAGGCTCAGTCGCTGAGTTGTGTTACTGGAGCTGGAGGCCATCGCTCGGAGACAGGTGCTCTCTTAGGCTGCAGGCAGTTTCATTTCAGCCCCCTTCACTCAGACACCTGCGCTCCAGGACAGCATTACATGATGAACAGCAGTCAAGAACAAAATCAGTGGTTAATATTATTTTAGAGAAATCGTAATAGAGAAATCTTACCCAGCTTACCAGCTCATATGAGCTTACTAGCTCATATTCTTCTTCTAGTCTACTATTTATATTTATCCTATACAGTTTTCTATGTTATTCTAAATACTATATTAACTAAAACAGTTAATATTCAATTATATGTCTAATGCAGTACATCTAGGAAAATATTATCTGGCATATTAATTATAATGTAATTTTAATTAAGGCTTATTGCTGTATTTAATGTTATAGTCCTTTAAAGAGTAGTAAAGGAGAACTAAATCCTTTCCAGACAATCTTCATTCCAACTATCTCTCTATAGCAGGTGACTATCATATCTCATTTTGGCCTTGTGTCTCCCTCTTGAGAGGTCTTCAGTAACACTTAGCTTTTTAAGCTTAGTGTCTTAAGTGTAATTTAGGCCATCTGTGTACAGTGTCGCAGTTTAATCATAATGTGTACCTTGATCAAGTTTAGTAATAATGTATGACTTCTTTACTGATAAGCAAATGGCCTATTTATGAATTACTTATTAGAGCACTTTAATAATGCACTATCTAATTTAGCTACTGAAGATTATATCGATCTTCAGAAAAGTAATTTTCCTTCTCATTTTCAGCCTGTTTATGCCATACACTGATTCTTAAAATGCAAAGTGTTTCACTAATATTGCCATCATTTATTCTGACTAGCTTTTCTAAGAGACCTATGGTTGTTAAGTGCTCGGTTCAATTTATCCCAATTTTGAAGCATTCAGTAAAACCTTTGACGAACGATGCCTGGAAAATTATGCAGAACTAATGAAAACACTCAGCAAATTTCTTTGAAGTTAACATCTACTAGTTGCTTTAGCAGAATATTTGTATCTGATGCTGCCATTACTAGTTTGTTTTGCTTGAAAGCAAATTTTTACTTCCATGACTTAAGCCTATTATATTATGACAAATCTCTAGCTCTTCCAAAAAGCCTTGTCATGACAAAACCATATCCATAGCTACTGCTGAAAAATAGTGAGAGATTTCTCTTGGGATCCCTTTTTAAGCAGCCATAACAAACAAGAGAATTATTGCTCATTTTCATTCTTGACTTTCTTCATGGCCTCAGGGAATACATTTGTTCATAATCATCTGTCATTAATAGGATATTAGTGCATCATTTACTTAAATGTACATACTGTGTCTCTTCTCTGACAGTGTCTTCCTGCACAACACTATACAGTTGACATACACTGGTACAGGTGAGAAATAGTGTCTCACCAGCAACCATAATCCTAAAAGAAAGAATCTTCCTGCAGAGCAATGCTACACAAGGTTAACTTCTACTAAGCCTTAAGCCAGCTTCTTTCTTCCTTGCATGATTTTTCATCAGCAAATTGTTGTGCATGTAATTTTGGCACTCAATAAATCTAGTCCAATATTTCCTTTAAGGTATCATTTTATTGTTTTATTTTAAATATCTGACACTTCCAGAACGGATGCTACCCTGACCAGCAGAAAGAGCTGCACGGGTCATTCCTATTACTTGTTGCAGACAAAGAGCATGAATTAAGGGCTAGTGAACAACAATTAAAGTGATTAAGTGCAGGTTTTACTACAATACCAGGGCATATGTGATGCTACTTTTGTACAGATCACTCCGCTAACTTTTTTGCCTAGCCCATCTCCTTCCTCTGCACTGCCTAGTTTCTTCTTTCCTCCCCCTGATTCCTTCCTGGAAATTGGAGTGGTGCTACTGTTATCAATTCTGTGCTCTAGCAGTAAGGAGTAAATTTACACATGCCTCTTCTTCTTCCTTCGCCCTTTTCCCCTTTGCCAGTAGTGCTTCTTTCTCTGGCAGCAGCAGATGTGAAGCTGGTCAAGGAGCCCTGTGGGGCATACGTGAGAGAAAGAGTTGTGCTGAGATGTATCCACAACTTGTATCTTTGATCTTACCAGCTTTTACCTTTAAGGACACTTCATAGGACACTTCACAGTCATCATAGCAACAACTGCCAAGATATTAAAAAACAGGAATCCAGAGTGATGTTCGCAGATAAAAGCTTAGAAAATAATATTTCCTGTTACAGTTAATGCAAGCTGAAATAAACTCAGTAGTCATATCTTTCTTTTGTCTTCAAAAATCATATCTAATAGTTTCTTTTTGGAAAGTAATATCTATTTAAAGATAAGAGACAATTGTCATATTCAATATCCAAGCCTAGCCATATCTGATTTTCAGTCTTAGATTAGACTTCATAGAATGTCACTGAAAGGATGATGGTAACAAAAAATTATTACATAAATTGAAGGTGATGAGAAATAGTTGTAGTCATAGAAGATATTTACTGAATATTTCTTAGCTGGGCTTTGTCCAAATGGGAACTCTTTGGACAAAAGCTCCACAATTCTTATATTTTTTACATCCAATAATTTAGAAAATATGGATAAAACAAAAAGTTGCAGTATCTACAGTATCCTTTTCAAGGTTATAAACAGTACTCGGTCTCCCTCTAGATACATCTGCAGTTTGACTGCTCAATTCTATCAAGTCTTCTGAAATAATCTGTGTGAATTTCATATATAACACTGTATAGGCACTTCATTTCCCTGTCCTTCCTTCACATGAGATTATGGAAGATTTTTCAAGGGACTTTCTATAAATATATTAAAGCATATATATATATGTGTGTGTGTGTGTGTGTGTGTGTGTGTGCGTGTGTGTGTGTGTATATATCACCATATGGTAGTCCAAAGCTTTATATGGGCTTCTTCTGCAAGACACTACAAACTTCAATTTTAATAGTTCATCATTCCTGTTGAGAATCACAGTGACATGAAAATTTCCTTACAAATCTTGTCACTCTGGTGTGATATGCTTGCATTAATCCAGTGGTTAGAAAAGCCACATAAAAATTCTTACATCAAAGTAATTCTAGCCTAGAGTTTAGTGGGCTCATTAAATCATGCTTGACTCTTCTCAGAAAGTCTTCCATCAGAGGCACTATGCACTAAAGACCTGAAATACAAAAGGGAAGCCAAAGCTGTCTTCTTCTATCCATCTAAGTATATTCAGAAGGAAAGAAAAAAAGGTTATATTTTGAAGGAAAGGATGAAGCTGTAATTGTTACACACACTGCTATTTTCCCCTCAAGGCCAGTCTTGCTATTAATATATGTAAGATTACTTGGGATTATACAACCCAAAAGATTGTAAGGCTTTGGAGGACTGGCACAAGAGAGTGAAAAATGCGTCTTTTACAGATACATCAGGCTATCCATCTGAAATGGTATCCAGGTATCCCACTGAGCAGGGCTGTATATGCAAAGAAGGCATTGAAATGGTTTGAAATGGTTACTAAAGCCAGACCTGGATGCTAAATTTCCCAGATTTAAGCAGCTAGCAGTCCTCAGTTTCTGGAGCGAGATCTCCATATATTCAGGGGTAGATGTCATGTTACACTTTTATTCTGAATTCTTCTTCATTCTTAGAGAAGAAGAAGAAAGGATCCACCATCTTCCCCCACCCTATCTTGCATAAAGCCTAGATTTCTAACTTTATTGTATTTAATTAGTTCTCCAAATAAGGAGGATATTAAAAAATTATTTTGCCACAAAACTGTGAGCAGTGGTACAACTTTATGATTCTATGACATCATCTTCCTAATGAAGAAAGGGATTGTTCTAGTCCTTTTCCCTCCTATTAGTGAAATTATCCGATATACTTGTACAGGATTAACTGTCACTGCAATGACTAAGACTGTGCTTACTAAAGAATGTGCCAAAAGGAGCATCCAGCAACTTGCAAGCAGAGGAATTGTTTGACCTCAAAATGAGTATGAAGAAGAAAAGCATGCAATACTGGAGGTGAGATTCACTTGTTGATGGGCGAGTGAAGAGTTAACAGGACTGAAGTTTGTCAATTGATATGCAGAAGAACTGATAGCACAAGAGCTGACGTGCACAAAGCTGTTGAACAGAGGACTTAACAGGACTAAAGTCGTCTACCAACCGATATGCGCAAGGATTGATATGTATAAGGCTGCGGAATGGCAGCATTAACAAGACTGGAGAAGTGAAGTCTGCCACCTGGAATCTGCACGGACCCCCAGGGAGGGAAGAAGCAATACGGAGGTGTTGTGGTCTTGCCTCGCCAGCAGGGTCCCCCCAAGCAGACAAACAAACAGTCCTGCGATTGTGAAACTCGCAAAAGTCAGCAAAAGCAGTGTTTGCCCAGAGCCCCAGCCGTATAAAAAGAGACTTGGGAGCTAGGAGAGTTTGAGCAGGGACGGGAACGTGACCTGATCATCCTCTCCGGCTGGACCGTGAGTATCCCCCCCTCCCCTTTTCCTGGGACGCTGGGTTAAGGTAACTCCTCGAGGTTGAGAGTCCTCTCACTAGGAGAGTGAACAAGCTAGCTTTCAAGTAGGGATAAGCAGTCCTTCCAATTAATAACGCAGTAATCGATGGTTTCAGGTTATCCTTTCTAAATTAGTAACTGATGGTTTTGTGTTATCCTTCCTAAATTAGTAATCGCATTATTTTAATGGATGTTACTAATCCAAGAACTTGTGTGAGGAAATAAACATCTTTTTTATTATTATTATATTACTGTCTCAGTCGTTGCTATCGAACCTTCATAGCATGACAGCGTGACACTTGTCTTCATTTCAATCTCTGAACATGCAGGCAAAGTTTGAGCTGGTCACTTCAGGCTCTTTTGAGAGTCAGTGGAAAGACTGATCCTTTATAAACCAGTCACCCAATATTCTGCATGGCATATAAAGTAACAAAGAAACACTATCTGTCAAGTAATCTATTCAGAGTAAGAAAAGGACATACAAAAAATATATATATGTGTATAAAAAGAATGAAGCTGCTGAAGAAATTTTATCATAACTAAAGGACATACAGTGGAGTAATGACAGTTTCTAGCAGAAGAAGCAGCAGGTGACATTACATAATTCTTTCATTTGCTCTGTGATTAGTGTCCCCTCACATATGGTGAACGTTTTCTGCTAATTCTCATTGTTGTACAAAAGCTTATCTAACTTGTTTCAGTCTTGTAAATAATAAACAATTTTCAGCAGCCAAGAACCAAAAGTGAGAATTTCTTAGTGGGTGTATTCTTAATAGCTTCTACTTGTGGAATTGTAGGCCAGAATTCAAAATCTGACTTATAACAAAGTGCAAGTTACAACTTTAGATACAAAAAGAGAACTTATTTTTAAAAATAATGTCAGATTATCTCCTCCCTTCTTTTTAAATAAATTATAACAGAGCAGTATGATGACTCTCAATATTTTCAGAGGTGCCAGAGCTGTCTTTTAGAAAGCTCTGAGGTATGTCTTTCATGGTGTAATAAAGTCAATAGGTCTAACTTCAGAGGGCTTATTATTAACCTGCAGAACACTATGTATGCAGATAGTATCCTTTGAAATAGATAGTATGATAGTATTGACACACAGCTTGAAAGCATAGCAATTTCTTTTCATGGTACATACAAATTAAGAAATTCCTTACACTAAGAAAGGGACTTTTTTTCTGTATTTTTAAGCTGATTTTCTAAGGGGGAGGGGAGTTTATGTGATGGCACTGTTTATCTGTCAGTTTTCTCCTAATAGTTCTTTACTCCCTTGTACCATTTCAATTAAGATGACAAAGGTTTCACAGATGAGAAATAGATGACTGAGAGAAGACAGAGAACTAAATTAGTGTCCTACAGTCCAGGGAAGGGATGAGATGAGCTCAGTGATTCTCTCTTTCATTCTGCTGGAGGTGCAACCAGAACGCACTGCTCAGCCAGCACTCACGTAGCTCTGGATCAGGCACAAAACATGTGGCTGATGGTTTGGCTAGAGAGAGAAGACAACTTAGGGTAGAGCTGGAAAGGAGGAGAAATAGTAACAGGAATGGCAGGAGGTCCAGCAGGTATGGTAAGGGGAGCTGTAAGCATGATGAGAAGGATTAAAGAGAGACAAAACAGGGGGCTGGAATTATTGGGAGGGCAGTGCAGGGGTCAGAGGACACAAATCTGAAGAAAGTCATTAATTCTGCTGCTCATGAAATAGGTTGGGGAAGTGATTTCACTCTAAATCTAACTATTGATGGGTTGTTTGTCTATTAAGTAATTAACAAATGAGAATTAGAGCCTGGGAAGTTTACTACAGAACTGAAAAAAAGTTGGGAAAAGACTCATTGGATAAAATCTTAATTCTCTGCAGAGTGCACTCTCATATTCCACAGATGTTCTCTACAGAAACAAACCAATTGAAGCCCCCGCTCAAGCACACAAAAATATAATGAATCTTTTCTTCTCCCAATTGCCCTCTTCTCTGATGAACACAGCTATCACCTCTAGATAAAGGATATGGATTTTCTGAAATATGTCCTTGAGGTAATAAATGTCATCTTCTCTGAAAAGCAATCTCACCTCAAGATAACTAAATCTTTTTTCCATTTATCAAATATTAGAAAGATAATCCTCACTTGCTATTTAAATTCCTCTGCAGTAATTGAATTCTTGTTTCACAAATCAAGATGGTTGCAATTATTTTCTCAAACTGTAAGCACTGTTCAGGTTTCAAAAAAAAGCAACAGGGGGTTGGTAGAACAGGATAATCTATAAATTTAATCTGCAAATTGAGGGAACTGAGCCATTTGTGTCTTTATTTTACACTCTAAAAGAACTCAAGGTATCCTTTTTGTATTGTTTTGCTTTTTGAGGGGAGTGGGAGAACTTTCGCATTATCTGAATCTTATCAAGTAGCAGATTTGGATAAGGTTCTTAGGTGTGCCAAAATTCATATCAAAGGATCAAAGTAATAAAACAGGTTCATTTATAGCTCTAGCCTGTATCTGCATGTCATAGGTGTTTCAGATGTGTTCAGCTCAATGTCATATTTTGGTTTTATGAAATAATGTATGCATCCTTTGAGGAAAAGCAATGATTTGATTCTTCTGTCATTTCCATTCCAGGACTCCGCACACAGTCATTGGAATTTTACAAGTGCTGTGGTGGTCTAAGCACCATGAATTCAACACCACAACAATTTCCTCTGACAAGAAACAAAAAAAGAGAATCCTTTTCTTATTCTAGTGTCAGTTGTTTTAGGGAAGGAGTGATAAATCCTCCCTAATTCAACTGACATAAATCATTAAAAACAATCTACCTTCATTGTCAGAGACTCAATAATGGATCTGCTTTAGAATATGCTGAGAAAAACATATATAGAAAGGATGTGTGTTTCTATTGTCCTAAAAGCCTGAAAAAAACAACAATTTTAGCACACTTGAAGAATCAGACAAACAGATGGGAATGATCCACATTATAATGGTATATGATCACAGAAATCTCAACATAATGCAGATCATTCCCATCTGTTTGTCTGATTCTTCAAGTGTGCTAAAATTGTTGGTTTTTTCAGGCTTTTAGGACAATAACTTTTTCTTGCTGTTTTGCATACATTATCTCAAACAACATATTGGCTTCATCTTTGATGTTTCAGTCAGCTCTTGTGGCAATATCAGCAGCACACAAGTGCTTTTAATAAGCTTTAAGAAAATGTAATGAGGATGATTTCTCTTCAATTCTGTTGGCTCAGTGCTAGAACACAACAATGGGATGTAGTCAGAATAAAAGTCTGAAATACTGTCTTATCTGATTCCTTTCATTTCGTGTTTGGGGGGAGGAGGCTGTTGAGACAGCTGGTCAGTAGTGATTCAATTATATGCTCCATTCTCTGGAATTCAGTCCAAGATGTCCTTTGGCAAGCTGAGCAACTGCTTGACAATAGATTTGATAGCTAGGATTTGACAGAGTATACAAAATGATACGACTAACTTTGACATATTTCTAAGGCAGCATGCTTTTGAAGGTGCATTACTAGCTATGGAACATTCAATTGATCAAAGCTTCCCATGTAGTCAGAGAAATGCACTGAGTTTAATTCTCCTCTTCCTTCTGTTATGAAAGTCATCTGTAAGCCCCCTGATGTGTGTAATTATATAGGTCAAAATGAGAGGAAAATCAGGCTCACAAGGACTTTTAGATCAACAGATCTGTTTTGGTATATCATTACTGTCTCAAGCAAGGGGGAGGACCTGTAGAATACAGTTCACTGAGGATGTCCATGTCAGGCCTGCAATTGTACAGAAAAGGACAGAAGGGGCTCCCCAGGAGCTCTGATAATACCACAAAGTTGTGATGCCTTTGGGTATCTAGTGCAGGTGAGCTCTCAGTATGCCTCATCTCCATTTCTATATCTGAGCATGCTAGACTGTGCAGTGAAAAAAATTATTCAGCCTTTGAGTACAAGGAAGCTTGGCTGAGAGCTCTGCAGTCCATCTCAGTGAAGAGAAAACTAAGATCAGTTTTCTAAAAAATGAAGGTACTGGAACAAATGATAAGTTAAACCATGACTGACTGAGAGAACTAGATAATAATTGCAGTCTATAGCTATCACTAATCTTTCACTGATCCCCTTTCTAGTCTTCTGAGTTTAAAGAAGGATGGCTGCTAAGGGAATTTTCTCTGCAAAGGAATGCTTCTGACTTTCAATGCAACTGAGTTCCACTTGCATAGAAGGGAGACTTCAAGCCTTATCTAGTCTGACAGACTTTCCTGAGGACGTTAAGATGATTGAATATATGATTTGGAGGAAAGACATTTAGTATCTTTTTAGATACTTTTTGCAAGCACCCTAGAAATCCATTTTGTCAGGAATATGAACCTCAGAGAGAATCTCACTGAAATATTCTGTCAGCTTTAGTGGGGCAAAATCATTCCTCTAATAATCATAAAGCAAGAGACAAGATCATTGTAGGTCATCAGAACATGCATATAAAAATGTAAAATGATTCTGTTTTGCCTTTCCTTTACAGATACTAACTTAGTACTTCTATTATTCTTGGAAGTGTTGCATGAAAGTAAAAGTTTCTCTTAATTCTTAGTTTAAAAAAATTATAGTATAAATATGCCTAATAAAACCAAGAATTAGCTAAAGCTGACAGAACTGTTCCTGACAATATTAATGTATACAACTGGTTTCATACAGTCTTTTATTCATATAGTATTGGGATGAAAAGTGTAAATGAAAAGATTTTGTTATCATAAGTTCCTAATTTTACAAAACATTCATATCAATATTTGGCATACACTTATCTCATCTATGCCCAAAGGTCATTTGCAGATTTCAGTGAGATTTCTTGGGGTTTTTGACTTAATGAGGGAAAACTATGGTGTATTTTTACTAAATTGCTCTTATGGTTTGCAGAACACATCACAAATAGCTACAATTTGAAAAATGGTGAACAAACAATAGAATAAGGACGATAAGTTGCGGTATCTGCCATGCCTCATTACAGTATTTTGCCACTTGTAATTTCAATATACTTGATTGTGATTGTGCCTTGTGGCAGGAGCTGCTCAAGGAATTTTTTAACAGAACATTGGTTAGAAAATGCCATTTTGTCAAAACAAAGTCTTTTTTAATGTATCTTTTTAATGAAATATTCATCTCAAAATATTTCTAAGGGAATAAATGGAAAACAATGTCAGGGAAATCTAACTAACTCCACTGTTATGGTGAAAATGCTGGTTTTCTTGTTAAATGAATGATCAGATTCTTTCTTTTTATTAAACTTCTGTCTATTCTGAATATCCAGTGTTACTGATCTTACTTTCTTACATAAAGATTGTACTTTTAGCTCTTGAACTTCACTGTTATGTTAACACCATCATTTTACATTTGCTTTTATATAACTTTGATTTTTCTTTAAATGACAAATTATTTCTCTGGAACGATTAGAGTCTTATCAAAATGTTTAATCATTGCTGTTTAGTTCATTATTTTCGTATCACTGTGATGTCTCCTCAAGGAAGCAGACACCTGTCAGGTGTTCACTTTTCTAAAATGTGCTTGTATAATATTGCAGACATTAATTTTTGAAGCAGGACAGTAGTGTTTAATCTCAGAATTTTCTGCTTTATAAGCACAAGACTTCATCTACCCAAGATCCTTATCTTATTGGTGCAATGGAATAAATCCTGAATAATGCCCAGCCAGGGAGATTCACATTCAAACCTCTCTGTCTCCAAGCGCAGGCAGTTCCTGGTTAAAATAGTAACTATGCATGTCGTTATGCAAGGTTTGCATGACATCAGATATTTGTAGGGGAAGGAAAAGACAGATGGTTTCTTGATATTAGAGGCAGGAAACTGTGAGACAGGATTTTAGGTGATAAGGACAGAGAAAAAGATGGGGTCTTACACAGAGGCTCTGGTTTTACAGAGGGGCCAAAAAACTTCATAGGCTCTGATGCATGACTGTTAACTTCAGTCGACTTTCTTCTATTGTTTGCAGCCAAAGATTACATATGCCTTCTCTGGTTCATCAAATAGATAAAATCTATACTCCAGACTATCCAGGAAATGCAATAGCTATTTCAAAAGTTGCCAGAGAAGAGATACTAGAGTTCTCTCATTTTATTTCTTTGTTTTCACACCATTTCACCAGACTAAAGACTCAGCTGACGTATTCAGCTTTCCCCTATGCAGTCAATTTATCCTAAATGAGGTGGGCCATTTGTTCTATCTTGATAGAGGTGGAATTAAGTCATTTACAGGAAGGGAGTAAAAGCATCAAAAAACTCTGGTGGGCCTTTACTACAAAATGCCATTAATTTTTAAAGAGGCTTAAACTTTTAAATGCCTTAGCACTTTTGAAAATAGGACCTGGACTTCTGACTTAAATACCTTAGGAAATTGTACATAGGGTTAAGCTAGATATCCAGACTTTTTCATTTACTGATATGTTTCTCAGAAGCATTTTAAGACTTACTCCTCTTGGGTTTCGAATGAATATTTGATATACAGCATTGTTGTGTGTCCATTAATCATTATTTTTGCTCTATTGCTTCCACCTGAAAAGAATGAGCCTGTAATTGAAAAGGCAAATTTAGCATTTATATTGGTAATAACACAGTTTCTTTGCCATTCTCCTCAATATGAATTTGAACATCATGGTGAACCATATCTCATTGATACCTGAATGGACGGAAGGTAAAGCTTTCTCATTACCAGGTCCCCATGAGCTAAGTCATTTGTTTGTTGAGCAGAGCCTTCTATTGTGTTGTAACAATAACTCTTTGAAGCTGTACCTGGGAGACACGTGTGATCTACATTAGCAGAGGAGTAACATAGTGTTGGCCGATAAACTAATCTCATTTTCTATACACTTGATATTTCATTGTTGGGGGGGTTTTTTTGCACACCCGCCTGCTTTTTTGAAATAGTGAAGGCATGGACTCAGATTCAAATAGCTTAGCTCAGCAGAGTAAATTACTTAGATCCAAGACAAAGTCTGAGATTATAGATTTCTTTTAGAAACTTCTATTGAAAACATAATGCTGCGCTTCAGCATTTTTAGCAAGTTAGAGATTAGAACAGTTTGAATGGAGGCTTGTTATTTTAATGCCAGTATGTATATTATTCTAGGATACCTCCTCAGGCTAAAAACTGTCAGTAAGCTTCTGAATCACACTGATTAGGGGAAGGAGGGTAAGTGGTACAGCAAGACAGTGTAATAATCTTCACTTCTGGACATATGTCCATGTAAGACTACAGTTAGCATTTAAAGATAAGACATATGAAATACAAGATGGATGGATCATCCTGAGAAATTATTAAAATCATTAAGTCAACAAAATTACAGACAGTAGCAAAGCCTGAGCACACTGTGTTTTTGCTACTTTCCAGTATTCTTATGTGCACAGTAAATGACAGTGTACAGCTAAATTAGCAAAGCACTCCAATCTGTACCATTTGCTTGGGGAAGTATTTTCTGAAACAGGCTGGCTTAAAAATATCTTGGTGGCTGGGGTTATGCTTGAGTGATTTTTTTTGACCTATCCCTACCAGAATACCAAGGTAAATTTATCTTTCAGGAATTCAGAGACAAAAGTAACACATCTTGCAGTGGAAGAAAAAAAAATTATGTGCAACTTAACAGCTCTGTGTGCTCAATTTCACATATAAAACACCCAAACTTTGCTACACATCTCCATTTTACTAAGCAATCCTCTGATTTCATTCATTGTATAGGTATAAGTGGGCCCCCGACTTCAGAATTTGATCAATATGCCAATATACTTGACGAAAAAGTCTTGTGCCCTGAATATGAAATCAAAAGAAATGATTGTGACAAAGAAGGGAACAGAAGATGATACAGCTGCACACCTCAGTGGTTCTAAAGAATTTAAAAGCTTCTTTCGGGAGGAAATGAATAAACAAAATCAGTAATCCACACACTGACGATATGAAGGACAAACACTGAAATGATGTTAATATATATCCACTACCAGCTGCCAGTCAGAGTTTTATAAATCTGGGTAATGCAGCTGCATGCTGGCTAGCAGGGACGTACTTTTGAAAGCTTCCTAGGAACCTGTCATTCCCTTCCGAAGGCTTTGTGCTGGCACACCCTGAAAACAATCCCTCACACATCCCAAGGAGAAGCCTATAAATCCTGTATGAAGCACCTTGTCTTATTTTTGCATCAGATGACATTGCATGACCCCATGCCTCAGTCGTCTTTGCAGCTAGGGAGAGCTTGACATTCTGCTTGCAGGGTACTTTATGGATTTCACAGTGCTGATGCTCAGCAAGAAGCCTGATGATGAAGGTGTCTTACAGCCTGATCACTCTTCTTTTGGGACTGTGAGAACAAGCAGCTCTTTAAAACTGTCCTCTCTTTTTTCTAATCCAGGCAAACTATTTACTTTGATTCTCCCATTTCCCTTATAATAATGTCAGGATTAACCATTCCCAACTCTTTTTCTTCTCTGATCACTGCCAGGAGAGAGAAGAACATTCTCCATCCCACAGGGTAAATAGTCTTAAGCATAACAAAGCACTTACAACTGTGTATGACATGATTGCGGAAATCAGGAAAAGAGATTAACAGTTCAGTGAAAGAAAATACATATTCATCCTGACACTATCTTGTGTTACCCTGGACTGCACATTCCTAAGTTACTTACCAACAGTTCAAAATATGGTCTGAATCTGTTTTGAAAGGCACCTCTGGTTGATAGGCACTTCTATCAAGTTTTCAGGTGCTGATGGTTGCACTCTTTGCCCACTACTGAGTCTGGCTTTCCAAATCACATTACGAGCATTCACGCTCCTGACTCTGTACATTCTGTGTCTGAAAAAAGCTCAGACCAGGAACAGCGAATTACTCATTGTTATGGTGAGCACTGCCACATTAAGCACAGTCATCATGGTCCAAGTGCCAGTCCCAACAAAATACGTGCATGAGATGCTGACACAAGCCTTTACAGATGGGTTTATTCTGAAAGAATAGTTCTGTTTTTGAAGAAGTTTCTCTGTGGGTTTTTCTCTGGGTTTCCTGGGCTAAACCAGGATTACTGAATCACACTTATGAGTAGCTGTGAATTACCAGGAGATACCAGGTTTGACAGTCCCTCTGCAAATATGCACAGATCATCAGTATGAATGTAAATGGATTCAACGTTAACTTGTCCTTCTTTTCCAACCTGTGAAAATTGTCTGCAAATACTCAGAAAAGCATAATAGCAATCTGTTCTCAAATGATGATTATGATAAGAATTTCTAAAATTTTTTACTCATATCAACTGAGAACCATCTTCTTCAACTAAAACTCAGACAGAGGCACCTTACCACCCAACAGTTAAACTTCAAGCCTGAGAGCTGAATACTATTAGAAAAGCTTTCTTTATGAGAACAGTTAGAATATAGCAACCTCCATAAGGATTAGGTTACAAAATGGGTTTGGATCTGGGTAACCTACATCAGATTTTCCCTCATCAGCATTATTTTACTAATAGTAGTATTAGGCCATATTTGTGCATACTACAGCCTACTGCTCAACAATTTTTACCTCATGTAAGCATGCAGCTGGGGGTGTGTGTGTTGCATGGCTATCTGGCACAGGATTAATCCTCTCTCATTTTTCTTGGATGATCCAAAGCTCTGTATTACATATTTTGCAGAAAATCTCTCTACGTCAGACATGCTGAACTCAGCCGGTTACCCATGTCAACATATTGCCAAGTACCATGGTAGGTACTCAGAAAATAAAAGTATTTTTCTTTCTGTCCTATAGCTTTTTCGTAGTTGAAAGAATACCAGACATGTGTCATGTACCAATTGCCAACAGTCTATACAGCGACGTTTCTGCATATTATTAAGTAGGCTACAGATGACAAATCATGTCTAACACAGGAAAGAATGCTTGCCTTTTTCATGATCTGAGGGTGTCCATATAAATTCCTTTGTCCTCTTTTTAAGAAGTTATGTGGATTTGTTTTAAAAGTGCACACTAGAACTGTACCAAGTTCCTATCTGCTGGGTAGAATGAAGATAATTCCATTTTCTCTGTTCAGATAATGCAAATAGTTATTAATGTGATCTTTCCACTAGAAACCCAAGGAAATTAGTATTTGGTATGGAAAAAAAAGGAGGTTAACATTCTGCCTCTGCATCCAAATTTAGACACCTAAATCACTGGCCTGATTTTGAAGAGTGCTGAGCATTAATAAGGGGAGCTGCAGGATTGTCGGCACTGGTTACTCAGCCTAGGTTCATTAATATAAAATTCTTGATCATAACTGAATGGGTTTGTTATCACTGTCCCCATTTTAAGGATGGGATATAGTAGGAGAGACATTGAGAGTGAAAACTGGGTATGACTGAATACAGCAGCAAAACTCTCAGGAACGTCAGCTGGGTCAAATATAGCCTGAACAGACTTGTTTAAAATCAGATAGTAAACTGTTCACAGGAAGGTAACATCCACCACAACCATACATGTGGACAATGGTGCTAATATCCATATTATTTCCAGACTGCCTGAAAGGCACACCAGACTGACAAGATTACTGCAAAAGTAATATTTTTATATGTATATCAATTTTGGAAAAAAAAACTGTTTGATTCCTGTTTCTCATCTGCCTTAGCAAATTGTTTAAAAATAAGGTTGGGAACTAAACTTATTTCATATATTAAAAATGAGAATTAAATATGATTTGGTGGAACAAAGCTCCTCTGCCCCCCTAAAGTTTGCAATATAATTCTGTTTTCTTGCACATATTACAAAGTGATAAACCTGTGAATCAGACCATGATAACACCATGAAGAGCAGTGTTCATTAATGAATCAAGCTCAAGTGGTAGGTATGCTAAAGAGCACTTCTTACAAAACAAGCCAAAAACAGTGCTGTGAAGAAATGTTAGGGTTCCCTCCCAAAAACAGTGCTAATGGGGAAGTGACAATACAGATTCTTGTAAGATACAACATAATAAACTTCTATATTACAACCTGCCCTGACAGTGTGGGGTCAGATTCCAGTGCTCATGCATCTTATTTACTCACTATCTAATGGAAATATTTGTATAGATAATGGTCACTGGATGTCAGTAAAATGGTACAGAACTGGAGGTACTTTTTAGTACCAAGTACTATGCTACTTTCATTTCAAGGAATGCATTTCACTGCTTCTATAAGTAAAGAAAATATTTTTCATTCTTGGATGGATCCAAAATATCTGTTTTACAGATGTATTTGATGACAAAAAAAATAGGATTAAGACAATCCTAAACTGTCCTCCTTGTTACAAAGTCCCTTTGCCTATATAAGGTGTTGAGTCGCAAAAGCTAATACTAAGTGTCTTTCCAGGCTACTAAGTCATTTCTGACACCTAAAAAGATAATCCAGACAGATCCTCTAGAGGGGGGTAAACAAGTTGATCCTCCTATGGAAGGGAAATAACAGTAACTCTTTCCTATAGTGAAAATCTCCTTCTTGGTAGACCCATGAAGGAGCTGATCCTCAGCTGATCTAAATCTAGATCTAAATACAAAGATCTTAGATGTAGCATGTCAAGAGAAAAATGATACTCTAAAACAGTCCTCTAGTAGAGTGCATCCATCCACAGACAGCCTGAGCCTGCAAACATATTATAATCACAATAGGAGTATGCCTAAATGTTGGTACTAAGGGCTACCTGTAAATGCTGGCTGCAATTTGTATTCAGGGGGAATTCGGCATTCTAAGTAGCCATAAAACAGAGCTCTAATATTCTTACAACAATTAAAACTATATAAACAGCCTGCATAAAATGCTGAATAATAAAGCTTTTCTTTCAGCAATGTGCAGCCTGAATTTGAATACTGTTAAAGTCACTTCCTCTAAATAAGTGCTGAAGAACTATCAGTGTAATTGGTCTTTCCTGAAGGATTGCTTTAGAAACATTAGGAAATGAAGAAAGAGAAGTACTGGGCTTGATCATCCAACCCAGTGTAAACTGATACCCCTCCATTGACAAGATGATGTCTTTACTGTTGCCTTCTTGAAGTCTGCAAGTGGTCTAAATTATACTTAGCTTCTGCTTACTGAGTCGAATCTTATTTGTTTTACTTTATTCAGTGATCCTGTTCTTCAATAGGGCAAGCAGTGAATAGTTATTACATGCTCATGATGTTCTGGCTGGTCCTTTAAAGCTCTCTAAAAAAATTAGCAAGGGTTTCATTCCACTGAATTACTATATATGAAACAAAACATTGATTCAGGAAACTAATTTTCACAAATCCTTTTCTCTTTGTTCTTTTAGCATTTATCAATACTTAATAATGAAAACATGAAGTTTCAAATTTATTTCTATTTTAGATTCATGGTACTATATTATTCCTTATTTTAGAAGATCTTAAGAATGACTTTAAGTTAAATATTCTGTTCCATTGGCTTCATTTATATGTCAATATTCACTAATGCTGTGGATCCAAAAAAATCTTTTTCTCTTGCAGGTTTCTCATACAGCATCCTGCAGAGCTAACTCACCTGCAGAGAAGTTATCAGAATTTCTCCTACTTCCTTAACACTACAGCTATTCATTTCTCTTTCTGGGAGTAGGGAGATACTGTTTTTTCTCTTTCAACCTGATTTCTTTAGATCCAAGTGAAATAGCAAAACTGCTTGAAATGTAAGCAAGCCATGTAATTAATTTGTCTTGCCTAATAACAACATTTCTAATTAATTATTAGATGTTGTCATTTCTAATATCTTTTTAGGAGGCCAATATTTTAGACAAATTTTTGTAATTAAAAGCCTAATTGGAACCTTCTTTAAAAAACAATTTTCCTCCTTTTATATTAGATAAGTGGTAATGCATTTTGCACCTGATTCAGGCTTATATAAATTTTAGAGAAGAAGTTTAGTAACTTAGTCAAAAGGAGCATTTAGACATTTTTAAAGAGTGATCCACACATAAGAAAAGTCATTGTTTACTTGACAGTGTTCTGAACAGTAATATGAATTCTATTTCACAAACATCTGGGTATAATGTTTCTAACTTTTTCCTTTCCTGCCCCCCACCTTTTTTTCAACTTATCACTTGTTAAGCTTACAGCAGTTGGATGTTGTTCCAGGCTTTTGCTTCCCTGATAGCTTGTCTTTGCCTGACTAGGTTAAAATGGAAGAATTGTTTTCCAGTTGAACCAAGGACTAGGCTGGGAAGCCTTTACTCATACTGATATTACCTAACTCTTCATATAGGTCCTTGCACCAGATGCTGAATTTCCATTCACCTGGGTGCAGTAGCTTTATATCAGCCACCTAAACTAGCCAAGAATGCCTGGGACATTCACTTCAGTAGGACTTGGCATAGAAGGACCCAACTGCTTTCATTGTTCAGAGGTAAGGACTGCTATACCTGTAAACAGCAACAACCTCACAGGCACAAGCATTGTCCCCTGCCACAGTCTTCCGTCCTTTTCTGTTTCAGCCAGGAAATAAAAATGTAATCATGTCGTTCCCTCATGGAGGTACACAGTACATGCTGTTGGCTCACAAAGGCCCAAGTTTAAGGTCATTTCTAAACATATTAATGTATTCCGGATATTTCTATCCCATCAGGTTATTTTTCAAGAGTCATGCTCTGGACAGCATGACACAGAAGCTAAGGATAAAAGTTCAGCAGCCTGGCAGTGATGGCAGGACACAGGATCAGAACTGTTGTGCATGTTAAAGATGACATGAGACTTGACTGCAAGCCATCTTTTCCTATTCAAACTTGAATTTCCTTCCTGTAGTAGCCAGCTGACACATGCCAAAGTGGCACCTGCCTCCTTTTCAAAATTTAGACAGTGTGAATGAACAAACCAAACAAGCAAAACATGAAGGTATATGTGAATTAGTTGTCTCTCTGGACAACAGGCTTGGAAATGTTTAGGAAGAAAAAGAAAAACAAGATTTAGGATATGAAGTAGTCTGCTTCCCTTCTCTCTTTCTTTTGATCAAAAAGCTGAAATTTTAAATAGAATTTGGGAAACGAATGTTTGAACAAAGTTATAAAAGACTCCCAGTTTCGGTTCAACATCTGTTGCTTCCTTTGAAAGGTTTCGGGAGTTGCTGAGTTTTTTTTTTTAATTGAGCAGTTTAATTTTTTTTAATTGTTATTGCTTATGTTATTCATATAATTTAACACATTAAGATGGTATGATGACCAGACACTGCATTGCTGCTCCATAGAAGAATAGGACACAGCTGCCTGTGCTTTGTGCAAGCAAAGCATTGAAAATAATAGCCTTGTGATGAAAGCACATTGAGCTGCTAATCACTTTCTAATATTCTGTGCACAGAAATATTCTTGAGATATCTGAAATTAGACAGAAGAGGCAAGAAAAGGCTACATTTTTGTATAGCTATGTGATATCTATGGCCATCTAACTATATGTGCATAGAAATTGCTCTACTTGAATCCACAGTGGAAAGAATACCTAGTCTTTCCCTGTTCAACAGATCTGTCAAATCCATAATTTTCATCCCAGAATAATAAAGCTCAATATTACAGAAGATAAGGATTTAGATGTGCCAGGGTTTAAATGATAAAAATTATTTGCATGACTTCAAATACTGGGAAAGTTAAAAAGGCATAACATGGGATATGTGACTAAGAAGGGGGAACAGCAGAAAAAAAAAAGTCTGAACAGATTCTAAGACAAGAAAATACACTTTCTTCCAGAACAAGTTCTATTTGTATGGAGAGATGATTTTTAAGAAAAACAGGTTCTATTCTCTCTGTGGCTCTGCTGCAATGTATTTCAAATCGGAAGTCTTTTCCAGTCAGTTTAAACTAACCTTCTTTAAGGAAGCTTAGGCAGGATTTATCTAGACTGATCAGTCTCCCATCTGCATTAAGAAAGAATGTGAAATAAGTTTGGACAGAGAGGAAAAATAAAGCTTTTTTAAAGTACATAAACATTCCTTGTTCCAATAAATGAGTGTACCCGAGTCTAAAGATTTAAGATAAAAGAGCGTTAGAAATGCTCTACTGGATGAGACCACTGGTCTCTCTAGCCTAATATTTGGTCTCCAGGAGTGGCAACAGGAAATGCTGTTCAGTGAAAGCATGCAGGTCTGCCCATTCTCTACAGTCTATTTCCCACACACTTCCTTAGCATCCACATTATTTTACTAGGCTTGTTAGAGGGCACATTCCTGCTTATTCCCATTGGGTCATGCCCCTACTGCACATGAATTTGGCTATCCCAATGTTTTTTTTCTTTTTTTAAACCTTCTGATACCATCTGCCTCACTATCCTCCTGTTGCATGAAGTTCCAGAAGTTCACTACTTAATTAGGAAAGTACTTTCTTTTATTCATCCTGAACTAATCAGTTAGTTTCATCAAGTGGCCCCTGGTTCTAGTACTGTGGGAATGAGCAGTTCTGCTCATTCATCTTACTTCATGATTTTCTGAACCTCCACCATATCCCCTCACTCAGGCTTCTCTCCAAACTGAGCATTCCTATTCTCTCATAATGTAGCTGCTCCATGCTCTTAACCAATACAGCTGCTCTTCCCTGTATCCATTTCACCTCCGCAATCCCCTTCTTTCAGTCACAGACAACACCAAGTCATGCTAGCAGGCCCAGAACTTGCAAGTTCCACGCATACATAAATCCATGGCGGGGCAAGAACAGATGTAATATGTTTGCAGAACATCATCAAACTCAGAGTTAATCCCCTTGAATTATTCTTTGCCACATCCCTTCCAAACATCAGATTGCCAAGATCAGAGGGAGGGGAACTTCTGTTTTAAGAAGTATGTGTATTTCCCTAAGTGGCACAGAGACCCTTTTTCTCACTTAAGTTCAGATTTTTTTAGCAGCCAGATGCTTGGTGCCTATACAATTATACACAATTTTCATTCAACCTGGGATAATGTAGAGAAATCATATGGTCTCAGAATATATAAAATAAACTTATGAGCTAAATGGGGGTGTACAGGTTCTCCATCCTTTCCTGATGAGTTCTAGACTCTCGTAAATTAACATGTCAGGTGCCTGCAGGTACTGTGCATTGCTATTTCATGTCTCTCAAAAGATTTTGTCATTTTGAGCCTAAAAACATATAAGCTGAAATTGGAAATAATAATGTCTCAGATTAAAACCCTGCATATCCAAACATGTCTTGCATATGGGGTGAACTCAAGTTCAACTTTGCAGCTTGCAGTCACCCTCTCATTTGATAGATTTTTTTATACCAAGTCAGATGATTAATCTCATATTAGAATTTTCTCATAATGTAGCCTCTCAGCTTGTTATCATCCCTGACTTCTAATGTTAGTAAAACATATTCATTCAGGGGCATGAAATGTGAATCCCACAGTATGGTTTCTTTTCTGATACTGCATTTTCAGGTCTTAGCTTGCCCTTCTTTATGGGAGGTTCTAAAGGATATAAAAAAGTAATATCAGCTTTTCTAAAAAATTACAAATTAAATTGACTAGCACACAATCATTTATAAATTATTCAAACACATTTGTAATTCACAGTTTGAAGTTCATGATGCATTACTCAGTCACCTAGCTTATTCATATGGGAGTAATGAAACTATCATCTGATTTACATATTAACTAGTCCAACACAGACTGCAAAGTTTACACCTGACTTTCACTTAACATTTTTAATTCAAGCTGTAAGTTTCAATTTAACGGCGGGTGGAGGGGAGGGGAAGAAGTGATTTGCAAAACTAGCCACCAGAGCACTACGTATAAACTTTTATAGTCTGTACATAAATAAAAAATTGCTTTTAGCTTTGATCATTAATGCTTCAAAAATGCATTTTTCACACTTTTTGTAAAAAAAACAAACATTAAGTATTTTTGGACAAAAGGTGTTAAGAGTCAAATTAAGACCAGCCTTCAATTCAAATGCCACTGGGCATATTGCAGTAATTCTAAAGTATAATATCTAGATGAAAAAAACACTTTCAATTATGTTACATACTTAATTGAAGTAGGGCATTTTTACGCTGGATTCCCTGCCACATGAAAGAAAAGAAATAAGGTTGAACTAAAGTAAACAAATGATCAACCTTACTGCTTGATCAGACTCTCCACATACTTTCTGAACAAAGGCTGCCACTTTTGTGATAGCCAGCTAAGTTTACCTTACTGTTGGCTATAACTGTCACCAAGGGAAAATAAGGATGCGTGCAGGCCATTTCTCAGAAGTGTCTAATGACAGTGTTTGAATCAGAAGTAAAGTGCACAAGAGAAGTTGTAAATGTATGCAAATAGTCAGAAGGCATTTAGGCTTTGCATATTTTTGGCTGCTAAAACATTTCAGAAGTTCCTTAAAATGACAATGCAAATGCAAAACACCTTGTTTAAAGGCTAGTAGATCTATATCTTGCTACTGCACTAAGCAGGAGTGTGGCACTAGATTCCAAATGTTTCTTCCCCTTTCTTTCCACCTAATAAAACCAATATCAACATTTCCATCTACAACATATGACAGATTGCAGGGGGGAGAAAGGAAAAAAGATAATGAGATCTCAATGCAGCAGTTCCCAATTTATGGTTCATGGGGCAACATTTTACTTGCAAGATCTTCTGATGATATTCTCAGTTACAGGAAATTAAATTGCTGAAAATGAAGCCAATAGAACTGCTCACAGAGTGTTACTGGCTCAATATTGCCACTTGTGAAACAAAGGAGCTTGAGAACGCTACTGCAGGGAGCATTAACTCCTGCACTTACCAGATACCTCATATGTGCGATCACTTTTAGCAGAACAATATCCAGATCCACTTCCTTTGTATGCATTTTGCTGTAGTAAGTCAAAAGGTTTTGGTGCCAAAATATTCTCCTGTGAAAAAAGGAACCATTGTTAATGATAGCAGAGGAGGTTTTACTCATGCAAGATGAGCCAGGATATTGCCTGAAGCCCTAATTCATGAAACTAAAGTCAAAGACAATATTATTTATAGCAAAGGCATTACCAAATTCTCTCTCTATATATTTTTTTTAATTCTTGGGTCAATTCACCTTTAATAGGTTGAACAGAATGCTTCATCCCTTTCCTTTTTTTGCTTTGGAGCCAGGCAAAATAACTCCTCCAAAGATTTAATAGCACCCAAAACAATTACCTCCAGAGATTATGCTGAGGATATTTGAAATTTTAACCCATGGTCATAACTATGCTTCCATGTGAAAGCTGGTCCCAAAGTTTGGTTTTATTCCAAAACACGGCTATGCAACAAGTGTCTGATTTAGCATAGCAGAAGTAGCTCTTGTATGCATGGTCAACCCTGCTCCTGAAAACGCTGCCTGGTACATAAATAATAAAGAACACTGCTAAGAGCCTTGTTTTGATTCTACTCTGTATTTAACAGCTAGGGGGATAATGTAGAATTTCACTGGCCCTTTGCAACTAGGCATACTACTGTGTTTGTGTATGTTTTAGCCAAGTAGCTAGTTATGACATTAGCATGGTGATGATTCACTATGAACTTCCACCACAGACAGGAAGGGTTTGCCCTAAACTTTTACAGAATACAGGATACCAGAGAAAACCAACTCTAAATTAAGAATTACTCTTAGCCAATACAAAAAAAGAAATACATCTCCTATTCACAAAACATAAATGCCATTTATTCAGTCTGCGTAGCTCACAGGACCAGACAAATACATTTGTTTATATTGATGGTGAACTTATAGTCTATTTATTTAATGAGAAATTAAAAGATTCTATACCCCTGTAATTCAGGCAAAAACATGAGCAGGCCAGCTTCTGACAGACTTTTCAGATTTTTGTGCTTTTTTCCCTGCCAGAATCATTTCAGTCACAGTTTCAAAGCAGATATGTTTTCTTTGCTTCTAGTTATTATATATCATAAGTTATGTCTTGTTAAAAAGGGAGCAGCCAGGCAGCAAGAAAGACTTTCTAATTGCTTTGTGCAGACATCTGTGTTTCAGGACAGGCGGAATATACAGAGAAAGAGACTACAGCTCTCCCAAGAGTATCTGAGTATAAGAAGTCTGCAGAACCTTTTTGGGAGAAGGATAGAGCTCAAAAACCAACAGATGACCAGCAAGAAGTCAGGCTGCAGCACAAGCAGAGACTGGGTAGCCTCTGAGCAGTGAGCAAACACACAACTATACCTTAGAGGTGATGGAGAAGAGATTTTCTGGGGAACCCAATGGGTGTGTGTGTGGGGGGGGAATTGTTTTCTAATTGCCAGACATAGCACAAGTCTGAGAGAAAAGATCCATCCTGCAAAGCTCCTCACACAGAAGCAGGAAGTAGGAAGAGGGTTTATTTAAAACCCCTGTTTTTCACTCTTCTTTGGCTTGCTCTGCAGAACTGTTTCCTCATTTTCAGGCTTACCTTAGTTTGCATTAAAATTTTAGACACTGAAAGCCCCTGTGTGATTTACTTTCAATCTGGTATTCTCTGCACTGGTATACTCTTTTCTATATACCCTTTTGCATGGTCTCAATCTCATATCCATTTTTGCATAGCAGCAAAGCTAAACAAAAGAAGTTCAACCACAGATCCTCCAGCCTGGTGGAGGTGAGGATTTCTCCCCTGAGAATGATATGGAGCATGGGATGTAAGGCATGAGATACTGTATCATCAGATACTTAAAGATAGCACCTACTAGCCTGTGAGGTAAGGCAGAATTAAAATTATACGGGCATTCCTTAGGTTTTTTCTTTTTTGGTGTTGTTACTACTATGTGTAAGAAAACTATTATCATTTTTGGATTGCCAAACATCTGCCATTGCTTAGTTTATATTTCTTCATGCTTGAAGCTGACAGACAAGTAATTTTATCAAGACTCACTGAGTTTCTCTCATGAGAAATCTGCTTGGTAATTTCATGGGGAGTGGGTGCAAAGAGTTTGATTAAACAAACACTGGCAGCAATGCGGCAGTTATTGCATCCTCCACAACTCTGCCTGCTTCACAGAGTACTTTTATGGTAATCATTTTACCAGTGTCCTGGAGACATGTGCCAGAATCACACAGTTCCTATGACTCAGACTAAAACTTCCCTGTACTACAGTTTGCAGCTGGGTGGGGTATTTTTCCCCCCCCTTTTTTTTTCGGGGGGGGGGGGGGCTTTTGCCTTGCAAATTAGCAAGCTATCAGCCAGCTGTGAAAACTGCTTCAGAAATTCACCAGATGCAAGGTTTTATTTTAAAAATCTTCTTGATCATGAGCAAGCACAAAGACCTTGAGCAGGAAACAAGCACAAATGGCAGGCTAGTCCATCAAGTTTTAGTGAGATCCTGTCTATAGACAATGGCCCTTGGGAAGCAGTTGCTAAGGGCACCAGGCCCAATGCAAAGGATTGCTCAGCTGGCATGGAGAGGAAAAGCAACAGCATTTTTTTCCCACAGCTTTGTAAAAGTCTGTTCCTGCAAAGGGATGAGTAGGACAGAAACGAATAAATATTAGCTCCAAATGATATGGAATAGGATAGCATGAAAATGAGAAAATCTGGTCCATTACTTTGACGGAGGAATGCAAACTGCGTTTTGAGGGGGGGCTGGTTTTTTTAAAATAAACCAGTGACAAGTTTAGCACTGAATTAAACCCAGCATTTCATAACATATATGGAAAATTTGAGTCTTCCAGCAACAAAATTATGGATATATTACCAAAAAAAATCAAATTTTCTTTACTTCTATGTAACAAGTTGAGATATTTTAAATTTAATTTAATTTCTATTTTTTTTCTGGATCTGATTTGCCAAGAGCTCATTGACAGCTAAGGATGAGGGTGTGCTGCCTATGAAAGTTATGTGTTTTTAGCCCATTTATGCTGAGCATATTTTTAGAGTCCTTGGTAAAGATCCATTTATTTTCTGTTTCTTGAGATAATCATCGTTGCTGTCTGTTCCCCTGGATGTCTCTGGAGTGCAAGGGGATACCCCAAAACAGGTCGCTGGCCTCAATCCATCAGGTCGCGAAATTCAGAGGGACAGGAGAAGGGTGCACAGCAACTGCAGCACTGCTCCTAGGGGTCTGCGGAGCAAAAAGCTGTTTTCTAACAGAAACCAGTTTAAAAAGAATGTTGGGTTTTTTTGCTAGAACTACTTAATCTTTGCGGCTGTCAAATCAGGTGACCTTTTTTGGCCACGTAAAATGCCAGTCGTGCAATGTTCAAAGCAAGCAGCTACAAGGTGAGCTTATTTACTATAAAAACCTTGTATGACGATTCCACGGCGAAAATCAAAAAAAAAAAAAAAAACACAGAAGAAATCAGAAAAAAGAAAATCAGAATACAATAAAATAAACACAACACGGGAAGCATTATTTTTGTAAGGCGCACCTGGTGGGTGTGTCTGGAGGCCCCATGGGCGCCGGGAGAGGGCCTGCTGCTGCTGCAGGGCCCGGCCCGAAAGGCTGCCAGCGGCAGGGCAGGGCCCCGCTCCTTGCCCCCGCGCGAGGGGAGCAGGGCCGGGCAGGCCCAGAAATGACAGCCCCATCCCACCACGAGTCCCCATTGTCGGGCAGGTTTGCAGCGAGGAGGCAGGAAGCAGGCAGCCAAGGCCCCGGTCCCTGAGGTAAAATGGAGCCTCCAGGCCGGTCAGCGGAGCCGGGGTTGGGGTGGGGGGGGGGAGCTTGAGGGGAGGCCTCTGCGCTTGTTTCTTTCCCCCCCCCTCTTTATTGCTTTATGCAACACATCACAGTGAGACAAATGTTATTGAGAGCATTTATATGCATATATAAATATATATGTATAACCCCCCCACAGACAATTTCCTTCTTAAATAAATTTGCAGTTTCGAGCTCTAACGGTTGAGATCAGCTCATTTATACGGTTCTACTGAGCTAAATGGAAGTGCATTCGTAGTTGTAGAAAATAAATTGTTCTATGTAAAGGAGCTGTAATAATAGTAAGCAGATAGGGGACAGTGAACAGTTACTGCCAGGTGGCTCTAGAGTCCCAAGAGAAAAAAAAAGAAATGATTTGGGGATCAGAACTCAAGCAATGTGCCAAATTCTGAAATTGTGTCAGGTCAGTTGCAGGAGAATATTTTAACAGGGCTTGGTTATGCAAACATATGCCCTGGCAGTAGCACACTATGCTCAGTACCTCAGAGTCTTACTAATAGTTATTCCTTCTGCTAGTAGTTCTAACACATCTTGATTAAAAAGGGTTTAAAAGTCACTAGCAACATGCTGAATCTTTCTAGGCAGCAAAGTACCTTGAGTATACCATAATAAACTATAATATGCAATATGACCACACATTAATTCCATTATTTTATTTAATGCACATTACCTGCTGCATCCATACTTAAACAAAAGTTGCAGCATATATCCATGTATAGCTTTCAGTCGTTTATAACATACGGCAATAGATTTCGTGTATCATACTCAGCAGTCAGCCCTTGCTGGTTTATCCAGTTCTTCTCCCAGGACAGCCAGCCAGAGCTTTTCTGCAGAGTCTTTGCGTAGCTCTACAACATCTGCTTGGGCTAGTTTCAGCAGAAGTTAGTCCTGTGCCATTTTATTAAATTCTACAGGACAGGTAGTTAAATTTTCTTCTAGACATGGATCCTAATATGGTATAATATCCCTCAAATTTAAACACCATCCATTTGATAGACTTCCCTGCATAATAACCAACGTTAGACCTGTTGATATTTCTTTTGTGCTTGTTTGTTTTGCTTTGTCATGGCATGCTATTCCAGTTGGATAGGGAATCAGATAACGGAACCTAAAATGTTTGTCACTTTTTTTCTGTACCAATCTGCAGGAATCTCTCTCTCTCATACCTGAAAGTCAGGCTACTGATGTGGAATTGTTTGGCCACTGACCACTGAGTCTATACTAATGAAGTAAATAGCAGTGAGGGCCATTCCCAGCGCTGAAACGTGACTGTCTACACCATTAGATGGCAAGAACGATCCCTGGCATGCGTTTGTCATGGGCCAACAAGCACTTCACCAAACAAGTTAGGACAGGCCAGAGTCTATTCCTTGTATCTGTGATAATCTGCACTTGGCCACCCTGTTTTGAAGTCTAAAGTAAACGAACAGCAGGACTCCTCTGGGGAAAGGTCAGCTTACCTGAGTGAGTAGGCAGGAAGAACTGGGGCCCCAGTTTGCTTGCCTAAGATGGAGTGGGTCAAAATTCTGTTTCAGCCCTCATCTTCAGCCCTGCAATACAGAACTGAATGCCACCTGATGCTTTGTCTTAATGCTGGCAGAGGCTATTTGGATCACAAAGGAATATCTTAGCTGGACCACACTCGTCTTTTGCCTTTGAAGGTCAGTGCAGTTGATGGAAACCTGGAATAGCCTCTGTTTTCTGGCAATTTTCTTGTGCTCAGTTGAATTCTCAGGCAAACAGGATTGAGTTAATTTTAGATTTTCACACGCCAAAACATTTCCTCCTGCTTAATATTAAAATATTCCCTGTAATTGTGAGTATATGAAATGATTATGCACAAATTCTGCTCTCAGGTATTAAATTTGAAGCAACTCTACCATTTTCAACGCAGGCAGTTCCCACATGCATCAGAATAAGTGAGAGCAGAATGTGCGTATTTAACTTAGACTACTAATACCTGTCATCCTAAACTCTGCTTAGCAGATGCAGGGTGTGGAAAGGGAGAGTGCTCTTAGCCTAGCCAAGCTTCATTTTGAGAAGGTTTACAGATTAACTTTCATAACCTCTGGCCACCTGAGCCCACTGAACCAAGCCTGGGCCTGCCTGGCATTTTGTGCTTGTCAATGAAAGTGAGAGAATTTTCTCAAACCACTGAGAACATCGGAACAGATTTTTGCCCTGTGAAATAAAGAATACACATTACAGTGAAGGTGAGAGGCTGCCTATACTACTTCAAATTATCAGACGTCACCTTTGCCTCCTCATTCAAGCCTGTCACCTCCAAAATTTTAGCTTATCATTAAGAAAATAGTAAATTTCATACAGCCCTAATTGTAACAATGGTATACATTCCCTTTTATTGTTAGAATGAATCTGATACTTTTTATGGATTTTCAAATCTTACCTTAGCATCCACATCTCAGGGCACATTTTCTGCTGGCAGGCTTGTAGTGTGCCTCGTTTGTCCAAAGTGCACATTTTGGCCTTCTTTGGGCTAACTTGGAAGTTACTCTGTCTTGTCTTTGATAAAAGAACATCAAGCTCTTGGTATGCCATTCTGCTCCACAAATGTCAATTGCCATTTTCCATAGATTCAAGAACTCTGAATGATATTACACCTTCTGTCTGATAAATAATTGATATATGCTTGATAAAGCAAGTAGAACAGGAAGATTTCTGTTGCATGGCACTTCAGGCTGCTGTGTATTTTCTCAGGTTTTGGCAACACTAAACTGATTAAAAATATATATTCACTACAAGCTCAAGCAAGTCATAAATTCCACACAAGAAAGAAAAATTAATTATACTCTCAGAATGAAGCAGTTCATTGACATTGTGAATCTTACGATTCTGAACAGCCAGTAGGCCACAAAAATCTTAATAAGAGATTTAATTTTTCCAACATTTATCTAGGCTTTGTTTGTATTTTACACAAATAAAATAATTGTTGTAATAATTAGCTTGCAGCTAAACCAAGTTCTGAAGCTATGTGTTATATATTGTATTCTTAATCCAATAACAATGATAAAGTTATTCCCTTAGTTTCCTGGCACTTTTACTATAAAACTGAGATCCTTTGCCCTTTCAATGTAATGAGACATAAGCAAAGATTAGTGAGTATCTCTGCTTTGGAGATCTTCCTATTGCTATTTCTACAACAGAAGTATTAAACACTTTTGAGTGCCACAGCCAGGAATTCACATACATTTTCACCATCTTTTTCACTTATTTTCTGTCTTTAAGATATTTTGTAGAGTTTAATTTCAGCACATGAAAATCTCATGTGTTATAACACTGATAGTTAAACCTAGGAGAATAACTTCTGCACTAAAAATTAATATAGAATTAAGCAGTAGTATAGGATGAACTATTGTCAGATAAAACACCTGACTGGACAACTCAAAATATATGTTCTCTAGAACCCAGCTCTGTTGGTTTTAACCTTACAGCTCTCTTCTTACTTTATCAGACTTATAAGTAATAAACATGTACGTTGCTCAAAATGAATAAAAAATTATTATACACCATTCTAGCACTTCTCACAATGTCAAACTGTTATTTGCTGCATGTATTAGCTGCAAGATGGATGTCTCTCTGATCAAGACTTCCTAATTTCCTTGCTCAGAACTAGTAGTGCAACTACTTTTCTGCACAGAACTATTAAACATCTGCTCTAGCATTATGTCATCATGGATATATTCACATCTTTATCTCAAAGAGGGTATTCTGGAAAATTTATGTAACACTGAAAAATTCAGACAATGGTGCTATGGAAAGACATCTATAGTTTTCATCCTCAATTCAAAACACCTCAATTTCAACAATTATTAAACTATATGTGATGGAATTTTCAAAAGTGAATTTTATGCATTAACGTAAAGTGCTGAATCCTACAATTCTTTTCCCATTTTTACCTCATTTTCATTTATCTTCAGTGTCCACTACTCCAAATCAATGTTATTTGAATTGAGAAAGCACATTAAGAGTTGTCCTGACAAAATAAAAGAAAATGCTGGATCAATTCAATTCTCATTTATGCCACTGAAAAATGTGGTTATCTGAGTGAATGCTGTGATGACCAGTTTGAAAAATCATCCAACTTAATAACAAAAACAAAAACATCAGAAGAATTTTATTTGCTTATATGAAGTCTATACTTTGTCAGCTATTGATATGTGATTTTATACATTACTATTCCTGAGTTATATCTAATGCAAAAAATAATCCACAGAGATGACATTATCACTGAAAATCAGTAAAATTGCTCACAGTTTTTTTATGTGGGGTCAGGTCCTCAGTAATGTAATAAAATGCATGTTCATATAAGTGATCTTTTGATTATCAGCTGAACTGTCAGTTTCAAAATCCACCTCAGATAAGTATTAATACTAGTAATGCCTAGGTGCGTAAGCAATCATAAAAAATGGCAGTCAAATTACAATTATCTCTGAAATCTGAACAAAGATTTCAATAAAATGTTTTCTGCCATTCCCTTACCTCTAGACATCTTCATACTTAGAACTGGCAAAATGCTAGATGCTAGGCATTGCCCTGTATTATCAGTTTGTGTATTGGGCTAATTCAATTGGACTATATTCAATTATATTAAGGGGGTTTGTTCATTTTTGAAAGCCAAGGTCTATCTTATATTGTTTCACTCAACGTTGTACTGGACAGACCCATCTTTCTGAAGGGTTTCCATGCAGTCCATTCTGAAATGGCTGCAATTACATAAATTTGAAGAGCTGTAGTCCCATCTTCTTTCTTTTATTTTTTTTTCAGGCAGATTAAAAAAAATCTTAAAATAGTTAAACCAATGATACCTTTATATCCGTGCCAAAAGTGCTAAACTGTCCTTTTCCCCATGTAGATATGAAGAGATGTGGCCTTGCTGCCAGTGATATTTGTTCTGTAGGAAAGAAGCTGAAATAATGTTCTAAACACAGACAGACTGCAGATAACTTGGGCCTTTTGAAAATAACTCTTTCTATATTGATTCACTTCAGGAATAAAAGCCTATAGGATTGATTGAAGTACAGATGAACCACAGCAGAATTTTTGCACAAGTGGCATGAAGGCTTTAATAAATGTCAGCTGTTGATGGGAGGCAGAGAGAATTACCCAGCAGCTATGCAATCCTACCCCCCAAACCTTTTCTGTTCCACATCCTAAAAAGACATTCAATTTAGTTTAAAAACACGCTTTTCTTGTCATAGCTGAGGATTGTGAAAGAGAGGATGAAATCATTATTTAATAAAGAAGTGATCATGTAAGTGAGATAAACAGAGAATGATAACAAGTGTTGTAAGATAACTTTTACCAGTGCTACAGGATAGGTGTTTGCGCTGCTTAGATGCAGCCAGCAAATTACATACTCTGGTTCCTGGACCATATCTGTTATGGAGAAAAGATTAAAAAAAAAACCAACATAGTGTGAACCTAATTGTCTGACTCACCACTTTAGAGAGAGCACATTATGTTTCCAGAGCTATTTGTAGGAACATTAATTCATCTTAGTTAATACTTAGTAAGAAATCATATCTTTTTAACTTTCTATAGCTAACCACTTGTTCCCCTGTTTGCCTTGCATAGTGTAGGCATAGTTAAAGTGTATCATTTCACTGGGTAAACATACACAGCTCTGGGGCCCTCACATTTCTTCCCAAATGGGAGTCACTTTGGAAGACTGCCGAACCCCAGTTGTCACACCTACGTGTAATATAATAGTAATAACTGTTGTTTAAGAAAAAAGTGTGTGATCCAGCTAAAATACTCTTTAGCAATGCAAACAGTCTGCTACAGGGTAAAACAAACAAACAAACAAACAAAATCAGAATTCAGCATGAGACTTAAGAGTTTTGAAGGTGAGGACTGCAAGAGGCCATATGGTGTAATTTTGTGTGGCAGAACCTGGAAAGGTAAGGTTTCCTGCTTCCCAGACTAAGCCAAGTTTGATGAAGATGATTTGAATATTTGTCAAATTTCTCAAATTGAAATTGGGATCTCAAGTGAAAGGTTGAGAACACTGCCAATTCAGCCCCAGTACGAATGACTGACAGAAAGAATCCTACCTGTTCTTGTTGATGTCAGACATCAATTTAGCTGAATCTGGATGAATACTTGTTTAATATAATAATGTTGGATGCCCAGTGCCATATCATCCGGATACCATAGCAACACCAGATATTAAATTCACTAGATTTCTTTCAGAATCTGGCAGAATAGGTGTTAGTCTTACATTCATGCCAGTCAATATTAGAATCCCATGGATCCCATAGTACAAGCCCAATTTAAAAGGAGTTTTTCAGATACAGTGTTTTCTTCTCCTCTTGATTTCTAATTCCCATCAGCCACAGGGTGATAGAACAGAATAGCAGTACCTGCTAATAACTATATAGTAACCTACTAAAATCAAACCATTACCTCAATTCAGTTCCTAAACTGGCATCATAAAACTCATGTCAAGTTCACCATCACTCAGCAATCTGTGCATAGTTAAGAAAGGAATGGGCACAGAGAATTAACCACCTTTGTGCCAAGACCCCAGTGCAAACAAATTTTGCACTGACAAATCATGGTTTTAGTAGTCACTTTCAATGTATGTTTATATTATTATTAAGATATATTCACTATGCAAACATAGAAATTAGAGCTTTTCCTTTAAGAGTCAGTTGAGTTTCCTCAAAGCCAACTGTGTACACAAGGAACAGTTGCAAAGCACAGAACATTCAGGTTGATTTAGCTTCTGTAACAGTTAAAAACTTGATTTAATAAAACAGTTTCAATGGAGCAAAGCCTCATCCTTGAATGGGCAGCAAAATCTAGCAATTTTCCCAGGATCATTAGCAGGGCTTGTAAGAAGTACTGCTAAACAGGAGAAAAAATGAAGGAGATTGAAAGCCAGTTGTTAAAGAATGCAATCTGTTTTGGCTTCCTCACAAGGCAGGCTCTTCTGATTGTGTATCTTCTTATTCTGATGGAACCATTGCAGACTGCAGAAGATCAAGGAGCAAAACAACAACAACAACAACAACAACAACAAACAAACAAAAAAATCCCACAAAAGACAGAGCCCAATTAAGTGTTTCAAACAGCATTTGCATTGCAATTCTGTTATCCCTAGGGAGAGTATGGAAACAGTCACGTTTCCCCATGCTAATTACTACATTCAGGGGATGATTCAGGAAGAGAAGACAAACAAGACGCCTGAACAGGATATTACTGTTGCAGTATAGAAAGAAGTGACAGTAATTTGCCAGAGTATGGAACCTATTGTTTCATCAGCAAGAGACAATAGAGCAAATTAAAACTTAGCTGCTCTTGGTAATGAAAGTACGACAGAGGCGTAGATCCAAAGCCAATAAAACCTGCTGTTAATATTCAGGATAAACTTCAAAATCACAAGAAAAACTGTTGACTTTCTCTAGGAAGAGAAGCAAGACCTTAGACAAGGGAAATTCAAAATTTAGAAAAGAATAAAAGGGATCTTTGAAGTAAAAAGGAGAGTGATCTGAGAACTGAGGTCAGGATTAAAACACAGAAGTTGTTTGGAGGATGAGGACAATCCAGTGCTTCCTAAAGTGAGGCAAGCCCTCATGAGTTATTTTAAACCAATGTTACAGAGTCAAAACCTGCCAATTTAAGAAATTAAAGCAAGGATGATGGATTTTCTTGGAATATTCATGTTGTCTTTAAAAAAGTGATATTGTGATACCAGACAGGCAGTATTCACAATAAAATACTGTATTCCATTGTTTCAAAGTCAGCTCAAAAAGTGCTTCTAGCAACTTGTAGCCTTATTTATTTGTTGTCAGCAGCTCTAAGAGTAGCCACTGGCACATTCAAAATCTCCAGTCACAAGAGCAAACAGTGCTTGTGCCTTCTGAAAAGGCACATCTTCCATTCTTAAATAGTAAAAGCATCTTTGAAAAAAACAGTGAACACTCCCGCAGTAGTATTGCATGCTTCACCCAGCAGCAGACATTAAGCTTGAGTAACAACCTTTATGCTTGCAGCTGACAGATGGGCAGTATCTGAGAGGAGAGGATGTTTCTTGGAAGTGGGATGGTAGCTCTTAGAGACTGAGAAGTTCCCTGATGGGATTTATCATCAACAAGAAACTAGTAGAGAGCTGCCAGATCATGACCCTTAGAAGGAGTAAAAAGGAGAACTGCAAGAAAGAGATGTAAAAATCTCTTTTTCTGCCTGTTAGGAGAATAGGAGAGTCCTGTTAGCTGTGAAACTCAGCTGGCAGCTCATGGCATCCAGGAGATATCCTAGACTTAGCGGAACAAGTGACAGCCAGAGAGCAGCAGCAATAGCAGTTACTGAACACTGTGCTGCTTCTGCACTCAGTGATTTCAGAACAAGACACAGTCCATGGCATGACAACATTAGTAGGAGGTAACATAACAGCAGTACAAGAGCAGCATCCCTGATAGACACTATAGGGACCTCTGTCTGCTGAAAGATATGGTATACTAACTAAACAGAACAAAGACGTCTATGTATTCAGCTAGTTTTAAGATATTCCTGTTTTCTCATGGCAACTCATTCTCCAAGCCTGTGTATTGGAGCTGAGTAGCCCTGTTAAAAGGAGAAATAGCTCTGTGATACACTCAAACCACAATTCCTGAAGACTGAAGCCTAACTGAAGAAGAGTGCCTAGATGTCAGCAGGATAATTTCAGGTTATTACATTTAGGTAACTGCTGGTGACTTGCAATGTCCTGCCACTGTGTCTAAATCAAATAAAAGTGGCAAGGTAAAGATAGTATTATGGCATTTTGGCTAACGACCATATCTTATGTTTGCAGAGCACTGGACTGGTGTCACTGAGGGAACTCTGACTTTATTCTTGCACACATGAGACTGTTTTTCAGAGGATGATCCTATTAGCTTTTGAGATAGCGAGGCTTGTGACAGGGAATGAAAGAAATCATTCAATGAAAGTCATGAAAGCTTTAAGTGACAAAGCCACTACCCACCTAATGTAGCTAGTTGGCTGACTAGTAACAACTAGGGTAAAATGGTGGCAGGCAGAGGCCATCCAGAAATTAACTGCAGTGGGAGAACAATTTAAGTAGCAAAATTACAGCACCAAGAAGGACTAGCCAAGTACTGACTTTGAAAGAGAGGGCAGTACTCCCCTTTCCTTCCTCTTGTAACTGAGCACATGTATGTTTAGTAATTGATTTTTTACAGCACCATCGTTATCTTCAGAACCTTGAGCACAGGCCACTGATGAAGATAAAATATTGGAGATTTGATCTTCTCTGACAGCCCTCTGACAGAGAAGATCCCTCTCCCTATCCTCTTCTCACAAACAATAATTTTGCTTAAAATTGACACACACACATATACTGAAGCTTTATTTAAATGTTTCTGTTTGAGCAGTGCACCAAAAAGCTGCAAAATGCAGGGCTGACAAAAGGAGGACATTCATATATGAGCCAGTGACAGTAATTGTCAGGTTTAACAAGGATGAATGGTTATATATTATATTCCTCATCTCCCTTTTGCTGAAGAAAATAATAATCTATGTGTTTTTGTTGTACAATTCTGAAGAAGTATGTTTATTTTTACAATAACTCAGTGAGCATGACATTTATTTATTGTTACCATAAGTTCTTAAGAGAGTTCTCAGAACCATTTTTATCCCTGACAAGCTATGACAATATAAATTAAATACCTCTGATGTATGTTTTTTTATGATTATAACAAGGATGAGTTGTTCTTGTATAATTTGATTTTCACATTACAGATTTTGTCACAAGCATGAGGTACCCATATTTGGGTATTTGGTTTGGTTTATGAAAGATAACAGTAAAGAGCAGAGCTTTCATTTTCTGATGTTCTTGTTTTTGTTTTCTCTCAGAATTGCCATCTTCCTGAGATTTACCCATAGAAAAGTAAACTAAATGCAGCCCATCACTATATAGTAATATTCTGAAAAATGTGTTACATTTGAGAGAGGCTTATTTATGATGTACCAAGTATCAAAATGTTAAAGCTTCTTCCTAAACCAAGATTGCACTGCTGTATTTTAATGCAAAAACTGTTCATTAGATTGATATGCCAAGTGTAAAAGTTGTTTCCAACCAAGAACTTGTGATTTATAAGTTTTAGTTTTTCTTTTTTTTCCTTTTTTAAGGTAGGAGTAGGTTTTCATACCCTTACTGATGTTGAATAATACCAGACACCATGAGTAGATCCACTCACTGATCTTTCATTTGCTGTTTTCCTTGAGTGATATTGTCCTTATTATGTGTTAAGAGCATACATATAAGCTGCTGCTACTGTAGAGCAGCTGATACAATGTAAGTTTTCACTCCTGCTTATTCCCCCAATAACTAATACCAACAAGCAGAGGGACTGCTGCTTTTTCAAGTCGTCAAATTTTGAGTATCCAGCTTGAGACTCATGGTGGTAAATTGATGAGAACGGCACAGACATTTTTGTAACCAGGAAAAAGACTTGTGACTTTAAATTTTTCTTCTTTTTTTTTTCCTTTGTTAGGCTGAACATTTGCCATCTGAAAAGCAAGCTTCTGTGAGCAGTTTAATTGCAGCTCCTGAAAAATGAGGCATGTACAACACCAGGTGGGCTGGCCAGTTTCTTAGTCAGCTGTTTTGTCCATTAGTCTTCTGCCTGCCTTTTTCTATTTACTGTGTCTGTTATTCCCTAATCTTTAGCCTCTAGATTTGCATTTTTTAACAGTGAAATTTTTACTTCGTAAAATCCTCTTTTTTAATTCAGGTTAAAATTTGTTCATATTGATCTTCTCACTATTCATACCTTACAAAGCAAGAGAATCACTTCTTAAAGTATCAGTTACATGTAAATCATAGACAAAACTTTAAAAAAGTCTGATACATGTATTTCTTTTGTGTTAACTTTAGTACAAGGCAATGCACTCCTGTGCTGAATGAGTTTGAAAAATCCCGATAAAATCTATTTCTACTTAAGACATTGAATGATGTCAGTTCACAGATACTTCCTCATACACTTTTTGAACATTCACTGTCAGTGCACATATCTGTAAGTCAAAAAGTAGTTAAATTCCTACTCCAATGTTTTTCACTCTCTAAGAATTTAACAAGTGTAATATTAATTACAATCTTGGAAATCCTTGGACGCCTTAAAAAGGAATGTATGATTGACTGATAAGGTGAGAAATATTGAACATACAAAACCCCACAGTTCACATGTATTTGTATCATGACTTTCAAGAAAAACTAGATGAACCATAAAGTAAACAGTATTAAGCTAGCTGGAGAAAAAATAAGCATTTATTAACATTACTGTAGTTATCATGTGACAATAATGTAGAATCACAGGAAGAATTTCCTTCTAATGCTGAAAATGAACTTACTGGAGCAAAGATATTTATTTCTATCCTTTCTTTAATTCCAATAGCTTGCATACTTTGTACTTCATCCAAAACCAGTATAATAGAATAAACTGTCCCTGAAAGGGATTTGGATCAGGTTCTGAATTAATTGCAGTAAAATAATAATAAAACAACCTTGGCTTAAGCTTTAGGATATACATAGCAACATTTGGAAGTTTGGCTCTCAGATACACGTTTTTCAAGTATACGAAACTGTAAAAATAAACATGAGATTTAGGAGATTTTTATACTTCAAACATAAAAATAGTTCTGAGTTATATTAACTTATTTATCCATTTTACATAACATCTTTTGCAAGCATTGGAATCAAAATATATGGAGATTTTATTATAGGGATTAATTTACCAGTTTTGTATGTTTAAGTCAGTAGATTTTTCCCGTTATTCCACTGAGTTATACCAGTATTAAATTGATATAATGTTGTGGTGGGTATGGCTCAGAGATTATGCAGAGTTTATTGTGACTGTATGCTGGATAAAAGGAAGGGAAATCAAACATTTATGTTCAGAAGACAACAACTCAACTCTGATAGAATGAGACTCAGCAACTTCACTTTTGTAGGAAAGCATTTGTTCTTTTCAAAAATGTCAAAAAGTAAATTACAGTTAATTAATCAAATTCTGAGTGATTCCCAATTAGTTTCCTGCAGTTCTTCTATGACAGCTCTTTCCATTATTACAGAGTGTGAAAACAATAAGCAGCGGAGAATGGCAATACATAATAACCAATAGAAATTCTAATGTTATAACTTTATAAAACACTCTACCTCTTCCTCAGGCTCTGAATGCTCACTTACATAAAGGTCCAAAATTACATTTTTCAGTAGAACTCTGTACAAAACCATAGGAATGTCCATTCAGAATGCTTTCACCAGTGAAGAGACATACTGGTGACACAGAGTTCTCTTGAATCTGAGGCTTACCGTATTATGAGAAAGATCAAATATTTCTCATTTTGACTAAAATTTTAATTTAAATACTATTTCCCTAAGCAAAAATATCTCCAAGATAAAGTTCTGTTCTTGTCCTTCCTATTCTCTTGTTCATCCTGTTCTTCTTATTCACTCAAATAGTGCTGTTAAAACAAGTGAAATTACTCATACTGCAAAGGTGAAGAGAAATTGACCCTCAATATCTTCCTTTTTAACCTGTAAGGATTCCAGACATTTAATCTGGCATAAAAAGCAGCCAGGAAATAAAAAACATAAGGCAGAAAAGTCAGTACTCCCACAAATAGTAGCTAAGCAGAAAAAAATAAAATAAAATAAAATAAAATAAAATAAAATAAAATAAAGATTTGCAGTATGGGGCCCATTCTTTCCACTGTATAAATAGAATTTTTTGTTATTCTTTGTATAATGTTAACTCTGTCACTGTAGGAGAAACATTTCCAGAAAGGAGCACTATAATTTCTCTCTCTCTGTCAAATGTTACTGGTATCTCCCGCACCTAAAGATCACTGATGCACTCATTTTCACTTGCATCTCACAGAATTTGAGTTTTCTCTGTGGATATTTTCCCAAGTGCTTCAGCAAATGATGAAGTGAAATCACTTTGTTTCTTTTAAATAGTACAATGTGCTATTATAATTTCACACATTTACTTTTTATTTTACTAAGAGCAAAGCAGACCAATTCGCAATAATTCGGACTTGTTTCTTTCTTTTTTTTTCCTTTAAAAAAAAGAAATCTGTCTTGAAAAAAGCCTAACCACAGCATATTGCTAATTCTGAATTCTTAATCATTTCCACCTTAACCTCTAGCTGATTTTAACAGCAGCATATTTTGCGCTGTTATTCTGGTTCCTTTGTTGGAACAGTTAGTCTCTATATGGACTGCATATGTGCTTGCAACCAGAATCTCATCTAAAAGTAGCATCTGGAATTCAGTTTTCTTTCTTATTTTGTTCCTTTTACAGAAAATCTTTTATATCATACCCATATGTGCAAGAAACCTCCAAATCTCTGTATCATTAACAGCTGCTAAGTTTAGAGAAGAGGCTGCTGAAAAAATGTGTACCATTAAGACATGCACAACTTCCTTACTAACCAGAGCTTCTTGCTGAACAGTGTCTCCTTGTGGAGCAGAATAGGAAAACATGGAATATTAATCAGGAGGAAATGGAAAAGAGAAGGTGTATGGAGGAACCTTCATAATTACTAGAAAAAATATTTCACAGCTGATGATCAGCTGATAAAATTTCTGAGAGGTTTCTCAGGATTACTGATAACACAATGATAGTTATTTGCTGCTTTTCTCTGTGTTTGCTATCATCTCTCTATTCAAGAATAAATATCAAAACCATAGTAACTGAAATGGTCTAAAACTTTCATCACTGAAATCGTCTAAAATGATCAACTCTCCTTAGGACGAGACAAGACAGGCAATTCTCCCTCGAGAACCAAAAGGCTCAACAGTCACATTGTGAACAGGCAGGCATAGAAGCAACAGCAACAGCACATCCCTCTCAAAAGCGGAGGAACACATTGAAAAGGTTGATCCTTTCAAGGGTTCCAAACTGGGAGGAAATATGCTGGATGCTGCTGCTGCACTCCAAAGAATAGGTTGGAAATACCTCAGAGAGTAGAGAGAACAGAGTGACCCAAAGTTTCACCTTTTGGTTCCAAGTCTGATATTGAGGTATTTTCTCATCTAACAGGCAAAATCCTAGCAAAAGTTTGTAGATGAAGTCAACAAGTAATAAGGGTTTAATTTTTAACAGCTAGTGAGGGCAACTAACTGCCGAAAAAATGTTTGTAAGAGGCATGGTAAATGTTTCATCTCTGGGAGACTATGAATAAGACTAGACTTCTTTCAGAGCCACTCTGATTAGATATTCCTAGTAGCATTCTCTATTAAAATCTTTTTCCCATGGCAGCCTTGTGGCTTGACATCTTAAAAATGTAAGTATTCTTCTATTTTGTAATTTTTACAGCTCTACAAGGATGTTTAAACCACATCGCAGTGTTCACAATGTTTGGTTATGCTAAGCAGTCGGAGACCTTTGCAACTGGCAGGAAATCTCCTCTTTGTCCAGAAAGCTCATGAAGCTGAGGTTATCATCATGGAGCCATTTGGGCCACCTGGAGTCCAGAAAGGTACTTCTTACTTCTTAATTTTGTCATGAGTTCTCTTTAGCCTGATATTCTTCCCCCTACCTTCTCCCACGGCCCTCATGAAGTGGGGACAACACTACTGTAAAGCATCTTTATAATGAGAAGCTGCTAGGCAAATCTCCTTGATTGATAGTCATAGCCCTATTAATGCAAGTCTAAATAATTTTAAAATTGTAATGCTGATCACTGTTTTTAAGTGTAGTAGGTTTTTACCAAAAACGATGTAAAACAAGTTTTTAGCCATATATTCTGCAAAGAAAATGATGGGCCTTTATGCAATAATGTCTGTCAGAGAGAAAATCCATTTGGGCAAGCATGATTTTGAGACTTTCCCATCTGCCACTGGTCAAGGACATGCTGAGAAATGATTTTTCAATAAACAAAATGACAACTTCAGGAACGATTCTGTTCTGTAAGATCTATAACCACTAGGCAGATCAAATATAATTCCTCAGAACAAGCAGAGAAAGATTTAGGAAGCAGAAAATGCAGTTAAAATCCCAAAGCTGCTAGGATTTCTAGAAACCATCAGAGAAATAGCACTGGGCAGGAAAAGGACACTATAAACACCTCCAATCTGAGAAATTCCCTTTTTGTGTTGTACAAAGCCTGCAGCCAGGGGCACATGTGGTTTTCAGGGCTGAGTATGTAAGATTTATCTGAGTTTTCATTTTAACATTTTCAAGCCCTTTCATTGCAATAATAGCCTTGAAAATGCAAAGAAATCCTGAATACTTGCAGTGAGCATAGATTTGACCTAATGCAAGGGTATTCATAGACTCCAAAAGTTAGGATTCTGGAGACATAAAATCCTGGACAACACTCTCAATGTGTGTTTAGTAGGGATGGTTTTTCATTCAGCTAAAGATACTGTTGAGATCTTCATCTGACTGAGAAAGGAGGCAGAACTGGTTTGGTCACATCTTTCTACTGTGTTTTAATCCATCATGCAGGGCCAAATAGTCAAAAGCGGTCTCTATTTTGAGTACCCAAGATTAAATAAAAACATTTCTCATCTATTCCAAACTAAAAATCTGTCAGGAACAGAGTCAAAGCTTCAGTAACCATTCAGCTAAACTGTGGGATATACTTTCAGGGAGAAGAGGCGGAGACTTCTGTTGCGTTACTTTTGATTATGTTACTTACAGTTTTATCCTCTTTGCAAGAATGCATAAGGCAAAACCAAGAAATGCTGTTCTGCTTCTAAGAAGAAAAAAGTAGTAAAAATGAAGATAAGACAAGTCTTGCTAAGTTAATTAAGGTCATGATATTTGGAAGAACTAGTGTTCATCATCTGAAAGACCCTAATTGTTGTCTCTCCTATTGTCCTGTCAAGTATAAATAATGGTGTTAAAAGTGGCAGTACTTTGATTCTACAAAGCACCTCTCCTTTGAATATCTCAGAGCATTTAACAAAAAATTAAGCTGAACATTAAAACTTTAACGTATGCATGAGATGATAAACATTATTAGCGTTTGTAAGTAGAGAAAGTGTGTAACAGTTTTGCAGTCTGCAGTACAAACACTAGTTGTAAACGGTTTCACCCAGGGTTGCAAGTAATCTTCATTTAACTGCAGATGGTGAGGTAAATGATAAGGACAGTCATCACTTGTTTGGAAGCCACCTTTCCCTGGTTTTGCATGGTTTCTGGGACTGTGCTGCATTGGTTTTCTTCACCTTCACAATGACTTAGAGGTTGTTCATGAAATATATTTTATAGAATTTATGTTTTCTGAAAAATACTGGGAATTTTTTTCCAGCGAAAATTTGCAAAAAATGTTAAATTTTTCTCAAAGGAACAGTGGAAAAAGTTCTTGATTTCCAATGTTCCCCTGAACAGAAATAGTTTGCTTGTGGGACCCCATCAAATATATTTATTCAGGCAGTCTGTTTGAACTTTGGTAGTGCTTCATAAGCAATGTTTCATGTTCCATTTTTCTCATATGATCTGATCCTTTCCAAACTATCCCCACCTGTGAAGGAAGATTTCAATCTACAACCATGTCATTATTTCCTAACTAGTTGCTGTCTGATCACATTTTTCTACTGAATATTATATTTGGCCCTGAGTTTGAAAGATAAATATGATGAAAAATTGGAATTTGTAGTTGGAATCATTTCTGATTTTCAGTTAGAACTTATCTACATTGACTTTATGCAGGACTACTTCAGCTGTACTCCTTATCAAAATCAAGTCAATTCTTTTCCACATAATATATTTAAGTGAGAGATGGCGGAACAATAAATTTCATGAATGTTTAATATTCTGTGTTACAGTAGCATCTAGAGACACCAGTCAGTGGTGTGCTGGGGTTCATAGAAACGATTAAAACTAATCTTTGTCCCACATAACTTGCAAAGAACAAAGAATCCTTTATTCAAGGCCCATCTCGTAACAATGAGGTTTCCAGCATGGGGACCACATATTCCTGGGCTGAGGGGTATTCTAATGAACAGTAATTAAGAGTAATTGAAGTAATTATTGGCAGCAGGCTCTATAGTAAGCTGCACTTCTACAGAAAAGCTTTCAGGTATATACAAATCAAAGTGTAGGCTACTTTTTTTCATTCAAATCTCCTCCTTCTTTAAAACTTTTGTCATCTTCTCCACTTTTTCCTCCTATTTTGTTGTTAGAAGGTCTAGGTTTCCTAAGTTAATTTTGTAGCCTACCTTTTTACTCTGAGATAACCCACAGGAGATGAAGGCAGGAGCTCCAAGATAAAATGTAAGAACTCCAGGTGCCCAAAAAACTTTTTTTCTATTTTTATCCATGGTATCACATACAGAAAATAAGAAATAAAACCTTACAATGTCAAAAAGCATTGTGCAATTAAGAAACTAAATATCTATGGAAATCTGACACGAAGTGAAATGAAAGAAGGCTTTGGGAGTGGATTTCCATACAGCTAGAACCATCAAATCACTGACATCTGTCAATAAGCTACCTGGATGCAGCAGGAGAGTGGGAACTGCTGGAGGTGAGCAAGAATAGGGGGAGTGGAGGGGGATGAGAACTACAAATAATACTTTTGGTTCTTGAATTGTATGTGGTTGAATGTTAAAAACACAAACACAAATACGCATCCCAGAAACATTTCTTTTTCTTAGGTTGTTTTTAACTTTCTACTTCAGTTTATTATTTCATGAAAAGCTACATTAATGTATATGCAATGTTTCTTTTAAGTGTTTCACATGTAGTGTCTAGCACCTTATGTTCTTTTATTGAGTAAGAGAGCTTTTAGTGTACTATGGGAAAGATACTGTAAAGCTACAGCTCTCTTTCCAATCACTCCTTCCTTTGTAGGGTTTAGCTTTATTTAATTTTGGTATACCTGATTAGAACCTGATTAAAAGATTGCTTAGAACCTGATTAGAAGTAAAACCCTGCTATGAGCTTAAGCCAGTTTTCAAAGAACCTAATGGACGAGGTCCACTCATTGCAATGGAAGTAGGACTTGTAAACACAATGGGCAATCCATCAGGTGATCTGATAATTTTATTTCATTTTTTTCTGGTTTGAATGGTAGAGGATTTGACAACAGCTTTATCATAAACTAGGCTGGAATAGGAAGCTATGTGCTTTGCTAATGGAAACCATAAAAAGAATGGCATGATTTTGGCAAAATTAGACTAAAAATGAATTGTGGTATACAAAAGAGAAAATATCTGGAATTAATTCCATATTACAGAACGGGCCTTTGTCTTACTCTATAAAAGCATAGCACAGGAACAGCAGGATAGCTGAGCCATTTTTCAACATAATAATGCTTACTTCCAGACACCTTACTAAAAGATCAGGTACAATTACAAAGTTAGGCAACCAAAGGTTAATGCTCAGTGTACAGTCACTTGTGCAAACTGAATTCTTTCCTACTTGTTTTCTCCAGTCCTCCATACAATGATAGTAGTGCCAATGGGCTATGAAGCTCTTGACTGCTTTCATGTAAACCAAAATCCATATAGTGATCATCTTCTATTCTTATTCTGGAAGACTATCCAAATTTTCCTCTCCCAATGTCCAGCAAGGAAAGGATAACACTGAGCCCCAGCAGTTTATAAAGTGATTAAACCTGGAGAGAATTTCTCAAAGAAATATCGGCAAGATGCTTTGTAATAATCTTTCGACAGGAAAACTATTAGGGGACTAAAATACTGAAAAATATCCTTGAAAATCATAACATTAAGCATGGAAAGAATACTTGAAATAATTTTGATCAAATTTGAAACTGCCATTTAGAAGATGGCTATTGTATAACTCAAATACTAGGCCACTGTATTATGATAAACGGAGTATCAAAGGGGCCTTTTCATAAGGCTGGGTTCTAAAATATCCCCCTCCAAGAATGAAAGCATTGGCTAGGAATGAAACTTTTGGGTATTTCTGACATATAAACAAAATGCTAGTTAATGCAAAGGAGAAAGAAGAACAAGGAGAAGAAGAAAAGATAAAAGATTTGGAACTATATGCTATTCTGTGCTTAGCAGATAATAATGCCAGAGAGACATTTAAAAGAAAATGGAGAAAAGTGAATTTAATTTTGTTCTGTCTCTCTTTTAGAAAGCACCTAATTCTTTCAATTAATCAATTTGAATGACAGTTGTAGACAACTAATGAGCTGCAGATGTCCAACTCTATAAGCTGCAGTTAGGAAAACATGGCTTATTTATCAGTCCTTTACAAGGAAAAACTGAAAAAAAAAAACACTAAAAAAAAAAAGCTCTTTATCTGCTCTGTTTATTTGTGTTTAATGCCTACTAACTTTGCAAAAATCTTTAGCTCCATCTTCAGAGCAGTAATGTGTATGCACTTTCAAAGCAGAGAGGTAGGGATTTATTAAGCATATCACAAAGCCCTGGAAGGTAACACAACACAAATGCTCTGAAATATGGTTGAAAGTAAGAGAGAAATTAAAAAATTGAGTATAAGTCAGAACACTTGCAAGTACAGCACTTCCCACAGAGTGGTCATGATTCTGGCAGTTACTTATTCTAAGTTGTTATTGGGAGTTCTTGTATGGTTCAAACATACACTTGTTCAGGAAGTATTTACATGTATGTGTATGTTTGAACCAACATGCACATAACGGAGCTATGAAATCTCTTGGTGGCAGGGGGCAGGGAGGAGGACCATGTTGAAAAATCACAGAATCACAGAATCGCTGAGGTTGGAAGGGACCTCTGGAGATCATCTAGTCCAACCCCCCTGCTCAAGCAGGGTCACCTAGAGCACATTGCACAGGATTGCATCCAGGCAGGTTTTGAATATCTCCAGAGAAGGAGACTCCACAACCTCTCTGGGCAACCTGTTCCAGTGCTCTGTCACCCTCACAGTGAAATAGTTTTTCCTCATGTTCAGATGGAAGCGTCTGTGTTTCAGTTTGTGCCCGTTGCCTCGCGTCCTGTTGCTCGGCACCACTGAAAAGAGTCTGGTCCCATCCTCTCGACACCCTCCCTTCAGATACTTGTACACATTGATAAGATCTCCTCTCAGCCTTCTCTTCTCCAGGCTGAACAGGCCAAGCTCTCTCAGCCTTTCCTCATAAGAGAGATGCTCCAGTCCCCTAATCATCTTTGTAGCCCTTCGCTGGACTTGCTCCAGCAGTGCCACATCCCTCTTGTACTGGGGAGCCCAGAACTGGACGCAGTACTCCAGATGTGGCCTCAGCAGGGCTGAGTAGAGGGGGAGAATCACCTCCCTCGACCTGCTGGCAACACTCTTCCTGATGCACCCCAGGATACCATTGGCCTTCTTGGCCACAAGGACACATTGCTGCCTCATGCTTAACTTGGTGTCTACCAGCACTCCCAGGTCCTTCTCTGCAGAGCTGCTTTCCAGCAGGTCAGCCCCCAACCTGTACTGGTGACTGGCATTATTCCTCCCCAGGTGCAGGACCCTGCACTTGCCTTTGTTGAACTTCCTGAGGTTCCTCTCTGCCCACCTCTCCAGCCTGTCCAGGTCTCTCTGAATGGCAGCACAGCCCTCTGGGGTATCAGCCACTCCTCCCAGTTTTGTATCGTCAGCAAACTTGCTGAGGGTGCACTCTGTCCCTTCATCCAGGTCATTGATGAAGAAGTTGAACAAGACTGGACCCAGTACTGACCCCTGGGGGACACTGCTAGCTACAGGCCTCCACCTAGACTCTGTGCCACTGATCACAACTCTCCGAGCTCTGCCATTCAGCCAGTTCTCAATCCACCTCACTGTCCACTCATCTAACCCACGCTTCCTGAGCTTGTCTAGGAGGATGTTATGGGAGACAGTGTCAAAAGCCTTGCTGAAGTCAAGGGAGACAACATCCACTGCTCTCCCCTCATCTACCCAGCCAGTCATTCCATCACAGAAGGCTATCAGATTGGTTAAGCATGATTTCCCCTTGGTGAAGCCATGCTGACTACTCCTGATCACCTTCTTGTCCTCCACATGCTTGGAGATGGCCTCCAGGATGAGCTGCTCCATCACCTTTCCAGGGATGCAGGTGAGGCTGACTGGCCTGTAGTTGCCTGGGTCCTCCTTCTTGCCCTTTTTGAAGACTGGGGTGACATTGGCTTTCTTCCAGTCCTCAGGCACCTCTCCTGTCCTCCATGACCTGTCAAAGATGATGGAGAGTGGCCTAGCAATAACGTCCGCCAGCTCCCTCAGCACTCGTGGGTGCATCCCATCAGGGCGCATGGATTTGTGGGTGTCAAGTTTGCTTAAATGATCTCTAACCCACTCCTCCTCCACCAAGGGAAAGTCTTCCTTTCTCCAGACTTTCTCTCTTGCCTCCAGGGTCTGCGGTTCCTGAGGGCTGGCCTCAGCAGTAAAGACTGAAGCAAAGGCAGCATTCAGTAACTCTGCCTTCTCTGCATCCTTCGTCACCAGGGCACCCACCCCATTCAGCAAAGGGCCCACATTTTCCCTAGTCTTCCTCTTGCTACTGATGTATTTGAAGAAGCCCTACTTGCTGTCCTTGACATCTCTCGCCAGATTTAATTCCAAATGGGCCTTAGCCTTCCTCGTCGTATCCCTGCATACTCTGACAACGTTCCTATAATCCTCCTAAGTGGCCTGTCCCCCTTTCCACTTTCTGTAGACTTCCTTCTTCTGGTTGAGTTTTGCCAGGAGCTCCTTGCTCATCCATGCAGGTCTCCTGCCTCCTTTGCCTGACTTCCTACTCATAGGGATGCACCGCTCTTGAGCCTGGAGGAAGTGATGTTTGAATATTAACCAGCTCTCTTGAACGCCCCTTCCTTCTAGGGCCCTAACCCATAGGATTCCTCCAAGTAGGTCCCTGAAGAGGCCAAAGTTTGCTCTCCTGAAGTCCAGGGTTGCGATCCTACTTGGTGCCCTGCTGCCTCCTCTCAGGATCCTGAACTCCACCATCTCATGGTCACTGCAGCCAAGGCAGCCCCCGACCTTCACATCTTCCACCAGTCCTTCTTTGTTTGTTAATACGAGGTCCAGCAGCACACCTCTCCTTGTTGGCTCCTCCACCACCTGTGTCAAGAAGTTGTCACAGGATACTGAGTACAACATGAAAGAATGAAGTATCTTTTTTTTCTTAAAAAGAATCAAGCATTGCCTTGAATGATGATGTATTTAACCCAGTACTGAGCTGAGTGGCTTAAAGCTGATGATGAAAGTTGACACTCAGCTGTTGATACTAGAGGCTGAATACTTAGGAGCTTACTGTGTTTGAAAATAGGGAAAGCCATCATTTGGCAGAGTTAATGGGCCTGTTGTCAGCTGCATGACAGCTGGGTTATATAGTAGTAAGCCTAAGGAAGTCAGAGGAGTATAGAATAAACTAATTCTCATCTGAGAGTATGGTTGATTTTAATGTCAGTACTTTAAAGGCATTTCATCACTTAACTATATGTGCCTGGTCTGCTTCTGGCAATGGCAAGCTTTCTTTTTTTTTCCCAACCAGTGTAGCTTCTGTTTGAGGTCAGGTGGAGCTACAACCTGTGCTTTTGGAAAAAATTTTCTGTGAACATGAGCAACTTTATTGGTTTTGATACTGTTTCAATTACTCAGTTTGCATTTTTTTCAGAACCTCCTTCAAGCACATAATTCTTGCATCTCAGTAACCAGTTTGGGATCTAGTTTTACTTTGACCACATGCGTATTGAAGAATAGACCTAAATCCATGGGGGCTTGATCTAAGCCTAGCCACTCAGTTTAACATGCTTCAAGTCAAACTTTAATAAAACAGACTTCCTTTTCTCAAATTTGAAATAGTTCTACATACTGTAATTAAAAAGCCACTGACATTAAACCCAAGAAAGTTACTGTTTGCATTGTTTTTTCAATAAAGGCTAATTAATGCAAACTTAAGTTTTAATAATAGCTGGGAGAATAGTGCTTAAGACAATTCACATTAAGCTGGTCACATTATGTTCAAGACAAATGTCCCAAAGCAACTGTAAATAATTGCCAATTGTGCTCCTATTTGAAAAATGTAATTCTTTGAGACTTAATAAGATACATGTTGCTGTGGAGTTTGCTTGTGATCTTTGCATCTCTCCCTCAAAGACAAGCTGTATTTAAAAAAAAAAAAATGCTTTAATGCTGATGAGCCTGCCTTTGCTCCCACTGATTGTGCTAAGAATGTTCAGAACAATTTGATCAAACTAGCTGTTAAAACCATAACTAGCTCCTGAGCTACCTATTAAAATCTATTCCTATCATGCCTGTTGCTGCTGATTTCTCTCTTCATGGGTCACATATGGCATGTTCAGTTCAGCTTGTACTTTCTTTTGTACCTGTCAAATACAAGTCTACCTAATGATGGAAGCCCTGGTAAAGGGATGGAACCTCACTAATACCAAATAAAACAGTTAAAATAGAAAGCAGATAAGGAATGTGTTCAATGTGTCCAAAGAATAGCAGCAGCAGCAGCTCTGGTAGCTTACATCCTTCTTCTAGATACTGGATTGTGCCAGATACTGCAGGGACTACATTAACTCATGGCTAAAAGTAGGCACTACCCCACCAAGAAAAAGAAGGCAGCAAGCACATGTGTGGGAGTTCCTAGTTGGCTCCCAAAAAGAAGAATGTTTCCTGAAAAAATGCCAAGCAATCTCCTCCTCCAGTAATTCAAGGAACTGCAGGGTCATATGCCGTGGCTTGGAGGTCATTCTTCACAGCCTTGAGGGGCAAATTTTTAACAGGAAATATGGCTGCTCTCACAGTCCTATGCTGGCCTGCAGAAAAAGCACAGTCTCTTAGGACAACACAAATTAATATGACACAAAAGCTCATAATACCATGAGGTTTCCAGTCATGAGACTAATGTCAAATGATCAGGGCTGCCCTGGCCAGCAGAGAGAGTATATCCCAAGAGCTATACATTCACTTCTCCTTCTAAGTTTCTCTCTGCTGTACTCATTAGTGTGTGGATAGTAATACTGGTCCTTCAAAAATGCTTGGAAGTCTGAAATAAAGGAAATCTTACCATGCGTAAAATGTAGTAAAGAAACTATAGATGATCAGTGATCAGTTAGGCAAATTCTATGATACTCTGTGCTACTAGGGTATGACACTATGTACTATGAACTAGGTATATTTTGTAGTCAGGCTTATTTTGTAGCCTTGTGTAATGCTTTTTTTTTTTTTATCAGTTTTTTCAATCATTGCTTCCACTTTTTATTCATTCTTAGTGCTAAAAGAATCTTGGTATTCTCCGGTTCTTAATTCTGGTTTTAATTAGTCTGAACTGCCAGTCTTATTCTGTCAGTATAACAGTGTAGAGTATATACAAGTCAGATCTTGCAACATGATGACTAATTAGCATTAATAGGTGTGCTTACAGATATATTAATGATATTGTGATCTAGTCCATGTACAGTGCATTACAACTACTCACTGATACTCTTCCAAGAACTGCTATTAGAATGTCATATCAGGAATATCATGTGAATGGCTGAAATAAGGCAGTTATTATATATAAATATATATTATAATTCTAATATTTTGCTGACTTCAGTAGGACTTGAGTATGATGAATATTCACTAAATATTCTAGAAACACAAGAGTAGAAAATTTGAGGTCCAATTGCTATAGAAAATGCTTATCTGGGACTGTAAACCTCACCAAATGCAGCATGAAAAATCACGTTCAACCAGACTAATTGGACCAGTTCTTTCTATCTTCTTTCTCCTAATTAACAAATCTAATCAGGGGCCAGAAAATTCATGGAATCAGAGTTAATAAGCTTTACCTATACAGAGCAATGAGCAAGCCTGCAAATGCACTTCTACAGAGATGGTTTTGTACAGCGACCAATTTCCATCCTTGGATTACCCTATCTCCTGTAACACCTACAATGCATGAAGAACAAGGGAAGTCAGCAAAAAAAAGAAAGCTGTGGTTCACTATCTCTCTGGATTTCATGGAATGTGAGGCACTGGAAAGCCTCAGAGTTTCATTCAAGGCAGAAGGTAGGAATTTAGAAAGTATCACCAGCATTTCTGGTTCCACCATAGCAGACTCTGCTGATGATATGGCTTGCCCTAAGGACTTGATGAGGCAGTCTTTGGGGAGCATAGACAATGGTCTTGTTAGCTTTAGAAAAAACAAAATGGCAACATACAGATGTTTCTATCCTTCAGCCCCTCAGTATTCCAGCGCAAAGGAAAAATAAAGAAATCATAATTTTTCATTAGGTTATATATCTGTTTTATACCATCACATCTCCCTTTCTACTTGTATATCAGATAGCATTTGCTCTCTGTCGATTTCAACCTGCTTTAAATAGGAGACACAAATCATTGTCCTCATTCCATGTGCAGAGAAAGAGAAACCAAGAGATGTGAACCCACCGATCAAAGTCATGCAAGAATTCAGTGGAACAGGCAGGAATAGAATTTTGCTCTACTGGAAGCTGAGTTCCCTGTTCAGCAAGACACAGTCTTTAATTAAAAATAATAACTTTTAGAAAATACTCACATAATTCTAATATTTAATATAAATGTGGAATGGTACTGCATTTAAATGATGCATCTAGCTCAGAAAGTGTTGTCCATGCTAAGCACAAAAGCATGGCATTATTAACTATCAGCATGGGAAAGGAAATTGATTTTTCATCTGCATTCCAAAATCCTTTTTCTGAGTGGAGCTGTAAGCATTCCATGGATAAATTAGGCTTCTGCATATTTAAATGAATACAAACTAGAAAATATGTAGTTTCACATATGCAACTTTTCTGCATAATATCATAATGTCTATGTGTATGAGAGAGAATTTTTTTTCACTAGCTTTCACTGGAATTCTTATAGCTGGCTCGTTCTCCTGAGAAGCAGAACTCGCAGCAGGTACATAATCACTCATTACCTTGCTGAATTTATCTTTAGAGAATTCACAAAACTCAGGTTGTTTGCGAGTGTGGAATTCCTCTTGTCATTTCCCCTTGTGCTTGCATTGTACCATGCATCATTCTGTTAGTCCACAGCTTAGTGCTCACTGAACTATCATTGTTTTTGTGCTTAATAATGTTTACTAAGGCTTTAACTGCACTCCTGCACACAATACTAACTGTAGCTAGCAGATGAAAAACATAGCCATTTCAGTGCAAAACAATTAGCTTACATATTCTTTAGACATTACTTGTGTCAAAAAAGTGCAAGTTCAGATGGAAGAAACCATGCATGCTAATTGAAAATAAACAATAAATACATTACTGACACGTATTCTGATGTAGCAAAACACACTATTTAAAAAATGGAATTAATAGGTTTGTTTCATAGAGGATATTTAGCTGTGTCTTGTAGTCTCCTTTAGAAGTCTGCATAAGTCATTCTAATCATCACATTTAATTCAGAGTATACTTGTAGTGCTCTAACACTTGCAGAAAACTATATGCCCCCTTTTTTCTTCACTATACCCAAGCCTCCTAGAACACCGTTGTTATCCCCTGTATGCAGTCAGCCCTGTGGGTACATCAGAGCAAGGCACTGAGCGCAGCATGCTGGGCATTCCTGCTGTCACTGAGAATTGCCCTGCTCCAAGCTTTCTTTGAAGTCTAGTAGAAAACCTTTTGGGCAGAGTCAAAACTCTCTTCTTCAGAAATACAGAAAGCAAAAAGCCAGCTATAGGGCCAGAGTCTTGCTTGTGAACCCGGAAGACTGGAAGAGTGACAAACTGCTGCCACCTGCTGTTGATTGCTTTTCAGCCGCAGAAGCTTCAGCAAACCAAACGCACAGCAGCCAGCAGAAATTGCAAATCATTTGGTTCTTTAGGGGAAAGAGAAGAAACAACCTGCTAAATTTATCCCAGAGTAGGCAGGCACTTCTTAGACTTAGGGCACCAGTTCCAGTGCAATGGTTGCTGGCATTCGATAGCTTGGCTTTTCTACCCTGCAATTGCAACTCTGTCAATGACTTAATGTGTGACCTTGGGAAAGCTAATTAAGCTTTTTAATCGTATTTTCAAAGCTGCAAAAGAGAAATAAAACTAGTCTTTTTCACAACAGTTCCTAAAGTTGGAGAGTATGTTGCTGTGGCTATTTAGAAGTGTAATTTTTTTTATTATTATTACTTTTAGATCTTAAATCTTTCAGAAGGCTATATTAATATAGCTCCCATTGTAATAAAAATGTTCAAGATTTGTTAATAACCAAGCATTAATATTCAACTGTAAGGCAGTAAGTCTGTTCTGATCATAACAGGGTGAAAAGAGAACAGCCTGAATCAATAGAGGGAAGTTAGAGTAATACAAAGTTTTTTGTTTTTTAAGGTCTACATCCATATGTTATATACGGCTTTGAGCTCTATGCAGTCAGAAAGACATAAGCCAGTGTGGGTCAACAAAAAAAATTAACAGGGTGCTTCTGGAGACCTGCTTTTTTAAACTATCAGCGATCGCTGAATTGCAAATCAAATTCAGAGCTCAGATTGACATGTTGCATGCTCACTAATAGGGCTTTGATTCATGAAACCCTGTCTACCAGAGGCAATACAACATGTGTGACATATGCTAGCCAAATAGATAATGCTGCTGACTATTTTTGCTATTTCTTTGTATCACATATTATGAGGAAAATCCTTCCCAGTAGGTGGCATTGTAATACAAACTGCCCTGTTCTCACTGCACAAGTGGAAGTGGTGGCAGGAACCTTTGTGATCCAGAGGAGTGTCCCTGTGAGTGGGGATTTGGCGGTCCTGAGTGAAGACAAAGTGAGCTGGTCCCCAAGGCGGGAGCTCTCGCAGGGGCAGCAGAGAAATTATGGCAATTCGCAAACTTGTGGGTGGCCTGGAGCCTGACACCCCATTTGGAAACTCGGGTTCTTAATACCAGCTACTCATACATCTGAAGGCTGCATATACTTACTCCAAACTATGCACTCTTTTGATCTAGCAAAGAACAGAATAAACATGAAATATACTAGTTTCTTACATACCCAATGAACTGAAAGCAATACATTTATCCACCCTTTCTAGTCATTATTTCAAAACTGATTATTTCTTAGGTCAGCACCATTGGAAGATGCTTAGATGCATGTATGGTATATATATATAAAACAAGCTGCAGATTTCAGATATTTTATGACTATTTATGTGTGTACTTTGTGTGCTCTTGTAAGCTAATGAGCAAGATTGGATGTTATGACCCAGACTTGATAACATTCAGGAAAACACAGTAGGTACAGACCGCCCATTGACAATGTACAGCATGCAGTTAGTTCAGGGAGCTGAGCCTCTTTTATTTCCAGTCTTTATGGCCAAAGACAGGGCCTGTTCCCCTGTTGCTGCTTTAATTATTTCATTTTCTCAGGTACAAAATTCTGTCTATGCAGTGGTATTTCTCCCACCTGTTTTTCATTCAGCCATAATCTAAAGAAATATATGGAGGTTGCTGTCTACATTAAGTACAACTTGGAGCATTTTGCCTTTTTCAGATCAAAATTAACTCTAGGGACTCCAAGGGAGGTTCATGGTGCAGTGTTGAATGCTGCCACTTTTCCAGGATTAGTTATGCTCCCATCCCTCACCAAGACAAGATTTGCTATTACTGACATCTTCCTACTTACTATCTATGGGGAAGCAGAAAATAAGGGTTTCTTTTAAGAAAAAGACTGTGCCTCCTCTTTCTCCTGTAGAAGAAGGATCTCTGTACTCCATCTCCTACCTACAAATGATGACAGCACTGCATCTTTACTTTCAGCCTGAAAACTCGCCATTAGTCAGCCAAATAGCACAAGTCAAAAATTTTATTTTTATTCAACAACAGCTGTGTTGCAAAGAAGTTGTTGTTACTGGTTTTAGTAAAAGTTTTTTGCTGGCTACCACTGTTGGCCTCAGTATAAAATAAAACTGTTATTCAAGAAGATTTCATGGAGATTTTTAAATCATGACAAGCTGGTTAATTTTTAATATTGTTTGTATGTACCTCAGAGCTTTTTCTTCTCAGTGTGGACCACAAGCAGAAAAAGAAGAGAGAGAGCCTTCTCTTGTTTGCTGCATATCTTATGGGAGTAAGGCATTCCAGTTCTTTGCTGTCAACCTCTTTTGGTACCTGAGGTGAATCACTTGAATCTTTAGTACCTTTGTTTCTCAGTCTATAAAACAGAGACAAGTCTGCTTCTCTTTGTTAGCACATCTCTCTGAGCACTAAATAAATACTCAAGACTTGCTGGTTAGTATGTGAAATATCCTAAGACACCCTCATGTAGTACTTCCATCTCAGTTAATTATCAGTAAGTACCAGAAATTCTGAGAAAATATTATCCCATGAGATTTCCATGGAAAATTTTCATCATACGCTCAAACGACCTGCAGAGAAGTTCAATTAAACCACTGAAACATCTCAAGTTTCTTACTGCTAATGTTATTTGGTAATGGTGGAATAGTTCACACCCTTAATCTGTTGGTTCAAAGAAGAACAGACTTAGCTCCCTCGGCAGCCAGAAACAGGACTTTCCAAACAAAGAAGAGAAACAAGGGCTTACTGTTGGAAGGCTGTGCTGGACCTCATTCCTTATTGTTCTTTTCTTCTCTCAACTCCTGATAATGTTGAGATTTGTTTTTTTTTTCATTTTTATTCATGTCACACAAAAGGAGCTGTAGAATAGGATACAGTATTGACATTAAGCTAGCCTACAACATGTAAGATGAAGATCTCCAGACAACTGCAGATGGGCAAATTAATTGAGGAAAATCAGACATCAGCACCTTCTGTTATGGTCCTATCATAATGCTTCAGCATAGAATTACAGGCTTACTGAGGCTGGAGGGTACCTCAGGAGATCATCTAATCTAATCCCCCTGCTCAAAGTAGAATTGGCTAGAGAAGTTGCTCAGGGCCATGTTCAGTTGGGTGTTGAATATCTCCAAGGATGGACAACAGGTTTTTCCAGTGTTCAATCATTTTTGTTTGTTTGTTTTTTAATGTTTAAGTGGAAATTTCTGTATTTCAATTTGTGTCCATTGCCTCTTGTCCTGTCACTGGATACTACGGAGAAGAGCCTGGCTCTATCTTCTTTACAACCTCCCATCAGGTATTTATACACATTGATAAGACCCCCTGAGTCACCTCCTTAAAAGGCTAAGCAGTCCCAGCTCTCTCAGCCTCTGCCGACATGTCAGATGGTCTAATCCCTTAATCATCTTTGTGGCCCTTGGCTGGACTCATTCCAGTAGGTCCATGTCTCTTTTGTACTGGGAAACCCAGCGCTCCAGATGTGACCTCACCAGTGCTGAGCAGAGAGGAAGGATCACCTCCTTCAACCTGCTGGCAACGTTCTTCATAACGTAACCCAGGCTGCTGTTGGCCTTCTTTGTGGCACCTTGCTGGCTCATGGTCAACTTGTTGTCCACCAGGACCTCCAGGTCTTTTTCTGCAAAGCTGCTTTCCAGCTGGTAGTCCTGCAGCCTGTACTGGTGCAGGGGGCTATTCTTCCCTAGGTGCAGGACCTTGTACTTCCCTTGTTGAACTTCATGAAATCCCTGTCAGCCCATTTCTCCAGCCTGTCAAGGTCCCTCTGAATGGCAGCACAACTCTCTGGTGCCTCAGCCATTCTTCCTGGTTTTGTATCATCCACAAACTTGTTGATGGCGCACTTTGTTCCATCATCTAGGTTATTAATGAAGATGTTAAATGGTATTGGCCCCAGTATCAACCCCTGGGAGACACCACTAGTGACTGGCCTCCAACTGGACTTCATGCCACTCATCCCAGCCCTCTGAGCCCAGCAATTCAGCCAGTTTTCAGTCCACCTAACTATCCACCTATCTAACCCTTACTTCATCACTTTGTCTACAAGGGAGGATATTTTGAGAGACAGTGTCGAAAGCCTTATTAAAACTGAGATAAATAACATCCACTTGCTGCTTTATTATTTCAATGTACTAAGTCTGAAATATAAGAAATAATATATAAGATACCATAGGGGAAAATGCAGCAAAATATCTTAAATTGAGATGCATGGCCTTTCTTAAATTTGTTCACTCACTCAAACAGAGACAGTGTTTTGGGACAGTCCAACTAGGTTTACTGGCAGGCAACAAATTTGCCTGATTGTAACAGATGAAAAATATTGCTTAGGCAATTGGAAGTGAGGGCTGTCAAGTTCATGGTCCTGATTATAGAATGCTTTTCAATGGCTCTCTCCTGATGTGCTAAGTTGCTATAGTGATTATCCATCTGCTTCATAAACATCAAGGAAAGCTAATCCATTTGCTTGTAATATTCATTCTGAATATTAAACTGTTATATGAAAGAAGGTGATACTTGACACTTTTAGTTCATTAAAGGTTTCCCCAGACATATCTGAAACAATATTACAGGGCATTTTGGGCTCTAGATAAAAAAGTTTGTCAAACCTGCTAAGCAAAAAGAGGAAATTACCCATGTAAACAAGAAGAGGCAACTTTTGCTGGTGGATTTTGTCCAAAATTTCTGAATGAAATTGCATGTCTGTAGTATATATAAAGCCAAAGGAAAAACCACAGTATAGTAATTATTATGGGTACTATCATAATACAGTATCAATGCACAATTTGAGGATCATGTCTTTGTGTCAATTTAATTAAGGCCCTGGAATATTATGATCTATTAATCACAAAAAGGCTGTACTCACCTGGAAGCTCCTGTAATGCAGGCAGTTGCACAAGGGTCTCAGTGGACAGGGATCCTCTTTTCCCTTACTTTGTTGTGTTTCAGTTCCCCTTCTTTATAGCATAAATGTAAAGCATAAAAAAATTAAAAAGTAATTTTCTCAAGCTCTTGCAGAGCACTTCAGTCATCAGATATCCATACATTTTGCAAGTAAATACCTCTCCATTTTTGGAAAAGTACTGAGTTGTATCTTGGCGTAAAATTAAGCAGTATATATATGTGTTTGTGTAGGTTAATCATGCAGATAAAAAATATTTTGTTTGTACCTTTTAGAACATTGGCAGGGTTGCCTTTAGTTCCTACTAGTTATATATTTCAACTTGCAGTTACCCTGCATAGGACATTGGAAATAATAGCTAAGATTTTCAGATAACTCTTAGAAAAATAAGTCATGCTGAGATAGTCTCTTTTGTGATTGAAATTATCTGTCTGGTCTATGTGTGTGTTTCTAGCACAGCAGGGTAAAGTTCCAGAATCAGATATCCTGAACGGCATTGTAATGCAATGAATAAATAATAGTGCTTGATCCAAAACCAATTAAAATCAACTCAGTTTTAAATCTGGTTTAAACACAAATGATTAATTGGGAACAGATCATAGCATCTTCCAAGGCATCCAGCTGTTATATCTTGATAGATATATTTCTTCCTAGCCAGGCATTTCATGGCTTATAGTTCCACTCCAAGCTCTTTAGGGAAGTTGACATGAGCCTCTGAAAAAGTAAATAAAGTCTCCCATTCCCTAAATTGAAAGAAGGGAAAAGAACCAGAAACACTTTTGGCAAGTTGTCGACAGCAGCTTGATATTTTACAGCCTAAACTGGGGTATGTACAACTACTAAAATTCTTTAAAACTGTACATCTTCCCTTGATGTGGGAAGGCATCTATGGTGGACCAATGGAAAGTAGAAAAATGTAATTTATTCGAACACTTAAAATACTTAAGAGATGACAATCCTTACTTACAGCTGAAGACCTTTTAAAGATTTAAAGAACTCAAATGATTTGACCAGACCAAGAGTCACATCTGAAAAAGGATTGTATAATGCAAAGACAGGCATGTACACATAAGAGCAAATCTAAAATGTGGTTCAAATCTGTAAATCCATTTTGAGAAAACTCTGTAACATAAGGGAACTAACCAGTGCTATTCTTTTTTTCCCCCCCAATCAATACTGCAAATAGAAGTACAAATGCAAGAGAAATGTCTACGCTTCTAGACTGCCCAATCAAACACATCACTGTTTAAAAAAGGCAATGATGTTGTACCCAAAGACTGGATCTATGAGAAATAAATTAAAAGTTGTGAGTGAGCGCATTAGGAAGTAGGCTACTGGCCATAAAGGACAGCAGAATACTTGGACAAGGCTTCTGTGTATGAGCTTGTGGATTTGCTTATGGTAGATGGTCTAAGGGCTGGTAAAACCTGGAATATATGGCCATCTAAAAGTGCTAAACCAAAGCAGCAATGCAACAGGCCAAAGTTCAAATGGATGAACCGCACTTTATCTGAACAGAGGCTTGTGCATCTCTTCCAAAGGAAATTGAGTAAATATAATAATTTAATAATAGGCCTAAATGGAGCAGCTAAGCTCCGTTCAGGTAGATGACAAGAAGATACAGTTATCTGGATTGATAGGTGGGCAGGAGGTTCCCCTGTAACCACTTAGTGGTAATTTCCTTCTCCAGAGTTTCAGCATGGAAGAATATCCCTGAAATATCAAGTAGGGACTAAGAGATAGTAGTTTATTCTTCTACTCAGAGAGAAAGATAAAGATTAGATTAATTATTAACCTCAGCTTAAAAGACTTTACTAATTTTCTGGGTTTGGCTACCTTTGTAAAGTGAAGAAGTCTTCTAAGACAAGTAGGAAATAAATAGTCTGTTTGGGTTCACATTGGAAACATGGATGCAATGAATGCAAAATTCCCCAGACAGAGATCAGAAAACATGCCTGGTTTGTTCGTTTTTCTTTCCCACCTATAGGAATGTAAGCAAGTTGTTGTGCTCCAGTTCTCCCTTTCTCTTACGAGCTCTGCTAAGACCATAGCTGTTATTGATAGCACTGAGCCACATTCTCAGAACTGGATGAGTACAATTAAACTCATCTTTCATTCAGTTTGCAAGCTCATGTGTATTTCATGTTCATGAAAATATCAGGTATTTGCAAATACCTAGGATCCAAAGACTATTTCCATTTGCAAATTTGTGTGCACTCTAACTTACAAATAAGAGTTAGATGGATGCAAACATGCTTTCAGTTGTACAATCTAATTCTAAAAAATTAGCTATATTAGATAAACAAAGGGGTACTTCCCCAGCCATGTCATTAAGATATCTGACAATTCAGACTTACCTTGGTTGTTTTGGGGTTGTAGCAGGGGAGGGTTAGTATCTCTCTCCTTGTACGTGTTTCAATTAACTATCACCCAATTTTACCTCTGAAGATCATTTCAGAATTTCCCTGGAATAAGCAAGGAGGGGACTATGACATTCTGTGGAAAAACAAAAAGCAAAAGTTTCAGTGCTCTGACAGGAACCATGGAAAAATTTGCACTGTATTATAAACCTTCTTGGGGTCTATTCAGAGTCTGTCTCTCAGACTTTAAAAAACAGAACTTAAAAGCTGAAGCCATAAAGAGTTGTTGCCTGGGTCTCTGTTGAAGGTACAACACCCGCAACAATGTCTCAGTAAACATTTTTTCTGCCTCCTTTTGCACTGTGTTTAACGCTCTTTCTTTTCCCTCTCTCTCTGCTGGCCTTTAAGTCCATTCAACTGAGGAATGACCTGTGATAACATTTTCTTTGTGGTCAGAGATCACGCACAGCCGTATGTCAGACTTCTTGTCTGTTCACTGCACTGACTGGCACTGGTACCCAAGGCTTTTGTTAGGGTTTCTGATTTTCTTTCCTCAACTATCTGTCCATCAAACCCTCTTTTTTAGCACTTCACACAATACAGAAATTGGACACTAAAGAGTGTCTCTTGGCGACATATGTTTTAAAAAAAAGCAGCCCCTCCAGAGGGAAAAAAGCATTTTGTTTTAAGTCCAATATTTTTATAACAGACTCTGCATCCATAAAACCAGGTGTTATTTTTTTTTCCTGAGAACTCTATTTACCCATGGTTCCTCTTTTGCACTTGATACAGGTCAAACTTGTTCAGCAGCGTTTTCTAACATTAATAATTCACAACCTATAATGGAGCTGAAAATCATTTTTAATTTTAAATCTTTTTGCATGGGAATCTCAGGCTTGGTTTGTATATGGTAGGAATAATGCATGAAGGGGTGTGAACCTCTAATGGCCTATAGAGCATGCAGGCCTCAGATAGGTTGTTGAGCATAAAACAGTGAAACTACTTGCATCGGAGAAGAGCATCTAACTCATTAGGACCATAGACCTCTAGACAGTGTGGCTGTTTACAGAGATGTATTATTTTCACTGTGTTGACCCTGTCAAGAAGTGTACCCTCAACATCCCATCTGCCGGTCTTTAAAATGTTAAAAAATTGCTGGAAAATGTCAGATAGAAAATCTATCAATATTGCTTTCCTTGAAAATACCAGCCTGCCCAGATCTAATAGCCACTTTAAACTCAGCAGCAGTCAGCCTGTGAGTAGCTGACAACACATGGCTCCAAGGTCCTCAATACCACAAGTAAGGGCACGGAGCAATCCAGCAGCATAACTTCAAAACACAAGAGAAGCTGAAACCGTGTCTGCATGGTGTGGTCCTATCTGGCTGCAAGGACATCTGGAGTCATTGGCACCGATTACATTGACTCTGATGTCCTTGCACAGACAGGACCAAATCATGCAGACACACTTCTGACATCTTTGAGAGCTACATGGCCATACATAACACATCTTCTGGGATGTGTGAGAGTAGGGGGGAAAAAAAAAGGCAGCAATGAAGAATCACCTTATCAGGAGGGTTTTATTTGAATGTACAACCAGGAATTAACAGGACACAGACCTTCACTTGTGCTTTTTCCCCAGTTCATGACTGGCCAAAAGCTATGGCTTGGATGATGATCCATATGTCTGGGCAAATATTAATAAAGTGCCCGTATATTCTCTGTAGTTGCTCTTGTAAGAAATCAGAAGTGCTTGGCATAAAGGTAGGATTTATGCCCAGAAAATTTAAACCAGCTGAATTTTGCAGAGTACATTTTGCCATTGCTTAGCTAGTCTAGCCCTACAAGAATTGAGCAACCGCTCACGTGGCTGTTTCTGCATATAGCAGGCAGGAAGCAATAAAACTGCACCAGCTTATTCTCAGTTACGGTGAACGCAGGGAAGGGACTCTGTTAGCTGTCAGCTAAGCAAATGAGAAGCTGACTGGTATGTGACATTGTTTGCTGTAGAAAATAATATTATGTAATCATTCATGCAGTTTGCAAAGACAAATAATTGGTCTGTTACAATTAATATCCTACTGTTATGAGGCATAGCCTATAATTCTACAGGGGAAAGTTGAACCAATTAAGCTAGTCACTTGACACACTGAATTTGGCCAGGTCATCTCCCCCAAATTTCTCCGTACTCAGTGAAAACAAACACTCTTCCTAGCAGCAACAAAGAGCCAAAATTTGGTTTCATCACTGACTCACCTTTGGGAGAAGCCTATTTCAAGTCAGGTTGCTTAAAACTGGGTGATGTTAGTATGTCCCTATTTTAAATTATGGTTACATTGGGACGCTGTCTCAGTGAACCATCCTTGATATATTGTCATTTGTTTTAGATTAATTCCCTTCCAAAAGAGCAGAATCAGGAGGTGCAATGAATTTCCTCTTCCTGTTAGGCAAGGGGCCTGATGCTACAGTCCTGGTAATTAATACTGTATTCAGAAATAGGGGGAAATGAAGTCAGGTTGTTCAAAAGGCACAGAACAGAGAGTGACTCCGCAAACTGGGTTTTCATGGCCACAATCTAAGCCAGGGAGTTTTTCTTTCTGCAGTTCCCGGCTGCCAGAATGCCACTCACCAGGGAAACTAGCAGTGGGAAATGCTGAAATAGGGTCCTTTGAACTGGAAGGTATTACAGTAATTAGAAATCTGCACATATTCTACTGTCAATCATCCTATTTTAAAAATGTCTTTTAAATCGCAGGCTACTTCACCTTGCCTCTAAGGTCATTTTCAGCTAAACTTAAATATTTTAAGAATATTACATCTGTTGCTTTGAGCCAACAGGAAAAGGGCAAGTTTGTTATTTGTTTGTTTTTCCTGAAATACAAAAATACTGTTTGGTTCAAAGTCTTACCTTGAGTTAAACCATTTACTCAGGAGTCACATGTGTCACTGTACTGCTGAATTTCTCCAGGAACTGAGCAAAAGGTTATTTGGGAGGCTGATATTCTGGGCCACAAGTAGAAATAACTGTGGACTGAAGAGAATTACTAAGCTTGACAGCAGCGCACAGGGGGCAAGTCAGCACAAAATTTACTGCTTCTTTTCTCTGGGGATTAAAATAGCCAGCTATATCCTCAGTGCCTCAAGTCCCTGGCTACATGTGTAGTGTTACAGGCCTCAGGCAAACAAAACATTTAAGTATGTTGTTAGAGAGGGTTGAGACTTTGTGCATAATACATAGTTGATAACAGAATAAAAAAGAAATTACTTTCAGAATCCCCAGCAATGCTGACAGTCTGAGCAGAGAGGGTCAGAAAGAAGGCTGCTTGAAGCAGATTCAAGTTATTCAACCCTTCTGTTTTTCCTGTTACTAAGCAGAGAAGCTGGTCGTAAGGTAGATTTTAAGGAATATAAATGAGTCAGCAGTTCCATTTTATGTCTGTTTTTAAATCAACCTTCTTTCTCATTAGGATTACAGTTTTCTGAATGCTTTTATTCTTTAAAGAAAATTAAAAGATAACACCTCAAAATCCTCTAAGGAGAGAACATAAGGGCTGTTTTTTCTCAGTCTCAGACAAGGTAAATGGAGTAAAGTATCCCATGCTAAGCATCTGTGCTGTTGTCTAGCTGCTATTTCACAAAAACAATAAAGAACCAAAAAACAATAGAAATTAGTAAACAGTAAATTTAATAACACAGCAGTACTAAATTTGTGATCCCTGCTCTGTCCAAGGTTTACAAATTAATCCCAGCAAGTCATTAAGCCTAGATAATCTAAAATGTTCATAGGTGTCTAGCTCCCACAGATTTCCATGGGAATAGATGTCCCTATGGATCCCTAGGTGTCCTTTGTGGATCTGGAATTTAGTTTCTCTATACCTCACATCTTCATTTGTGAAATGGAAAGAAGAGAATTAGGTTCTCACCGTAGCCTCCCCGTCCACACGTGGCATTATGAGAACAAGCTGCAGAGATGGTTTGCTGCTCAGTTGTGATGGAGAAAACTTCCCTAGCACCAGTCACTCCCCTGCCTAATCCGATCCTATTCAATAAAATGTTTAAGATCACATTCAAGTGCTTTGCTATAGGCTCTGATACAAATATGGAGAAGAATCACAGAATCACAGAATCACAGAATCGCTGAGGTTGGAAGCTTTCATTATGTTCTTCAGACCTCTGAGACAAAAGAGAGACAGAATATGGAGGTGAAGTGGCTCAAAAAAGGAGATAAGTAATCAATATCAACTCACATCAGTATATCATAGTCTCAGTTTTCTCCCATCTGGTAAATAATGTTCATTGCAATTATTTGAAAGTAGAGCAGCTTGGGGTAAAGACAGCAAAGGGGAAAGAAGAGAGAGTATGTTTTTATCTTTATGAGCATGGAGCACAGCAACACAAAAGAGACAAAAACTTCATTTGCAAATAACAAATAATAATATGCTCATAAGAAAACTGTAGATTAATCAGCTCAGTGCTGCTTCAGAGTAGAACTTTGTACCTTTAGTCACTGAGTTTTTGCTGTATTTGACAATGATGTGCAACTACAGGGTAAAACCCTTAAGTACAATTTTCTAAATCTATATTTATATTGAGGCAGATTGTTTATCCTTTTGACAATATCAATCACCCAAAATTTAATTTGTAAATTAAAAACTCCATAATCTCGTTACCCAGAAATACTGTATCCAGCTGAGAACATTTATCATCTGTGCTGTTCTTCTAGTAGAACAAAGTTATTACATGATTCACTTAACTACATCTATATTAATTATGACATAATTTTGCTATAGTTTTCTCAGGCTTCTGTAAATTAAATGAAGGAGTTGACTCGCTTGAGATTCTCTGCAAATTCTATATTTCGAGATGGTGTTTTCTTGAAGATTAATATATTTTGCAAAGTGTTAGACTATACAAATATTTAAAACCCTACAAATCTTTAGTAAGCTGGACAAAACAATCTAATATAAAGCAATTAACATAAAGCTCCTGAGTGTCTGTGCTTAGTTAATGGCCATTTCCATACCAAGGGCCTGATATAAACTCTTTCAATATCATATCATAGATGCTATTACTCCTCTGTGATTATTTCATTTTCTCCACTTCTGCCACTAAAGCAGATGTTCTATAGTTGACTCTCAGAAATAGCCAGATGCTGTCTCAGAGCCATCAGCCACTTCGGGTTTCTTCCTGGGCATTTTTATGATCGTATCACAATCCACAAAAGTATCAATGGGACAGCAAAACACCTACTTAAATATACACCTTCCTACCTTGTCTCCTGAATCATTCACTACAATTCTTCAAAAACTTCCCCAAACCCTCAGAAAAGATTGGCGCAGAGCAAAGTAACTACCCCAAGAGAACTGTGTTAACACTCTGCTAATCAGTTCAAATTTTGTGTGTAGCTGCACTGTAGCAAATCACTTTTGATTTGAAGTCAAGTCTTTGCGAACCTAATTGCAAATTAGATTACAGAAAGAAAGTGATTAATTTGTAATCCTCAGGCCTATTGTACTAGATAAATTCTGATTCCTTTTCTTTCATTTTTTTCACTTTAATAGTAATTTTTGGATGACAAATATCAAAGCTCTCTGAAAAGCTCAGAAAACAAAATTTATCTGTAGCTTGTACAATAAGTTATGCCTATGAGCTAGAAATGAATATCAAGTGTCATGTAAGGTGACACTTTTTCTGTACTTTTAAAGAGCCAGCCTCCCTTTTCAGATAATTTACCATCCATATGGGTATATTCATTCACTAGCATAAGGAAATAGTTAGCTCTGGAAATTATATTTCACAAAGTTGGTTCTTTTAAATTGTTGACCCAATAGAAATGCTATTTAGAGAGCTGCTATAGAAGAAAATAGTGTCTTGGCTTATCATGTTCTGTTCAAAGACCAAGTAGGAAGCAAATTAATAGAAGCCAGATTTCACTTGGTACTGAGAAAACAACACATTAGTTTGTGGATTGTGATGGCACATTGAGCTCTATCCTGATTTTTTTTATGTTTACGATCTGATATAAACATCTCTTTTGGCTGTGTTCTTGCTGTTCTGCCAATAACCAGCAAATGCCTGGTCCTCATCTTCAGCAAGCTTCATATGGCTTCATGGAAGTTAAGGGAACAGTGCTAATTTATTTACATGTGTCAAATTTCAGAGTTTGGTGGAATAACCTATATAGAAGAGTTAGGTCTCTCTTTCCGTTCAGGTTTTTGTCGTTCTATGACAGCTGCAAAAAAAGAATTTTCTTCATTAGAAGTCTAATTATATCAACATTTTAATCATTAGCAGGCCACATGAAATGAATGGTGCTAACACCTTTCCATCAATACTCTTGTGCACTTTCAATGGAGCCTGCTGCAGGGAAATAGAGACCCTCCACCCACTCCCAGGAAGCCCAATGCTATCTTTTCATAGCATGCTCTGTAGTCCAGGGATTCTGCTCACTAGCCCCCAATGTCAGTAAATATTGCTCTGTAAAGTTCACTAGATTTGTTTTAAAGAACAGAAAGCATGTCTTAACTGGATTGTTAAGAAAATATTTCAAAAGCATTTGGAGCAGTAAATCCTTTTTAAATCACTTTTTCCTTATTTTGTGCAGAAACAAATACAGTTAAGAGTTTGTTGCCATATCATTAATTATCTTTATTAGGCCTGATGCAATTAGTAATCATTTTACTTTGTTTTGTCTGCCTCATTTTGTTCAGTTTTCTCCAACCTAAGGTTTTTCTCTTTTCACTGTAATACATACCTCTTTGGTTCTGTACTCAAGATTTTTATTCAAATGTAATGCTAAAGGTGTTATCATTCAATTATAGTATTACATTGTTCTTTTTATTATATTTGCTCTCCCTGAGAGTTTGCAGGATTACTCACATGATGATTAATTCTGCAAATCAGCAGTTCTCAAAACTTAAGAACTTACAATATCAAAAGTATTTGGTGTATGTCCTTCATTTTAAAGAGTATAATCATGAAGAGTTTTCAGTACACTATGTTAATTCTTAACATGTCTGTGTGTGACACAGTTGTGTTCTGAATGTACCTTGATCAAAAGCCCTTCCTAAAATCTCTCACTGAATTTAATGTCAGTTTTTCACAGGGACAGCATAATTACATAGAACACCAGAGAGTATAAACAACATTGTAAAATTCTGACTTTATCTTTTTTGCTAAGACATAAAGAGAAAGAGTTCATTCTTAAATTGCTACTAATAAAAAAAATCTAAACAGCTGTGATGAAAATCAGTGTCCATGCATGCGTGTGTTTGTACTCATTTTCTGTCAATTTATGTACAGCAAACAAAACAGGTTTTGACATATATATACATTTACAAATGAAGCCTCTAGCCCTCTCCTTCATGTGTTTTATATTTCGTTCTGTAGTTCAGCTAAACTGTAATAAGGAAAATTCCCAGCTTACAATTAGCTAGGCAGTGTGAAAGGCTTTTATTTTCACTTGCAGTTACAGAAAATCATGCTAGAAGAGGTTTGGTGGGTTTTTTTAATGGTCCAGAGGTGTGTGTCCATAATTCAGTATGATCCTAGACCTGAATTAGTTATTTAGGCAGGGTTAATAAAGATCAACCTATGCCGGATATACTCACAAATGCCTTAAAGGTATGGAAGCAGGAAAAATAAACAGAACAAATATTTGTGTACTTGAACATCTCTTGCCTCTGTTTTCAGATACTGGTGTATTTGATTTGGTTTGCTGTTGCTGGAATATTTTCAGTACTATGTCAAGAACGCCTTCCATGAGAAGGTATCCTGAAATGCAACAACTTTTCACAACCTTTCAAAATTAATAAGTACCTGTAGAAAAGAATTCTCTTTTTCTCCAAGGTTTTAATTTAGAAAAGAACAACAGGTAAACACAACAGACTGAAATCTGTCTGCAGCTACTGGTAGGTGGCTCGACATAACTCAGGGAAAGAAGGTAATAAGCCTCCCCTGGTCCCCAGGGATATAAATGGGAGAAAGATCAGCTAAGATAGGGAAGAAAAATCCTTCTGCAAGAGTCCTTACTCCCTACTGGCTACGTGTAGAGCAGGGAATAAGCTGCTTTGTGAAAAGAGGTTGAATAAATTCCTCAGTTCTCTATATAAACCAAAGCAAGAGTCAGGGAGGCCGTGTAAACACTCATTCTCTGGTCTGCTGTTAGGATGGATTTCAAAGTCCTAGTATAGCCCTTGAAGCTTAATTGAACGTGATAAGGTAGCCCTGCCTGAGGGCAGGAAAATTTCAAAAGGGAGAGGTAAAAACAGTGATTATGGGGATTATAAGAAGCTCATGAGTTTCTTAATTGGGCACTTGGGCACTCATCCACAGAGCTACCTAGGTTTTAGCTACCTAGCTATCACTAAATTCAGAGAAGTTAAGCACCTAAGTATCTTTGATGCTCTAGATACAGGGCACGTAGTGGCTAATTAAAAATAAATGTAGTTTTACTCTACTAACAGAGAGTGGCTCCTGTTTGAAAGTGAAATGGGCCATGCCTTCATCAGGAGGAAGGAGATGAAGGACTGAGGCACATTGCTAAAAGGATGTGGAGTACAGATAGTAATGTAAAGGAGGCATGAAGCTGAAATATCTGTCTTCTTTGGTTACACAGGAATTGGAGGAGAGAGAGAGGAATAACAGCAAATTAGAGAGATTTACTAATCTGGGATTGATTTTATCATGTGCATGCTTACTGGTTTGTAGGACGATTCTGTGCTGTGTATGGCATATTAGAAATTTTAAGAAGTCTATAGCATCTCCCCTTTCTTACTGCTTTAGACAACTGCATCTAAGGGAAATAATGGGTAATCTTGGACAGTGTGAAGAAGGGGACTGGAGTCCCCTGAGATCCCAACCACTAAAACTTCCATTTGAACTCACAACTGCTAGGAAAAGTTTTTAGCCTGGATGTTACAAAAAGTCTGGATAAAAGGGCAAATGTTTGTTGCGGATGCAGTTCCACTTTAAATTGGAGTATTGATGCTGACTGATAAAATTGGGCTGATTTCCACTGCTGGGAACTGCCCCAGAACAGTTATTAATTTACTTTTCCATTTAGGCCACATTTTCCTTGTTGAATTGAATTAGATATTCTGTAGACCTGTAAAAATATGCATGATCAGCAGATGGCAGAAATGTAATTTGGGCTTTTCTTTCAGACTGGTCATCTGGAGACCAACTAACACCTCTTAAAAGTTGCATAGATTTATACTGTGGAGGAAGCATTTTGTCTGATTTATTCAATTTTGTGGATACTATTTTAGAAACTGTAGAGTTAGGCAGTACCTATTTCTTTCTTTCCCTTTCCTTCTGGCACTAACTTACAATAGCTAATTTTATCAAGATACTAGTTCATTGTAGACCTGCCTGATTTTCACCCTTGTAAACTTTTTATTCACCAGAATTCCAGCTTGATTCCAAGATCTCCCATTCTTGAATTTGCTAGAACATCTTTTTAAATTTGATTCAACAAACAGGAAAGAAGTCCTTCCTCTGCCAAACAGCACTTCAAACCTAGGGCTGGATTCAGCTACAGAGCTGATGGGGTACAGTGTGGAACGTGACTAATGCAAATGGAAAAATTACAGGCTCCTTTACCTCCTAGTAAATCCTTTGCTCTTTGAATCTTCATTTCTCAGGAAAGTCATCTATCCAGTGTGCTGTGGTTGAGGTGGTGAGTGATGGAGAATTCAGAGATACTCTCTCTTATTTTGCTAATGCTGCCCTATTTTTCAAATAGCAAAAAATTAAATATTTGCTGAAGCTGATAGTCAGAGAAGTGTCTTAACCCTCCAGGCTAAAGAGAGAGAACCTTCTCTTTTACCTCATTCTTCTCCCCCAGTTTGTCATTTTTTACGTGTCTTTCTTTATGTATAACCCTAACCTTTTTCAAAAATATTTTTCAATTTAACTGTTGAACCACAAAGTCATTTTCCATACAGCTTTTCCAAAACAACTCAAATTGGCCTTGAGAAAATGTGTTTAAAGGCAAACCAAAACCAAGTTCCTCTGTGCTGAACACTTACATAGGGAAGCATGATACAAGACACAGGATATCCGCAACAGTCACATTTTGTTATGTCTCGTTAAGTGGTCTGGCCACATACTGAGGAGCAGGGATGTATAACTTCGGCAGGTATGATAGAGTGCACAGATATCCCAACTCCTGGGCAGAAAGACAGGGAAGCAATTTTTCTCAGGTGATAGTAGAACACAAGTGTCAATCATGTCACCATGCCAAATCCGCAAGTCTTGGCAGATCTCCACTTATCTCTGTCACTGCTTTAAAAACCTTTTTTTCAGCTACAGTGTTCATGTGTAGTTTGTCAAGGTGTTCTTTAAGGCAGATCTGAAGGTCAGTCTCCTCAAATCCATTATCACATCAACGTGACTGATTGCTGACAAGCTGGTCTGAGTCAAGAGTCAGCAATGAGCTGCATACATTTATCATGCTTAGATGTTAGTGTAAAGCATGGGTTCCAGTATACATGGAATATAAATTCAAAGTATGGAAGGGCTCCAAACTGTGATAAGCATTGTTTCACCAATTGAGAAAGTGCATAATTCAGTCAAGCATGACAGCATTCAAAAGGAACATTAGTAACTCCAAAAAGACAGAATAATCAGTAGCCCAAAAAGAGGAGTAGCCAGTTACTTTCTGCAGAATGTAAGGAACAAGCCCTCTTTGGAAATGGAGGGAGGTCTCTCCTGCTGGATTAGATCTTGAGACAAGTAGATGCAACATCATTCTTCTGCATATATCAGCTAAGTATTTTGGAACTATAAAGTCCATATTTGGATTTTGTGACCAACTTTTAATTTTACACTTACTTTAATCCAACCTGTGCTGAAGGTGTTTTCAAGGTCCTAGCAACACCAAGGTCTCCATTCTTGCCGGGAACTGATCCTTATATCAGATGACTGGACAGTCTGGCAGTCCTGTACAGCCAGTGCTTTGCTCCAACAGGCACAACAGGCAGCTCTTCCATGTACCTGGTGGATCAGTTTGGGAACATGGAGGTTTATGTGGAAGAAGTGACCTGCAGCAATTGGATTTAGCTTTCTGAGCTCCCTGGAAGCCATAGGGCAGTGGTAAACATGTCCTTGAATCCCAAGTATTGTGGTTTTACAGGGAAAGAATGTGAAACAGCTGTCTGAAAAATGAAAAAATAGAAGATTTTTAAAGGTGAGCAATGCTACTGAGGACCTTCATTTTAGAGGGTTATCCAATTAGAAACCTTTTCAAAAAGCTTTCTTTTGGGAGTGTGCTGGACACTTTTTCTTTGAATTCATCTCCCTGTAGATTAACATTGTCAGGTCTATTAAAACCTGTACACCCAGTATTATCCATCACTTATGAAGGTCTAAGGCATAGAGATGTTATTGCTTAAAAACGAGTTATGTAAGGATCGTTCTGTATGCAAGGAGCTGGAGCATCATCTGAGGACTGGTATATGGCATAGCGTAATCCTGCCTTTGCTCTCTTTACCACAGCAAGGTCTGTGATATAAGAAATCCTTGTACCCCATCCACACTATTAAGCATGGAATTGAAAGTATGCATTTTGACTTCCCTATTTTGAACTTCCCATCTTCTTAATTGCTGCACACACAATAGCTGCAAAGCTTATAACTCAGAAAGTATCACAGCAAAAAAATATCCAACAGTCCAACTGTATATTTACACTACAAGCCTGGTTCTCTTCTCATTTCTACTTTTATGTGTAGGCATGTGTGTGTATATATGTGTGTGTGAGTCTGTGGTCTGTGTGTGTATTAAAATTTTTTATGTAATTTAGTTTAGTTTCACATATTATAATTTAAAATAAAATATTATATTTTAAAATACTAAATATAGTGTAATATATTTGTATACATATATATTTTTACTTTATCCTTCCCATTAGTACTACTCTTGAATTATACAATCTGAAATTAGAGGAGAATTGAGCCTCTTATCCTAAATGATCAAAGAGGGTGACGGGGTAGCAGCTTATTTATTTTGTACATCAAACAAAGCTTTGTTGTTCTACAAATGAACTAGAATCAATTCAGCTGTTTATTCTCCTTGTGAAAGCTGCTAGCCAGTTCTTTTACTGTTTAAGCAAGAATTGCTTGCCATTTTCATTTACACTTATAGGTAATGCTGGCAAGCTCTACATTCAGTGCAGTAGCCGCATTGCATTAGCCTGCCTTCTGTTCTTTTATATGATTCTGGTCTTTCAAATGGTTGTGTATCAAAAGGAATTTTCTTTTTCGTCTAACCTATAAATGTCATCTTTTGTTTGTGGCATCATAACTACTCCCACAGAGAGAGAGTTTTCACAAAGGATTACAGTCTTCACATCAATAAAACCCAGATTTAGGGATACAGAAGGAAAGAGCTCCCATTTACAAACATCCGTCTTCACTAATTAGCAATTTTCAGGAAAAACAACCCCAAATAAATGGTGGACCCAAATGTTTCTGAAATTTGACAGGGCTCAAAAGTTCAGCTTAAAGATATTCATCCTTTTGTCAAAATGGTAATGCTTTCAAGAGGTTGTTTTTAGCATCTATACCACTTTTTTTTTTTTTTAAGAAAAAACACCTACTTTAGCAGACTTTGAATTTTGAATAGGTATCTACAGACCATTAACAGAACACTGCCTTCATTCAGAGGCTCACTTAAATGCAATGCCTTTTCAGTGAGTGTATGGATAGTGGTTTTACACAGTGGCTGTGACAAAAGTTGTAGTAATAAAGGTTGATTGATTGAAGATACTGATCATACTGGAACAGGACTTCAGCCAGTATAAATTGACGCAACTAAGCTGAGGATCTTGTCTATTATTTCAAAAAGCCTTTGTTCATTTTCCTTATCTTAGGTCTCTTTCCAAATGCCATAGGTTTGAACTGGTATCTATGAATTCAGCTGAATAGCAGCACAATACCAAAGCACAGCAGTGGCCATAGAAGACCAGAAGGCAAGCAAGAATCTCTATAGCATTCACATGTATGTTTGCCCAGTATGAATTTGTCCATTAAATAATAGTTGTAGTTGCTGTCAGGATGTTATTTGATTGCAAGCAGATGAGGATGTACCCAGGGCAGAGCGGAAGCGAAGCATCTGTAATGCAATATCTGCACTACAGTGTTTGTTGCACTGCATTCCTGTTCCTATGTTCTCAGTGCTCTGCACATGCTTAGTAAGGAGTCTAGGAATCTGTTTTAAGAAAACTACAATTTCTCTGTGTCTACATATTATATTTGTATACACACTTAAGGGTATTAAATCATAAAATTTGTGGATAAAACTAACTTTATTGTCTTATTTCTTGGCAGTATTGGAAGTGCAGATTATCAAAATACCATATTAATGATGGCACCAACATTTTAACTGCAGCAATGTTTTATGAAGAAGTGTTGTGGTAAGTTGAAAATACTTACATACCAGAGAGATTTTCATGTCATTAAAATGAATGAAGTCTAAATATCCAAAGCTTCTCTCCAGATTTCAACTTTAGTTTCAAATAGATGCTTATGACCCATGCATTTATTAGGAGAAATATTTGTTTGTCAGATATGAATGCGAATAGTTATGTAAATTATTCTTTGAATATTATAAGTTCACTGATAGAGGCTGGCAAGCACTTCATAAATTCAAAAATACTTTTGGGATATCTGCTGAATTCATCGAGTATTTTCAGCTCAGAAAAGATGTTCTTTTATAAAGGACTGACTTAGGAGGAAATGAGTGAAAAAAAATAGAGAGCCCTGGTGTGTGTGTTCAATGAGGGGAGGAACAACAAGGCATGCAGAAGGAAATGAAGGACTGTAGTGGCAAGGACTCATCTAAAGCTTCCTCTCTGGCATTTGTCCTATTTTTCTGACAATGACATAAAATACATCACATGAGTATGTGATTACAATAAGCAATGAAACCTTGGTATAAGAGGAAGCACTTTCCAAGTGACTGGAGACAAGCATGTTACAATGCACCTTTAAATGTTGGTATTAAGCTCTGCAACATCAAGTCAAGAGGTAGGGGGAGAGAACACAAAGTTTCAAACTTGACTTTGGACATCTATACTGACAGGCCGCAGACTGAATGACTGCACCAGCTTTCAAGTTCCTATAACAGAGTGTTTTACTTGCTTTCCTGCCTTCATTACTGTTATGTATGTCTGCCCAGGCTAATTCTGTGTTCCTTTTTTTCTTCCTTGCTGCTTTGGACAAGGAAAAATAAGTAAAATCACTTTGCCAAGTGGTTAAGAGGAATAGATCTGCTGTCCTTCATGAACAGCTTTATAACTCAATCAGTGTTATATTTAGTCAGCTTTTTGGTAAATACAGATAGCAATCATTTTTACTACACCTACAATTACAGGCAAAAATACTTAATCTGCAACAATCAAATATCTATTAGCAAGTAATCATGCTCACGAAAGTCTGTTTTTTAGATTAGATATTGGTACCTGTGTGCATATATATGTACACACACACACACACACACATATATAAAGTAGGATAAAAGTAACTTCCTATAAATACTATCAATGTTGTTATAGTAACACATGATGTATTTATGACTCAATTTCAACATGGCTATACTACAACATGCCCACTTCAACTAGTAGAGTCTACTATGACTGCAGACTCCTTAATTGCAAATGACAAGCCTGACCCTCTCCTTATTCCAACGTTGTCAGATATTTCCACGGTGGCCACCCCAGGCTGACAGTGATGTGCACAAGAGACAAATGGGAGCCTCTTTTTTTTTTTTTTTCTGACCAGTTCTAGTATTACACTACAGTATGCCAAAGCCCAGTAACAGCTATGAGCATAGAGAGGCAGCAGTGATGCAGATGGGGAGCTGCTGTATCACAACTCAAAATCATATTTCTTGCTCCAATGGGGAAGTAACAACGGGAAAGTAAAGCTGTATGCCCCTCCACCCACTTTAAAAGTAAGAACTAACTCTTTATAGACACCAGTCCTCACTGAGGCTTTGAATTCAACCACAATAGAAATATCTAGCTAAAGTAATAGTAAAAGCTCTGTGATAAAAAGTTACACCTAGTACAAAAACACATTTAACTAAATCCTTCATATAATTTGGTAACCAGTGAAGAATTTTACTGGCACTCAATTTCAAGTCTTATGAAGAGGCATATTTCAGCTTCAGCTTGGCCTTTCATACCTGTGAGATTTCAAGCTAACTGCAGCCTATCAACAGCAGAATCTTGAAGTTTGTTAATCAAGGTGTTAGCATAGTCCAGCTTGGCATTAACGAAGCAGGGACTAAAATATGCAAACCAACACTGAGAAAGGAGAGGTTTCAGCATACTTATGTTCTCCAAATGCTAAATAGCACTCAGAAAGTAATTGCGGATCTCGGACATAATCCACATTTCTTGTTCTAGTACTAGAAGTGAATTGTGTTGAGTCTTTATCTCAGAAACAGACTGATTAGGATTTCCTTGCAAAAAATGAAAGGCTCATCACCTGTTGCAGTTTTATTATGCTTATTTGGCAGCTGGTCATCCTTTACATAAATTTTGAGTGAAAGGAATTTAACAGCCAGAGAGGGTCTCAGCAGTTGAGCCCAGTGGAATTGTTCATTAAAGACACTCCAGAAGGTTTCCAGCTGTTTCTTCCACCTGTTCTAGTCTAAAGCCCAGTGCAGAAAAATGGAAACAGCTGAGGCCAGATGCCCATTCTGGGATAAATTTCACTGTGGATCAGCACAAAGCACCTTGGTTGTATGACAAATATGTACTCAGTGCTAGGTGTGCTGCCAGTGACTCATTTGTGTCCTTCAGGTGGCACGTTCTGATGTCTGCGCAGGGATCAGTGACTGAAAGTTCTAGCTGTTGTTAGTATTACCAAAATGTACACCATGCTGGCTGACTTTAAGGTTGTCTAAAATTGCACACTGAAATCTTCTCAGTGAACTTAGGGAGGTCAGTTTTGTTCCTCAGTGTGATGAGAACAGAGGTATGAAAAATGGCATATCATCTCTTTAAGGATTTATGTAAATAAATAGTCCTGCTGAATAAAAAAAATCTATTAGAGAAAGAGCCAAGGAACATTCTCAGCTCCTTAGGTTAGGTAACAGAGCCTTGAGTCCAGAGTGAGATTCTTGCAAAGACAAGTATCGGGAGTAGCTAAACTGAAAAATGCCTTTGCCGGGTGTAGGCAAGATCTTTAAATAGAAATTAAAATAAGAGAAGGAGAATCCTATTCAGTGTGAGTGAAAATGGCAGTTTCTTTAGTTCAGCAGTTTGGAATGTCTGATTCTTCTTTGTTTGTCTATGAAATAAAGTCACTTAGTAAAACTTTAAATTAGAATGGCTGTGATCTGGGCTAGAGCAAGACCATGTTACTAAAACTTCCTCTTGGGAAGAGAATAATATTAACCTAAAATATGGAGGGTTGGAAATATGGAAAAGAGAGTAATATAAAGGTCATCACCTGGCAGAAACTGGTTTTGACAAGGTCATGACAGGCACATACTGTATGAAAAACGCTGTAAGGGATCCCTGCACAGGTCTTTGCTGTCATCAGCTTCTATCGTTGCTACCACCACAGACAATTGTGGCAAAAGTTGCCCTTTTCCCTAGGGAATAGACTGTTGATGAATAGACTGTTCCCCCTTCAGATCTAGTCTCCCTCATTTGCAATTTCTTTCTCTGGGTCTGTTATTTTATTTGTAACTTTGCTTTTCACTTTCGAGTCTTCATTGTTAGTGGTCTGCTGAAGTTTCCTTTTTCTATCATCTGTCTTTCCTATTTCACTGACTAGTATTTTCACTCTTTTCTGTTCACTTGGTATCTTTCTCTTTGATGTGATCATTTTCTTTTGCTTTCTGATCTCTGTCTTGTCTCCAGTGCAAACTATTCCCTTCATTACCTAACCACTCCCCAGTTTATACCTCTTATTCCCTATTCTCTCTCATTTCCTTCTGTCTCATACATTGGATTTTAATGTTTTCTTCTCATTGTAACTTACCTTTTCCCTACTTTCCTCTCTGCTGCTCAGAGCTCCTTATACCTAGTGCATTGGCTTTAACCCTGGCTTGGGAGGGGGTTGCCCAAAACTTATTAATTTTTACTTGCAAATAGAAGTTTATCTGTTAATACCTTGTTTTCTTTAAAACCAAGATGCACCGATATTTGCCAGCCTTCAGATGTAACGGAAATGCAGATACTCTAGCAGGTATAATAATTTTATTGAATAATGCACTATCTTCCTGTTTCTTTAAATATTTAAAATCACTTTGCAACTCCTTCCGCACAGTACACAAGCAGAAAGCAATTGGGCAAAAATAGCAGCCATTAACTGTGGAGATGTACTAAGCACGGCAGGTAGTATATATGATTCAAATTCAAACTACCACTTCTCAGAAGCAAAGTCTGGAGGGGTTACAGTTTCTGCAGTAGACAGAGGGAGCAGTGTCTGAATGCTCATTAAAATAAAGCATAAGGGTGGATTCTTATATCTTTACGGATGTGAGTAGACGCAATTAATCTGAGACTCAGGACTGCTATACTTAGAAGAAAGAAAAAAATCCTGAAACAAAACCTATGAAAAAAGTCTAGAATAATGAAATTAACTAAATATTAGTTAATTGTATTGCAAGCTCTAAAAGACTGAAAGATGACCTTTGCAAACAAGTATGTGTGACATATAAAAGTTCTTGCAAGGTGTTTTTAGGCAAATGAATTGCTTCCCTCCTCATTATGCACAGGTGCACTATGTATTAATCCATTATTGTTTTTAACATTTGATGTCTCTTGGGGAAAAGGTACACAGCTTGCAACTGGACATAAAAAGTATGCTATTGATTAGTCTTGCTGGGTGCACATTCTTTCTTTGCTGTGTTAATTACAGCAACCTTCCTTTTGCACCTGCCTCATGAAGGTCAAAAGTTCACTTCCTGTCCAAAGCTTGTGAGCACTAAATAGAGCCCATGGGACAGACCCCAGATGTGAATTTTCTGTGAAGGTCAAGCATGAGTCCTTAGTACCGGAGGGCATGACCAGGATGCACACACACCAGTGCTATTTCCAAGAACCTCAGGATTTTGGGCAGGAGTATGTGGACTCCACGTAGTTACACATTCAGTGGTCACATGTTGAATTTGTTGGTGGTCTCTAGGATACAGAAATTACAGAGTTCTCCAAATAAGTTGATTTCCTGCATGCCAAAACTGAGCAGGTTTTACTGCATTTAGTCTCATGGAATCTGTATGAGCAAACTTAAATGCGACAGCCACTGAAAATGTGTGTCCATTGTGACAATCATGGAAATTTTAATGAGACAGTAAGGACTTGCTGGAGCACCGGCACAGGTGGGTGTTTTACACAGGTGCACATGCCATTCAGATGAGATTTCTGCAAAGCACAATATAAAAAAGACTTCTTCTCCATAGGGGTCTGTAAGCTGTCTCCAGCTGTAGGAGAATGCTGCTGTTTGTAATACTACTTTAAGTCTTCAAAATATAGTCTCCTAGCCTGGATTCAAAATACAATGTGAGAAAAGGAAGGTTATTATTAAAGCTGCTTGGTATCTAGGGAGTTAAAAAAATGTGTGGAGCATCAGTCTTTGAAAATTTTCCTACCTACAAGCTGTTTGTGGTGTCCTCTATTATATATGGAAAGAGTTGCTGGTTTCAGTCTCCAGCTTTGCAAACAGCTTTCACACATACACACAGAAAGAAAAAAAGAACTCAGTTGACACTAATTGGTTGCAGTCTCAACAAAAGGTCAAGGATTAAAGATGGAAAAAACAGAGCTAACCTTCTACTTGCAAAGGTGCCCTGGCTACATGCAGGAGGAAGAATGGTAGAGAGGCAGTGGGAGGAAGTTCACTTGGCCGTATCCCATAGCTACAGAAATAACTGTCCCAAAGAAAAGGGTAAAGGCCTTCCAGTCCAGGGATTTCAACTTTCCTGAGCACTACATTTCCCTTAGAAGTGATTTTTATAAATGATTATCAACATACCACGGCATTATACAGTAGCCTTCACCAAGTCAACCCTTTCCATCTTTATCAATCAGGATAGCATATTTCAAAGTCAAAAGGAAAAGTACATTAGGCAACATGATGGCAACGGTAAGCCTTCTGAATGTATTGCACCATAAATACTAAGAACCACTGCAGTAGGGCTTTTATCAAATCCTGGACCTGAACGTAAGAGATTGTGGCTTTCACAAAGCAGAAAAATGAAACTATAAATAACCTTCCGTGATGTCATATTATGTGGAGCTGCCATCCCAAAAGAACACAGGATGGTCAATAATTGGTATGACAAATGAACCAGCCACTGCAGTAGCTTTGAGACATACACTCATCTCAGGTTAATCAATAAAAAGGGAATAAAATATCCAACTCTTTGATACTATTATTCAAAGCACCAGTTTGGCAGAATATTTAAATGTATATGGCCAGTTTGGAATTCAGAGTGCTCTCAACAACAGTACTGTGCTTAAAAGTAGGCATGTGTTTAAATACCTTATGGAAATGGAGCTTAGAAGATAAAATGGACTAATAAAGATTTAGGAGTCTGAGCTGACAGGCTGACCAATTTTAAATTCAGATGAGGATGCTGCTTTTCATGGTCAAACGAGGAAGGCACATATTGTTCATGTCTGCTGCTTTACTCTGTTGGCACTGCTCTCCCATAATTATTTTCCTTATCTAATTAAGGCTGAAGCTAAAATTCCACTCATAAATCTTCCTCCCCCAAACAACTCAATTGCTGTTACTTACCTCCATGGTGATTAGCTGAGTGTGCACCTTCTGTCTCTTCCCCACATTCAAATGTGTGGTCATGTACTGGCTTCAAAATTAATTTTCAGGTGAAGTGTACTTTACTAGCATGTTGGCTTCCATGAATGGGGTGGGACAGGCTGTGAATCTGTGTGACAAAGCATCCATGTAACCAAGGACATAAAGCATTACTGATGCATTTGAAAGAAGCACAGAGAGATATTTAACACTGATCCTTTCTTAAGGATAGTATAGCTATGGCTACCTGACTCCTCCATGGCCAAAGGCAAAGTTATTAAGGAAGAAGGCTTAGAGGTGGGTGATGCAGACTTACATGTATGTAGACATATGCTCTCTGAACCAGAATGGCCTCTGCACATCTGTGAGCTATTATTAAAAAGAAGTTTGGCTTAGGAATTGAGTATCATCATCTTTATCCAACTATACTTAAATTCACACCAGCTGTTGTACCGCATTGTATCTAGTAGTTTTCAAATTGCTGGAATAATACAAAAACAGAGTCTAAAAAACACTGTGTTTATTCTGTTATTACAGTGCAAAACCATGAAAGAATGGCATGCAACTATATAGGCATCACTTAGCATAAATTCCAAAGACAATGCATTTGGGAAGGTCTAAGCAAAGCCTTATTTGATAAATAGCAACCTTTGAAATTGTGGCAATCTATGGGAAAGAAAATAACCACTTTGTTTTATTTTTAGGAGCCAGATAGAATTTGCAGGACCAGCAATGAACAGGGAAGGGGGGAAGAACCAGCTCTGGTTATTTTGTGTAGAATAAAAACATTTTTATAGAAAAAAAAATGTGTGAGGCAAGGAACTCCAAATTCCATGATGCTGTTTTAGATGCTTTTCAGAGCACAGCCCCAGTTGAAGGGCAAGATTATGGGAAAGGACAAATACATCCCCAAATTTTGTATAAATTATTCCACCAAATGTAACTTCTCAGGCTGATTCTTCTGAATTAAATATAGTAACACAGCAGGAACCTGCCTGCTTGAAAGAAGAGTCTCCAGCTCAGTAAGGAAAATGAAGAGATGCTGAGACAAAACAATGAATCTTGCATTACAATGGCACCTCCTCCTGCTTTCAGCCATCATGACAACTGTGCTAATACCTGTCCCTACAAATAGGATGACCTCTGATTTATTTACCCTGTTTCGAGTAGGGAAAAATAGATAGATGACCAAGGACCTTAGCAGATAAAAAAAGAATTTTTTGAGATCTCTTTTTACTATGTTTTGAAACATATAGTATATAAAAGTTTTGAAAAGGAAGAAGGGTATTGACACTAAGTAAGCTTTACAAAATACATTCTTTTCCCAAATACAGTTGGCAAAATAGCCATTGCTAGTATTAATTCCAACTTCATTATGTTCTCTCTGATGGGCTAAGAAAGCCATGTTTATGTGTGGCAAGGTAATTCTCTCACCAGAGAGCTTCAAAGTCAGGAAGAAGGAGCAGTGGAGAACAGCGTGCTTTTCAGAATAGCTTCAATTTCCTCAGTGCTCACTTAGAGTGCAATAGCTTGTGTTTGACTACCACATATCTTCCAGAAAGTCTTCCAGTCTTCAATTCTTTCAGCATTTTGCTCCAGTGACTTTACTTTCTTGCTATGTATATGTGCTTTGCTACTATTTTGAATGTGCCATTCTTTAACTGGTCTTATCCTGAATTTCTCTGGAAAAAAAGCCCTTTAGAGAATGAAGGCTCCAAAGCCTCAGAAGTTGCTCATCAAAAATCCTTATTACAAACAGCAAAAAAACAAGCAAATGAAGTCCTTCTGGTATTTTTTTATTTATTTATTCACCAATAAAAAAGAAAAAAATTCAGATGGCTGGGGTGTAGGTACTTACTTAAAACTCCATTTGTAACAATTTAATTTTGAGTTTTGTAACTCAAAATTAAATATTCATCTCCTTTTTCAAAAAGGAAAAACCATTACAAGAGCCTGTAAAACATTTTCAGTTATTATCCTCCCTCTTTCTAATTTTTTTCTTGTTTTCTCTTCTGTCTTTGAATGGTTTTTGCTCGGTGAACTTGCAGTTCTAAAGTGAATTGTTTTTTTAGGAAGGTGTGTTCTGTTGTTTGAATATCTCAAGCAATTCCAGAAAGCTTGTAAACATATGCAGTTGCTTATATTTTAAGCAGTGACTATTCACTTTTTTAAATTACTATAAGACCTAGTCAAGGATTTTAGGATTTTTTTTTCCATTGAGGATGTATGTGATAATACAGAAAAAAGCTAATATGTTCCTTGAAATATTAGACGAGCCCAAAAAAAGGTGAAGGTTACACTATCTCTATAACAGATTTTATTGTGACCACGGCAGAAATTTTCTGTCCAGTTTTGGAGTCTACAGTTCAAGAAGTTCAAGAGCCATGAAAATGCTTTATGAATTAGAAAATTTCTCTATCCTGATGAATTCAAGTGGTCCATGTGTTAGATTAATGTGGGAAAAAATAAGGAGTGAAAGGATTGCAGCCTAAATGGGAATAAAAATGTGTTAACTCAAAGGGCTCTTCTGTCTAACAAATTTAAGAACAGGAAGAAGCAAGACCATGTCTAGTAGAGCTAGACAAACACTCAAATTATAATTATTACTCTTAAATTAAACACTACTGAGATTGCAATGAATTCTTTCACTGTCTGTTTTTCCATCAGCACTGAAAGTTTTTACTAAAAGTTATGCTCTGGTTCAAACAGAGATCTCTTTGGCTCTTTGTGGTATCTGTTCTTTAGAATACTGTTCTCTAAAGTTATATCCATGTCAGAAAGTCAAAACTGAAATGTAGCATGTAAGCTTGTTTTTTAAGTAAATATTTTTCAGGAGATTTCCAAATTCTTGATTTCCATTCAGAACTGAAAAGAAAAATTGCTGAAACTTTGGAAATTTTCTGTGAAAACAAAATGTTGGTTCCCATCTATCTTATCAGACCTTCAAAAAAATATCCTTTAGAAATTGTATACTAAAGACATTTTGAAAACCTTTATAATACTAGGTCTGTCTTCCTTAACAGATATTCTTTTAATTCATTTGCGATATATCCACAACAATATTCAGTGTATTTTTAAGGCTTGATGGAGGGAAGCCAAATTTGAAGGCATAGGATTTTCTGTCTTGAATGCATTCAAACATTTTCCTATTGCATACACAGTTTCAGTCTTTAGTTTCCATGGGGATTTTCCTTTCTTGGGGTGCTCTGTGCTGCACATTTCACCATGAAATGCTTGGTGCTTACCTTTTCCTTTTGCTGTATAAGGATTAGAGAATTTTTTAGCAACTCTGCAGATTCTGTGGTCATCTACAGAAAAACAATCATACCTTTCTGCTAACCTCAGCCCTTTTCTCAGCTCCTTGGTTTATGTAGTAGGGCTCAGAGGCTTACTGCACATTCGTTGTCCATGCAGCTGTTACATCTTAGCAGCCTGTGGTACTTCATGTTGAAATGGTTTCTCTCTGCTATACTGAGAGTACAGGTGTACCCACTCACAGCAATACCAGCCTAGATTCAGCTGAACTCTTGAATCTAATCAGATTCCTAGATCCAAATGCTCTTTGGAAAAAATTAACATTAGGGTCTGAATGTTTCAGCTTGGTTATATGGTCATTTCAAGTTCAATTTGTAAAAGCCATATATATGTTAGGTAATATTCTAGTCTATGTATATTCTAGGCTGATTTTCCTGCTGATCCCTCTCTGGTCACCCACATGCTAAGCTCCATGTTCTTATGTGTTCACATGCCCAGGGTCCTTTGCAACATTAGACAGGGGAGAAAAAGGCAGAAAATTCATTCCCTAGGTCTAAGAGTGCTTGAGCAGGAGCACTGCACTATGGTGTTCCAGTAACTGAGTAGGATCATTTGCCACTGAAGCAAAACAGCAAGGAAAGAGATGGCTACTCACCAGCTCCAAACCTTAAAGAATGAGGCCACTAAAAATAATGAAGCTCACAAATATGGTCATGCTGAAGAAAAGTGGTAGTCATCAAAATGGTATGGCTCTGCGGAAGATCAGAGGAGAAAAAAAAAAGTCTTGGGCAAATAGACCATAGGCAGATTCTGGGAGACCATCTTACAAGGCAAGTAAGGAATTAAGTTTCCAGGTGGAGATTGACCATAGGTTTCAATTTTTGCTTTGGTATATGCATTCGTCTCTTTCTTATCTCCAGGAAAGTGGGTTTGGGGACTCTTTCTCAAAGCAGAGTTGTTGAAGAGACCTGGCTCCAAGAGGGGGGGGTGGGAATGTCCCCAGGAGATACCAGAGCTGTAAGAAAACAGATAGAATTCCCCAGAGGAGGGGGAAATGGAGCTTAAATCCTCCCAGCAAAGTGGGAACTGGATGACTCTAGAAGAGGGGCTGTTGCCTCATGTGATAACTGGAATTTCAGAAAGGCCACTGACGTGAGAAGAAAGTGCCTTTCTTTTGCACAAGTTCTCAAGATTTTTAAAACTATTTTCATTCCCAATGAAATTTAAGATTCTGAAATTCTCCACCAAAAGGAAACAATAAGGATCAGACAGCCAGAGACCTAAGAAAAAGAGGGGTTGCTGTTTCCCTCTCCCCCCCGTAATTATGCCAGTGTCGTCATTGCAGGGACTTCCCCCAGATTATAGAGCTATGCTGTATGATGCACAACACTTTTAAATTGCTGGCTAACATTTTTCTTTGTATGTCACTTCTGTTATGTATGTTGTGCACAATTAGTCCACTTCCTGTTTGTGTAAAGCTATACGTACAGTCTGGCTCAGCTCAAATTGCCACTTTCTATGATGGCGGATTTTGCCTTCAGATTTCAGGATCAGCCCCTGTACTCTGCTAACAGTCTCTGAATTGTGTATATACTACCTTAAAAATGAGAGCTGATAAATGGAAACAGCAAATGCCATGTATCTTTATCCCTTTGAAATTCTTTGGTTTTTATTTAGAACTTCTGTCCTTTTTTTCAGAATCCTTACACCCCAGTAAGCTGATGATCTAAAGATGGATATAAGTAACAAGGAAGTGCAAATCATTTCAATTAACATAAATGTTTTTTTTTCTCCTACCTAAGAATATCACTATCCTGAAAAACTCTCCTGATCATTTATTATCAAATAACATTTTGTATTTTAAAAGCTGCCAGAAAAATAAGCTATTCTAGATAAATAAGATACTGCAGAGATACCACTTTGCAAGCAGTCAAAGTAGAAAAGTTTTTTTGGTACTTGTGATACTGATACCAAATACTATTTGTTGAACAAGCAATTAAGCGTTTTCCAGGTAAAGCACTTCTGAGAGCTGTTGCAGATTACTTATAGTTCTTGCACACTTTCATATATTTATTATTACCAAAATGCAGTCAAGCAGTGACACCCAGTGGCTTCAAAATTCTCTTTTCGTTTTCCATCAGGGAAATCCCATTTGTATCTCTTGGTTTCAAAATCCAGTGTTTATTCAAAATGGATAAATAATTTCCTGTTGAAAAGGTAGATCGAATCTAGTAGCTCCCTATAGTAATCTGGAGTTCCCTGCCTGACTAGCTGGCTCTAGGTGAAATGATTTGGCTTCCACACATATGGAAGCTACTCAGCTCCATGCATTAAGAGACTTCCTCGAGAAATCCATGGACATATCCACTGCAGGTAAACATTTAAGTTAGCCTTTGAACAATCAAGGCCTTAAAATCTGTGCTTCAAATCTTTCACCTGTCAAAGAATGAGAGAGAGTGAGGTTTTTAACCACTTCTAAAGCCTTGGAGATTCACAGATGAAAAACAGTATGTAGGTGCAAAATACTATTAATATTTATAATACCAGTAAAAATAAATGAGAGGTGGTATTAATATGATACTGGAGGTTAGGATGACAACTTGACATTCTAAGAGTTGGCTGGGACTTAAACTGTAAACTAAGCCCAGAAATTCTGCCCAGAAAACAAGTTTTCCTATCAAACTTGACTGAACTATAATTTCCACAGAGGCATACCTTGAAAATAAATTGTCTGCCTTACATGAAGAGAAAATATAAGAAGTCTTGTTTTGCAGTTGCTCTATCTTGGAGATAAACAAACATGACACCTTTCTTTTTTGAATCAATATCCTTGCTTTATCAAAACAAGAAAAACATTTCAGCCACATTGTATTGATGACAATAAGAACAAACTATCAGATCACCCAGCCTTTTAAAATCTGATTGAATAGCACTTCTCACATGGCCAATGATTTACAGTTTCTATGGACACCACGTGATGTTTTCTTATTAATACCTCTATTTTCTGTCCTCCATAAAGTGTAGAATATTTAAATTATCCACCATCTGAATAAAGCTGGGATCAGTTCTTCTTTGAGGATATAGGTAATCTATTACCAGTAGATGTTACCAAGTGGTTTAGGGGAGGGGAAAAAAAAAAAAAAGCTATGATACAATAAAAGCACACCAACACATGCTAGATAGGTCGGCGAGTGAAAAGTTAATGGGTCTGAGAAAAAACTAGTTTGAACGTTGCTGTTTCAGTCCTGCCCAAGGTGAGAGAAGCCTCTTTACTTCCACTTCTGACCTCTTACTCCGACTGCTCAGAGTCTAGTACTGGTGCTCCCATTTGAATGTTTTTTGTTTTTTGTTCGTTTTTTTGTTGTTTTTTTTTTCCCCACGTAGCATCCTGATGTGCCTGTCCTTAAGACTCCCCCAACACAAAGAAAGGCCTAACTTCTTGGAAACGCAGTGAAAGAGGTTTTGTTACTGCACTTTGAAGAAACCTACAATTCAGTCCAACTACATTTCAACATGAATTTTCAAAACCTAAATTTCAAGACAGTCATAGAAAAAAAGCACCACTGCCAAATATTAATCTGCCACTGGAAAGCTGAATTAATTGATATGCCGGAACACCCTTCCACAGGCAAATGATTTTTATACAAAGTTCAAATAATTAGAAAACTACAAATTTTAGATTCTTGATTCAAGAGAAATGAATCACCTGAGAAAGTCAGAATAAGCCCCTTAAAATATTAGACCCTTACTTCTGCAAAACATTTACCAGAGTCCACAGCAACTGATAAATAGATATAAAGGACTGTCCTCTAACAAAATGAAAATAATGGAATGCCTAATACAGAAGCAGGTCCTAAAAAAGTATGGAAGATAACCCAGACTATGGCCTATCTCCACAAAAAAAAAAACAAAACTGCAGATTTGACATATGAAGATGGAAGAAACAATTTCAAATTATATTATGTTCCTGGAGCACTCCACCTGAACACAGAACATATTGCATATTTTTATTATGAAATTTCTCCAGTATGAATCATTGTCCCTGAGAAATAATTTTCCTGAAACCTGAGATTTTTTTCTGGCAAATTTCAGATTGTTCTTTAGACAGTTTCAAGAGTGAAATCACCTTTATTAAAGTGATTAAAAATGATACGAAGACAATATATTGGTATTTACCAATATTGGTATTTGCTTACTGTTCTGTTTGATGATACAGTAAAAGCACACTACAGCTCACCCAAGGATCTGCAGGGCTTTGCATAAACTCATTCTGAATTATTGTCCTCTGTGAATGAAGCTTCCCAGGAGTGCATATGAGAACACACAAAACTTCAAGCTATTGCAATATAAATCTATTCCTTAAGAAGAAGAAGTAAAAAAAAAAAAAAAAGGCAACAAAATAATAATCTAATAATCTGTGTTAACATTTTGATTTCAAGGTCCTGTAATTTTTCTTGCATCTCTGTAAGCCTCACTAAAGGCAATGTTATTTTTCTGAGCAATAATGTTGATTAAAGATAAATGCATATTTATTTTTAACATACATTGACATCTTCAATTTCAGCCAGTATGCTAAGTCACATGGTAGAAAGCAAATGTTGTTTTTGTTTTCTGACCTGTGGATATGATCTCAGAGTAGCACACAGCCTTTTAACAAAAGGACAATAATTCTGGTTATTGCCAACATTTCGAGTTAGCATTCCAGCACCAGCGCGTTCACACCCAGTCTCCTGCAGAACAGCCTCACTGCTATGGGAACTGCCTGCAGCAACTGAACTCCCAGGAAGGGCAAGAGTCACCATTGCCTTCTTAACTTTGCAGTGACTTAATTTGAAAGCCTTCTCCCGACTGTTTTCATTCTGAAAAGACCCCTTCTGAATTTTGGGGGCCTGCTCTGGCAGAATTAGTGCTGTGGCACTCAGCTTTCGCTCTGGGTCAGGCCAGCAGGCGGGCAGGCAGGTATCAGTAGGCAAAAGAGTGGTGTGGCTACAATGGCAAACTTCTCCCGCCCTGTCATTAAATTATGGTATGCCTGGAAAAAAAAACATACCAGAAGAATGGTTGCTATGGTGGCAGGGCATCACACTTACTATGAAAGACTTTCTGTATGAGTAACTAATGGTAGGGCATTCATAAACTCCAATTCAGGAGGTATGGTCAATCAGATGTATAAAATTAAGTACAGATGCTACAGTGTCTTCACCATAGTTTTCTGCATGTGAATCCTGTAACTCTTAAGGCTTTAGCAGCAAGGAAAGGGTCCAATAAGTTTGAGGCATTTTAGGGTTGTGAGGGTTTGGCCGGGGCGGGGGGAAGTTCTTCCATTTGTTTGTTTTCAAAGAGGAGGTTTGAATGGGATAAGGAAAGAAATAAGGAAAGAAGAGAAGCTTAATAGCACACAGAGAGTAGGCAAAGAATCCAGGAAACAGAACAGGAGGATCTTCTGGGACATCTGGTTAAAAATAAGTCAGACACTCTTTCAAGGAAAAGAAACTGAGACAGAATGAGAAATTAAATCTGACTCTTCATTTCAGCTTCCTAATGGTATGTTAGATGTACAACACTTCGGTATTCATTTATTAAAGAGTAAATGATCAGGATCCATTCTGAGTCTCAACCTACCGCCTCCCTTGTTCCATATTAAAATGCTTAATTAACCATAGTGTAGATCATATAAGATTAATTAGATTCTTAGTCTCACTGATGTTTTTGTCAGGGATCCCAAAATAGTGGCACAAAGCTGGTGGAACATTATGTGATTTTCTAGCCACCTGTCCAACCAACACTTCACTGCATCCAGCACGCTTTCACGTGGCATTATTCAGTGACAAAGAATTTCAGAGCTATCTAAACTATGTATCCATAAACCTTAGAAAATATACATCATAAAACATTTGCACTCCTAATCATACTGTACCATCTCTCTACAATTTCAGTTCACATACTAGACAGGCAATTTTACCTCCTGGTTCCTTATACTATTCCAAGACAGTCCTTAGCGAAAAAGTTGTGTTTCAGGTCTTGTTAGTCTAAAAGTCATTAAAATAATACACAAAGCTGTCTTTTGGTGAATGAGTTTTGTAATGCTTGTCTTGAACATGGTGGTAAAATCTAGGGAATAATGAGAATATATGTGATAAATGGTAACTGAACTACTGCTAAATGTAGAAAGGTGCAAATCACTGCCTTCAGTAAAGTGGTTCTCATTTATAGAATATTTGTATATTGTTCAAAAGGTTAGATTCTCATTTATAAGGCCCCACCACTACCGTTGTAAAAGAAGGAAAAAGTTAAATGAGCTTTCGTATAATTCTAGTTCAGGTCTATTCCTCCTGTTTGTGTCTGCAAAAGGTCATGAGTGACACCTGAACTCATGAGATTCAGGCCAGTTCTAATATCTGCATGCAGTTAAGTTATGATTGCATGGCTGCACTGTTGACCTATAGTAAAAATGCAACCCTCCTAAGCATTTAAATATTTGCTTACATTTAGGTACGTCATTATTGCTACTGAAATGAACAGCATTTGAAGACATAGGAACATTCAAGCACGTTTGCAGTGGCTTCTTGTTTGGAATCCCAGTTTAGGGGATAATCTGCAAATGACTCAGCAAACTGCAAAAAATATCATTTGTAGAAAACCAGCACAAGGTTAGTTTCACCAAACCCTTCTGCCTCAAAACTGCAAAATTAAAAAGATGATAATGACACAATTTCAGCAGATTCTGTTTGGTTCCAGATTTCAGGTTCTGGAGCATTGTTCCAATGGCACGCTAGTATTTATCAAGCCAAAATGACTGAAAAAAATTTTGCATAAAGATTCAAGGCCAGTAACCACATTACTAAATCAAAATGAACTATTTCAGAATTGAAATCTATGGATTGTTTCAATTTGAGACTGTAACTATTTTCAGGTATTTAAAATCTAACATTTTTCTGGAAAATAATAACATGAAAAAGTCATTTTTATATATTTCTCTTTACATAATAGTGTAAGAATACATACATAAACACATACAAGAATATATATATTCTCAAAAGATATATATTTATTGAAAATATTTTTTAATTAAAAGTGAACCTGCACTCTAAGAAGGATGACTGTTATAGCCAATGGATCTTGTACCATTTATTGACTGTCATACAAGGAAGAGCAAGACATTTCCTGTCTAGCCTAGGCTAGCAGGCCAGTTCTGCTTCTTGGTAGCACTCTTCTTTCTTTCCCTTGCACTAGCACATGCATTTGGGTGGTTGTAAACAAGACAAGGGAGTAAACTAATGTCATTATTAATGACTAATTATGACTAATGTCATAATTAATAGGGTATTTTTTCCAAGTTAGTGTTACAGAGGGTCAGCTTCTTAGTTCATAAGCAGAGCTGCCTTTCATTGCTACTGGTGCCTTCAGCCATGGCCTTAAGGCCAGGGCTTCTGGGAGCTCTTGCTTCTGTCACTGTCAACAGTTTACAAAATTCTGAGCTGAAAACGGTTCATCAGATATAGAATGTATAAAGAGAGTTAGAACTGCAAGAAAACCTGTGTTGGTTATATTTAAGAACAGTTTCAACTTACTTTCTCCTGGATGCTGAAGCTGGTGTTGGTCCTTCCTGCAAACTCCACTGCTCTGGAGAGCAGGCCCTTGGCTTTGAGATTGCCTACAAATAAAGAAAAGGGCTCAGGCACACAAGATATACACTATCTGTGTGAATGATCTCATGGAGGATGATAAAAGGAGGCTGCAGATTTAAGCACAGGCACCCCGGCAAGGAAGTCAGTGACATGTTTGATTCTAGTCATGTTTGTAATGGCATGTGATCTTTGGAGACTGGAATTGCCCCATGTTTCTTAATGGAAAACTACTTATTTTTTACTTTTCTTCCTCCAACAAATGACTCACTGAGTCAGCAAAAGCATATTTAATTTAAATCTAATTTGAATCAAATTAAATATCACCCCAAAAGGGCAAAAGGTAGCTTGTCCAATCATGGAGGAAATGGCAGGAGCTGGAGCATATGAAGAAATCACTCTCCTAATATGGGTGCTGTGTTAGATGAGAGCCAAGTTTAAGAGATGACACAGACACATCCCTCAACATACCGCAGGGAATGCCGCAGCCTTGGAAACACGGCATGCCCAGCACTAGCAGATGAGGCCCACCTCCTGTCATTCAAATGAAGCCTTAACAAAAGTTCCCCTCTAGGAAAGATGTCATGCATTGATCTAGACATACTGAACTTTCAGTTACCCTACCTCAAGTTCAGGTATCATATCTGAAAGCTTTCTCAGGTACCAACAGCATTCAGTTGTTGGAAAACACCCATGACTTCAATTACAGCACCTGATATAAGTAATGAGGTTGGTGAAGATGCCTCCCAAATCTTGTCAATAAACTTCTCTGGTGTCCCAGGTTGTTAGCAGAGGAGCTGCTGTGTGATTGCTAGTGATTAACACTGTTGTATACATTTATTGTGAGGACATATCCCCACAAGACATGTCCTACCACCATAGCACTGAATCTCTGAACGCTGAATGGCAGCTACCCGACTGGTATGTAGCCACTTAACGGAAGTTAAGAATTCAAAGGAAGACCAGCTCTACTGTGCAGTCAATAGAGTCAGTAGGGAAATCAGTAAGCTAGTGATGCATGACTTGGAGTCAAGATAGCAATATCCATGCAAAACACATTCAAATCTTCTGTACGCTTAGCTTCAATGTAGTCACTAGGCAACTGCTTCCTTCGCTTAACTGTAGGTGAATAGGGGATATTCCCCATGATCTTTTGCAACTCTGATCTAAGTGGTTCCTAACATCTTATATGTATTTGAGGAGGATTAGCAAAGAAGCATCTGCCACAAAGGTGAACAGACTGCCTTGCTGAAGTGCAGAGAAGTAACAATCCCACCTGGAATACAGAGGAAGACCTTGGTGGGCTTGGCAAAAAGCCCACCTTCCAGGACACAAAAGTCACTAAGTCACCTGTGTAAAGAAACCTAGAGAACCCACTCCAGTGCAGCAGACTTCAGCAGTATCATAATTGTCCTGATCCTGATTCAACTCTCCCACCAATAAACTCTGTACTGTTACTTCATATACAGTATTTTAGCAAATACGCTATAGTATGTTTCTCTACAAACAGTACTATTTCCATGATAAAAGATGACAAGATGACAATTTTAACAAGATGACATTTCATTATCAAATCTCCTACACAAGATGTCTATGAATATATTACACTCTAGTCTTTCATAAGCTCACGTTTCACTGGGCTGCTGATGAAAAGTGGATCTGAAGAGCATAATTTTTTCTTGCCCTTTTGTTACTGGTATTTGGGGATCTGAAGTTGCAGGTTCCCCACAGAGTCCTCATTGGTGGGTACCAGATCTTTGTGGAGGCTGAATCAATACAAGCAAGTGTATTCTGGGTGGCCCCAGTTGCTCAGCACTATCAGTTTCATGTCATTCATGAACTCAGAACATTTGTTCTGAAATGAGTGGAAAGGAGCTGTGTTTTCCTCTCTATCATTTGATGTTTTACATAGGGTAGAGTGACTGAGTCATTCAACAGCTTGCTTCAGACTCTCCTGCAAGGACAGAAAAAAGCAGCTACAAAAAGCTTCAGCAAATACATTTGCAAGTTCTTCTCACTTGCTTTGAGGCATATGCTTCCACATTCAGAAACCCCAGTGGTATTAATATAATGTGTTATTACATTCGCTAGAAAGTCACTGAAACAGAAGGGCCTCGCTGTCAATACTCCTTACCAGCTACAACAAAATCCTAAGGAAGCCAAGTATTTCTACTGTTTAACTAACATGTCAATAGTATTGCATACTATCTGATGTGGCCACTTGCATTTAATTTGAATCAGGTCCGTCAAATCGATTTCAGTTTCAGCTGTAGCAGTAGTGCTGAAGATAAGCAAAACAAAACAAAACAAAGGAAAAAAGGCAGTCATCTTGACTTTTGGAGCTGCAGGGGCCAGATTTGCACATGCATGTTCTGTCTATGCTGCTTCTGCGGGGCAGCTTCTCCCCAGCCCACTACACTTCTCCTCCTCCTTTCCTACAGTTCTCATGCCTTTTCTCACCATACCATCAGCCAGAAAGTCTGAAAGGGATTTTCTGCAGCCACGTGAGTGAACTCTCCTAGGAACATCTCCTGCTCCTCATTTTCTTCCTTCATCTCCTAGAAAAAAAATGGGGTAGAGAAAAGAAGAGTGTGGTACACAGTGTGAATATTTAATTTCGATAGGGTAACTACTGATTTATTTCAACTACACCTTCAGTAAATGACAAGCATGAAGAAAAGGCAGATAGCTGTAGCTAGTGAACGTGCCACATGTGGTTATTAAATGTTTCTAACCTCCCTGTCAGAGAGGAAGCAAATGTCACCATTTAGAGAGTGATAAACTGAGGCTCACAAATCCCTACAGGAACAGCTGATAACAGAGGGGATTGGAAGTAAAGAAGTTCTAGGACCCTACACACACACTTTGCCAGCTCCTTTACCCATGGCTCATGTACTACCAAGTAGCCCCAGAAATAGAAAGCTTCATTTCAAGAATACAAGGGACAAAAAAAGGAATGTCATGAAAATAGAGTAACTCAAAGGAATTGGTTTCTTCTCTGAGCCAGGAGGAAGGCCTTAAATAAATCCTCCAGACATTGCTGGACCTGTGTTCACCCTTACTTAGAAATGCGGCTCAAAAAACCTAAACTCTAGAGAAAACACTTACATTACAGCAAAGTCCTTTGGAGCACTGGAGATATTTTCATTTATGGGACATTTTCATTCAGATAGGTTGCATTGTAGCTTCTCTTGGAAAGATTCCTTTAGGCAACTTGACGAAGATGTGATCCTGACTTCTTGCAAAAGACCAGCAGTTTCCTGGATGATTTTCAGGCTAAAAGAAGAATAATAAACACTGTTTGTGTGGCAAAGGCTATAAGTGCTGCCATGAACATTGGGAGATTAAGAACTGATGTGGCCCATCAGCTCTGGTTTGTCAATACATTCATTCAGTGAACTACTTCAGGTGTCTAAGAGAAGTAGTCATTGGAAATCATGCTTCATAAAGACCACCTCAACAGACGAGTAAGTACTTAGATGTGAAGGAGCTGCTTGCACTACTTGTAAACACTATCAGACTGCTCCCACTCTGGAGCAACTCGCCAAGAGCAAGCACAGGACTGCAGAGCTGAAAGGCACCTATCTGTCCAGCTCAGGTGGCAAATAAGGACCACCTTGATAAGCCTTTCCTGCGAGGGGAAGTAGCCACCTCCTCTCACCCAGTCCCACCTCCTTCTACTGGCACCAGCCAAATCTCCAGCTTCTGCAAGGAGTTCTGGGGCTGTGCCAAGACAGGCTTCCAAGCAAAATTTGGGGCAAGCCAGCAGTGCTGGCTGTCAGTGTCTGCTTATGCTCACTAAAATCCCCAGCTCACTCACACCTCAGACCCCTGGAGGCCCCGTTCTCATTTTCTTTCAATGCAATACTGACTGTTTTCACAAGGACTCGGAATGCAATCTCTACCTGACCAAGTTAACCTGTTAGAAGCTACTCAGCACTGAGGACCTGAGGGAGTTTGGGAGAAGAAATACTCCTCAGCAGGGAGACACAAGAGGCGAGGAGGTACCTGAAAGAGCAGTGCAGAACAAGCAAGCTTTGAGCAATAAAGACAAGGGCAAGGGAAACTCTCAACAGTAGTTTTGTTTCCCCCTTTTCCCCCTTCCTCCACCTTGGTTTCTCTGTGTTTTTTTGGTGTCCCTCAAGAGTAACCTCAGAAGACCTCATATAATCCATCAGTGGAATACAGACTAAAAGCTTTTTCCTTTACTATTTCAGAAGGAGCCAGAAATCTTTGAAAGAATGACAGAAGCACCTGAAAATTAAAACAGTAATGTGGTGATCAAGGAATGTCTTAACTGGAGTACTACATCTATTTATAATCCTACAATCCATAATACAGAGGATCTAATGAACAACATGAGTTGTGGGCCTGTGCTCAAATAACCAACAGAGACATTACCTATTACAATTATTACAGTTCCTGACATGGACGATCACTGGAGAGCCTCAGAAAGAAGAGGATTTATTGAATAACCTTCTTATATGTGACCAATCACAGTCCTGGTACCTCCCTCCTTTTTCCACACTTATACTTCCATAAATTCCATCTATTGCTGTCAGAGGAGGAATTAAGAGATGCAGGCATAGTTTTCTAATGAATAATTCCATAGTGATGATACCTGTTCCCATTGCACTGTCAACTTGAATAATGCTACTAAGTATTAATACATCTCCAACAGTTGTATTCACCACCCCTGACAGTATATACGAAGCTAAAAAGTGCATGGATAAGAAATGTTAAAGCCAACAGCAGAGTAATAAATCATCAGTCTGACCTGCACAGGCCTGGAGTTTTGACACTATTATGCTATTTAACTCTGGTGAGTATTCTACTGACTATATGCCACTGTGTCCTAATAAACACAACATATTCCTCTGCTGCAAATCACACAAACAGAAAACCTCTGCACTCATAGATTCAATTATTATTTATCATAATAATAAATATCTGTGATTTTGGAGATGAAGTCAGAATATTTAGACTAACACAGATAACTTCAATAGCGTAGGATCAAAATGCTTCAAGCATGTTTTGGAAAGCTGGATATTGGGAACATTAGTTTAAAGTGGTAAGAATTTTCAAATCTTATTACGTTTTTCCAACCTACTGTTGGCTGACTTCAGATTCAGTCATGCTCTATGTGACTCAGATGTTTTGAAAATATACTGTATTTTTTGCTGAGTGCTGATTTATATAGAACTGCTTAAGATTTAAGATTAAAGTCTTTCTTATCAGATTCTCAATAAAAAGCCCTTTTTTTCTCCAAATGCACTCATCCATTTTCCTTTGCAGATAGTAAAGTGATAGATCAGTCTCTGTTGCAATTAAAATGTGTCATTTATAGATGATAATTGCTCCTATGAAGGATATGTTTTATGAAAAAGAATATAATCAGGAGGAAACCTATTCTATTTAAGAGCATGAATGAACATTCTTGGCCTTGAAGTCACAAGCTGAACTTTAAGAATATAACACATTTTTCTTATTTGTTGTGGATAGAGCACTCCTGAAGAATAAGTAAAGTGATATTGCTTCAAATCTGTGGACCTCCTCAGCTGGCTGGAGCAAGCTGCAATAGATCTATGCTTAAACACAGCTAATGTGGACATTATTAATGGGAATAATTAGTTTTGGCTTTGAAGACCAGTATCCTAAGCTCTTTCTGAGAGTCAACCACAAGTCAATATGGATTATGAAGCATTGATGCAAGTTGTTGTGGGACTGTTTAACAAATGAGTCAATAGCTCATGCATTTAATTTATATTTTTGTCATCGTAATAATTCATAGCTTCAAATAGAGTACATTACAGTAGCATAACCTGGAAAAGATACAGACATGGCAAAGTGTTAAGTAAGGACTACGTGTGAGGAGAAAGAGTCTCAATAGACAATCTGAATGCAGGAGGTCAGCAATTATCTGCTCAAACTCTAGAAAAAAGAATCTACATTGGGGAGGAAATAAAACATTAGGGGAAAGGAAAGTAGATACAAACTCTGAAACATCTTCTACTTTCTTTAGGTGATACTAGTGCTAGCTTAGCCATAGCTAAAACTCTACTGTCCCACCTCAAGCCCAAATAAGAATTCCCATGTTTAAGTCATGTCCTTAAACCACCTGGGACTCCCAAGAAGAGGTCCTGGTAAGTGCTATCAGCTATGTATTGTACACAGCCTTATTCACTTAGTTATTATCTCTATTGCATCCCATTCCTGTCAAAAACGAGAGGTTACAAAATGGTGCCCTCTAGCCTATGTCTCTTAAGAGCTTTCAGATGAAAACTCTAATCCTTGCTATGACAAGCTTCTTAAATGAGTTTCTGTTTTGTGCTGATGATAGGTCAAGAGAGGCTTCTTTACCCCAGAGCATCTGACGGTGAATGCAGACAGAATTTGGAAAGAGACTACATAACTGTAAGTAGGTTTTAAAATACATATATACTGACTGCTTAGTAGTTGATAGTGAAACCTTTTAACCTCTGTACCTGGCTTCCTGTAGCTTAAGTATCAGAACATGTAGGATGAAAGCCCCCCAGGTAATCTGGAAAAGCATGAATTGTAGCATAGTCAAGAAAATAAGAGTAAGCTCTCAAAAATAGGATGATATTTTGGATATTTTTTATTTTAAAAATGGATGACATTCCAGTCAGTAGGGCTGCCTGACTCTTAGAATCCTGCAAAGGCTTCTGTTTAGAGGTAAAGGTTCAGTTTTACAATTCTTGATTTCTTTTGTGTACAAAAAAATATTATTTAAAAGAATAAGCTGTTTTCTCCTCTCCTTTTTTGCATTCACTTGGCTGGAAAGAAGTTAAGAGACCTGTTTGGTTCCCTCTGAATGGAGGGATGGAAAAAGTCATTTTTTCTTTTTTTCTAAGGGGTTTAACATGCTTAGAAATGAATGTGTTGTTTCTGCAGTGGAAGAATAAATCAGGAAAAGGGGTACTTAAAATAATTCTTCAAATGAAGGACATGTCTGAAAAAGTGCATCTTTTCTTCCTTTCATGCTCATTTTGCTATGTGGTTCATTCTGCTGGTAGGTAATCGGCTATACCTCTCTCTAAACATGGAACAAGATTATTATCTCTCTCTTTTTTCCAGTTACTTCCCTGATCAAATTGAACTTGTTCCAAAGTTACATGCAAGTAAGTGAGAACCGAGATTGAATTCAGGCCCTTCAGTGGGGATGCTCTCTCTTATTTCTGTGGCTATTCTTCACTGTGAGCATAGATATTAATCATTGAATGATAAAGGCTGAATTTTCAGTCTCTGATTTACCTAATCTCCCAGGAACCCCTCTGGGAATGCTGTGGGTACTCAAATTTTCTGAAAATCAGAACTTTATGTATCTGCATATGTAAATCAAATCATTGAGTGTTAGTGTTATGAAAAGTATGAAACTATTGACTTCCTAGTGAACTAAATACACTTTCTTTCAAAGATGGACTTTAGGTGTCTGTGTGGCAAATAATTGCCTAATCTGTTTTTGTTTATGTAGACTAAATCTTCTTAACTTCAAAATTCTCTGTATATGTTTCTATGATGTTAAGTTCCATTAAGTTGCTCTTTAAACATAATTAGAGTCTATATGACTACAGCATTTATTGTGAAGTTACAGATTAATAAGTCAGATGTTAGAAGCTAGGCCAAGCTTGTGTTTTATAGAATTTCTAAACACTTAAAACGGTTTCATTAACATTGACAATCATGTCTATTACAAAGGACATGCATGTTATAGAAGCTGGCTAACTTGCTTTTATACTACGTATTTTTTCCTAAATAAAAATACTACTTTTTTTTTAAGAGAAAATGATTTTCTAGGTCTAGCATAAAACTACAGGAGAGACATTCATAGCCAGAGTATTTTGATCACGTGAAAATGTTCTTCTTTGGAAATAAAGCAATGGTTTGGCCAATCTTTTGTTACCAAAATCAGTGTCAAGTCCCAGAGTGAATCAACAGACTCTAATTGTCCTGACCAGCCTGTACCATCTTTCTCTGTAATTCTTCTCTGCAACCTCTTCTTCATGGCTGCCTGTGTTCAAGGTCAACTCTGCCAAGGAACAGCTGTACAACCATTGCTAAAAACCACTGAAATATGGATTATTTCTTTGCTTTTGCGTTGCAAAGTAAAACAGTTCTACTTTAGACCACTCTTAGGCTCAATGCAGAGCCAGAGGTATATCCCCTGATACAGAGCTGTGCCTAAGGAAGACTTGCTTGAATCCAGGCTGGTCCTATCTTAAGTCTCTGAATTTTTGGTTAAATCTCTCAGCAGCAAGTTATACAGAGTGATGCATCAAGCTGCTTGTTGATTGCTGAGTAGTGCTAATGAGATACTGTGTCACCTTGTCCAGATTGCTTAGAACAGATTCTCAGTACACGGATAAATGGGTTTTAATGAGTGTTAGCTGCAAACTGAGGCACTTATTGCCAGGGAGATTTAATTGTTGGGGTAGATCACTATGTCTTATTCCCCTTATTTGGCTGGTGTGATTTTTTTTTTTTTTTTTCCCCCTTTTCTCTGTGTGGGTAGAAAAGGCCAGGATGGATGTTTGTGTTGTGCCAGCTTAGAGTCATGATATGTGCCAACCCAGAGCTTGTTCAAAAGTCCTCTCTTGTTTACTTAGACACTTGTAATCTGTCCATTTCCATCACGTGTAAAAAATGGTGTTGTAGTTTCTATATGCCTTATAGAATCACAGAGTCACTGAGGCTGAAAGGGACCTTTGGATATTTGTCTAGTCCAAGCCCCCGGCTCAAGCAGGGTCACCTAGACCAGGTTGCTCAGGACCATATTCATTCAGGTGTTGAATATTTCCAAGCATGGAGACTCTGCTACCTCTTGGCAACCTGTTCCAGTGTTTGAGCACCCTCACAGTTACGAAAACGTTTTAACGTTTAAATGGAACTTCATGCATTTCAATTTCTGCCCACTGCCTCTTGTCCTGTCACTGGGCACCACTGAGAAGACGCTGGCTCTGTCTTTATTCCCTCCCATCAGGTATTTATACCCATTGATAAGATCCCCCTGGCCCTTCTCTCCTCCAGGCTGACCAGTCCCAGCTCTCTGTCTTTCCCTGTGTCAGATGCTCCTATCCCTCAAACATCTTCATGGCATATTGCTGGCCCATTCGTGCTCTCTGATGGGATTGTCTAAGAATAAGTTGTATGCATGTTTTTGAAGATGCAAATATCTATTTTTAAGCAGTGATTTTTTTTTCTCCCTGTACTTAAATGGTGTAGCTCAGAAAAAAACAGCTCATACAAAGTGCTGAATCCTTGTTCTCAATTATTTATTATATCAGCCTGAATTTCAGGTAGCCATTACATAGTTCTATTAGTTAGTTATAAAATGCCAGGAAGTAAAACTTCATAGCAATGCTGTCTACCCATATGGTCTCTTCTGTGGGTCAACATTGCTTTCATAGACCTGCCTTTGCTTAGTCTAACCCCGCATTTCTCAGATGGGGTATATTATGTAAACAGTGGTTGTTTATAATGTCTATTGTTGTTTATAAATGTTCTTGCTCTTTCTAATGAAAAATGGCCATGTATTTCCTAATGGGAGTTCATTTACTAACCTGCCTTCATGTTCTCTTTTTGCTTCTAGCATTCTAAGTTGGTCTTGAGATTTCTTTCCTTAAACTACCTGCACTCTAAATGAACTTCAGCTTCACCAGTTAAATAATCATGTTTCTAATGGCTTTCATTCTTTTATCAATTGTGTCATAAAATCATGGGGATTTGAAAAGAACACAGTTTATATAAACAGCTTGATATTTTTAGAGCACAAGGTCAAGCAGATCAGCTTTTAATTAGAAACAGATTAAACTTTGATCACTTCTGCAGAGCTCTCCAGCATTGACTGGAGGTAATCTCCATGAGCTTTGCAGTGAACCCAGTTGAGATGTCTTGCCAGTGACTTTGTATTTAAAACTGAAGTTCAGAAAGTCAAAGCAGCACACTAAAACTGGGAAGACTGAGATCCTATTGGGGCACAGATACAACTGATGCACTATGGGGAAACACAAAAGAACAGCTGTCCAAAATGCAGATCAAATGCTAAAGTACTCCTAAGCTCTCAAGACCAGCTCATTGATTTATGGTAATGTATGAATATATCTACTTCACTACAGCAAAAGTTATATAAAACTGAGTAGCACTAGAGTTCAGATCAGCAGAACAGGAAATAATAATCTGTAGTACTGCAGTTATTGATCTAGTTAGCTAATGGTAGCTTCAAAATGCAATGGAAAAGATCATAAGAGCTCAGTAATGGTGTATATAGTCAGCTGTTCTAATAAACTTTGAGGTGTTTAAGTTGTTTCTACAAAGATCAACTGATTTAACTTGCTATAGCCATATGCATCTTTGTACTTCAGCTTTGCTAAACAAATTTATAGCTGCTGAAAAAGCAACTCCAAAAAAAGAAGTCCCTAAAGGACAGAGGCATGTCTGTTTATTTGCACGAAAAGCATCAAAATTTAGCAGTGAAGAATAACCTCAGAGCTACCAATAAATAATGTAGATAAACATACAAGGTGAAACTGCAGTGGTGAAGGTATTGCTGCAAGAAATTCAAGGTGATAAGATATAAAACTAAGCTTTCTCATTATGATTAAAAGTGAAAATAAAAATCACAACAACAAAATTCTTGAGAAAACTGCTTAAGCAAGCACAATCCCTTTTATACATTCTTTAACTGCTTCTGAAAAGTCTCTTTAAACATTCAGGCATTCTGTTATACTTGTGCATGCACCTCATTTAATATTGCTTACTGTAAAATCTTACTGAAGCTTTCTTCAAAGCAGTATAGCACAGTGAACAAGTCAGCAAATCTGATGTTTTTCCCCAATCTTGCAGTAGCTCAGTTGATAACCCTTTCTCTTGCTTTCTTTCAACCTTTTTCTATATGTCACCCTGTAGAAACAACATAAGTATATAGAGTTTAGTGGCATTCTCTTATTCCTTGATAATAAATGACATATTGACCTATTGAACCCTACCTGATGGGAATAATGATTGTATAGCATAAGTGAACAGATGCAATTGTGACTGCTGTAATCTGTTGAATGTCTTCTGCAAGTGAGAGGCTATCAGAAATATGTAGTCAGTAAAGCACAAGTATTTTGGGAAGCTTTTTACTTACCCATTCTGACTGAAATGAGCTCAGATCTCTGCGATTAAAAGAAACAACCCATTCTTATTAATTAATTTACAAAAATATTTGAGGGTATGCATAGATGAACACACAGTCCTGTATAGTCCTGTCAAGGTGCAAGGGGACTTAGGTAAGACTACCTGAAAATTATGTATAATATTTGGCAAGGGGATAGGAGGAGGAGTTGGATAAGTCCAAGTTGTAAAAACATTGAGTTTGGCTTTGATCAGAAGATTGCATTTCTAGTTTTACCAAATTTTTTAAAAAACTTTTTTTAGGTGGTATGTAACCAAAATGTGCTTGTCTTTTCAGTGGGAAGGAGAAAGCATCTCAAAATCGAAACTGAAATGGTTAAAGCTTAGAGTATAATCTACAGTCCAACATGACCTGCATATCTCTTCTGTTGGGCTGTCTGTGTACATCTATGAATTGCCCTTTCCTTAAGTATTTTGTTGCATTCTACTGAAAAATTAATCACATGCTTAAGTGGCATTATTTGCTAAGTTAACTTTAAGTGTTAGGCCAAATAGCTGGATGGAATAAGGTCTATTTTTAAGCACTGCATGAAGTCTAGATTCTTCTTAGCTCGCTGCTTACTGTATAATCCTTCAGAATTATTTTAAGAATGTTTTCTTACTCAAAATTGGAAAAATCAATTTCCTCACTTGTAATGTGCTTGTTTTAATGCTTTAGACTTGATATTTTTTAAGCATTTATTCACATGAAGAGTGGAAGAATTTTTTTTTATTAAAAATAAAAGCAATCCCCCCAAATTCTGAGATCTTGCATAACAATGATTCCCAGAGCTTGATCTCTAAAGGGGGGAGAAAAAAATGTTGAGAGGACTGACTACAAAACAATGAATTAGCTGCACTGGAAGAACCCATACTAGTTATCCTTTTACATTCTAAAAAGACTTGTTCATTTCTCAACATGTTTCAATTCCATATTTATCCCTTATGTTTAACTTTGCGTGTTTTTGAGCTGAAGTCATGTAAGTTTTCTTGGCTGTTTTTTTTGCTTTCAAGATCTTAGTCTTAGAATGCATGTGTTAGGAATACAAAGAGCAGATATTTCTGATACTGAATTTTTTCAGGGAAAAAATTTCTGTCAAAAATGTGGAAATGAAGACATACTGATTTCTATGAAAACCAGTTCTAGAGAAAAAAATAAATATAAATGCTAATTTATATTTTAATGTCTGTTTCTTGCTTGTTGTGGTTCAGTTTTCTACAGTATAAAACTTGAAAAGCTGAATTTCGACTGAAAAGTTCTGTCTTTACAGAAGCAGGGTGTTCTGATTAGTAGGAATTTTATTTTGCAGGATTTCTTAGAATTAATCTTCTAGGAAAAAGGGATAAAGTCTCTGGGCAGAGTACATGCACTAAATTCTAACTTAGTTTTACAGTAAACTTTATAGAATAACTCTGGGTAGGCAGTTGAGGTTTTTTAAACACTTTTGCAACTGTAATTTGGGTGTCCCTGGTCTCTTATTAATACTTCTTTGACAAGACTGTCTTTTTATGATACTTTGTAATTTGGACTTGTATTTTTGAAAGTTCTCCTGGCGCTAAGGGCGATCATCGCTAGAGGGTGCTGCACATCTAGTTTTGTACTGCAGGATTTTTTTCCCTCCAAAGTAATTTATAGGTATCGCTCTGGGTTGCAGTATGTCTAACACAATTCGTTGTTGCTGTTGTGGTACTGAATTTTTTGATTAGTTGTTGGATATCTGTTAATGCTGATGAGGATGATATAAAACTTTGGGAAATGACCAGGTGATACCTCTGCCTAAAGTTTGACTGGAGATGCTTTTTGTGATCTTATAAGCTCTTTCTCTGAGCTTTGCTTAAAAAAAAATTACCTACTCTGTGACATCTTCTGGATTTCTTTCAGATTTTTTGAAAGACACACATGGCTCCATTTCTTTGTCATTCATTTTTAAGTCGTTAAAATGTAAAGTGATGGAGATCTTCAGTTAGTTATATTCATACTTTGTTCCAGCTATCATTTAAATAATGCTTTCACATGCCTAACCCAGCTGGGATTTCTGGTAATGTGTAATGGGCACGCACAGCAGTATCTTATGCTTATGATAAAGACCTATACCTATGAATGTTGTTGTGCATCAAATTGCAATGAACACCTGCTGGCATTTTACAGCACAAGCTATTTCATCTGGAAAAATATGAGAATGTGGGGTGTGGTGCTGTGAAACCAAAGAAATATGGAGCTAGAAAAATGCCAGAAACCCTATGTTATTCTATTCCTTTTCTGTCACCATTTAAAGCTATTATTTGCTCTTTTGAGCAGACATTATCATCAGTATGAATACAGCCTGTGCAGCACCATGTTACAAGACATCCAAGTCAGCTGTGAATGAATTGGTACATCTAAACAGTATAGGATGGCTCCTTCTAAGCCATCAACAGGAAATTTAATGTACCTGCCTATATCTGGGATGAACTTAGCCTCTGGTAAGATTTAACCCTCAGCTGCAGTGAGATATATTTGGGGAAACAACTTTTTTTTTCATACTGCAAGAATAGAAGTGTTGGCACTCAGGTCACCACAGCTGCACACTTTGTTTTGTTTTAGGGTAATTTATGCTTTCAGGTCGGAGGGAGGTATCTGATGTGGGAACTGTAAGGTTTCAGTACCCAGTTGTCTAGGAGGTTTTTGTCACAATCTGAGAAATAAGTATATGCCATTATCATGGGACCCATCAGGAAGTTGGGAAACAATTTTTAGTTGTGTTAGATAATGTTGTGATTATCCTAACCAAGGAAGAGAGGGGTAGGCATGCCAAATGCTGATTTTTAAAGGATACCTTTTCTACCCTCCCATCCCCCCAAACTGGAGTGAAGAATCTATATCCATTCCTTGCAAAGCTTTTCAGGGAAGCTTATTCCAATGTAGGTATAAAGAGTTGTTCTAAAGCCTTCCAGGCTAGAAAATAAGCTGTTACAGGCTCACAGATTAAACATGCTGTTACTGGAGATGTGTGATGTTGGTATGTGGGCTTGCTAGGTATATTTTTTCCTAAGCTACCACATTTTATTGTCAGCTGAGCTAGCATATGGTAACTTTGTGCTGACTGGTGGAGTAGGTTTCTCAAACCTCTGTACTGAAACGAAGTTTGGTTCTTTGATTTGCACTGACTTGCTCTGGGGTATTCCACAGTGTCTGAGAGAAAATATTGGATTGTTCTCTAACTTTTTTTTGTCTTTGGATATGTTCTTTTTCTAAAGACTCAGGTTGGCTGAAGAGCCGTGTTTGGGCAAATACTGCTTGTATTATAGTCTGAATAGGTGTGTTTTCCCCTTAGTATATAAATAAAATGAGCATTTATCCAGTGAACTTCAGGGCAGGATTGTTCCACTGCTGAGGCACAACAATGTCAAGATGTCTCTCCTCTCCTGTTTCCTGCTTGGCTACATCCCAAAGACTAACCCACGTCTATGAGCAACCAGCTTATGATGACCCTGCTCACCATTTGCTTCTGACAGGAATGTCTGACACAGGAAAAAATTGTTCCTCTGCTGACAAGTACTTCATAGTTAATTAGTTCTAATACAAAATAAACAAGGATCCTTTTTTCAACAGAGCATACACAGGGACTTGCATTCTTCACACATCTGTTTTACGTGTGCGCACTCACTCACTTTACATCCAGTAGAGATGTCTGGCCTTTTTCTTTCCACAGTGTAAAAAATAAAAAAATAAAAAATCCAAAAGATGTCTATATTCCTTCTCCCCTTTCACTCCCAAGTCTAAAGATGGTGTTACTTTACAGTGATTGCTTTATCCTATTTCCTTTGGGTCTGTGACGCTTAAAGTGGTCAAGTGATGACCTTGAATGAGAACAAGCGTCATAGCTCCAAACATTCGCTTCTAGCACAACTTAACAGTCACTGTTTGCTCTAAGATAGCAAATCAGCTTTTCTCGTGATAGTTTTCACTTAGGTGCTGGCCCACATAAAGCTCCAATTTAAGCCTGATCAGATGTAAAGAAGTAAGCTAAATCATGATGAGGTTACAGAGTGAAGGGAAGGCATTTTTGGTGCCAGAACAGCTTTGATGGGAGCTGCATATAGAATCCTCCTCAGCCTTCATGGCTTGGAGGGAAAAAGGAGTCAGGTGTTTAGCAGAGACTCACCTTTGAAGAACCACTGCAGAAAAGCAAATCAACTTGTTTTGTTCTTGCAATGTAAATTCTGATGAGAGATTATCATCTATAAATGATCTAGTGGTTTAAGCTCTGAACACCTGGGCAAAGCTTAATCAAAGAGGGGGAAAAGATAAAGCTGCTCATGGAGTGCAGGGTTTTGGTACTTGCTTTTGAGTGCACTGTGATAGGAATCCAGATTTGCTGAGGTTCAGGATCTGTCTCCTCAGATACTTTTTTTCTTATGAGTGCATGCATGAGGTAGCTAATTAAACTTTCACTTGGGTTTGCATTTGGGATGGAGGGATAGGTGGGAAATGCCTCCATGACTTGGAATAGTATTCATATTTTGCAACAGAGAAATGAACTGAGGTTAAGAAAATAACTGTTGAGGAAATATCTCTGATTTGTTGAGCCGAAGCTGTTGGTAGAGACTTCGTCTGGGATTCATATTTTTTTGTCAATGCCCAATTTTAAAATTTGCCAAGAACACTGATAAAATTTCATTGCAAAGATCACTTTATTTCCTTTTACATAATACTATTTTTGTATATCAAACCTATTCTCCAAGAAACAGGAACTCTTAAGTTCCAGTCCTCAGATCTTGTTCAACCCTGGATGATTTGAACTGATGTCTCATGAGGTGAGTCAGTAGTGTTAGTCCTTGTTTTACTGACTAAGGAAGATAAGACTTGGGGCAAGTGACTCTGCTCAAGACCCACTGTTATAACTTATAATCATCACTAATCTGTGGAAAATCATAACATAAAATCACATCTTGCCCCCCGCCTTGGCTAAAACACCACCACTGAAACGGTGATTTCTGGTACTAAAAACATGAGTTACTACAATGCAAGTTGAGCCAGTCTTTCTGCTCCAATAGCATGCTTGCTTTCTGCTTTTCTGCTTCATTTTTCATGCCCCCAAATAGCTAATGCTTCTGGTTGTTAGGGTACAACCAGGGCTGCAGAAGGGATAAGTTTAAATCCTGCTACAACTGACACAGGTGAGAAGCATCAAATCTATTTCCTGCATTTGCCCTGACCACCTCTCTAACAGATCTTTTGGGATGGCTCTGACTCAGTCTGGAACCTACTAAGAAACTTTATCAGAATCATAATTCCAGCATTGTGGGCATTATTCCAGCACTTACAAAAATTTTCTCTTTCAACAAACTGATGCTGTCTCACCAACTCATCTCCTCTGTTCCATCCTCCCCCCACCCAAGATAAAAAACATTTTTATTGAAAAAATGTTCTTGTGATAGCTGACAGCTCTAAGTTCAGGCATAAACTTTCTTCCATGAGTTTCAGTATATTTTGATATTCTTCAGTCACTGTATGAAGACATCTCAAATATCCAATTGTAGTTTGAAATTAAACATTGCCTATCCTTTCTCCCCCCACACGGGAACCCGGACAAACAAAGAAACTATGTTTATTGGTGTCTATGTCAGGAATTCAGGAAAGCAACAGATGTTTCAAAAATTTTCCTTATATGTATTTGGAGTAGTTAGTGTTTTCATGATCTCTTCCAACAGCATGCTACCTTATTTGCCTCTTCTGGCAAAACACTCTTCCATTCCTTGATTTTTTTTTTAATCCATTTTAATGATGTAAGTGCAATTAGCATGTTCCCTACTGTCAGTGGAAGTGACCAGGGTAATCTTAAAATAGTGTAGCCTGACTGTACTTGCTATCTATTCCTTTTGTGGGCCTTGAAAAATTGAAATGGGTAAATGTCATGAACTCTAGCTGTCAGATGGCATGGGAACAGTCCAGCTGATCACTGAGATTTAGGTTACAAACTAGCTATGGCTTGAAAAATGTAAGCCAGTCTAATGATTCATTTTGCTGTTGTAAAGTAAGTAAATTTTCCTATGTGTATTGGGAAGATTAATATTTTTGCTCCTATTATCTAAGTGCTTTAATTTCTGCTAACTTAACTTGAACAGAAGTGAGACATAACGTATTTTTGCCAGTCTCCAGGAAAAATGCAGTTTTTGTTTTCTGTCCTTCAGTTATTCCTCGCTTTAGATACTCATTATCTCTCAGATCAGGCTTGGTTTGACCAAACTTTATTACTTTCTGTTGGAGAATCTACTTCACTCCTTAGTCAAAGGTGCTTTGCTGGCACATGTGTGTGCATGTGTTATTTAATTTTTTTGTTTTTTACAAGTAACAACTGCTCATACTTCTCACTGCAACTGGAAGACAAGGATAGCAGAGCTAAGAAAGGTTTTAGAGCATCAGAAAAAAATCACATTATTAGAAAGCCTCAGGAACAGTGCCCCAGTTAGCACCTGTCAAGAGGGACTGACTGGCTAAAAAATTTGTCAGCTCTTTTGGTTTGGTGCTATGCAATTAAAGATTAAAAAAAGCAGGCAGCATGTGTTCATCCTATAGCAAACCTATAGCTGTTGACCAGAGATGACGAAAGACAAGAATCATCTTGGAGCAATGTACTTCAGAACAGAAGACTTTAATATGTCTTCTGGGAGACATCTGCTGCATTTCTAAAACAGCTAGATCATTTCTCAGAACTTTAATTCCCCTCCCCCCCCCCCTTAAGGTTGTCTACTGTGATGGAAGAAATGGGGCAAATTAGAGACTATTCTACCTGTATGTGCTCTGGTTTCTCTAATGTGATAGGGTTTGATCCAGTATGCAAGTGGCCACCTGGCCCTTAAGTAAAGGGTGACAAAACCTTGGGAAGAAAAAATGTGGGAATGTTTTAGCAGGAGACTTTGTACTGGGGAAAGGATCTGCTTCATCTGTTTTAGTTCTGTGGGACTGCTCTGGAAAGGATCAAAAATCTGCCATCGTTGGGTGCTTTATCTGAAATACTGGAAAGGAAATTGGCCCACTGGCTTCTGCAAGCATTAATTCCTGATTGCATGTAACAGCTAGTGAAAGCTGTGAAAATGAGCTTCTTTCATAAAATGAAACTTGTAAATTCATCTCCTCTAGAAATCTGAAGAACGATTGTGCAGTATCGATCACTTTTTTTTTTTCCTCCTGTGAAAAGATGTTTTTGTTCTTCACAGCAGCTTCTGGAAGCTAAAAGTTAAAGGCTAAATTCTTGCTATGCTTTTTCTCAGGCTGAATCTCACCCAAGAGATCTACACAAAGCCTGAATCTGGTTGGAAGCCCTTTCCAAGAAAGGGTGAGCTCAATTTGAGATTGTGTGAGAGAAGCTATGAGGTAGATGAGTGGTAGGAGAAATATGAGGGAGAAAAATTACCTTTAAAAGTCTCTTTCAGTCTCTCATATAAAAAAAGCACCTAATTGTTCAGTTAGGTCTTTCACACTTGCATCTCCAGTGTAGGACATTGACTGTTGCCCTTATGGAGTGTTTCATGGAAGAGCTAAATTTCAGAAAGTCTTTTCCCTTTTTAATGTGATAGCAAGCAACGGAGGGAAAATTGTTCAGTCTCACTGGAAATGTTATCCCACTTCTTTTTTCTTTTAAGTGTGCACAGAGCCTCCCCTCTGCCAGTGCTATGCTAGAACCTCACAGAAAAACAGTAGGTCTTTGAAATTGTTTTCACCATCTCATTTAAAAGAATATGATCTATTTTGTTTGGTTCCCTGACTGGAATGGCACCTGTGTCACTTAAATATGTTAGAATTTTTGTCTTTCTTATCTCTTAAGGAAAGACCTAATGCTGCGAGTCACTCGCATCACTTGATTCTAGCCTTTTTCAGCTCTCTGAGCTGGACTGTTGCTTTCATCCTTCCCAGAAGAGGTGATTTGTGTCTGTGTGTCCAGGTAACTGATGTGCAGATAACTAAATGTATAAGATTAAATTTTGAACTAACCTAACATCTGAATCAGTATAAGCTATCTATGTGCATGTCATAAATGTCAACTTTTATTTCAGGCAATAATAGCAAGTGAAATTTGAAGGTGAAATTTTGACTTCATCTTAGTCTTTATTAGTAACTTTATTTTTGCAGTAACTTCATTTATTCATATTTAGTGGAGTCACAGGCTTGGACCATAAGAAGTCTGTCCCAGCCTCAAAGAGCATTTTGGTGTATTATTTCTGCAATGGTCCTTGGGGTAACCCTGCAATTAAAGCACTCAAATTTCCTGCCTGTGTGATGTTCTTGTGAACAAAGTGTTTTAAAATCAAGAGAAGATCTTTTCTGACAAGCTCAAAATACATTTAGAGAAGGGCTTCTTACCATCACAAAGGCAGAATGCTTGCCAACTGCATCCACTAACAGCCGCTCTGATGTTCTTTATGTGCCATTTTCTGAAAATGGTGTGTTCAGCTGATTAGATGACCTAGGACTATGCTTCCCCCTCCCCAAGTTCCATTTGTCACAGACTGAACAAATGGTCATGGTGGGATTCAGAGTACTGTATTAGCAAATAGAGTATTATAGTACCACCTTAATTAGTAAAGAGGCCCCTTTACATTAACCCTAAAACTGGAATTCAATAAGTAATTGCAGTTAAAAGGAGGGCTAGAAATATGTAGTGTATTTATATCATAACACTTTTGTTTGCTTTGTGAAGGTGTATCTTACAGGCAGCATACCTACTTGAAAAAGCTGCCCAAAGCTGAAACAAACAGTGAAATAGTACTTATTGGTAGGGTTGGCCCCTTTAATAGAAAATAATAATTAAAAAAAAGCCTCAACTCTGATAGCAATCCCTGAGAGTCTATTTGTGTGTATTTATCTGTAAGCCAGTTTGGAAGTTCTTTATTCAGCAAGCCCAAATACTACTGTCATCCACACCTGACCCAAATGCTGATGTGCTGGAGCCCCATGAGATCCAGTTTGGGAAAGTCTTATAAGCTTCACAGTTTCACTTTCTTTTAACAAGGATCCCTGAGATGGCAAAGCAAGAGAGCAAAAGGAGCTTTGAGACCAGATGACAGTCAATGCATTTTCTGGAATGTCCAAATAGCAAATGGACACTCAAGATAACAGAAAGCCAAAAAAATTTTTTTAATTCAGAAAATAATAAATGTGGTCACAACACATAGTGAGACATCTTTTGTGCTGTTCTGCAACTTTAAGCTCATTGATTCACAGTGATTAAAAAACATAGCTTTTTTTTCTTGGTTTTGGGGGTCTTTTGGAGTCAGGGAGTACTTTTGATAAGCATAACTGTTTGAAAAGTGTCCCTGCAACTAGGAAGACCCAGAACAGATTGTATGAGCACTAAAGTCCTTGGAAAATAGAGACCAAAACTTCATCCTGAATCTTATGAAAGTCAAAATAGTCTTTGCATGAATTTTCAGGAGGAATGGCTTTGCTTTTTAATCTCTTCAGGTTGACAATATTGGGATGGGCTTGTCATCGCCTGAAGGTCTGTGTATACAGCACAGTGAACAAGTTAGCTTGAGACTTGATAACAGCCTGGTGTTTCATCTTAACTAGCTGGATCTGGTTCTTCTCTAGTTGTTCTACACTGTGCAAACAGCCTTCTGGTACCCAGACAGATTCATTCATAACTAACACAGCTGTTATACCACATTTCCTTGTGTATAGAAGGCATAGTATGAAATTCATCCTTAGAGATTGTCTCTCTGTGTTTTTATTATTATTATTATTCCTTTTCTATGCAACAGCTCTCTAACATAGAAACATTCAGACTGTCAGACGAAGCCAGCTTTGTATTATTAGTTTTCCTAACATTTCCTAGATTTTAAACTTAATGAATTAAATATGCTTTGGAAAAACAAGCATAGTTTTCCTTCTTAGTCCAGCAAACATACTGTAAGCTTACAAGAGCACTGTTCAGACAGGTAGATAGTATGTCAGATAGGTGCTTGCTAACAAACTTTGATAGTCATAAGTTTCCCAACTCCAGTAATAAGTTGCTGGATGTTGTAATTTGCTTTTGGTTTTTTTTATGTGTGTTTTTGTTGCCTTGGCACAAGGTATTGTGTCTGTGGGACAAATATTTCTTTATGTGCTTGCAGACACCTATTGTTTTATTAGCTTATGGTGGTTAATAATTCTTGGCTCAAAGGACAAGTCCTGGTCAGGTGACGTTGTTAAATACACAGTCACAGAGAGCACTGCGGGCCCTGGGGAAGAAGGAGGCAGAAAATGGCAGGTTCATCATTGCTTTTCCACTGTCAACTGATACAGGAAAAAAATACGGGGATAAAACATACAGTTTAAGTCTTGAGTGTGTTCTCTACTGACCTTGGTCAACAGACATTAAAGCAATCCATTACCCATTGAGCTGTTGTGGTACATCTCTTATTTCTTTGAAAAGAAGACTTTAATTATGTTATAACTTCAGTGGGGACTCTACTTTGGAGTATCACTGAGGTCTAGTTACTGTCACATATGTTTGAGGAGAAACTTAAACCCCATATATATACAATATATCAAACCAGGGCCACCTTTGTTCCCTGCTGCGCTGGTGCCTCCGCCCCACCATGCTTCTGTAGGGGGTGAGCACATGCAGGGCACTGCCTCTCCCACTGATGTTGTGATCCTCGTACTTGTCTGCAAGGATGAGGTTCGAAAGTGCGGCTGGACAATTTTTGTCAACAAGTGCTCGTATCACAATTGAAGTTAAGGGAAGCCAAACTCCTATGTACCTGAGCTGTCAAAACACAGAGCTTCATGTTGGCAGCTCCTTGGCAATTAGGCAGTGACACCACAAGCTAACAGTCTGGGCAGACTTCCAGTTTGCAGCCTAAAGAGCCTTTCACTTTTAATTTCTGTGTTCCTTATTTCTCCTGGTTTTTTTATCCATCTTCTATTCTGACAGTGCTTAAATCTCAAACTTAAATCATAAACACAGTCAGTTGTTGCAATACGTCTCATTAAACAATGTTTTATTCAGAAAAGCTTGATCTGTCTAGAGATTTCATGGTAAATATGCAATGAAATAATATCTTATTTCATTACAACTTTCAAATTAAAAAAAGATTGCACAAGTCATACAACTGTGAAGGTAACTTCTGTGAAAGTGACATTTAGAAGGAGGAGGAGCTACCACTTGAAATTAAGAAAGCAGTCAAGATTTTAAAGAATAACTTGCTATTTGAGCTACCTTGATTTTGATTCCAGTTGGAGACCATCTTAGGAAAACAATGCTGAGGAAAAACACTTGGAAAATTACATAGGAGTGTCTGACTGTCTCTGTTTGGATGTTTAAGAAAGGAAAGATGGGGATTCACCAAATCACTCTTGAAACCTCTGCACACGCAGAATGGGTGAGAAGGGTTGGGAAGAACCAGAGGGGAATGTTTACAAAGCAGTCTAAAAGATGTGATTCAGTCCAGAATAAAAAGTAAAGCTAAGAATGAGACATGAACAAAATTGTACTGACATAATGAGACTGAAGTATCACTCTAAAGGGAAAAAAAAACATGTTTATTGATAGCTCAGCAGAGGTATTTGGATAGTGAGTTAGGTGGGCTAAAACAGTCTTGTTTATGAAGTATACCACTGAATAACATGTCTTTAGTATTACTTGTTTACCTGTGGGTTGTCATGCCTCATCTTCACAGGATGTGAGAATGTCGAAGTACATTTCTATGGACACTAGTCAACACTTCTAAAGAGATATAAGAAATGCTACCATTGTGTTAGGAATATGTATTTTGCAAACTCAAATATTTGAGTTTGGTTTTAATTTTTTTACATCTGCTGTACTTAGGGTTTTTATATAAACAAGCAGTCATACATATAGGGGCAGGGGAATAAGGAAACATCACATTTCTGTGTGGATTACACTGTCTCACTGTGTTTCTTCTCCCCCCCCCCCCTTTCTCTTTTTTCTTGTCAAGAAATATTCAGAAGAAATATGGTAATGTATGTAGTGAGGCATTAACAATAACAAATGTCTCCTGCAAAGAAAACGAAGCCTGCCTTTGAAAGCCCTCCACAACTTAGGCTATCAGTCAAATTAGTAAGGTTCCAAATGCAGTTAAAAGCTAAGGTCCCTGCCTAACATATTTCACACTTGTGAGTTAAGGTCTCAGTATTTTTCACAGAAGTCCTCCATCACTGTCACTTCTTAGCAGCCAGTGCAGGACAGTGTGGTGTAGACTCAGCACGGGCGACTGGTGGTCCCTGCAGCCCTTGTCACTGCACCTTCCTGCTGCTGTCCCCGATGGACCTGCACTCCAGTCTGATAGAAAAATATCTCTAAGTTAGAAACAGAAAAAATGTCCCTAAGTTAGTGACAGAACTCCTCAGGTAGGAAGGGTAGAAAAAACAAGTTCAGTGGTGTGTTTTGGTTTTTTGTTTCTTTAAGGGTGGGTTGGTTTTAGGGTTTGGGGGGTTTGGGGGGGTTTTTTTGATAGTTTGTTTTTTTTACCCCCTACTTGCTGCAGTTTAGTGTTTGAAGACACAGATGACTGTTTTGGGTATCCAGACATTAAGAAAGATGCTGACTTTGGGCAACTGGACTTGAATGTGGTGGTGCAGAAATGCTTCCTCGTTAAGTATTCTGATGCAACTTGAAGTTTTATCAATGGTGGGAACTGTGGCCTGATATATCTTTCCACAGATATTTATCTGAATGCTTAAACAAATGCACTTTGTTTGTACTTGAGCCTTATTTATATTTCCTTTCCACAAATACCCAAGCAAGCAGTATTACTAGCAGGAATGTACTTGAGAACTCTTCGTTTTTAAGCAATGATTGGAAAGAGTTCACGGAAAGAAAGATTGGATTTCAGAAATGCAGCGTTTACACTGGGTAGAAGGTGAACAGTTAACCATCTGAGCTGGGAAATTACCGTCCACTTCTGTATTTTCAAAATACCTTATTTTAAATACTGGAATATAGTTCATGAATAGTAATTCCTAGGAATTTGTTTTTTAAAAAAATTTAACATGTTAACATGTATAAAAGTTAACATGCAAAGAGTTTTTTATAAGCATATAAAACTATCCAAGCAGTCCTAAAATTCACTGTTGGATAAGTTGACCGTTCCATTCCTGTAACAAATGAACATTTTGAACCAACCAGTGTCATGCCCTGTATGTGGTGTTACAAAAAAAAAAAAAATCAGAAGAATTCCCCAAATTGAGTAAGGTTGTTCCAAATGAAGCATAAGACCTGCTCTTATTTGTTAGTTATGCTTTATACATAGCTTATATGTGATCCATACACATCAGTGTAACAAGAGCCATGAGAGGGCAACACTTTTGTCTTACCTGTACAGTGAGCTGCTGGTTTGTGTGGCTTTCCTCATTCAAGTCCCCCAAACTATGGGGCAATGGAGCTTTTTATGTAGGAGGGCTGTCCTGTTTTTCCCTCTATTAACAGTACATCTGAAAACACTATTTTTCAGACTGTCTGCATGTAGTTCAGAATCACCTGGAGTCCCTGTAGCAACCAGTGAAACTGTGACTGGAAAAATATTCAATTACATTTTAATTCACGTGGGGCTTTTTAGCAATAGGAGACCAAATGACCAGTGCATTCCATTCTCTCTCCCAGCATGAGAGCAGCTCTGGCACAGTAATGAATAAATAATTAAAAGTTGTTATATAGTCCAGATTTCAGCCAGCTTTCTGTTTTAAACACTGTGTTAGTTGTCTCAATTTTTTTTTTTGAAAAATATTTTAAACTCCAAATTGATAGATTTGCTGAAAGGATGTCACTTCTTCAAAGACTGGAGAAGATGGTCTTGTTCGTTATCTGCAGCTCATTTGGTTGAAGTGCTTTGAATGAAAACTCTGTCAGAAAATAGCCTTAAATCTCAAAAGAATTCTCAGCCTTCCATACTGCTTGCTCACTTTGGTATTTTTTTCCCCTTTTCTGAAAATGTGTGGGTGGGGGGGCATGACTTCGCTTCTCTTGAAAGTAACTTAAAAAACATTTTTTGCCCCCTCCGTGAAAACAAGGTTTTAATTTTGCTTTTTGTTTTTTTAATTCAGTTATAAGGCCTTTAAAAAGTCGCACTCAAGTTTATAGGACCTTATTGTAATTAAGAAGCAAATGATTGTGTTCTTTTTTTAAAAAAGTAAGAAAAATAAAAATTAATTTCTCATCCTCCTTGAACCTTTTCTGAAAACAGCTCATGGATATTTTTAATTGTCTTTTTGCTGTACAAACTTGCTGCTCACAGGTTTGATACTTTTTTCTTGACTTAGTGTTGTTTTAGTGACTTTCCTCTGACCACCTACAGATCTCTCTTGACGGTTCCATTCTGTTCCTTTTGAAATCAATGGAGTTTGCCAAGGTTTTCAGTAAAAACAATACTTATCTGTGAAAAGCTTAACCTGAGAAACACTGAATGGCCTGCAAAGGCAGGTATCCCAGGGAAACCTAAAAGTAGTTCCCATCTGCTCTGTCTCTCTACATCCCATTAATTAATAACAGCGCCCACCCTGCCTGGGAAGATGGAGTTGCCGTGCTGCCCTGCACGGATGCTGCCAGTACATCTAACCCATATTTGCTCTCAGTTATGTATGCTGTGTGATCGATCCCCTGGAGAACTGGGCTGCTGCTGAAGAGATGGTGCAGCTTTTGACTGGGTGCTTCTAGCTCCAGAGGAATACCTCTTATAAAAGAGAACATTGAATGTGTCTCAATCTCTAAGCAATAAAATGTTGATATTTTTAAAATAATCCTGTTAGCTGAGGCATTATGTGATCTTTAAAGTGGACTGCAAAAGCAGTGATGACTTAGTTGTTGGAAAAAAGGAGGAACTTGGGCAAAAATATTCATTTTTTTTTTTTACTAGAATTCATATCACATCATGAATATGTTGGGGGGGGGGACAGCAAAATTCTGCGCTATTCTAAATTGTACCAAATTACATTTCTTAGTAATTAAATGATTTACATGCAGCTGAAGAAGTGATTGCAAACTACAAGAAGTAAAAGGGAAAACAAGTTGTGGGAAAGAAAGGCTCTTTGTGGGATCTGCAAGAGCCAAACTGAGTTTGTTTAAACCATTTGGGCAGGTTAAATGTAGAAATGCACCTTCCTTCAATAAAAACATCCCCTCGAATTGTTAATTGCTTTCAAACCTAGACAGTGGATGATTGTCCATTTAATAAACAATGTAGGAAGGCAGCTGTGAACACCATGATAAAAATATCTTTGAGAAAAGCCCAGATCTCTGAGGACTGAGATCTAGGTGACAAACTGTGATAGACCTCCAGCCTTGGCTCATCAGTAACTCCTGCCTTTTTCCAAAAAGATGGAGTTCTTTGCTTTGACTAAGCACGGTCTCTTAGTACCTACCTGATCAGTGTTGAGTCAGGTATTGGAAAAGAATGCCTGAGAAGCATAATTTTTTTTATGTGGGTTTCAGAATTACTCCAGCTGTATGTTCACTAAATGTGTCTTCATGTTTATCCAGTGAAAACAACTTGTGTCATGCATTAGCATAATGGTACTGAAAGGAAAAATCTTCAAGTGATGTTCTCATTTGAAAAGCGATTTAACGATATTGTACTAACACTACTAAAAGGTCTGTGGTTTTCAGATCCTGGTCTAGATGGAAGCATTGGTTTTCTGCTCAGCTGGAGGCCATGCACACTTTATAGAATTAAGAAATTAAGATAGGTTTTAACTTTCTCATGTCCAGTGTGGCTGGTAGCATATTTGGAGTAAAAGCCTCTGTAACTGCATCTGTTGTCACTGCTTCCTTCTTCTCTGCACCTAGTTAGTGCCTCTTAGTTTATTAGTATTTAAATCTGTTGATAATAGTGTGATGGAACAAATGAGCTGTGCATTAGCAATCTTGACTTAAACTCCTTTTAGTAGTACTGGTAACTTTGTAAGACCTTTTTTCCACTGTAGCAATTAGGAGTGAGTGAATACAAAGGCACAATACAGTAATAAATTACCTAGAAACTTCTGCCTTTTCTCTGGTAGGGGCAGAAGGTTTTTTTCTCAGCAAAAGAAATGACACTGTTCTTACTCAGGCGACATGTTTCTAAGAGCACTTTGCAGATCACAAAAAGAGAGGATATTTCTAGCCCAAGCTACAGTGTCTCAGTAATCCATACCGGTGGATCTAGGAGAATGAAATTGTTTTGCTGAACTTCTGTCAGAATAGCTGTTACACAGGAAAAGTAATAATACAAACATTTATCTCTCGGTGAACTTTTCAAAAATTTTTCTACTTGTTACGTGGAGATAGAGCTTTTCAAATATTTGCCAGTAAAGTGGCGGTTTGACTTTTAGCAGAATTTTAGTTTGCTAATGGCTGAGTATTAGCAACAACTGAAGGAGTTAATTGAAAACATTAGCCTAAAAAGCATGAAGGTACAAATATGAGTTTAAGGAATATTCTCACGGTTTAGTAGTAAAACAATGCGCACATGACCTGCAGTCTTATTGCTATTTGGGGTTGTGTACAAAACCAGCTCACAAACTGAGGGAGAGCACTGCAGAAAAGCAGATATGGAAAAATCAGGGAAAATGAGAACTTTCTGCCTGAACCAGACACTCTAGTGTAGCATGTGAATTCATCCCTATCTTGAGATTAAATAGTCTCCTACCATGTAGAACTCTCTACCAGCCTTGAAAGCATCTATTGAAATCAAATGCTGTGGCCATCTAACTGGCAGACTCCTCCTGTGCATGTGGTCTGAACAATTCCTCCAGTATACAGCCTGTTTTTACCCAGTACCTATTCACACAATGGTGAACTTCCCTTAGCAAAGCTATAAGAAAGTTTTGGTGAGAAAATTGTGAAGATGGGAATGACTGAATTGCCTGCTTTCCTCCCCCAAATAAAATTTTAACACATAGGAAACTTTTTTCTTTACTCTTTCATATGCTTTGCAAAAATTCCTTGCCACTTACTGTGATAATTCATAGAAAAGTGCTGTTAAACTATTCTGCAATTGTTTTATGAACCATAACTTTTATCTTTTTACTCCTGATTGATTGCTCACATTGAGACAAAGAGCTCAGAAACATGTTTGACCCTCGATTTTTCTTTTAGTTTATCTCTTATGACAATTCCAACCTTGAGGAGAGAGTTGACCTGAAGCCTGAGTACTGCTACAGTGAAACTTTGCTCAAAGTATGAATTGAGTTAATAGAATACTATTTTAATAAACTCTGTCGATGAATAACAGAACAGTTGGCAATAAAAATTCAATATGAAAAGCTGGCCTCAACCTCCAGGCATTGCACGCTACTGATGAAATAAATTCCTTCTCATTAAATGTTTTACACTACCCAAATTGTATAGTGCCATTAAAGATTCATCTCTTATCATGAACAGGTATTGGATTTTAAAGAGAAGGCTGGAAGATATTATATAATGGCCGAAGCTACTGTTTCGGTATCTTGTTCAGGCACTGCTAACCAGCTGATTTACTTATGCCCTGTGCCAAATTACATAACAGCACATTGAAGAGGCAAGAGATCTTTCTCGGCACTCGGGACTGTTTGCAAATACCGAAAAGAAGTTTCCTGAGGTGACTGAGACTTAGAGCTGCTTTATTCTCTCTTAGGCATTTGTAAATTACAGCTGAGGGGATGAGCTTTTATTTCTAAATGTAAAATAGTGATGTTGAAGTGTTCAAGAGCAGTGGCACTTTTAGTTTGGTGGAGGCAGAAAAAATTTGATGCCAGGTCATTCTAACATTTTTACTCTTTGCTTGTAAAGTAGTTAACAGTATCCTATAAGATGCTGAGCGTTGTTTTTTTTTAAAAAAAAAAAATCCCTTCGCTAGAAAGCAACTGTGCACAGCAACTCAGAAAACCTGACATATTTTGTATGTGCATGCTATTTTTAAAACAAAAAGCCGAGTATCTTTTCCTGCTCCCATGAGGACTTGAGTTCTCCTCCTCTGCTAGCACTTAAGTTAGTGACCTTAATAACAATTAAAGCATTACAAAAAAGTAAATTATTGCTGTTTTGTTGATCTCAAGGGAAGACCATAGAACACTGAAGCCAGATTTTGGCAGGCATGAGTCTTTAGGATCAATTACTGGCCAGCTTACAAACTTCCCCATGGTTTAGATGCTAGCCTAAATTAAACTGTAATTTACAATTAATTAACTTCATTGAGAGCTGCTGGCTCTGAAAACCAAACTGAGGACTGCTTTTCAGAGATACCTAAATATGGATACTCTAAGTAGTCAAAATCAGTTCAGTGCAAACCATATCAGGCCAATGCATAAGGGGAGTATGTGCAAAACTGCAAGACTGATTAGGAAAAGGGCAGAAAAACAGCATATTCGGTCTTTTGTCTCTTCATCTCCACATTTCCAAATGTTCAGATGCTAATTCTGTATTTCTGCTTCAACTGCAGGAAATAAAATACCTTACTCCAGATACTAAGCTCTTAAAACTGCAAAATCTTCCATTTCTCTGCCACTTGTTTTCTTTGTCAGGAAAATACATCAATTATTTCCTTCATAGTTGTGTGCTGTGGCTGTGCTGTTGGCAAGCATGAGCCTTTGGATTGCTTTGCAAGGTGCAAAGAGCTTCCTTTAGGGGTCCAGCTGCCTTTATCTCCCACTGAAGCCCCAAAGACCTGAGATTTCAAAAGATGATATAGGGCTGCTCTTTGCATTATGGACAAACTCATGACTGGCACATGCAGCAAATGCTCTGAGTATCTTATCTTATTACATATCAGTGACTAAAGAACACTCCAGCATCCCAAATCACAAGCTAGTCAAATCACAAGATATTATATGGCAACTAAATGTAGCACCGGTCTGAAAAACAAAGAGCCAAGAGTTCATGACATTTGATGCTGGCTTTGTTACTGATCTTTCTGCAGAAATTTACTTATTTTTATTGGCTCATTTTTCTCATACGTAAAATGGACATAATTGTCTACACCTGTTCTATCCCATAAGCTTATTCTAAGACTTAAAGAAGGTGTTAATTTAACTTGCAAAGCATATGGAGATCTACTGCTGAAAAACACTATTTTCATTCTAGCTATATTAACCTTTTAAAGACTGCATGTGCTTATTAAGATAACAAGCAAACGAGCTGAAAATTAAAAAATAGAAACAGAGATGGCATTGGCATGCATCTGCCTATAAATTGATAGTGAAGAATAGAACACTTAAAGAAAGCACTTAAAACCAGATTTTTCATTCCCTAGTGTTTCACTAAATACCAATTCTTAGAGCTTCCATAAAGCTAGCACTTCAGGAAAAACATAATATTCCTAAAGCTTACGGATAGAAATAGATTAACCTAAGAAGAGACAGTTATTTGCCTCTAAAACTTTGCATTTTCATACACAAATCAAAGGTTGTTCCTTTTTTGCTGCTTTACTAAGAAATGATTGTTTGCTTCTCTGACATCTTTAAGCTGCTTCTGTTTTTTTGACCCAACTTGGGTTCCAAAATTTTACAGAGTTAAAGATTAGGAGTCCTATCATTCTAATACAGACCTTTTTGTTAACTTTTCCAGGTGCCTTCCACAGTGTTTTGCCTCTTTCCCCTCTTTTCCCAGCACTTAAAAGCCATTAGACTTGTTTGAAACAGGCACTCTCTAGCTGAACAGATGCATGCAACACATAAAAGCGTGATGGAATGCTCTATGGTAGCATCTGGAGCTTTGCTTTAATGTTTCTTTTTAACATGAAATAGTTCTGAGAGTTCATTTGTAGCTGAAACGCTGTCTTCTCTAAGCAACACAATTAGGTCTGACCCTTCAAAGGGAGGGGAAAAAAAATATCATGGCATGTGTTTAAGGTAGAACTGTTGCTGGCCAGCCAGTAACTTTGCTTTGCTGTTCATCGCATGTTTGTGCAGCGGTACATAGCTGCGTATCTTATATACTAAAGCTCTCTTTGAAGTCAGGTTGTGTCATGAGGATTGCATCTTCAGAACCAAATCTTATCAAAAACTTCAACAAATTTTTTTTCCAGTAGTTTTTCTTATTCTAGTTTTTGTTGAAGGAAATTAGGTGTCTTTAATAGGAAATTATCTCCTTCCTAGTTTTACTGTGACACCGTGGTGTTGTTGGAATTGCTGGTACTATTGCTGTGTATAAAACTGATGTCACAATGGTAAGTGTGATGATGTAAGACAAGAACAGAGCAGAAAGAGTGCATGAACTCTTACCGAGTCTTCCTACATGGCTGTACTGCTGCAAGCTCCTGGGAGGCAGAGGGAGGCAGTGGAGACAGCTTTGCATCATTTTATAGCCCTTGAAGAGTCAATTGGAGCCTCAGCATAGCTGGAAAACTACAGAAAAAAACACTGCGGCAGCTGGGATCTGCCCAAGTGCCACAGAGCTGCTTCCATGGTGCTTTCCCTCAGCCATGCCTTCTCGTTGCAGGGCTGTGAGAGAGATGGAGTAGAGTTGTCTCATTGCCCTGGGGCCAAGCGGCAGCTCCCTTCACTCAAAGGGGGATCACGGAGAGCAGCTTACAGCAGTTTTCCAGCTCTTTGGTGCCAAGGCTGGTAGAGAAGGAGCGAATGCTTTAGCCCGTTATTTCCAGCCATGCGGAAGGACTGACAGGAAACATATTTAAGCAGATGTCTTGTGTGTTAACAGAGTTTTAGTGAGTCATCTGCATGCCCCTAGGCATTTGGAGCACCAGACAACTTTTTAATGGCTGCTCACAGTTTAATGTTATACCCACATTCCATGCAGTTAAATAAAAGCCAAATCTTCAGCTGGGGGAGGTCAGCAACACTTTGCTAACCTCATTAAGCTGCTGTTACTGAGAATCTGGCACAAGAATGTGATGACTGGTATTAACCTCTATCTTATTTCATATTAAAAATTGGAATCTGATGCTGAAGTGTGAGTTGCATCATTGCAGCAGTCATTTGGGCCACCAGCATTTGTCATCTTCAAACAGCCCTCGCAGACAAAAGACTTTTTGTGAGCTGGCTGGCAGCCTGTGAGGTGCATACGCAGCTGCATGCTACATTGGCTTTCCCCTTTTTTGTCCCAACGCGCAGCTTGGGAACTGACTCAAAGTGAATTAAAAGAGCAAGATGTTGTCTGGATTAGTATTTCAGCTGCTAACAGTAGCAAGCTCTTTTTCTTCTCTGGGTATAAAAATGAGTGTCTTATATCAGGTAAATCATGGTCTTGCTGCATTTGACAATCCAGTACAGCAGCTACTGATGGCAATTGGAAAGTTTCTCTTTTCCATCTGGCCTCTCCATACTTGCCTGTATCTTCCCTTTCTTCTTGTCAGTAGAGATATAGCCCCATCTGTTGCAGTCCCTATTTAATGCCATCTAGTTGATCAATCTTTGGTGCTGAATGGAATTAGCAGAGGAGGATATGTAGCCAGCTAACAAATTGGTTATTGCATCAAAGGTCAGGAAAAATATTTGCACCTAACCATGGCCTGCATAACTGATGCTGAGCAACACTGCCTGCCTGTTCCCATCCTTCGGGCCTGCCACTAGGCTTGGGTGTGAGGACAGGATTTCTATACAAGCAGGAACAAAGCAAAGCCTCATCTTACATAGTTTCCTGGACAATTGCAAACCATATTTGTTTGCACATCTGCTGTGTGTTTCATACACCTGATAACCTGATGCCATGAATTGACATGAGGCCATTCCTATAAACAAACACTAGTTAAATCAGAACATATGTCACAGAAGCAGGACAAAAGAAGATTTAGCAGTAGCAACTTGTGTGAGGAAATAAAAAGAGGAAATTACAGAAAGATGATGTCTAAACTGAATCATATAATATTGCAGAGTTGACTTCAGATTAGTGTAATTTTTTTTATAGGCATGCTTTCCCCACCTCATACAAACAACTCGATTACTTCCTTAGAAGAGAAATATTTTTTCCAGACTTTCTCCCTACTTATTCTGTAAAAATAGTTCTCATCAGATGTCATTTTTGCTTATGATTATTATACCAGACAACACTGATGTTAAGTATATTTATGAAGGGGGGTGACTTCCAAGATCATCCTGCAAGTGCTGCTGGCTTCCCCCCCCCCACAATGTGGCCTTAAAGAATGCATATTTCTTTTTTGATTAAGATGCATCCATTTTCACAGTATAGTCCATGTGCTACAAGTAGTTGGTTAAGAGGACTCAAAATTGTGGGTTATTTCAGATAGAATCAAGCAACAGGGGTGTTTCTTCTCCAAGGAAACAAGACTTCTTAGTTTCATCCTTTGATTAAGTACAGACTAATTTTAATAGACCCTGAGCTTTCAATAGACTCTTCTCTGAACAGCGTGGAAATGCTGATACACCACCTCAGTGTTGCTGAATTGTTAGTAGTTTTTTCAGCTGAATGGTAAAGAGTTCTTCAAACCACAGGTTACTTCTGTGGCTCAATTTGAGGCTACTTCCTTAATGTCCTGCAGAAAATTCACATTTAATCCAAAATTGATGGAGAAATGATCTCATTTTCACATTCAGTGGTATCAGATGTTTCTTCTTCGATATCTCAGACTGCTGCATCCTGTCTTGAACGGTTTTGACTTGCAAATGCATTTCCTGTATTGGAAACTAAAATTTTGCCACACAAGAAGACAGTTTGTCCTACTACGTATGCTTTAATTTTCATTGTTACCAAGGGGAGAGAAGAAAGAGTAAAATCAGTGTAAAGAATTTGGCTCTTGGAAATGTGCATTTATTGGTGATTCTTCCAAATTTTCCATGAAACTAAAGGCAAAATTTTTCATGCGTGTCTACTTTTGCAGTCTGATACAACATAATATCTGAGGTTTTCTGTATGAATCCCTGATGCAAGTGTGCTTTACTAACAATAATGGGGAATGAACTTGTGTGGCTTTCTCTTAAGAGCCACATTAGTGCAAAGAACCCATGATCCGGACACAGCCTTCCTTGCTTCTTGAATTGATATGCTATGAAAATGGGAACAGTAATTCTTTCTTGCCTGTTACTTGTGAGGTGTTCACTTGCTGTGAGAAGGGGAGAGGGCAGATGTTGACATTGTAATTAGTAAACAGGTAATATTTAATTCCTGTAAATAGTGTATTCCTTCAGTTTCATTCTTTGGTACGAAACCCAAAGGAATACCAGAGCTCTCACGGACTACAGCAAGCAAAATGTATTAGAGGCGGTGAGGTACTTGACATTTTAAAAGATGAACCTGAATGCATGGGACAGTGATGTCTCTGCATAGTGGTTGATTGACAGCTTCATCCTTACAATCTGTACCATGATTTTAAATACTTCAGCTCTCACAGAGATATTTGAGCCCAGGCTTTTTTGTGTTTGACAGCAATCAGTATTAAAGTTTTATTCTGATTCTGAAGAAAACCAGGAAGCTTGGGTTTGGTGTTTTTTGGCTAGGACCAGTTTTCTGTTCATATTGATGACTAATAGGGCTTAGTGGTTTAGATGTTTTCCTGAAGGAAAAAATTTTCAAGACACAAACTGCGTTTATTCTGAAAAGAGTCTTGCTCAGTGAGATCCTTGAGGACACCGTGATTAATTAGAGTGGGGTGATATTTTGAATGAATAACCCTGTTTTTTTCATATCAAGTGCTGGCCCACTGACATCCTCAATCATTGAGATACTGCCCAATATGACAAGGGCTAACAGAAATGGGCTCTGCTTCTTGAAAACAATACTTGACTATTTCAGCAAGTAAAGATAAGTATGAAGCCTAAAATATCAGCTACAGGGATATGAATGAGGAGCAACTTCCTAGAGCATCTGTAAGCTCCTTGTCACTTGACATTAATGATACATGAATAAGTCTGTACAAATAATACATCATGCAAGTAGCTCGTGTTTTTGAGTATTCTACAAAGGAAACCACTTTATAATAAGTGAATTGAAAACATTAATGGAAACAGTAGTATACTGTAAGAATGCTGAATAAACAATGAAAGATGGTGAAGTTTCATAAAAATCTCTAATCTATATCACAGAGTTATCAGTAAATTCCATTATGGCTTTGAGTTCAAATAATTTAGTTCACACAGTGTTCATCTGAAAATAATTTAAGCAAGATATACTATGTTGATTTTGTCTATCACTTAAATCGCATTAGCTGTGGGACCCGTTAACTGTATTAGAGTTAACAAGAGAGCAATATTATGCACAATATTTATCCTTGAGCTGTTTGGAAATCAGCTGCTGCTGCTGGAAAATGTTAGCTAGGAAACAAATTTGGTTGAAAGATGCTGGTTTTGATGAAAAATCTACCCAAATGTGAATCTTGGCTATAGAATGAAATATATGAACAAAACTTGCCATGAAGGACTGCCTTGTAAAAAAAAGAAGGTCCTCCAGTGTTTTGATGGTGGCTAAATACATTTGATTCAGGCAGAGCAGGGCTGAGAAACAAGGTTTCCTTTATTACTGTTGAGAGTCCTGAGCAATGACCTGGTTAATACTGTGCAGTGGAATATATCCCTCTGCGAGACTTTCCCCCACAAAATTGAAAAGATTTAAGATTCTAGCCAATGTAAAACGTGAACACTTTTGGTATATGAATCTGCACAAGATGGGAGAAGTATTTCATCTCTAACTTTAAGCTGAGGGCCAAAAAATACTGTGTTTGCTATATTCTTGCAAAAGTTTTAATAATCTGCAGTTTAGCTCATTGAAATTAAGTTAATTCTCATCCTGAACAGGATGACTAGAGTGACAACTCTGTTGAAATACCATCGGTGTTATAATGTCCACTTTTGATCAGAAGTGCCATGGTTTATCAGAAAGATATGCAACTGGAAGCATCCATCTCATCACATCCTAATTATAGGTAAAATTTAAATGTCATTAACACGTAGCACGTACATTATTATATGTCTGTCACTCCTTGGAAGTAGGGGCCCAGCTGTGTAGGATGTAGGTATTTGTCTTCCTCCTATATATTGTGTTCTGACTGCTGACTATGAAAGTCATTTCCACCGTATGGGTCACGATAAGCCCTATATATGTATTTAATAGTTTAGTTTTGTAAGGATGGGCTGTAAAGAAGCAGAAGATTCTCAGATTTTTGAGCTATCTCCTGAAATGTCCATCTAGGATATTGCTGGTGTATGTCTTTTGTCTAGCAGCTCTACCTGAGTGATTTTGCTTATTACCAGCTACTCTTATTAAGCTTCCTTTTTCTCCCTCTCTCACTCCCTCTCTCCCCAAGTCCCCTCTCCCACTTTCTCTCTCTCTTCCCTCTCCCCCTTTTCCCCCCTCTCTCCTCGCTCCTCACTCCCTCCTCTGTCCTGCTCATCTTTCTCCACTTCCTTCTCTCCCTCACTGCCCTCTCTCTCCCATTCCCTTTTTCTTTTCTTTTTTCTCATCGTTTCCTTGTTTTCTCAGTAGTTGCTTAACAAAGGTTTAATTGTCTGTGTTTGGATGTGTATCCACCTGGTACAGTTCTGATATTACCTGGATCATAAAATCCAGAGGTAATCTAATCACTTTGTACAGAGGTATAAATCTATGTTATTATATTCTTTTTTATACCCCCACTTCTAATAGACATACTTGAATCAGCACTGCTTTTTAAGTCTTTCAGAATATGAATTTCATGTTCATTTGTAAATTGGGTAAGCTGCTGAAGCCCATTTTTCTGCCAATGAAAGCACAGTATAATGGCAAGGAATGGAATGAGCTGAAAAAAGAGAAGCTGAGGTGAAGGTCTACTTTGTTGTAGACTTGAATGAATTTTCTTCCATTTCCTATGCTATAAAGCAATCTTTTGGCCTAAGTTTACTTTACACCTTATTTGGACAATCTTCCTTGCTATTTGATATAACTGAAATTCCAAGGGCATTATAGAAGACTTGCTGGTTTTTAGGCAAGTGACTTGCCAAGAACTTCTCACTAGTCTTCTCATTCTATATCAGTATTGATCTGGGCTAAATTTTATTTATCAATCAGCTATGAAGGGTGAAAACCTGCATCAGGACCTCTAACTTTAGCCTTCTCAGGTACTAGAATGACATCTCCCTTTATACTTAATGGAGAAAGAAAAAGATTCAACCTTCTTTACAAGCCAGGGAACCAGAATACTCTGAAATGCACTCCATCTCCTGGAGGCAATGTATAAAGAAAGAGAGGATGAACTTAGTTACCTAAGTTAAATGCCTGAAGGTAACAATCCCATCATACCACTAATTTCAATAAGAGCTGAGAGTATTAACTAGCTTTTAAGAAGTATGCAGGTCTTTGAAGGCTCTATCTGTTATTGAATAAGAGCAAGATAACCAGGCAGCTACCCCACAGTAAACAAGACTTACTTGCAGAGCACTTGTACTCTACAGGTGCTTTCTTTTCTCAGTGACAAGTACAACATATTTCACAACAACAGCCTGAACTAGGTTTACTGGAAAGACCAGTGCAATTGAATATGAACTCTGCAGTCACTGCCAAGCCACAGCACTGTTATAGGCCAAGATCAGTGATGGCATTACTCTCCTCCTCTTTGCTAGCTAAGTTCCCTTCTCCCTTCTCTAATACACAGTAGCTGTGGGAATACAGATTTTGCAAGGATCTTATAGTCCAGTGAATTTTAAACAGGCTACAGATCACAGTGTTTAAAACTGTTTTGAATGTCCACCATAAATTTCACATTAGGTAAAAGCATCTAAAGAGTCTTTATTCTTACTGCTAAGAGATATCTGTAAGAGGAATGGAGATAAAATGAAATTATATCAAATGCTGTTGCTGTTATAAAGCTGAGCCTTGCAGCCTGTCTAAACGGGTAGTGGAGAGCATAGGAAAATGAAAACAGTATTTTACAACTGTAGTGAACCTTAAATGAGAATTATTCCTGCAAGCAAAGTATTTTCTTTAAGGAGTAACTTTTGTCTAAAAGTGATACACTGGGTTTCATTCTGCCATTGGATACTTTCCAAATATCCTTTTAGGCTATTGTCTTTTGGGTCATGGTGATCCACCACTGCAGAGAGGGCCAATTCCTGATGGCACTTGCAGGGCAACAGAGAGGGTGCTTTTGGGCTTTATGCACAAAGACTTCTGTGCACAGCTGCTCCCACTTTTCAGTGACTATGTATCATGCTGGAAAGACTGTAAGAAGTAAGTTGAAAGTATTTCTGAGATGTAGCTGTCTTTTATATCATCCAGTGAGGAAAGCAGGGTACTCCTGAGTGGGCCTGTTATCAACAGGGTGGGTGGATTAATCACTGATAAAGAGTTTAAGGGTCATAATGCAAATGATCCTACCTAGGGATTCTGCTGTCTGAGGGTTGATCAACTGTTACCTGTTAATTTTACTTCCACATTCAGTAAGTGATTGTATGTCTGGAAGTGTACAAGTGAGCACTGTTTCTGTGTGGATGAACAGAGAGCTACTGGCTTCACTTTTCCTATGTGTTTTTTGACCCTTTTGCCTGATATGGGTCTCCTCACTGCCATGCTAAGATGTTTTCCCATGTGCTTGAAATGGGGCTACCCTCTATCAGCTCAGAAACCAGAGCGATCAAGAGAAGATGATGGTTATCTTTTTCTCTGTGAACACATGGAGCTTGTTCTTCCTGACAAACAGCAGCTGCCTGTGTGGAGATGGTAATTCTGGTTTTGTTTTATAGCGATTTGAGTGATTTTGTCTGGGCAGGATGGGACTCTTCCTCACTTTCTAGTGAGAAGCCATATGGATGTTCTTGAGATCTGCCATGGTACCTTAAGTGTTCATATAGCTAAAATGTGAGGCAGGAATGGCATTCACCCAGGGATTGTGGCTCTCATACTCGGCTAATGTGCCTCAGAGCCCAAGGTCTATCTTCAGAAATGATGTGGGCGCTTCAAAGCTAAATGCTCAAACGTGAGCTGAGTGTGATAGGATGTCTGCACATGATCTTATCTCAATGCTCTTGGGGAAAAGGGTTTTTTTTGCAGTCAGTGGGAATTTGATACCTAAGTTTCTTGAGTATCTGTTGGAAATCTTACTGTGAGACTTATCTGCTTAGGCATGTATTCAGGAAAAAGTGAATTTTTTTGGGAGGAATTTTTTCTGACTAAAGATGGGACAGGGCTACGTTCCAGGTTTACAACAGATTTTTTTTTTTCATTCTACTTACTACAAAATATACAGAAGAGTAACAAATGAAATGTGCTTAAATGAATAGCCTACTCTCTAAAGAAATCTGATGCCAGGTAGAAAACATTGCTATCTGTCTTTTTCTTAGGGACACTTAAGATATGGGGCAATCGTCTGGCATAACTGTAGTGACCTTTTCTTTTCTCAGCATGGGCAGTATTATATTTTGCCCGGGGGCAAAATTTCCAACCTGTTTGCGTAAGTCAAACAATAGAAATCAGAATTTCCATGAAGACATAAAATTTCTTCTAACTACTCTGGTCAAATATGCTGTCCATATTCAAGTAATGAAATCTGAAGAGATTGGTACTATTTCTGTGAGTGCAGTAACAACAGCTCTTCAGTACTGTGTTTTTTTTTCAATGGCTTCTGGATCCTCTCTTTCTTGCTAAAACCAAATAAATAAAATATGTGATTATTTTTTGCTACTATGCAGGGAAGAGATAGAGACCCTCAAACCCTATCCAGCAAGTTCTTTTAAAGCCTGAAATTGAAATTAGGATTTTGTTCAAGCAGTCTCTACCACTTCTGAAGGGGGAAAAAGCCATTCTTCCAGTCTTGCAGTTGGAATTTAAAGAACTTTATGAAGATGATACATGAGAAAAACAGTTTCCAGCTGATATTCTTAACTGTTACCTTGCTAACAAGAGGAAAAAATATGTTAAGCTTCTGTTATTTTTGAGTTGTCAGTGTGACAAAATGATAGCCTTCCTTTGTTTTTGTGCATATATTTCTTTTATAGTATCTTACAGAAAAGACTCCTAAATTGGCTGCCCTCTAGGTACAATTAGCTTCCAATTTCCTTGATAGTGTCTGAATTGCAACAAATGAAGGAATCAGACTTATGGTATGAGAAGAGCCCACTTGTAAACACTCTTCTGATCATAGCATGACTTCAGCTCTTTTCTGGCATGACTGCAGAAAACAACTTACTTGCATGTGCTTGCATTATCATCCTAACCGAGATCAACATCAGACATGCATGTATATCTGCCTTGCAAACCAGGTTCTCACAGGTAGTTCTGGAAGATTTTTTCCCATTGGAAGCATTGAAGGGAGCAGGCATAATGTTGCTTCAATTTTACAACCAAAATAACTCTACTGAAGTAAATGAACTATTATACTGATATTTTAGGTCCATATATGCTGCCCCACAGAAATGTCAATGATCCTTTGCCAGGCTAATCTTCCAAGCCACTGTTATTGTCATTAGGTGATGGGTCTGCAAAGAAAAGCAGTCAGAAATACTGAAATATTCTGCAAGATATTGCCTGATTAACAGTAAGCGACAACCAAACAGTACCCCCTCCTCTGTGCTAAAAACAACATAATAAAAAGCAGGTGGAGCAAAAGATGAGCATGAGATTCCACAAAATGTTATACCTCCCTTCCACTGAGAATGGAAGTACCTTGTTCAGTCGCATTGGTTGCCCAGACACCAGGCGTAACTGGTGTATAGAAGACTGTTGTTCGTATGAGAAGACTCCAGTTCAAATTCTGTGTACTTTTTTGGTGCATTTCTGATGATGATAGGACTTTTTCTTGTGAAATTTAAACCTACTGGCTTAGATGAGTTCCATTTGTCTTTAAATGCCATGAAGCGTATGCTGAGAGAATTATATCAGACACAGATTTTCTTTTTTAATTGAACTTAATATTTGTGGAATGCCTGAGTTCTGTGTAATGCTCTTAAGTACCAACATTTGCCTTAAGACATAATAGTAGCACATATGCAGTATGCTGTATCCCACCCATCATATCATCAGGCTATCCATCTGCCTAGTAGCCGCTCTCAAATGGGGGAGCTGAGCATCATTTATACCCAGATCTTATTTCTGCTTGAGAACCAACAAGTACAAGATTGTCATGTGCAGGGGTTTTAAAAACAAAATCCTCTCTGGATCAGATCTGCTACCTTTGTGTAGATTTACCTCCTTCTGGAAACTAGTGAGCAGCCAGTGTGAACTCTTGCCTGCAGAATGAAAATATCAATCTGATCAACATTTCCGCATTGCTAGCAAGATAATCCTTCATTTGAACTGCTTATCTGAAATCTGTCTCATGAATCTGATGGGAGGATTTACCCTAAGTAGTTAATTACGGTGTTGTTAAACTTCCTCCTCTCTCCCTTATTCCTTCACTTTTAGAAAAATCATGCAGCTATGAAGACTTTAGACTTCAATTAAAAACAAATGAAGACATCTTATTTATGCAGCTCCATGTTGATTAAGACACCTGAAATTATCATTATACTTTTGTCCTGATCTTATTCTCTTCCCCAGGTGCTCACTGTTGGTGGCCTCTGTCAAAGGGAGGACAGTGGGTTAGGTGGATTTCTAGTCTGAGCTAATCTGGCAGGTCTAACAGAAGTTAGAATTCTTTTTTAATTGTCTGCTGTTTTTTAGGGGTCAGGTTGGACTTAGGGCACCTTAGCTGGAGAATTCCACCGAGCGTGAGGCTAAGCCTTGTCTCGTGTCCTGGGTTGAACTTAGCTGTGAGGGAAGCACAAAGACAGACTGAAGACATTACACTGGGATCTTCTTGCCAGATTAAACTCCCACATGTCCTAGAAATAATTTTTACTTTTCTCATCTGACCAAACCATGGCTCCTATTCAAAGTTCAAGGAATATGTTTTCTACAGTAATTTGTGTCTAACTTGAGACTCCAGGGAAAGTTTTAGTACAATTTTAGGTTTCACATTTGACCCCTTATGTGATGGTGATAACTGCCAATACATGTCTTTTAACATGAAGAAAAAGTACTGTGATAATAAGGGAAATAGGTTTGGGTTCAGTTCTCACGTACATAAAGCTTTTCGTCTGTGAAGAAATGTTTCACTGGTTATCCAAGTTTTTAATCCAACCTGTAGATCCTTTTTAGGCTTTGTTTGCATACCATCTTTCTTTTCTCTCAGGACGAACTAGGAGAGTGAGATCGGTATATTTCTACTGTACAGCCACTGAATGACCATTCAGTTCCACTGCAATAGGTCTGGTTTAGGGTGGGATTTTTCTTGTTTTTTCTAACATAGCTTATCAAAAGGTGCATCAGGAGACCTTTGAGAAAAAATTGAATTAAAGTAATAAAAGACTTTTTTTTCTTTTTTGTTAGAGCCAAGATACTGATAAGGTTTATCTTCTCTTAAATAATTAGAAGAGTTTCCATTCTCCTTTTATGGAGGTGCTAAATAGCCCTAGACTTGACACATTTCTGGTCTGGCCTTTTTCTTAGGCACAGCTTTCCTAGAAAGCTCTCCTGCTCCAAAGCGGTGCATGTTGTTCTGTGCAACACAGTCCCTGGAGGAAAATGAGCAAATGGGTACTTGGTGGTCACCTTTCATGCCTGGAATAATCTCAGAAAAAGAAATGGCTCATGTCCAATCTCTCGTCCTATTAATTCCTAAAAGAGCCTAAAGTCTTCTCTTCAGAAGGTTTATGAACGTTTTGGGGTGGGAGGGAGAGGGGGAAGAGTTTGTTTCAAATTGCCTTTCATTACCTATACAGTAATAGCTCAATCTGGATGAATCTTCAGAAGCTCCCACTGAATCCTACAGAAGTTTTGGACTCTAGTATTTCAAGGGCGGAGTTATAAAGTAAGGGGTTTGGGGTTTCTTTTGTTTTTTGTTTTTTTTCATGAAGACATTTGCTTAGGCATTTTCATGGTTTTCCAGTGTACTCTCCCTAATTCATCAGCACAGGTGTTAATTTGATACCTCTAATTCACATGGTCCTGGCTCTCCTAAAAGTTTTAGGATCCTTTTCTTATGTAATATAAAGTTTTCTTAAATCATTCAAAGTGACACTTCTGGCAGATTTCTCCAACCTAACATTCTTGACGAGATGCTGAAGTATTGCAAGAGCTGTGCATAAACTGTGACCATAAGCTGTTTTCTTCTTTTCCCTGCCCCCTCCATATAGATTTTGACAGTATTTTCTTGTGTGGCATTTAGAATAGCTGTTTTTTATGGGACAGGGTAGGTCCTGGCCATTCACATCATCATGTATACAAGGCACTAAGTACTGAATTATGATGAATTTGGTATGAAACACAGCTTCAATTTTTTTCACATTCTGTTTCTACTGAGATCTATCCTCAGAGGCTTTATTAGCCCTGAGGCAGCAGGATCCTCCATGTGTGTTCAGTAGTTTGATGCCCAGAGAGAGAACCTCTTAGACTGTGGAAACCTATGCAGGACCCTGCTTGGGATCAACTCCCTTTTTTTAATTTCTCTTATTGGTCCTCAGTACACAAGGTTGGGTTTTATTCTTAAATTTCATAGCAGTTTTGTAACTTGAGCAACACGTACGGCAAAGAAAATGTGAAGAAAGAAAATGACTTTTCTCCCGCTTTCTTGTACTAATAAGTTGTTATTTCCTGAGGCTATCTACTTAACTGCAACTGCTGTCTGTGCCTGGAAATGTTAGAAGAAATGACATTATGCCTGAGTACAGCAGCTTAATCTGTGGTTTTGATTTCTTCTGTATTTGCCACCAGGCCCTTTGGGAGGCAAGGTTATGTTCCCAAGATTAAGTAGGTTCTTAAAGCACATTCAGTGACTGCTTTGTTTTCCTGGGACTGTTTTTCATGGTTGGTGGCAGGAAAGTTTCTTGCCACTCCCTTACCTGAGGTTTATGTAATGGACTGATAGTACGCGGTGCTCCCTTAGAACTTGTTCCAGCTTGGCAGCGCTCAGCTCTTCTTGAGTCACTGCAAAGCAGGCTGGGATTTTCCTTGGCTTTGGATGTAGATAGGTAATTTCTTGCTACTATGGGTGTTTTGGGAAGCATCCCCAACAAGAGTCAGGCTCCCAAACAGGTACTGAGAAGGCACAGCTACTCATGCAAACTCTGAGGTTAGAGACTCCAAAAATATGGACTAGCCCTGAGACCCAGCCATGGAGCTTTCTGCTCTGGGTGTTGTGCTTCACAGAATCAGATACTCGCTGTAAGTGTGTGTTCTGGATATCTCTGCCTGCCAGGGTCAGTTTGAATCTCATTTCACAAGGGTTTTAACATGTTGTTGCCATTTATGCAATACATGTGTATTTTCTCATGGTTGCTGATTCGTTTTCCCACAGATGAGACTTAAGCATATCCACCATATCCCACTGAATTGTCAAAATAAGCCTTTTACAGAGAAACGGCAATACCAAATGTAATACTTCTTGAGAGAGAACTCTACTGGTGTGAGTCTTCACCTAGAAGCCTCTAGAAATTGAGCAGATCAACCCCGGATGACACTAATAACCAGCCAAACACTCTGCAATTTGGAAATTTTTCTTAGAGAGAAAGAAATGTGTCTCTAAACCTAGGGTAAGCAAAAAAAGCAAGACATAAAGTAAAACAAAGAACAATACATTTTTTCAGTTGTTAGGGGATATGATACCACGCAGGCAGTCTGGTGGGCTCACGTCACATCCAGTAGTCAAAGTGCTCCAAAGTGATAGACCTGGACTAAATCATAAAATTAGCTGCCCCCCCCAACTCTGCATGTGGTTTGGACAGTGAGGTGCGTTTGTCCCTCTGAAGTTATAACCGTAGGACTAGCAGGACTGCTTGCTGGCAACAAGATAACTTCTCTCTTTTTTTTTCTCCTTGAAAAACTTCTCCTTTTTCTCCTCTGGGGGTTTATGATTCACTTCCTCTTCTCCAAAAAGGCAAAGAAAACCCAGCTCATATGTAGCTATCACTGCACACTCCCTGGGAGAGGCTGACAAATGTGGGTGTTTACTCTTTTGAATCCTCTATCGAGAATTTTTTTCTTTTTCCTCTTCACCCATAGGTGGAGTGAAGAACTCTCTCTCACAACACTTTTGACAGGAAACTTGCATTAAAAATAGTACACTTGCTTTCTTGTGGCACTAGAAATGATCCAAAATCTTTGCATTATTTCCCTAGCCTTTTTTTGCCAACTTGCGTTTGCCATTTGTATGCCTGTTACCCTTCGCTGGCAGAATGCAAATATACCCAATAGGGCAAAATATCAGTGTCTTTTTTGCTCTCCTTTCTTACTAGCATAATAATGCAATGTTTGTAACGCAGAGAGTTCAGGGCACCTTTACTGCCAAATGAAAAATTGTTTATTCTGTAATGTTTGTATTCCTATATTTTGTGTGGGAAGCTTTTTTCCAAACATACCCTTTGATCCTGAATTACCAGAATTGTCCTTACAAATTGCTAACAGCCCCAAATAGCATGCAAAAAGGTTGCACAACATACACATTCCTGAGAATTAATGTTTAACAATAGAGTGCCACTACTGAGAAGACATCTGTAAACAGTGCTTGTTTATATGAGAACCCTTTACATATCTCTGGCAGCAAAGAGCGGATCTCAACAAAACTTGCACCCAAGTTATACTGGCCTTACGGTTCCTGTACTCTTGTAAAGCACAGCAAAATAGACTGTCCGCAAAATGAGCTTGTGACCTTAAAAGTTACTACAGGCACTCTTTGTTTACCCCTCTTTTATTTGCAATTTGCTTGTAGGCGTCTTAAATAATGTTACTGCACTTTAGTCACATTTTATCTTGTGCAATCACCTAAAAATAAGCATAGATGCTCAAGCTGTGGGTTTGCACTCATGAAAATATATATAAATTTCAACAAAAGTTGGTATACACACAGGGTTGCATACTCTGCTTGTGCTTGCTGAGGTTAGCTTGGGCTCCCTGATTAATAGCTCCAAAATATTAATCAAGCCCAAAGTCCCGTTATAGTATGCAAAGATAAACTCCCCTTTCACAGGGGAAGAAGTGTGTCACTATCTTCATGGGTCAGACAGATATATATATATTTTTTTACTATTAGAAATAAAGCCTTTTGTTGTGGTTGTTTTTGTTTCTCCACAGCTAAAATAGGATTTTGCTTGCCTATACTTGAACCATTCACCAGTGGATCAGGGCTGATGGGCTGTGACCTTCAGAAGTTAATACATTACGTAACAATAACATAAAACATTAAGTTAGCAAATGCTAGAATTAGTGTCAACTCCAGAGAGTTTCGGGTCCAAGTGTCTTAACTGCTCTTCTATGTCACAGGACTCGGAGTATGTTGCCGTTGTTTCATGACTGCTTGAAGCTGTCGCTGCCATTGAAAGAAGTAGTCACGCACTCACACACACCCCAGATCAGCTAACCTATCTCAGTTAACAAAACCCTTTTCTGTTTTGGGGGGTGGGGGGTGGGTTTTTTTTGTTTTTGTTTTTTTCCTGCCTTTACCTGGCTAGTTCCCAGGAACAGCTCCCAGCAAGACTGTAGCAGTGCTTGGGTTCAGTGGTGTGCAGTGGGTCTATCCCTCATGTCCCCTTTCGAGCCATACGGAGACAACTAATGTTGCTGTGTGCATTCAGGAGAGGGGGAAAAAAGAGGGAATGGTGTAGTGGCAAGAAAAAAAGAGGGAATGGTATTGCTGGGGACAGACAGGCCAGCGAGACTGCTTCTTTCATAAATGATGCCAACTTAGATTAGCTTGAAGCGGACTACAAAACTGCATCCTAAATTAAGTTTCATCCCATGTACCCAGTATTATTCATAACTGCTCAGAGCCAAGGATTCTGTAACAGCCTGGGATAGTATTTAATTACCTTAATATGACATTGTCCTTTTTTCTTCCTAGAATCTCCTGTTCACTTCCTTTCCCAACTAATGAGACAGACTACCCTGTCTTAGCACAGCCCAGACTAGCCTCTATCCTGCAAACCAGTTGTAGCAGGGAATCTGTGGAAAAAGAAATGTGTGTTCATTTAACTAAAACCCTGCATCGTTATTCAGACGTAACCCTTTTGCCAGGACTTGGCTGGCAGTAGCAAGAGCTGGGTTCAAATACAAGGGAGTCACTCCTAAAACAGTGACTTCAGACCACACCTGGAAAGCGGGGAAAAATTTAGTAAACTAACTAATTTTTCCCATTTGCAAACAGGAATCAAATGGCTTATAAAGTTTTTCTTTGTTTTTGTTTTTTTAAGAGACAAACAAACTCTAACCAGGTAGATAAAAAGAGTAGTAGTAACTGATCGTTATGGTTATTCTTTAACTATAATATTCATAGCCTTTTCTTCTAAGAAAGCAATTCCTAGGCTAGACCTTTCCCCATCATCTGCTGTAAGCGAAAGCTGTTTGGCAGGGGAACAAACCCCAGTTTCAAGTGACTGCTGCTCATCTCGGCCGACTGCTCCTGGTCCTCAGCCATTAACTGAGCTCAGCTGAGTGCAGAACTCAAAACAGATCTTCAGGGAGGCACTGAAATTGTTTTTTCTTTCTCCTACGCTTGTACAAGCCTGTAACACAAAATCTTGTGACCTCCTTGCTAACTAAGCACAACCGCTAGTTTGCACCAGCTACTGGATGTTATTGCCTTAGCCTCGGATAGCCATTTACCCAGATACGTTTCACAAAGCTGCAAATAAATTACGAAACCATCAATATTATTAGAGCTGCAAACTTTTCTCCAGTTTGTAACTCCCTATTTCTCAGCAGTGCCTCGCACGCGTAGTAACAGAACATGCCCAAAAAACTGTTTTGGGAATGGCTGTTGGTGTTTTCTGTTTGCTTCGCCCTTGCCTCACTGGCTGTCCTGTTTTCTCACTGTACTCTCACGTACTAAAATACTGCAAAACCACAGGTTTTGTTCTGATAAAATTTAAACAAAGGATGAGTTCCTATCAAATTTGTTGGCTCAGCTGTTGGAATCTATTATTAGTTTCTTTAAAACCTCTCATTAGGAATATTTATTAGGGTTCAGAATTTTGGGATTCAGTTTATCTCAGATGTCCTTAGTTTTCCAACAAATCTGACAGTGTAACCTGGGGCATCAACAGAGATACCCAAATCCTCCTGGGCATTCAAGAAGCCACAGGCTTTTGGAGCTTCCAAGTCAATATGCAAAAAAAAAAAAAAAAGTCTGGCATCATAAAATTATATATATATGTATAGATATTTTACAGTCTGTATTATATCTATCTGAAAGTTCCAGGCATAGCCATGCTTAGTATTTAATCATTAGGAAGGAGTGAGATATTCATAAAGCAGTATGGTAACAAATATAATTTCATGACCTGTATTTAGACAATAGTTTGGAAACAGAATTGTGAGGTATAAATGAACCACGTTGTATAATTTTCTAAGGAACCACCTCCAAACTGAAAACCCAGCAGGAAGGCTTTTTGGAAGGAAACTAAACTTGAGATGACACTCTTGTGAATGTCATACTCTTTTTAAAAAGGTTAAAAATACCACATTTTAAGTTCCATAAATTGTCCAGTTATTCTACTATGTTGTGACATTAAAATTTTACAGAATGAGAAGCTTATACACGACTAAGGATGACTTTGCATTGGGAGCCTACCTATAGTTTAAGGTACTCTGTGAGCTTGGTAATGACCCAGCTACACTTGGCCAAGTTCTTGAAGAAGGGTTTCAGCCGTAGTCAGCTGAAGTAGCTATGGAGGAGGGCACTAAAACCTTTAGTTTGGAAAACTGTGGGGGTTTTTTCACTAGGAATGCTATCATATCCTGTCATATAGAAGGCAAAAAGCACATGTAACAGTGATGTAGAGGCACACTGCTTCTGGGGAGTGACACCCTTTGGGAACCCTGATGGAAGGAGTGAGTAAAGCACTCTCCACATCCCAGACCATCCTGTTCACTTCAAAATTTTGCAGCGCATAAACCTGGAAAGTCTGTTTTACGTTGGGAAAAGGATCAGAGAGGCTAGCAGGAGCAGGGTGTGACCCTGCGGAGAAGCTGTTACTCTGCATTCCTCAGGCAGCATGGGCTGCTGTAGGTCTCTTACGACAACCTACCACAGAAGTCGAGCTCCACCTCAGATCGTCTTGCACAAGAAGCAAACTGTGTTGCCAAGACTATGGCAGCATGCGCAAATGTTTACAGACGGGAGCTGGCTGCACTCCTACGTGAGGGCAGGACCATCTGACGAGTGCGAATGCTACCATCCTTTTAGTTGCTACTACATAATCCACCATTTCTGGGAAGCAGATGCTTCCAAAATCATAGCCAGTGACTTCATGCACATGCATATTCCCTGTCTCACAGGTAATGTGTCCTCAGTCTCACTGAAGGAGATTATCTTCTGTGTGTGCAGGTAACATGGATAAGCAGAACACTGATTGCACTGAACAGTGAGACATCTTCACAGAAGTCATCACCTAGGCCACAAAGAGCTGTTATTCTGCGTAGCTGGTTACCACATATGCACACATACAGGGTCTTAGTGGAGCAGACTCTTACTTCCTTCATAAATATGGGGACTGGTGCTATGTCATAGGCAGAACATGTATGAACGGTCGAAATGTCACCCTCTTGTTTATCATTTTCCCTTGGAAAATTGCAGGGAAGCTGTAGACTGTAATATCTCAGTTGATTAGACAGTTGGAAAATTAAATATTGTTTTGAGTTAAAGTTTCCAAAGATTTACATATGCATTTTGGTTCAGTATTGTTCATTGAAGTCAGTGTGACTTTGGGGAATTAAAATGCCAATTAGGGCTGTGAAAGCACTTCCATTGTTATTATAGCTATTAATTTAATGCACTTTAGGAAGGTTTATACTTTCACTTGTGATCTCCTATTAAAAGAAGAAATATTTACATAGAGATCTGTGGGCTTTTTTTAATAGTTCATCAAGCTATGAATAAGTATAAAAATTAAACAAACTAAGGTATTATTTAAATATCTATGGATACATATCTCTCTACTAAAGAGACTGAGGTGCATATTCTAGACCCACAGTGGCTACTAAGGGATTTTTAGTGATACTTGCATTGTGTGAAAAGATCAGTCTCTGCAGGACTCTCGTTTTTTACTCTGTCATCCCTCTCTGTTGAGAGAGGAGATGGTGGAGAAAAGGTGGGGCTTTGGTTTGCTGCCTCCTCATCTGGAAAACAGGGTTGTGCCAACACGCTGGGTGGTGAGCGCCGTGCCAGCCATAGGCTGCTGCAGGCAACATGCTGGCCATGGGGGCCAAGGAGAAACCAAGTGCGGCTCTTGGCACCACAGTTTGCTTTCTGGGCTGTCCCTGCAGCAATGCTGTGGCGCTCTGCCCTGTCCCAGGCCTTGAAGCAATTTTACAAGTGAGCTTTGGAAGCTGGTTATTCTAGTCACCTGCCGTGAACAGTAGGAAATTGGTGTTCTTTATTTACAAATTAGGGTTGTTCCATATGTATTTTTCTAAAGTAACTTAAAGTAGCTGCTTTGTATTGTTAATGAATGGAACCAGAGGTAATCATACTGTGTATTCCCTGGATAACTGCAGATGACTCATCCAAAGAAAGGGAGTGTTGTTTCATTTTAATTGTCATAAGTTATACCCTGCTCCTAGTCTAACATTAGAGTGTGAGGAGAGCTGACAGCCTAAGAAAGGACAGAGAAATAAAATGGTTCCAAAGATTAATTGACCGTCGTATGTAAGGTAGGGGGTATTAAAGCACATTAGAGACTCCTTTTTCCTTGATGTTGTTCTAGTCAACAGTAGATTTCTCTGAAAGCTATTGTAGTTACAGAGGATTCTTGGGTGCACCGATATGAGTGACTAAAGATATGATTAAGAGATGATTAGCTTCACATTCAGGAGGAAGAGGAGAGGAAATTATAGCAAAAGGTTGTGTAAAAAGCCCAGTCAGTACTGCCCATGTTTGCGGGTGATGTGAAAAATTGGGCAAAACCAGCTGGAGCCAGTGGAAAACCTCTGACTAATATCAGTAGACTTTGGATCAGGCCAGTCATGTTCTCCTGATGATCCATATTTCCTCCATCCCTCTTTGCTCACCAATTTATCTCTTCCTACATCCTTGTTAATTCAACGAGAGTTTTTCTTGTTTCTAATTATGTATCGCTTATAGGAGCGAGGTGAGGAAGGTGACCACAGCCATTTCTGAAGACAAAAGCATTACCCTGTCTTGTTCCTGGGTGACCACATCTGTCCAGTAACACTGTGGTGAAGCAACTGTGTACTTTGTCTCAGCCCAAGTTCTCCTGGTTTGGTACAACTGGACATCTTTGGAAGACCTCCATTCCTCTTCCTTTGCCCTACCCAGCTACCTGATATCTTCTGGAAACAAAGATAAGCAGCAAGATTGGTCTCAAGGTACGTTAGCAAAGAAGAAGGAAAAAAAAGTGTTTTGTCACCTATTTGATGTCAAGCTGTAAAGCTTCTGAAATGTATGAAGGGTGGTCTAAGAGTTAAGACATCTTTGCTGCAAAAGATCCAGGTTAGGCCTCAAAAGGAAGGGTGGTGGGGAAGCAACCCTCTGCAATTGTGGACATGCCAGGTTATGGCAGTGGTTAGAAAAAAATTGTTGTACATAATGACAATCCAAATATGCCCCATGGGAATTCCTTAAGGCAAGTTTTTTCTTTATCTCCTCACTTTTGTAAACTGAGTCTGATTTACATATAAGTCTTTATGCAGCTCAGTTGTCAGACTTTATCTGACTTCTCTAGACACTTTTGTGGCTACAGGAGCCACTGAAACTCTATCCTTAAGGGCTCTGATTCTCATATTAACATAATTCAGTGATTACAGCAGTTTCATGTAGTCTGTATGTGGGGCAGGAATGCATGATAGGTATGCCTTTTGGAGAGCATTCAATAATTTAACAGCACAGAGTTATTCAAGTCCATGTTCAGTTTATGGAAAATTCTAGAGATAAAAAGTTGAAGAGTCGTATTTTTATTAATGAATCAAAGAACTTAAGTCTAATATTGGTGAGTTTTCACATGTATGCAAATCTTTGTGTGCTTTAAGGTGTTGTTCAGCTAAGGCCACCATGAACTAAGTAACTGAATAGAAATAGCAGCACCAAGCATGCTGCTCTTCTGTGTTTTTTTTGGTTGTTTTTTTCATAAATATGTATGTATATGTCTGTATTGTAGCATATTACTTTTGATAAAAAGCAGGACCAAATGGTGTTTTCATTTATGTTGCTGTAAATCAGGGTTAACTGCCTTACATGAGGTGCATCAGATGTGATACAAGTGTGAAATGAGAATTGTGTAAGTAATCATGAAAAATCTACAAAATCTAGGTTGTTTTTTATCCATCTTGAAATTTTAAAATGAAATCTTGAGATACTAGTGTTATACTAATTATTGAAACTTTCTAAATTTCAATGAAAGACTATACGGAAACATCTAATTAAAAGTGGGAGAAACTTTAACCTGGACTGTGAGCTATAAAATAGTTTTGGACTTTTAAAATAAAGTTTATCTCATACAGTGCTACATATTTAGAGGGAACTGTAAGTGGATATAATTCTTCTGATTATAGCTTGACCACATTATACATAGAAAAATAGAAATAGCCTTCTTGAAATAGAAACTCTGGTATTAAGTATTCAGTAGTTCACTTTAGAATTGTTTTTTAAGGGCAATCAGTCATTGCAAGGACTAACTTATTTCAAAAGTGACTTCATCACTTTGAAGCTTAACTTTCATTTAAAAGTCAGTGTTAGAAGAAGGCATTCCTCACTGCCATTATTCACAGCATGAACAGTTCTTGTTCAAAGGAAAGCTGGATTACAATATATGGGAGGGACCCAGAGTAGTTTACACAGCAAAGCCACATTTTGTTGTGCATGTAATGTGCTGTATAAGGAAAATTGGGAATATGCCATGTCAGTAGCTTATATAGATATCTGTTTTCTTAATTAGAAATAGACAATACATGGAATGTCCCTTCTGCTGTCTTCTTGTCACTCCTACCCTGCTTTACAAAAGCACGGTCTAGCTGTAGCTTAATCACTGAAAAAGAGTCATACCAAAGTGTTATGCTGTGACTTCACACCACATCTAAATGAACTATTTTCAGAAAAGTGAGCTTCTGTGCAAATAACTTTCCATCAAAGTTCTTTGTTTCCCTTTCTGCTAGCTCTATTGGGCTGAATGGTCCTGAAGATGTACTTTTCTTTCAAGAAAATACTGATTCTAAGCCTGGCACAACACATTCTCGTTAGAGAAAGGAGTAGTGTTCGAGGGAGTTTGAGTGGCGCTGGCATTCAGGAGGCGGTGAGTCTCCTCTCTGAAATGTTGCTTGGACAATGTCAGGTTCTCCTTGGCTTGATGAAGAGCAAAACCCTTGCAGAGAGGAATGGCTGTAAGCGGGTCACCCTGACCAATGTTCTCAAGAGGGATTACCCAGTTCAGTACAGTGGAGCTACTTTTACACAGATTAGCTAATGTTTTGATTCAAGTTTATTTTGCAGTCTGGTAAAGACTGTCCTAATGCTTTTTTCAGTCATATAATATGATATGCCATTAAAGATTTTTTTTTCCACTGGGTAATTTTATTGCCTTCTCTTTCATGGTTCATACAATAACCCAAAAGTATAACAGATGAGCATGAGTCATGCAATGCTTATTCTCATTTTGGGAAAAATCTTACAGTAGCATTTTCCTGCAGAAGGCTCTGAACATAGCCATGCCTAAGAATATGAGATCTGACCATTTCGGTGAGACCAGTCATCTATCTAGTTAATTATCCTTTCATTGGTGTTGATTTAATTGCCGACTGGCGCTGGTGTTTCAATTCCTGGAAAAAAAAAGTTTGCATGGTAGAGAACAGTGGCTACAAAAGGCTACTTGTCCAAAATGTATAGATTGAAATGTTAGAGAAAAGCAATCATCTGTAAAACTCTTGGGGGAAAAAAGAAAGAATGGCAGAATAAGCATTTAATCAACATTCAACTTTTAAAACAAAATCCTTTAAGAATCTACACTAGATTCAGGACTGTGTCAACACATTATAGAGGCGTACCAGCTTCAGTCTGTTACACTGATGTCTGCTGTGTCCACTTTTAACTACATTTAATATAACCCACTTTTAATTTCCTGATGGCCAAGTTCACAGAAACTCCTTTTATTTAGTTTAACTGTTTTCCCTTCTCCCTTCATGTATATCACATTCCATACTCTGTATGTGTGGTCCAAAATACTCTCTAAGGCAAAAGGACTCTGGCTTTCCATAATAATTTTACCCCAAGTGACAGTGCTAGATCTGTCCTGCAGGTCCTGAGCACTCATGCTTGGCCAGCTCTGAATCAAATGACTTCTGTTCAGCGGCAATGCACAGCCGCGCTCTCTCCACCACCTCCCTCCGGTCCGCGCTGAGGTTTGGAGGCAGGAACAGAGGTTTCCTCAACAGCTGTTTCCAAGTGAAGGTTGGGGAAGGCTCTGCAGCTTTTTGCATCAAGCAAGCAATTATGCACACTCCCAGTTCCTTCTTCCAGGAGTCTTAATACCCTCCAAACTCTTGACCGACTTCAGTAAGTTTCAGAAGATAAAAGAAGAAGGTTCTCTGAAAGGACCTACCTTTCAGGACAGAATAGGTCTGGAAATTAACTAAAGACAAAGGGCAAACTTCAGCATGAGTATGTACGCAGTAGGTGATTACCTGATAACTCAGAAGTAACACAAATGGCCCTGTCTGTAGCTACATAATATATAATATAAAACCTATGTCCATACCCCTGTGCTCGTTCAGGTGGCTTCTTTGACATGTAGTCATATGATTACTACCTTTATTAGTTCTTCCTCTCTTCCTCAGGAGACCCAATTACATCACAGACTTGTTAAACTAAATCTCTAAAACCATGCAGAGAAATAAGATCACTGTTTCTTAGATTCTCAGAGCAGGAACTATTTTTTGTTCTCTCCTAAATGTTGTACACTTTGGTATTGAGTCATAAATGAGGCTCCTAGGCACAGCACTAGACAAGTAAGAGAAACAAAAGATGTACCAGACACTTGTCAGCGATTTGCTGTGCGACTATGGACAGAGCCAAGGACAATTTGCATATCCCAGTTCCCCCTTGAGTGCCCCTAGGCATTAAATAACAGTGTCTTTCTAAAGCAGCTGCTGTCCTCTTGGTTTTTGATAATGTTACACTAGTATCATATGGACTAGCAATGACTTAATATTTCTTCAAAAAAATTTTGTATCAGTTTTATTTGTTTCTTGACAGGCTTCTCTAACATCAATATAATTTGCTCATGGCTATTTTAAGTTCCCAATATAACCGATAGGAGCTATAGGGTTAAATCCCCAAACAACTTATTGGAGAAGGGTGGTTCTGGGACTCAGGGGTCTAGCAAGCCCAGAAAATTGACTTTCCCTTCCATTTTTCCTGTGGATAGGAAAATAAAGGATTTTCATGAACTTGAGGCTACACAGCTCCAACTATTACATAGCCAGGAATTTTGCAGTAGTACAGCAAATCTACTCTCTTATATAAGGCTTAAACTGCAACTTCCAGATTGCTTGGAGTGGGAAAAAGATTTGGGCTTATGTGGCAAAAACGTGTATTTGCTATTAACTAAAATCCCCCACATTAACTAACTTCTGTTCACCATCTTTTCCTATTATAAATTCAGGTTTGTTGTATTTTAGCCCTGCTCTTTAAGCTCAAACCTGGCTTCAAATTCTAGGATGATCCTCAAGCAGTTAAACTGTAGCAAAAGATATAAACTGTGCTAGATTAGAGAAAAGTCTTGGATAACTGGTGTATATTAACTAATCCTGACCTAATTTTAACCTCTTTTTGCTACATTAGAAAAAAAAATTCTTTGGTATTAGACTTGTCTTACTAGATTCCTTACATGTTCAGTTAAGTTTATACTATAAACTAAAATTCCTGAAACATGGCAAGATAGTTTTATCAGAAAAAGAATGTAGCCTTAAAGGTTTGATTCAGTAATATAATTAGCAGTCAAGGTCAAGAAAAATAGGAATAAAGTTTTGAAGACTGGATAAAAGCAGAAACATGAAATTGCATTGCTGATTAATACAGTATCATTTCGTAAGATATTTAATAGCAAGGGTAAGGTATTTTATAGCAAAGATGAGGTATTTCATAGGTATTTCATAGCAAAAATGTTATCATCGAAATGCCTTAATATTCTCAGGAAAAATATTGAGGAGGTCATCTAAATGGAGACGATCGATCGTGAAACTGTACAGACCAGAAAGCGTTAAAAAGTCAGTCCTGGGTGGCATTGCACATACTCAATCTCCATTTCAATTCTCCATTTCATTTTTGCGAATTTGTAGTTTTGTTTCTCTAAGTATGGCTAAGGGAGTCAGCTGCCTCTCTTACCCTTAGGCCCTCTGCATATGTGTTGACATGACAAAAGGGGAAAAGAAAACAGCTTCTTAACTTTCTGCTGGGAAGAAGAGCCAGGAATGCAGGAGAGAGACCTAAAGTCATCAAAGTGAAAGGAGATGAAATTAAAGATGACTATATTACAGTAAATCTTTTTATTATACATTGAGATAGATGCACAAAAACAGATATTGTGATCATAATGCAAAATCCTCGGTACAAGATAGAGAAAGGTAGAGGTTTACTGCATTCCTCCATTCATGCAGTACAGAAAAGATGAATGTTTTTTTCCTTTCTGTTATTGGCACATTAATTAAATGTCTAAATGTTTCCAAGGATTTGTGATCTGCCTGGCATGGCATTTTCTCACAGATAGCAAAGCCATCATTTCCACACAGCTGCTGACATAGATTTACCAAGCTTTGCTCCCTGAGGAAGAACCTTTCTCTCACTTTTTGGGCCAGAGAAGTTGCTTGCATTCCTGCTGGACGCTCGGCTAAGCGAGGCACTGTTGGATGGGCAGAATAGGCGCAGATGCGAGCTGAAGATCTGGCTGAAGGGAGGGAAGGGCTTGGGGAAAAGGGCGATCATTAACAGCATAGCCAGTGGGACTGTCACCAGTGCAGCTACGGGAAAAGGTAAGTCGGGGCTCGCTCCCCTTTGCTGCTCACAGTCACTCGCTGGGGTTTCTCACCTTCAGTCTGCTCAGCTTGTTCCCGACTCCCACAGCCTGACCCAGCCATTCTCTCTTCTGTCCTCACACCACGGCTGGGAAGCCAGGTGGAGATGCAGGGCAGAAAAACTCCTGAACACCTGAGAAAGGCCAGGGAGGCCCAAAACGGAGCATCCCCTGAGAGCAAGCACACACTGCAGTGACCTAAGCCAGGCGCCCCTGCCTCTGGCTTGGTTCTCCTTCCATGCACAAGTGCAACGGCGCTCTCCTAGGACAGAGGGAGTGAGGTAAATATTTCTGAAATAGCATATGAAGATGTTGAAGTGCCACCTACATTGCCGCAAAGGGTGTGCTGATGAGCCTGTTGCAAAGCCCTGCCTCGTACTGGGGTGAAGACCTCGCAAGGCTGAGGGGACAGAGCGTCTCTGCGCTCCCTTCCCCGGCTGTCCCGGCTTACTCCGCTTGGTTGACATATTCCAGGAGAAGCCCGGGTTACGCTTGGTCCCTCACCTTTACCTTCCAGTGGCTCTCTCGACTGAAGCCGTCTACCTAACGTTAAAGGAGCTGTTTCCGCTGCCTCCGAGAAAGACGAACTATAAAAATAAAGGCGAGGTGCTCCGCGTGGGAGACGGGGCGGGGGTCGGTCACCCTTCCCGCGCAGCTGGTGGGAAGCCCGCTGCCGGCAAGGCCGAGCCTCGGCACAGCCCCCGGGGGCTCCCGCACCGGCGGCAGCAGCAGCAGCGGGGGGAGACGGCGCTGGGGGCTGCGCGGCTGCCCCGCGGCCGCTACGCGCGCTGGCAGTCCCCGCGCCGGTGTCTGTCGCTGCGGGCGGTCACATGGGGCCGCGCTGGCAGCGCCTCCGCCCCTCCCCCAGGTAGGAGGGTCCGGCGCGGCGCGGCGGCGGGCCGGTGCTGGCTGGGCCGGGCGCGGTGCGCGGAGTGCCGCGGCGCTGGCCCGCAGGGGCTCCCGCCCGCTGCTGCGCTGCCGCGGGGGCGCCCAGCGGGGACGTCGCTGCCCTCCCCTGCTCCGGGGGGCGGCGCGGCCGCAGGAGAGGGAAGCGCGGCCGGAGCGGGGCAAAGAAGCCGGTTCTTAATCATTATCCTCCTTTTTCTTTTCTTATTTTTTCTTTTTTCTAAATTCTCCCCCGCCCCGCCCCCCCCCGCTCCCCGACCTTCGCCCCGCTGGCGCACCGGGACCGTGTGCGGAGCGGCGGCCGCCCATGGAGACGCTGGTGCACGCGGGGGCCGGGAAGCCCCCCAGCGGGTAAGGCGCCCCCCGGGCCGGGCGAGGGCAGGGCAGGCCCTGCCGGGGCAGAAAGCGGAGCAAGGATATGCTTTGGGGTGCCTCCCCCCTCCGTGGAAGGAGCGCTGCTTGCTTTGCCCTGTCGCTTTCTGCAGTAACCCTGCTGCGGTTGGTCGGTAGTCAAGACCAGCACTTGGAAAAGTGTTTGTGGGTTTTCTTGTGTTTTTTTGTTTGTTTGGTTGGTTTGTTTTGCAACCTCTGCCTTGGTCGGGTGCTCTCTGGCCCGGCGCAGAGGCGAGGCCGCGTTATTTGCAGCTGGCACCGCTGCCCCTTGCGCGCGGCCCCGTCCCGCGTGGGGTTTGGGAGCCGCCGGCGGGGCCGCGGCGGCGGGGGCAGCCAGGAGGTGCGCGGGGCCGCGGCGGCGGGGGCAGCCCGCGGCCTCCGGCCTCTCGTGCGTGCGCCCGTCTGGGTGTGTGGCAATATGCAGCTGCCAGAAGCCTTCGAAAGGCTTATTCGGCCTTCAGCTCCTTACCCCCGTTGCCTGGTCGTGGTAGAGGGGAGGGGGGGAACCAAAACCCGTTGGCATTCTCAAATTAAAAATGCCAATTTTTTTTTAAGACTTAGTCAGTAGACCGCGGTGCTGGACGGGCCCCTCTGACATCTGGAGATTCCTCCGAGACCCTCCACCGCCCCTGAGTGCTTGCTGAGGTCGTGGGCATGCATGTCGGCTGCTGTTTAAAGTTTCTAGTGCCTTTTGGTGACAGACACCTATTTAATAGCTCTAACGGACCCATGGTAGTCACCCTAGTGTAAATCACCTGTGGACTTGGGGTTCTTAAAAGAAAAAGAATAAATAAATAAAGCATATAAAGTAGCAAATTAGTCGGGCCACTAATTAAACACTAAAAGCAGCACCAAGGTGAAGTCCCAAGTGGTCTCTTTTTTTCTGAGGAGAAGCTGGGCAAGTTTTAAGAGCTGCACTGTCTACTCATAGCAATTTGCTGCTCTACTTCACACTATGTGCATATTGAAAAAAGGATGTGATTGGTTCAGAAGCTTTTCTGTTTCATTTTTAGTTATAATATTTATGTCATAAATTCATTGTCAACTAAATAGAAAACAGTTTTAAAGTCCATGTTGATAGACTACAGTAGTTTTGATATGTTTAATTTCCTTAGTTTCTGTTTTTAATGGGAGGTCTTCCAGGGCGTGACTCAAAAGTTAGTCAGAACAGGGAGTGATGGATGAAGGGAAAATGTCACTGCTAGTGCTGTATTAATAAAAACTCTGTGCGAACGGTTATTTCTTTAACTTGCAGAGCATAATATAGCTTGCTGCTTTGTTGTAAGATGATTAATCTCTGATCAAAATTAGTCTATTTGATTATGACTTTTTAAACTAACCTTTTAAAGAAAAGCAATAGATATAATGTGTCTTCCCTATACGTCCTTATAAAGATTTGATTTAGTAATATAGCTGTTCTCCAAAATTCTGATGAGGAAGAGATCTGGGATGCAGATTTACATATGTGTTTGGAAGAGTAACCATCACTTCTCAAATGAAATGTTGATTGAAAGACCCATCTTGATTGCTAGGTATCAAAAAATTCATTAAAATGTTTCAGTTTTCAACAAGAATCCATATTATTAATGCATCTCAGATGAAAACTGGTAGAATCCTGAGAGATTCACTGAAGTTTCAGGTGCTTTATTAACCAGAGGTCCATGATATCTATATAGTCAGTTTTATCACTTTAAACTTGAAGTGGATTGCATGGCCAGACTCTGATAACACATATATGAACAGAATAATTAGAGTAGCTGCATTAACTTCAGTCACCTTGTTTCTGACCTGGCACAAGGAGGAGAATTTAGTCTTAAGATTAGAGGCGCCTAGAATCGCATATAGTGCCGAATGTGGGTGCTAATCTGCTCCTGCTGAACCTGATTGCAAAGCTGTCCTTGTCCTATACATTAACAAGGAAAGACTGTATGTTTTATCTTAATTCAGTTAAGAGTTAAAATACTGTTGTGTTTTCTTGGAATTTCAAAATTCTCAGTCTGGCAAAGTCCACGCTGTTGTTGATGGTTTCGCTGGAACAGTTCTGAATTCCCGGAATTACTAGCCTTAGCACTGGAAACGGGTGGGTATTTGGTTCCTAACTAGGTTTTACTCATTTGGTGAAGAAATCCACTAGGACCAGGAAAATGTGGCAAGAAGACAGCTTCATCTATTGTTGATTCTCTTGTGGATCCAAAGGTGACCTGTACCTATGGAACTCGTCAGGGGAACGTTTAATTTAAGGGGACTATGGCACAAGTACATTCCTTTGTATGGGAGGAGAAATGCTGTATAAATGTCTAGCTTATTGATTGGGTTAGCTTGCAGTTATGAAAGCAAGAGGTTAAAATGACTGTGGCTTTACAATTTTAGACAAAGTTTAGGCAGAGCTGTTTTGTATCTATGTAAATCATTAATAGCTCTGTTAAGAGTTTCCTTTGTTAAACAATGACCAAATTTAATGTATTATTTGGTACAGAGTAGAAGACAAGATGACACTGCTGCGTGTCTTATGCAGATAATTTGACAACATATATTTCCTGACACAGCTGCTTGACAACTGCACATTTAAAAGTAGGATACTGTATTTTTGTTTAAATGATAAAGGAAAAAATGTAGTTTGTCTTGGTGCTACAGGGTTTTTCCCATTTCTCAATTTCAAGAATAGTTGTAGACTTCTCTACCAAGAATTTTATTATTACTAATTGCTAGGCATGAGTTTTGTGAAGATTTATGGAGCTTCATAGTGCTTCATTTAATTAACATTAATTTTAGAAGATGAAGGTGAATTTAAGAAAAGCAGTAGCAGCACCAGAAGTGAGAATTTGTTCTTCTGTAATTGTGCAATGGGTGCTAGAAGAGAGAAATGTTTCCTAGTGCCTTGGTGTCTGCACCTGCACTCATTTCATTAGTGAGAGCAGAAGTAGGCCTCTGTCTCTGTGTTTCTTGAATATCTGGTTCATGAATTTGTTGACCATAATTTGGCATAATTGACATAAGTCTGTCTTAAGTGGCATAGAGGAATCAAGCCTAAAATGAGGACTTTTAGGGTCAATTCTGTTCTGCTTTGTTAGGGACCCTGCAAAATGCAGAGCATCTTCACCTGTCACTGAAAGCAACTTCATCTCTCCCTGAAACCAGGGGCTTGGTTCTCTGTGCTTTTTTGTCTGAGTACAGAAAAACTTTCTGGGTAGTCCTGGGCAAAGCAGTTAGGCCCTGATTCAGGAAAAGTCTCTATATTAAACAAGATGTGTGTATGAGTAGGACCTTTATTTTCTGTGCTTCACCTTCCTTCCCTATCTCACAGGCCCTTACAATAATACTTAGCAAATACAGGCACACACGCTAGTGGCACCTGCTTTGGAGTGACTTCAGAAAAAGGCTGTGAAACATCAGTAACATTTACATGCAGAACTCAGGAAAGCAAACCATCAGGTGAAGAAGAAGTCAAGCAACTTCTTGGTATTATTTTGTGCCTAGTCCACACAGTTAAGCAGGTTACTTTGTGAAACTGCATGTCTAGCCTAAAAAAAAAAGTTTTTATTATGCATATGTATGCATATACTTAGCATATTATATGGAAACCTTATTTTAAAAAAGCCTGAAGAGAGCTGTTTTCCATAGAACACTAAAATACTAATATTTCTTGCACACTAGTCTGTCTGTGTCAGAAAACTCACATTCAGACGTCACAGGATTTAGGATATACAGAACTAATGAAGTAATTTAATCTTTAAATCAAAAACTAGAACAAGTGGAAAACTGGGCAAGCTGCCTGCATTTCACCTGCTTTATGTTAAATTTTTGTGTAATGCGCAGAATAGCGGATGGCAAAGAATGGTGAATTCAATTGGAAATGTAGACTAATAGCGTAGTATTTATTTTGGACATTCCTATTTTGGCCAGTTCAAAAACTAACACTTCTGCTTTTGACATTATACCTCATGTTTGGTCCTGGTTTGTGCTTACACCACCCTGGCAGAGTTCAGGTGTTGCTGCTTACGTGTACCTCTGAGGCAAGGAATTTCTCTGTAATCTCTCTTCTAGCACCACCGCCAGCGTTATCTCTCTCCTCACAAATAGTTTGGATCCAAAATATTTCTTGTTATGTCAGTGGAGATATGTCGCATTAAATAAAACTCATGCAACAGTGAGAGAAGAATTGTGCTTGCTATTATGTAAAATGGAACAAGGCAATTTTCACTGTATTTTGCACCTCTACATGAACGTAACTATTGGCCTAATGTATTGGAAAGCTTCCCGCCCCAGTCATGACTCATAGCTCAGGGTTGCTCATGATGAGCAAGCTAATTGTAAGAATAAGCTAAATGGCGAGATTCATGCAGTACAGTCCAGTCCAGCCAGCTGTTCTTTTGGAATTCTGGTTCCCCATTTCTCCTATCTTCCTTTTCTCCTTTTTTTTTTTTTTTCCTTTTTCCAGAAATGTGAGTGGTGCTCCCGAGTTGAGGGATGAAGTGGATGGCTTCTTGGCTTCTTAGAGTCTCTTCTATTTCTGTGCTTTCTAGGATATTCAGGGTTTGTTTACACTCTCCTGATTTCCTAATTGTGTCTCATTATTTTCTTTCCTGTGGATATCCGTCATATTTCTCCATCTTACTCTTTTTTTTTTTCCCTCCTGATGCTGTTAGATGAAGCTGAACTGTCTCTTTCCTACTGTAGCATGTCTCCTTGTTATTTCTTTGTGTCTTTTCCTTGTAATTCCAGTTGGATTTCACCCCCCCCACACACACCCAGCTCTCTCTCCTGTAACTTTACATCTGGGTCAAATTGCTCATCTTTATAAAAGCACTTTATTGCTCAGCAGGTGATAGCACTACATTTTGATGGGCTAGATTTTACTTGCCACCCTGTCTGGGCCAGCTGCACTGAGTACATTGAATTTCCAAGCTGCTGGACTAGATGAAGTTGTGTGTGTGCATGGCGATTGTATGTGTGTGAATTAAAATTTTAAGCGATCTGCGTGCAGTTTTAGATGATGTTACTTATTTTACCATCAGAAAAAAACAACTTTGTAAATACTTATTTTGAAGTCATTTTGGTAAACACGTGGCTGGTTTGTGCATAGTTCTTTAATCTTGCTAGAGAAGTGGCGTATTGCTTTTTTGCCAAGTAGCTCAGATCAGAGAGCAACCAGAATGAACCGATTTTTTTTTTGCCCTGGAAGGAATGATAGTTTTTTGTGTGCATATTCTTAGACATCTATGGCATTTTAAGTATTTGTTAGTCTCCTCTTACTACAAACTTGAATTGCCTTACAAGCATTAATTTAGGTTTTCTAACAATATTCATTTGGGCTAAAGAAATATACTTAGGAAACTCCCTTTTTTTTAATAGGCAAAAGTATGGACACGTTTACATGGCTTGCTCAGAAAGCAGCCAGGAGGCCTGTGGCAGAGTTGGGGAAGGAACTCACTTCTCCTGCATTGCAATTCAGTGCCCTAACAAGTATTTCCCTGTGCTCGGTCTTTAGCTACTCTGTTAGCATCAGTAAACACTTGGTTTTCTGGCAAAGATTATGCTCTGTATAGTGCGGCTCTCTGTGTTGCTTTGTTGTTGTGATTTCCATGGAAGTTGACAGCTCTCACATTTTAATGCTTCTTGCAAGGGTTTCGGGGGTCTTTAGATTTTTTTTTTTTTTTTTTGAGTGGGTGAAGCCAGTTTCTGCGCTAGAAGTTGGGAATGGAAAAAGACTTTAAACCCATGTTTTCAGATAAATTTGTGATTTAAGGATCTTTTCAAAGTAGCTGCAGTTCCAGATAATGGAAATTACGGCCCTTATTAACATATTAATTTTCTGAATGTACAGAGTGTTTCCAGAGCTGTTAGTTGCCCAGTGAGCCAGACCGCTTATCATTAAATAAGTGATCCTGTGAATAGTATATTGTTGTCATAGTTTCAGCATTACAATGTCAGCGATGAGCCAGGGGCTCGATTCATGCCAAAAAGTGAGTCACAAAGACTGCATGGCAGGGCAGTGCTGTGATAGCTGTGACATACAGCATCTGATACCCATTTTTAGTGCTTCTGCACCAGAAATGTTGTCATTTCAGTGTTTCGTTGTCCCACCAGTTAATGAGCTTCATGAGACAGTATGCATGTGTGCAGAGCAGTGGTTGTAATTAGAGAAGTAGAAAAAAGGTATTGAGAAAGTTTTTCTGTTTATGTTCCTTTGTTATCGCCATAGCTTCCAGGCTGAGAGTGTCTATTGGACAAAAAGCTTTATTTCTTACTGGTGGCCCTGTAAATTCAACCTGATATTTGAGTGTTAAACTGTGGTTTTTTGTGTTCTTTGCAATGTATTACATAGATGAGAGTCAGCAGTCTCTTGTGACAAGTTTCAGTGATGATCTTGGTCACTTAGCTCAGTGATGAACTTAGTCTTAAAGCTTCTTCTGAGTGTCAAAAGTGAGGGACCTCGCTTACGGAAAACCCACTTCCATGGGCCTGCTCTGCAGCAGGCAAGATTGAGCATTAAACCTGCTGTGGCTTTTACTACACAAAATTGCCACGACCACCCAGAAGTCCAGTCTTCCCTTTTGTTTCAAGCAAGAAGCCAAAGAAAGATAAGCCTGGTGGTATTCTTGAAGCTGTTGCATTGAAGTTGATGTTTCCTTAGTAAGCTCTGCACATGACACAGACTAGAAGAAAATTCAGTCTTTCTGAGCCATGTTGGGTTTTGGTGCTAACAGTAGGAACTTCCTTTACTCAATAAAAAATGAATACCATGCAAAGTCACACCACAGGCATAGAGGCTGAGCAAGAAAATTACATTTTTTGTTATCAGTGTTCTAAGTATAGCTACATGGTAAAGTTCGACAGCAAGTACCAATCCAGAAGTACTTAATCAGATAAGTGTTTCTTTATGTCCATAGCAAGGACTGCTAGTAAGCAGTATACAATTCTTTATTTACCATATCTGTTTTCCTTTACTGTGTGTCAGACTTTATTTAGGTAAGTGCGTGCTGATCTAGCCCATTGTTACTGAAATCTTACTGTGAAATTGAGCAAGAAGGGTAGAACTCTGTTGTTACTTTTGTAATCCAGTGTTAAATGCCTTTTGTTTGTTTTTTTTTGTTTTTTTTTTAGGACTGTATGAATACAGAGATTAAAGACGAGTAACCTCGATAATTGATGAGATTCTTTCTGAGTTTTCAAATGTTTTTTTCAGTCATGTGCTGTCTTTAATACTAAGACAATGTACAACCTTTTTTATATGATCACTTTTTTTGTTAATAATTTTTGAAGTACATCTAATTACGTGATATGAGTTTTCCTGAAAACGATGGTTTTGTTACAACAGAGAACAAAGAAGGTTCAGGGCCTTAGCACTAGTGCACTGTTGGAGATCAGTTGTACCTGTCTTCCAGGTCTGACGGTTGTTTCCATTAGTCTGCCAGACCCCTTTCCTCTGAAAAGGAGGTTTCTTATTTTGGGATGAGAGTGCTGGGTTTCTGCTTAATCCTGGCGTCGCATGGTGTTAAGAGATGATGTAAGGGAGACAAGCGACGAAGTTTGCCTCCTAAGGTTGTGTGAAGGTCTCGTGGGGCTTTGCATGGAGAATCTGCCGGGCGTAGAGTCAGCTTGCTTGAAGCTGATTTCTCTAGGGAAACAAGTGAAAAAGTACAGAGAGGGCGGTTTCATATTATCAATGTGAATTTTGTTTAAAAAGCCCTTCTTTTGTCCCTGTGCCTACCGCAATGAGAGTTCCCCTTTGCTTTTGAGGTCTCTCGGGAGCTGTAGCAGCTTGTTTACAGTGCAGGAGAAAACACAGTAGTGAACTCTGTCCAAGACCCTTTAACATACTAATTTTTTTTTTTCTTCTCTGTGTTGCTTATGCAGAGTTATTTGGGGGTATAGTAAGAACTAACTTTTGCTTGCTTTAGTAGATTCCAAAAAAATAACTGAAAACTCTCAAGTTATTTTATAATAAAACATTATTTCATTTTTGTTTTTACCACTGTACCACTGGCTTCTCTTTCTGCCTTTTTATTTATTTATTTATTTATTTATTTATTTATTGTTTAAGGTGAATCTCTTGCACATGCAGCAAAAACACCACCTCGGTAAATACATCAAGCACTGCATGGCTATTTTTACTGTGCACAGGACACGCATTGTCCTTTCTGTTTCTGCCCGTGAGCTCCATGAAAGGAGTCTCCAAAATCAGTAAATAGTTTGAGCCAAATTTGAAGCAAAAACTGTTTTCTTTGTTCTCCTTTTATCTCTTTTTCTCTTGTTACAGCGCTTTATTTCCAAACGGTACGGCAGCACTTCTGAATGCTGATGAGAGAATATGTTGGTGCGACTCCAGATTCTTGCCTTTTTTTTTTCTTTTTTTTTTTCCCCTTGAGTAACTTCTTTTGGTCCTTGGTACCAAGGCTCCACTTTTATGGATACCAGAGAAATTACTCCCGGCTTCCCTGGAGGTATAGCTCATGTTTCAGTATCAGCACAGCTCTCTGTGCTTGAGCTGGGCTTGTCTCAGTGCTAGCTAGCAATTGCTTCTGGCAAGTATGCTGTACTGATAAGCCTCTATTATATGGGACTTTCTCCTCCGTATGAATACCAGTCCTTGGCTTCTGGTGTCATTAAAATCTTGGTATTCTGACACCTTCAGGTGTTCCTGTGACTGGTTCCACAAAGTCATTAAATAAAGCTACAAGTAGGTCAGATCATGTTGCTAAACAGCTGGTGTTGTAATCACTGACATTATTTTGCTTGCTTCTTATTCCCTCTGTTTCTCTGCCTGTGCTGAGTTGGAGAGTCGCTTGGTCATCTAGCGGCAATATTGAATAGCATAACGTGCTAAAATAATGTTATGATTTCTGATGAGCATAATCTTGTGGTTTTCTAGACATACACAGTCTTTCGTTTCCTGTCTTCTCTTTTACTGCTGCTTTACTTTCACTGCCTGAATAGATGTCCCTTGTCTAGAGGCACAGAAACAGGGTCTAGGTTCTGCCTTAGTGAGTCCTGAACCCTTTCTGTGTATCCCTGGACATGGACTTTGTGTTGTACTCACCTTCACCAAGGTTTGCCTGTTGTGGGAAATGCTGGGAAGAAGCCAGGAGTTGCCTCAACATCATCCTAGAATTTAATAAGAGTTTTTATAAACCAGAAGATATGGTTACTTCTGCACTGACATTAGCAAGTCAAAGATTGCTGTCTTCATATCAAGTCTGTTATTTCTGAATGTGTATCAACACAAAATCACTTTCTCCTTACCAAACCTAGCTTTCCTGTTGTGAGACAAACACAGATGTATCCATGTGTGATGGATAAAGAAGCCAGAATCAAACTTATAAAGTAATAAAAAAAGACAATAGCTATACCTCACTTTTTACATGGCTAAGTACAAAACTGTATTTAATCTTAAATTTAGAGATTTATGGATTTTATAAATCATTATTTAGGAAGAGCATAAAAAGTTACTATGCAGATTTCAATAATACATTTAGGGTTGGTCTATTTTTCCCTTTCAATTCAAGGCTTGTAGATCATACAACCTTTATGAAACTATCTAGAAAGGCAGATTTAAGCACAGTCCTAGAACTATACATTGATGATCAAGCTTTGCTTAAATGATCAATTTGCTTAAAAGGTAAGGAGAGAAGCAACTTTACCTTGGTAATGAAACAAGGTAAAGTTGCTTCTCTCCTTACCTTTTAAGCAAATACAGTAATTAGAGTCTCTTTCCGGTTCTTGCCAGGATTTGGAAGGAACAAGAGAATACCTTGTTGACAAAGTGCTTAGTTATTCTGTAACTAGTACTTACCCAGTGTTCAATCTCACAGGTACCAGCAAAATTACTCTTCCAAGGAATATTGACTATACTTTTGGTGCTCCCATCTTTCCAAGGAAGACAAGTTGTGAACTTCAGAAATAGTCAAACAACAGTGGATGAAAGCTGTTAGTTATTATAATTATTTATTTGCTTTTAGTTAGTAGTTCTCTTTTGTGATTAAAAAGCATTGTCTTAGTGGGTTTTTAGCACTCAGTGATGCCAGGATCAAAAATCAGTGTCTTTTTTTTTTTTTTCCCTCCCCCTCTCCCCAGCTATATATATTCTTTCCTTTAAATTTTGAAGGTTTTCCTCCTGGCTTATGGCAGCAAACCAGATATTTCATGTTTTTATTTATTTATTTATTTGGGAAGGCTGCTAATGTAATATTGTATAGAATGACTGATAGGGGCAGGGCAGACTCGGAGGCTGTCTGTGCCTGTGGTTTATTGGGCTCTTTTGGGACAGAGATGGCGAGTCTGCTTGCACTTGTCAGAAAAAGGAGTGCAGCAAAAATACTGGTTAATTGTTTGATGCGATATTGAAAAAGGGGCTTTTGCCAGCTGCTCTGCAGCAGTTTTAAATCATAAGACCCCTTTAGCATGAGGGGAAGCAGGTGCATCTACCCTCTCTTTGTCTTAATATTCTGCTTTGGAGCTGAAGAGCCTGGGGAGTTCAGCTGTTTCTCTGTCAGGTGCTGGTCCTGGTTGTGTGAACCCTGAGGAGCTCGGCAGGGATCATGGTGTTTGCTGCCGCGCCGGGCAGGCGTAGACAGCACCAGCGTGTGCTGCCCTCGTGGGTGTTGTGTGGCACCGCCGTGGTCGAGATCACGTGCACCTCGCTGCTGTGTCTTTCCTGGGGCTTGGGGCTATGTTTTACGTTGAAGAAGCTAACAAAATGTAGGTATCTCATTGCCGAAGGCCCTATTTCTTCTGTAATGCACGAGGCTCTGTGTGTGTGCATACATGCGTATAGGGGAGTTCAGTGCCTGTATTCTTCCGCCCCTTCTCTAGCTGCAGTTGCTTTTGTTTATTTATATTATAATAGACTTCAAAGTGCCTTGTTTTCAGCAGCGTTTTGCAGTGAAAGACCTTTTTAATGCTAACAATACGTTGTCCATATTGTTCAAGGATAAAGGGGTCAGTTGTTTCTGTCCTCGCTGTTCTTTTCACAAGACCTGACTGTACTAACATTTTCCTAAAAAGCCCACAACTTGTCATGACCTTACGCCAGTCTTATTTAAGAATACTGCTCATCTCTGTCTTTGTTTATTGTTGCGTATTCTCAAATTAGCTGTAGTTATTTTGAAATGAAATTTCTTTGCATTCTGGTGGTTAAATACAGTACTTTCTCCTATTAAGAATGAGATCCAGGTCTATTGGAAAATGCTTTACAAATATAAAACTGCCTCAGGTATAAAACCTGTTTATACAGATGCCTTGGGTTTCGTGCCATGAAAAGCACCGTAAATTCCCCGTGTTGCTTGATTTTCATGAAGAGAAACTTGGAAAGAAATGGTGCTTGCAATGCATTGCCAGTTATTTATACACTAATTTGCTCCCTGAGAATAATTTCTGGTTTTTTTTTAAATTTGGTTTAGTACTGAACAAGTAGAAAAAGAATCTTAAACTTCCTTATATTTTACAGTTTAGATTAAATTCACCTGGAAAGAAATTGGCAGCACCGATTTTCTTTATCGTGTGCAAATTAATCTTTTTACCAAGTGGTGTATGGAACTGGTTTTGGTCGCTCTTTTTTAATGTAAATTCCCATCTACCTTTATTATTATAGTATAAACAATTGTGCATTATCTAAAATATTAAATTGTGTTCATGTAAATAGTCTATGCGTGCAGAGCTGAGGTGCCAAGCTTGAGTATTGCAGAGCATGCAATGACTGGGGGCAGAGCTCTCCCCTGCCACAGTTAGAGAGTTTGTACACGTCAGCCTCTGGGACAGATACACACTTTAAGTGACTGACCTAAAAAGGCTGCCTCAAAAAGGAAAATATATCCTATTGCTTTTCTTTTGTAGGTTATCTTCGTACTTCTGCCTGTTGATTAATTGCAAAGACATGCTTAGGTGGTTTCTTTTTTCCCGAGCAGATGGTAAGGAACATGTCACTGGCACGAAGAGCGCGTTTGTCTTCCCGTCTCGGCCAGGAAGGGGTAGGGCAGAGTTACTTGGAAAAACAGAATGTGAAAGCTCAGATTGCAGACAAACCCCTCGTGCTGTGTTGAGCACCTGGCTACCTGGGTGCAACCGTAGTCAAATGTTTATAAATCTTTCATAAGTATTATTTATATTAAGACAAAGCCCCAAATCAACAGCAGGGGTTTTCCTGGATTAAATTGCTTTCTCCAAGCCTTAGTTAAAGTGAAAACCGTCTAGAGAGACTTCTTTTCTCAACTTTCTGCGCTGCTTTTTTCTTTTACCAAGGATACCACCAACAGGTATAGAAAGAAAAACAGTGAATGTCATGGTAAGCAATTGTGGTATGTTTATGCATTTCAGAGAGGAAAAATTTGTCTTGTTTTCCAGCAACCAGATATGTATTCATACAGAACTTGGGAAAATACTTACAAAGCTTTGGGAACCATGTGAACTTGAGACTTGATGTTTCCTTTATGCTTTCTGAAGTACCTGTCATTTGTTCACAAGTTTCCATAGTGCTTATTGCAGAAAGTAAGTGTTCCTCATAATTAAATTATATAGGCATAGCAAGGTCCCCATGAGACCTTTTTTTGGAGTTGTCTGCTTTCTTTTGTAGGCTGCTCTGTGTGTTGGCTTTGGGCAGTATATTTATAACTAACTGCGGGAGAGAGATGCAAGGAAGGCTTAGGGTATAGGTAGATGCTTCAAGCACAGCTCTTTAGTTCTTGTGTACAGGTGGTCTTAGTAGCAAGGCTTTGTAGTAATGGGTAAGCATAAAAGACAGTGAGTATTTGGCGCTGGTCTGCTTTACTACTCTTAGAAAGACATACACGTTCTCCTTTGATCCTTCTGTTTTTGTAGGCTTTCTGGAGATTTAAAAGCAAAGTATAAACATTTTACCATTCTTTGCAAATTTCAACCTGTCTGTAAATTAATTATGTTTGAATTTCATACAGAGTTACAGATGGAAGATGTAAAAATTGTACTTTGTGCAATCATGTATTGTTTAATATGGAAAATAAATGCTACTGTATGGGATCTTACTTCTGGAGCCAAATGCCTACTGTGTTGTACAGCTGTGGCATTCCTTCCAGAATTGGTCTGGAGTCCGTTTACAGCTAGCACATGTCTACATGCTAGATGCATTTATGAGGATAATAATTTGACAGACAGTGCAAGCTACAGATTGTAAGCTGTACATGGATAACTGTGTCCTGTTCAAGTGTGCCTTACTTAGGAAGGGGTACTGTGAGTTGAAACCAAATTTGTGAGGTGGCTTCTGATCCTCAAAATGCTTGCAGAGGAGGAGGAGGACTGCGGGATATCCATTTTTATTGCTGCATGGTAGAGTGCAGCCATGTTGACATTTGATGCAGACACCTAATTGCCTGAAATTCTATATAGTCTTGTATTGCTCAGTGCTCATGACACATAGATGGTGTGTTTCTGTGATTTGGCAATGGTGCATGTGGATTTCACGAGGAGGAGTTCAGGTCTTTATGGTTTTATTAAACTTGTCTGAAAGCACATCCCCTGGAACTCAGAATAAATAGAAATCATTTGGAGAAATCACTTGGAAAAAAATGAAACTACCATTCAGTAGTGAAGTGTATTATTTCTAGCCTTTTTAAATTCTCTCTTCTAAGTTTCTGATTTTTGCAGCATGACAGAAGAGGAGAATTACATACTTGAATTTGTATTTGGAGTGCAGTTATTGCTATTCTGGTGTTGCATTTTAAAGCAGCTTGAATGAATTTCCTCTGTCGTTGCTTATCTTCTGGCCAAGTCATCGTCTGCAAAATCTTCTGCTTTTCGGTCCTTGCAGCCCTCAGCTGCAGAATCCTATCTGTGAACATAGCTCTGACTCACTATGCAGAACAACACTTGGACGACTCGGGTGGTGGCCTCGCTGCTGGCAGTGGCCTGCAAAGCCCCAAGCCCAGCAGAATCCCAGAGTGTGTAATGAGACAATTAAGTATGTGATAAGGTAGAAAGGTTTAGAAGTGCCCAGCTGTGTAAATTACTTTCCTTAAATGACAGGCGTGGGGGTATGTGCAGAGGGCTGAACCAAGCTAGCTGATTTGGGCTGTGAGTTGTTGTCTTTTTTTCCTGACACCTTCCACTTCTTTGTGCTAGTTTTACCTAACCGGGGATTCATGTGCTGCAGAAGAAAAATGTGTTATCACAAAAGAACAGGTATGTCTGTCTAGGTGTAGTGATACTTGTCAATTTTTATGTGGTTACATGTAAATTTTACAATCGGCAAGTTCGAAGAAGCACTTTTAAAACCTTAGGTTTATGCTCGTAGGTAGACTATAATGACATCCATTCTCAATTAGTCTGATTCCAGCTCTTCTCAAGCTTCAACAATGTAAGTGTATTCTGATATGCACCTTTATAATTACATAAAATTGACAATAAGCCATATGACCTCTGGTTACAGATCTAAATGTTGGCATCAATTCACTTATTATGTCTGAGTATGCCTCTGTTTAAATCAGTCTGTAGTTCATAATGTGCTGCAATTATTACAGTTTGCATATATAAATGTATTCTAATAGAGTAGTACTTCAGTGAATACTTAAATGGGAGAACTGAGTAGGTAACACTTATTTTTCATAGTGAATAATGTTTTCCTTTTTAAAAAGCATTTAATACTTAACTGCATTAAATTATTTTATCACAAAGTAGCTCGATTTGTATGTACATATTCAATAAATTGAGCTATATCGTTTTAGTGCTTCAGTACATTAATTTTTTTTCACTTGCCTCATATTTGTAATCAAAACAAGTGAATGTTGAGTAACTTTATAATATCACTAGGTAAGTCATGGAGTTCACTTTTAGTCACCGAAACTAAGTATGATATACAAAGAACAGAGACTTTTTCATCTGCTAAATCAGTGAGTGAAAGCTCAGAACTTTACTGGTGGCAGTTTAATTTTCCAGCTAAGCTTAAATTAATATTTTAATATCCGAATCCATTCTAACAAAAACATATCTGTGAAAATATGAGGTTTTTTTCATACAGTGAAAATATATGGCATATGTTGTATGTTTTGGGTTCGTAGTGAAGAAATTCTAGTTTAAATAAACTATAACAATTTGTCTTTTGGGTGGGAGGGGGAGATTTTTCCTGGAGTAAGTTGTAATATGCACAACTCTTTCTTTTCTTTTCTTTTCTTTTCTTTTCTTTTCTTTTCTTTTCTTTTCTTTTCTTTTCTTTTCTTTTCTTTTCTTTTCTTTTCTTTTCTTTTCTTTTCTTTTCTTTTCTTTTCTTTTCTTTTCTTTTCTTTTCTTTTCTTTTCTTTTCTTTTCTTTTCTTTTCTTTTCTTTTCTTTTCCCCTCCAAATCTTTCTTGAAGTGACCAAATCAAAAATAATTTGGTTTTGAGAAGTTTGCTTTTGTTAGTCTGAATGATTTTTATTTACCTAGTTCACTTGAATTACGCCTCCCGCTTATCACATTAAGTCGCTTACTGTTTCTAAATATACCCCTGTATTTTGAAGAAGCAAAGCCATGCATGAGTACTACCCGTTCAGAGCAGGGTTGGTAGATAGGGAGGGACCTACTAGTAACTTGAGAACAAGAGCAGATGCTAAATTAGCAGCTGGATCATTAGTAACAAGTCCACAAATGTCTGCTGGGATATGATCTTTGGACGCATGGAGTGTGGGTGTGTGGGTTATTCAGAGTTTCTAGCATGTAGTTGCTCTTTGCCCGTGACTCAAAGGAAAGCCATGGAGCTGTGAGGATATTTATTTGCAGTGTGACTGGTGATTTGTTTCACTGAAAGTATAGACTGTGCTTATAAACTTATTTTTCTGCCAGATCTTTTTTTAAAAGCATGAAAAAATGACTACAAGTGCAGGACAATTTCAGGCAGCATTTTAGTTACAGAATTAAGTAAAAAATACTAAAAAACCTTAGGAAAAGCAAATAATGTGGCACCATTAGGGCACCATTAAAGGGCACCATTAGTAATCCCACAGTTATGTTCTGTTTTCACCATTAATATTAATAGCTATTTGACCATTGACTGCAGTCAGAAATAGGTCAGATTGTGACTGAATCATACCCTAAATCATGGTTGAATAATTGTGAATAACAAGTGACGTGTGCTAAGTGATAGCCAAGCGGGGGAATGGGAATAAATAAAAGATCAGGGGGAAGAAAATCAAAGAGCTATCAGAATAGTGCCATTTATTTAGGAGATGAAACTTCCCTTTATCCAAGCCTCTTGTTAAGAAATGTTTGAAATCTATCTGAAAGTCTAGTCTAGTTGACCACCACCTGCTCCTCTGTCCTCATTCCCCCCCACAACCACCCCCACCTGTGTTGCTTACTCCCTGTAGGCAGCAGCAGTGAATGCAGTCTGTACAGCACCTTTCACCTATGGCAGTACTATGGACTTGTCTAGCTTTTAGTTTACATTGAGCACGATTTATTTATTTTTCTTAAACCAATGATTATCTAAATGTGCGCATCTACAAGCTGCCATTTTCCCCATGTTGAAGTATACATCCTTCTTATTTATTTATTTTTAATTAACCCTATTAATTTGGTAAAAATGATTCAATTTTCTAGTATAGATGAGGATAAAAATGATATGCATATCCTGAGCCGTAGTCTGCACCAAGAGATTTTTGTGGTGTCCCCCACCCCCCCTTTTTTTAACTGTGGAGGAAAAAAACGTTCCTGCTCACTGACACAATTATACCAGTGATTGTCCTTTTTAGGCACGATTGTATTGACAAAGTGAGTTTGTGTTGTTCTAAGATGTGACAAAAACGAAAGAACCCCCTCCAAAATCCTGTCTGGGCCCAAAACAGTGATTTAATGTGTGAAGGTGCCCTATTCTGCTCAGCTCTCCTCGTCCAGTGCCAGCAGCTGACTGAAGGTCAGAAGAAAGTTAAGACTTTGGGGCTGACAGTGAGGTTTGCAGAACTTCAGGGAAGATGTCAGGAAAGGACCCGCTGGGCGTGAGGATGATCGTGTTGGGATCCCCAGAAGCTCCCTTGCTGGGTATCAGCATCTCAGGCATTTCTGAGAGGGGAGTATGAGCTGACGACAGTTCAGGCTCCTCTTTTCTTGAGCAGATGAAGAAGAAACTTCCAAATAACCACTTCCATTTGTGAATCCTTTCTGCTAACTATCGAGACAAGGTGAGGTCTTGTCTTTCCTGGAGAATTAAGCATCTGTCTGAAAGAGAAGGCACTAAAGTTAAAGTCAGCAGGTTTCTGTGGGAGTAAAAAAGCCCAAGAAAAGACAGCCTAACATGAAAGTTTTGGCCACAGTTTTGAATTGTGTAATGGTTTTATATATATATATATATATATATATATATATAAAAACCTAAAAATGGAAAATGTTTAGTTCAATGCAGTGTGTGTGTATGTATATATAGCCTGTAAGATACAGGCAGACATGTTACTTGTGTTTTTATTGTATATGTACATATACACATACATAACACTAAAATATTTTAATTAACATATTACTCATATGATAGTATAATGCATATGCATGTTTGTGAAGACTATAGAGTATTACTCAGGTCAAAGTACATGCATGGGAGTGACTTTATTAAAAAAAAAAAAACAAAAAAAACACCTCTAACAGCTTTCTTACAGGAAGATTAAGCAGTCTGATTATTTAATTGCCTGTCTGAGAGGAGCTGCTTTTCCCTATTTGTACACGTGACTGTAATTTAGCCTAAATGGAAAAGCAGAGTAATGTGGTGTAAATGCTCAAGACTGCTCCACGTACTAATGGGGAGTCAAAGTATTCTGCTGCATGGCTGATGTGCTGCATAAATACACTGCTGTAAGGCGGGTGGGATGGGGAAGAGAGAGAGGTCACTGTGATCCTCCGGCCAAGAGCAGCTACAAGATTTTTAAGCAGTGGAATATTTTGTAAAGAAGTGAATATTTCCTCCTCCCCCCCACGCAGCGTTCCTGTGAGCTTTTGTTGCTTGCAACATATATTCTTCAGGTGGCACTAATGCTTGGGGAGCAGTTGAGCTGTTCCTGTATACAGTTATATAGGTTAACCAGTTCACTCTATATACCTTCTTGTTCTAGTTCTTTTTTTTCCTAAATTACAGTTCCATGAAGTTTTCTTATACATACACTTCCATACTGTAAGCCAAAACAAAAATCTGCCTTTGCATTACTGCCTGCTGCTATATGTTCAAAATACTGTAATTTAAATACAGTGTTAATGTAACAGTCAGCATCTGCTGTCTCGTATCTGGCATGGTAGTTTTGAAGCTTTTGGGTATTGCCTACTTTTATTTCCAGCATTTAATATCAAGCCTGACTGTGGGAATGGCTTCCATGGTCTTTGCATATAAGGCTTTTTATTGTATAGATTTTCATTTGATTCTACTCGCTTTCCTGGAGTCAGCACCCTGATGTTTCCAATGTACCTTAACGCTTCTTGAACAAGCATCGTTTTCCTCATTAACAGGCCTTGATATTCAGGATCAGAAAGTTCATATTCAGTCAAATTCATATTTGTGCTAGTATGCATCATTTCCTAAAGCTTCCTGATTTCATGCGCTGTGTGTGATGATAACATTGTAGATGACCTGGTAAAGCTCAGGATAACCCACAGGTAATTCACAGCAGAGAGCTGACCGTTGCATGTGTAGGAAAGAAACCAGCTATAAATCTCATTCTCTGTTCATTTATGTGAGTGTAAAGCAGAAGTATTTCAGTATAAATTGGTGATTTGTGAGACAGGAATCGCTTTTTCTTAAGTGATGTGAATCTTTAGCCTGTTGGCACTATGCAACGCTTTAATATAGATAAGTATTTAAAAATCTAATTACTACAGAGAGAAGTGTTATAATTTATTGTAATTAAACTCTTCTTTGGGGATTGTGGGAGCTAATCTCTAAGGTCTGGTTCCTCAGCCTGAGGAATGTCCTTGGCTCTGGTTATGTGCAAGAGGTGATGAGGTCATTTAAGAAGTTTTTACAAACTTTTTAAGATCACGTAGGCATGAACTTTAACTGCTCTTGAGACTGAAATATTCACCCAGGTATATGCATCTATATTCTGTCAAACGTTATATCCTTTGAAACTGTGGTTAACAATTTCCAAGTTACTTTTCTAGTTCCTAAAACTGTAAGAACTGCCCAAAGAAGTTATCACAAACAGACACCCCCTTGGAAGTGTCTGGTTGAAGTAAAACCTAAGGCTCTGCTCAGTTTTAAGTAAAGACCCAGAGGGCTGCTTTGATGCTGCACTGTCTGAGAGAGAGAGAAGCAGCTCAGAAATCATAGTGCATGCATGATTTAATGCTCTCCTTATCTTTAATCAAGTTCCTGAGCTGCTGCAGAAGCTAGAATACCTTGGGTATAAGTTAGAGCAGTCCCTTAGAAAGTTTTAATTGCACATCTAAATGTGATATATAGCAGTCACTTTTTTTCAGCAAACCCTTTGTGTTGAGTTTAGAATGGGGAGTATTTTCCCTTGGTGTGTGGATAACATATTCTTGAAAAACTTCTCTACAAACTAGAGTTGTTACATAGGAGTTGGCCTCATAGCTGGAATCAGTGCATGTCTCTGAGACAAGTGAATTTTGCAAATGTAGGCACAATAACAGGTGCCCTAGCTGTACAAACCATGATCCTGTACAGAGAACCTATTTCAGTGCCTGCATTGCATCTCAGTGGTTATGAATGCAGTCCAGATGATGGAGTCTTATTATACAGTTCTGAGACTGGAAGGGCAAATTAAAATACAATGATAATGAACAAAATTAATTCCAGTCCACCACTCCCATCAGGAAAGAGGAACATGTCTTTTTGCTTGTTTATTCCTTTCATTATAACTTTGCCCTAGACTCTAATCGTAACAGATGAGCAAAAGTATGTTATTTTGCTGTAATTGAATCCAGCTGCTAGAAAATGCAATCTAAGCATTCAGACAAAATCCTAACATTTATGGAATCTGTGAATGCAGAATGTTGAAAGTTGAAATAACACCCCAGAGCAAACAACCAGATGAGGTTTTAGACTGATATATAGGTGCTATATGTTCTTTCTGATTTACTTGAATAAGCCAAAGAGCAAGTGGGCCTGATGCACCTTAGGGATGAGGAGGGGTACGAAGAGATGCTCATTGAAAGTTGTTATGAGCCTCTGAGTGGTATGGGAGCCTCTGCAGATGTTGTTTCCTTAAAGATGGTTAATTTGTGTACCCGTTTCAGTGCATGTTTTAGCGTAGATCCAGTATGATGTAGCTTTCCCCCCTCTTCCTCTCCTGGCACATCTTGTATGCTTTCAGGTCTGCCTTGATCATTGGGTTTCTCCTCTGCTGGTTAGACTTCATAAGCCTCCATCCAGATTTTTTTTTTTTTTTCTGACTTGAATTACTAACATGTCACACCCTTCTGAAGTTACAGTTTTGACTCCATCACTTTAAAGTAAGAACCATTTCTGCTGACTTAAAACCACTCAACCGGGTTATGTGCCCCTCTGTACTCAACAATCGTGTATAGAAAGAATCCACTTCTGTGCGTTGGATTATTCTTGGCCAAAGTGTTTCTAAGATAACACAGGTGTTGCAACATATAAATCCACTTCAGAGAGGAGGGTGTGAACCCCCTTCAAAAGGAGTAGGGCATAAACAAGGCTAGCTCAGATCCCATGCATTTCTGTGACTTTATGATTCCATGAAACCTGCCCAGAAAAGAGGCCAACTTGCAAAGAGAATGCTTCGTTCTGTGTAAATTGAGGCTTGGCTCTGAGAGAGGATTCCTTTTTTTGGGGCCATTTCCCTTTCCTATCCTTGCTGCCTGCAGACAGAGGAGCTGTTGTTGTTTAGCAACCAAGGATTCATTGATGATCAGCTATGAATATAAATCCGGGATCAAGAAAAACAAAGCAGGGCTCCAGTCCCACTGAGGAAATGATTTCTCTTTCATTGCTCTGGGAGGATAAATGAAAGAGGTGTGATATTTCAGCAGTTCAATTTGAGCAGTTCAATTTTGAGTGATTTCTAGGTGAAATTTTGCCCAGGTAAATCGCATAGGTGTACTAGTTGAAAATAGCTGAAATCTATTTCATCTGTTTGTTTTCATCCAGCTGAAAATAAAAATAACATTGTAAAGAAAGTGGCATAAATACACAACCTCATTTTCTTGAGTCATTTTAGAAAAGAAAGGTAGCATACTGTCTGTATTTTATATTTGAAGAAACATGCCCAGCAATAGGCCCAAGATAACAAGAGATTCTGTGGCACAGCCAGGCAGATATGACCTCTTTCTTGCCTCATAATTTGGTGCTGGATCCTTTAGATTGTTCATTTACTATAACAGTGTGCTGATGATAATGCTATTACTTATTAACAATGAGTATTTCCAACTGAAGATTGTCAAATTTTTTTGAGGAAGGGGTGCGGGGGGAGTTATCTGTGCTTTTTTCTTACATGGTTTAAAGCTGAGCAAAGAAAGGATGAGAGCTTTCAACTTGCGTCAAGGACTTCAAATGCAAAACAATGGGAGTGCTGTTTTTTAAATCCCTTAGCTGTCGTTGAAAACCTGAGAACATTGTGCTTTGGGTCTGGTGAAGCCCATACAAGTGGAAGTACTGTTAACATCAGGTAGAGAATGGGATTTTTTCCATTCTTAGTTTTTATGGTAAAACAAATTGTGATGTCCCTGAGCAGCTGGTTATGAAGGACCACTGGAGTGGTGTTAACCCAGCTGGTACTGTTTCAGTTATCAGCCCTAGCTTGCTTGCCTTCTTCCTTCTGTGACCTTTCCTTTCTAGAATTAGTTAAGAAAATGAGACTTTATCACTAATGCCACTTTATATGTTTATTCTTGCATTCAGCTAAGTATGGTACACCTACACGTGTGATTTACCTGTGGGAAATTTCACCTAACATCTTTGCTATCCTAGATCCGATAGCAGACAAGGGAGGACTTTTGAGCTGAGTGGTTGGATTGAGTGGAGAAGGTGTTGATCACAGAAGAAAACAAAAGTGGTCCTGAGCTGGTGGAAGCGTGAATCTGGCATGGAAGGCAGGGATAATGTGAGGAGAATTTTGAGCCCACTAGGTGGATTTCATAACCTAAAATTGGGAAGACTGGATGATTTAGAAGACTGTGGAGAAAGGAATGATTTCCTGGACAGTGTTTGAAGAGAGAGTGGGGTTCGGTTTGTCTTTTGCTCACTTTTGTGAGAATCTATGGATACTTCATGAAATACATTTTCAGAAGGGCCGACAATTGCCCATGCACACTTCCCCCATACACGCTTTGGAGGACAAATTTGTCCTACTTTTGCTCCAACAATTCAGTTGTGGTCTGCAGCTTTCAGATTCATACCATTTACTGTACAAGTCCCTGTAGCAGGCAGGTTGATAAAGATGTTAACATGTAGATTTGTGCCAAAAGATGGTAGTGAGTGCAAAAAGGTTGGTATTCAAGAAGAGGCTGCTTCTTATAATAAATTACATGTTTTGTAAGTCTTAGATCCTCAAAATGCAGAGGATTTGGTTTTGACTGCGAATCAATAACCAAAGAAATGTGAATCTTGGACAGGGTAGTTGAAGGCAAAGACTTTACAGATGTTGCCATTTGACATATCTTGATTTGACAAGAGAGAAAAGCGTATGGTGGTTACCACAAGCTTCCATATGCTACGATGAAACAGAGGGGACAATTTTTGTCCACTATAGATTGGTGACGCTGGTATGAAAATATGATGATTTTGTTGTCTAAAGTTGGATCTTTTTGTGGCAGAAGGTGTACAAATACTCTTTCATTAACTTTTATAGGCATGTTTTTCTTTTCAGTTTGAGAAAGCAAAATGCATGTCTTTAGTTGATTTGTGTGGCATCTATTCAGAAATATACAATGGTGAGCTGTCTGTCCTCTCTTAATGTCAAATTTCTGTCATAAAAGACAGAAGAGGTATAGCTTATCTTGGAGATTATAAACGATAGAGATACAAAGTTCAGAAGTGTTTCTGAAGTGGGTGCTCTTCTGTATTTAGTGTGGGACCAGACTGGTAAGAAAAGGGAATGAGGAGCTCACTTTGAGGAAGCAAATCAAACTAATGGTTTGGACTGCGCAGGGTTGCACTGCCTGTAGAAGATTGTTGGCTCCTTTAGAATGGATTTTTAATCATGTAAAATATATTAAAAATGTACTTCAGTGGGATTCCTTTATGGCTCTCAATCGTAGCTCACCTTTTAATTCACTGTGAGTGGGGAATCCTTGCCTTAGTGTACAGTACTGTTCAGAGGACAGGCGTACTCTTCACCCGCTGCATTCTTTCTTAGTGAACTTGCAATAACAGCAGCTAAAAGAACCCTGGCTGTTACTGTTAGACATCAGATTATTGCCTTTTTGAACTAATATTGCAACATGCCAGCAGGGTTCTGCAGCATTCAAGCTATGGATCGGATTCAGATTAAATTCGTCGTGCATGTGTGTGCATCAGATACTGATTTGCATCACTGCGGCAGCTTCTGAGAGCATATTTCTAGTCTTGTACAGAAGTCAGATCTCTCTGCTTCTACTAATCCATCTTGTAGCTCCTCTACTAGCATAGTTTTTAAGCTTTTGTTGCATGCAAGATCTAGCAGGAATGAGTGGAAAAGAACAGCTTGTTTCAGGGTATCCTTAAATACAGAAGATAGTAACAGGTATGGGTTTTTTTTTTTTCCTCTCTTGAAGCTTGTATTCAAAGTTCAATATTTTGTCACTTTTCTGTGATAGTATTTAGCATCAGATGGAGAGATAATGAGAAATCATGAATTACGATGTTGACTTCAGTTCAACTGTTGGCACTGCCAGGATGCCCCTATATAATTCTTTACTAAATATCCTTAATTCATCTTCTGTTTTCTTCCATAAACCAGACATGAGTGACTTGAGGTGAAAAAACACTGCTTAAAGAAATTTGCTTACTAGCTGTCTGAAGTTGAGAGTATCTGTTCACTGCAGCTCACCCAGGCTAGAAATTCACCCAGGGCTAGAAATTACATGGATGTAAAAATGCGTTGAACTGTTGTATCAGTGTCTGATGATGCCTCAGAATGAATAGTAGTATACATACATGCACACTTATACTGTAGCAGGTGTATATTTTTTCATTTCTTGAAAGCATAGTTCATACAGGTCTTCTGCCATGTGTACATTGGCAATATTTGAGACCTTGCATGGTAGCCTATTATTCAATTCCCAGATAGATCTAACTGTAGAATGAGAACGCCTAATGCAGTATTAAGTATTTTTCTTTCAGTGAGAACTCGACACAAAAATACTAAAGGTCAGAGGAGAGACTGTAGTTGAAGAGTTTAAAAAAAAAAATTTTTTTTTTTACTCATCAATTTTTTATTCTCAACAACATCAAATGGATATTCCCCATGATGCGTAATCCCATTATATTGGCTGTAAATCACTGTTTCTACTTTTCTTTCTTACTCCAAAATTGGATACTGCAGAATAGTTATTGTATATGCAGCAGTAGTACAGACAGTGGTCTTTTTTCTTGTACACAATGGCTTACTTGTGATATCGAAGATTAGCTTTCAGCAGATTACTGAAAAAAGAACAGATACACTAGGTATCTGGCAGTACTAGGTTTCTCTGCAAATTCTTTTCAGCTTGAAAGCACAGCACTTTAACAGTCATTCAATTAAGCCTGGATAGAGCATCATTTCTGTTCTTAAAAAATAATTAGAAAAAAAAAATGAATTGTTTTAAATTAAGAGAGAAGTTGCAGAATGATAGATTTCACAGTATTAGCTAATGATAATGCTGAGGTAAGTTCAGAAATGCCCAACTCTTAATACTCCTGTGTGGGCAAAACAACAAAATCTAGTAGTTCATGCACCAAGTTCTTTCTGTATTCCTGCTCTAGATTTTTGGAGGGAAAGGGCACCTGGCTTCCCCCTTTTCTTCTCAATTTCCATCTCCACGAAAAGGGATAGCTGGCCTGCCTTTTATTAATGGCTGCAAATTTGTGCTCAAAATATAAAATACTACTCCTTATTGGGACACAGGTAATTAATAGAAGTAGTGCATTATAAGTGAGTGTGATCCACTTGTAATAAATAATGGAAAAGACTGAACACTTTTGGAATAAGGGTAATATTTCCTCTTGCTTGTTTACCACCTGGATTTAGGATTTTTCCATCCTTTTCTCAGTTTTTTAGCTTTATAGTATTTCACTGTTCTTTTTTAAGCATAACATTATTCAAGGATGACAAGAGACAGGGTAAATTTGACAGGCCACGCATTTGTCTCTTCCTTTTCTGTATCTTTCCTTTCTATTGCTCTTGATCCTGCTAGTTCATTTTTGCTCCTCTTTCCAGTTTGTGCTAATACGCCTTTCTTATCTCTTTTTTTCCTGATGCCTTTCATCATAAGGACATGATTCATTTTAGAAATCCCAGGTGCTACTAATTTGTCCCAGGCTACTAAGTCTTATTAAGGAAAAATTGCTATTATATCCTGATTTTTACAGCAAACCAAATAAATAGTGATCATTAAAAAAACCCACTGTTTTCCCATTCTCTAAGTAATAAAATGCTATAAATATGTTTCATAGCTATTATTCCTTTATATTTTTTAATTGTAAAAATTACAATTTTTTATTTTAGTCTTTTAGTTCTGTTGGCGTAATGTCATCTGGAAACAGCTTTAGATCTCCATACATTATGCATAGTTTCCTTTAATAATTTTATATAATTATTTTTTCAATTAGGAAAAAGGAAGTCGTCAACTTCAGTCAGTTTGGATAGAAATTTCTCTCAAAAATGAAGCGCAGGAATAGGATATATGAGTTAAATAGAGCCAAGAATGGATTGTTTCATTGATAAGTTAGGGTTATTCTACTGAAGTAATGGTCAATGCTAACTTACTTGTGAGGGGAATTAACCCCTTATAAATTTTATTTCTGTAAGGGTTGTTACAAAATCAACTAAACTGTCCTTTTACTTTTTTTTTTCTCTTTTCTTTTGTTCTTTTTTCTCCCCTCTCTCTGTATAACATAGTTAATGGAGATGCTTACTGGTCTTTTGATTCAAGCAAGTGACAATGACAGCGTGATTTGCACAGCTTTATCAAAGGACAGGGGATTCCTCTTTTAGCTCTTGTAATTTAATTAATTAATTTATTTATTGCATCATACCATAAGAATGCAGTGGCTAGTTTTATAGTGCTTAAAAAGATATGAGCTTGAATGTACCACTTGAAATGCTTTGAACTGAATAATGTGGGATGCAGGAGAGAATTAACAGCTCCAGCCAGCCTGGTAAATCTTAGTTTAAAATACATATCAGTGTGTTGCTGTTAGAAGTGTAGAGGTTAGGAGAGCTCCCCCACGTGGCATGTTTATATTATTGGTCATATTTTTGTCCATGTAGATGGTCTGATTTGGAATTGTTAAAAACCTGAGTGAATTGTAAATTCACTAAAAATATTTACCACTATGTAGAGGTAAGTGGTAATAGCAATGAATACCTTCTCTCCCCTCCCCTCCTTTTCTTCCCTCTCAAGAGAAATATGAGTCTTAAAGCTCTGAAAATAGCTTCAAGTTTATAAAAATAAGTAATCTAAATAGGCACATATTACTTTAAGGGGTTTTATGTACCCATTTTATAAATGGATGGACATTGCAAATGAACAGGGATCTATCTTGAACTCGAAAAGCTGAGTTCAACCCACTGTAACTCTCCTCTGCCTCCCAGAAAACGGGTGTGAGTTTGTGAGCAGAAGAATGGTTGCGGGAGTACAGATACCTTACTGACAGTGATGGGTACCTTGAGGTATGAGTAGCTTTTCTAAAACAACATGATGTTCTGAAAGTCCTAAGCTGAGTAGGACTATGAGAATCTGACTCCTGGTTTTTAAGACTCTTACTGCTGACTTACCTGTATGAGAAGGTAATATCTTAATACTTGCAATCCTTATTTTACAGTATTCAATAGCAAGGTAAATTGTGTAACGACAACCTGAAATAAAAATATGGTTATGGATTTTGTATTTTGGACACTCTACCAAGTCTGTCTACTGTCATCCCGATCTGCTACTACATTGTATACTGTATTACTCTACGAGGAAGTTGCAGTTACCTTGCTTTAGTGTTTGTTGTGGAAGCAGCATTCCTTTGAGTTGGCTTTATGAAGCTGCTGTTTGTAAACTTACTGTTGTATGCATTTACTGGTGCCTGGGATGTTATTTTATTTCTACACTCATGGAAGTTTGGCAGGTTCATTTAAATTCAAGAAAGGCATGTTGCGCGTTTGAATGGTAGACTTTCAAACTGTGACACAAGTTTATCTGAAAGTATTCACATCTGATCATTTATTTTCTGGGTAAAACATTTGTATATCACCAGTGTGCTAGATTTCAGTGAGTAAGGAAAAGATCAGGACAAAAATGAAATAAACTTTATTTTCCTTGAAGTGATTAGAGATGTCACATTGATGGTGACTGATCACACATACTGCCAGCAAAGCTGCAGGACAAATGTAAGACACAAGTCCTCTTGCCAAAGGAGGCCGTGTGTGCTCTGGCAGTGGTACCCTTAGAAGCAGGAATGTGGCCACCCTGCTGTGTGCCACAGGTGAAGATTTTCATAAGCCTTCATAGTTTCATGTAGTTTCATAAAGTGCATAACACCTTTGCCACAGGTGAGAGATGAAGTGGCTCTAAGAGTTGCATTATTTTTACCATGTAGTGTTCTCAGTCTGGGCATGAACCTGGGATTTAGTGTGATCTGCTGATGTTGACTTCCACTGCTGTTGTTTGTTTGTGTTCCCCCATAGCAAGAGGTTGAATTATCTAGCATAAGCCTACTTGGATATAGCCTGATGCTTAAACTACTTACAAGTCTTATGCAGCTCAGTTGCTACAGATTGGCCAACTGGTAGGTCACCAGACAGATCATCAAGAAATCTTGTCTCTGTCCTCGTCTCTGTTATGTCTTCCTCGGCTCCCCACTTCCATGGGGTCTGAGCAGCTTGCTTTAATGTATATATTGCCTCGTAAGAGGTTTGCCACAGGAGGAGAAACTAGATGGGCTCAAAGAGATGGAGATCTGCCAAGGTTACTGAGGGAATCTGTAGCAGAGAAACGAATGGGACCTCATGGGCTGACAGCCTGTCCTTGTGCTTAGCTTCTGGCTCCCCAAAAAATTGTTTGTTTGGAGAAACCAAATGGCAAGGCAGTTGTGCTTCTTCCCAGTCTCTTCTCGATTATTTTAGTCAATGATGCTAATTATTAACACTAGTGATAGCTTACATAGTATGATTGTCCTCTGAGAACCAGATTGAGAAAATACTGATGCAGGACCGTTAGAACCAAATCTGGTTGCTGTTGGCTGGGCTCTGGGAGTATGGAGAGGAAGAATCTTATTTCCAGTTAGCCACACGGGCTTGTCTGTACATTGTTTGAATGCATCCCCCACAAAAAAGAGTGGTTTATCTAAGGAAAATTTATACCAAAATATGTGGAAATATGTGGCCCTTTTTTTTTTTTTTTTGGTGTGTTTTTTTTGAGGGGGAGAGGGGTCTTCAGACTGGCTGAAGTAGAAACTGCAAAGCAATTAGATTAATTAGCTATAGAATTTACTTGTTAAATAGTACCAAATGGAGCCAGAATAAGGTTTCCTTAACATTTTTTCTTTTTTCAGCAGTAAAGATGTCTATGGACTGATGGAAATTCTCTTTTTATGCATATATAACACAAAAGCCCGCTTCTTCTCTGCCTGACACCAGTTCTTCATGGCTATAAGTTTGCTGATTCAAGGTCATGACTGCTAAGTGAGGTTAAGGTTGGGTTGTTTATTTTATTTTTATATCCATTTTATTTTTATGAAGTTTGTCTTCATGCTAGCACTGATTCTTTACATAAATATTACTATCACATGTAGAGTTCTTCCCAGGCTTAAGTCTGTCCCATCCTTTCTTGCAGCAGAATTAAAAACAGTATTATGCTACATACTATTTTTTCATTAATATCATGCATATAGGAAGGGTTTTTTTCTTTTATGTTTCTGTTTTACATTTCTTATCTCTTTTCAATGCCATATATTATTACTAACTATGTATACTGAGTGCATGAAAAGGGTGCGTGGAATTACTCTGTAAGCCCAACCCAGATATTTTCAATTGTTCAGACTCTTCAAAGTTTAAAAATAAGTGGTTAGACTTGTTATGTGACACCATTCATATATGTTTAATTTGGTTGTCATTTGCCAAGACTATCAACATGCCAGGTATTCAGTGAAAGATTAAACTTTTAATTCATTATTTATTTTGACAGAAGAAGCGGTAGTGAAATGAAATTCTCATTTTTCTCCTACCCCATCTTGCTGGACCTAATCCTATGACCAAGGAAGTCTGTGATAAAACTTAGCTTGCTTTTAATAGGAATATGGTCAGGATAATTGGAATAAAGTTGTCACACTGAGAAGTCTTGAGTTGTTGATAGAGAAATGGGACTACTTGCATATGTTACTTTGGATAATCTGTGTGTGTATGTTTGATTTGCTCAGAGTAGACTTTTCATATTACTGTGCATGTGAAGCTCATGCCTCTGTCAGTATGCATTAGGAGGCATCTGCTTCCAGATATTCTTCTGCTGCCTCATATAAAATGCCCAAAATATGTAATGTTTGACAGCAGGAAACAGTTTTTCAGACACAGGCTTGCCAAAAGTTTCTATCCACTCTGGTTGCCCTGCCTGTGGGCCAACTGCTGTGTCAAAAACAGCAAATCCTCTCATGAGGATTTGATATTGGTAGTACTGTCAACAAATGACTCAATAGTTCATTAATGCCTCCAGTATCTCTTTCCCTAGTTTTGAATGTGGGCAGTGATGACACACAGATGGTTGCAGATCTCTTATGTCTTCTGTTATTGCATGGTAATATTTTTGGCATGTAATAATTTCCTAGGTCAATGCAGGAGAAAAAAAACTTGGCCTAGCAGTTTACTGAACACAGCCCTTTGCTGGTTGATCGCACTCCCTGATTTTGTGAATGTGGACTTCTGCTAAAATGACAGAGGTGGCTGTATTCTGGGTTGGAAGCAGCCTTTCTTTGCTAATAAATCTGTGTCGCCCTTCTGTATCGCCACAGGGAGTGGTCAGCCCGTTTTGCTCATGCCTTTATCAGCAGATGTCTCTAATCATTTCTTTTTTCAAAGTATAATTGAGTATTGTATCAGGAGTTACATAGAAAATAAAGCAATGCTGCTCAGAAATAGCTTAGTCTAAGAAATATATATAATATTTAATATTGCTCCTCATATATTACTGCTGATTCATAAGCAGAATGATGACATGTAGCCTGGTAGGGTTCATATTGCAGTAAATACATATGTGTAGTATAACTTGGATAAGGGGGAAGCAGCCTTTGTGTGCTCCAGAGAAGGTGAGAAGGGTGCCTGGTCTCTTCCTAGTTACGACATGCACAGCCAAGGCCTCCAGCTGTGGGAGGCTTTCCCTTCCCTGGAAAGGCAATGCCACAAAACGTTGCAGCCTGCCCGACTCGGTGCAGATTCAGCTGTGTTCCTCCGGAGGGGTGGGGGTGGGATTAGCTCACAGTCATAACACAAATGGGATCACTGTCATTTCCTTGGGACTAGAAATAGATCTAGGACTCAGCGCTGAGCAGTGGGTGGTGCCATGTGGAAGGAAACCTTGTGATCCCAGTGCCTGTATCCATCCAAATCCCTGCCTTACTCTTTCATCGTAGGCTGGCTGTGATTAATCCCTACTTTCCCAGCCCAGCACTGATTCAGCAGCTCAGGTCAATGAGTGGTCAGTGGAGCTAAGGCTGGTTATTCCTTATCTACCCGCTCCAGGACTGGGTTAATGATTCATGGTAGGCATGTGTGCCTACAATTAGGCATATGTTCACTGGCCCACCTGAATTAACTGGGTAGCCTGGAGAGGAGGAAGTTTTCTCTTTTGGTGCTGGTAAGAAACCGAGAACAAAATCTAGCTTTGCACAATGAATGCTACCAGTGTTTTTATTTAGTTCTGCTAATACATGAGCCTCAGAGCAGCACTGTTTGGGGATATGTGACTGTGTTAGGCCACTGAGTGTAAGATTTTATATGGTGTGTTGGAGTAAGACTGGGTGCTACCAGGATCTTGAACTAGAGCTCTTTTAATGACATAACATTTAACTAACCTAACCGTTTGACAGGAGCTTAACATCAGATGTGAATGACATGTTCTTTCTGAATTCAAAAGGCTTTGGAAGGTAGAATTTTGTGGGAAATAAATCTGCTTAATTTATGTAAAACAGTAATTACTTGCTGCATTTTGTCTATGAAATGAGATGGAAGAAGGGCAAAAGCTTTTGTGCATGCCTTTGCTCAGGACTATGCCTTTTTAAGCATGATGCTCATAAATGACACTATAAACAAGATTATATGTTGGAGAATATTATTTTTGTTTAAGGAAGTCAGGAAAATTGTTTGCTTAAGTTCCAAAATAAAAGGCAGCATGTGTTGCACAGGATCTGTCAAAAGTACTGGAGCTCTACTATTTGCTAAGGCCAGTTTTGACTTTAGGAAAGTGTCTTTAAATCTTTCAATGTCCTATGCACCATCTGGGCTTCTGTGTTCAGTGGGGAACACCTCTGACTTGGGTAGGAAAGCAAGTCTTTTTGCTTTTGGTTGATTTAACTCTCTTTCTTCTGCCTCGAGTCATCCAAGGTTTTGTTTAGGTTCGGTTTGTGTTAGGTTCAGCAGAAGAAAAGCGTTTTGAGGAACTTTGCTCTGTAAGGTGGATCCAGGATTTTCCTGGCCAGGAAAGTCTGCTAAATTTCAGGGAGGAGGAGAGATCTGTTAGAGGTCAAGTGTCCTCATCTCTCTTTGGGAAGAACGGTACCAACATCTGTCAAGTGAGCAACAGTTAGGCTCTGGCCCAAAAAGCTCTCTCTGTATGCTGGTAATTTCACCAATTATCACTATGCCGCTGACCTTCCTATATCAGAGGTGGTGACCAAAGAGGTTGTGGTGTGGCACCTCTGACTTATCTTGAGTCCTCAGATTTCCTTGACCTCTCTGTCCAATTTTAGAATCGGAAATGGTACAGTCAGGGGTGGTAATGCATGAGAACAGGCTGTGCTTGCTTTTCTTATTGGCGTGTGGGGTTTAGTTTTCTTTTTTGTGTTTTTTTTTTTCTTTAGATATGCTAGTTACATTTGATGCTTCTAGCTATTTGAAAAAAATATGGTGAGGACATAGAAATATGCCTTTGCAGATGTAAAAGGCAGATAAGTTGGATGCCCGAAGGGGGCTGTGCTGTGCAGTTGCTGTCAGTGTCCGTAAGCTGCTCTTGTGTGCCAGGCTGCAGGTGTTGTGCTTTGTCCTCATGTGTGAAAGCTGTGTGCGAGCCGGGGGAAATAGCAAGTGGTGCTGTCAACACGGAGGTGAAACTGAGCTCTACAGAAGTCCTGCCAGGCTGAAAACTTGGCTTTCTCCAAAGTCAGTGGCAAAACTCCCATTGACTTCAAGTCCAGGATTTCTCTCTTTTGGTTTTTATCAGTTATGAGAAGGAGGAAACTCTGTAATTAATCCCTTCCCTCTTCCGTTTTCATTCGGTTGTCCCAGGTGGCACCTATCAGAAAGGACAGGCACCCTTAATTGAGCACAGTCTACCAACAGCACATGTAACCATGCAGTGTCAGAAGGTTTTTAACATGATTTTCGTAGAAGATGGTGCTTATTTGATGATGTTCTTTGCCTGTTTTTTCTTCACAAATTTCACCCGTGGGTTTGACTTCAGTTTAACTGACAGAGGGAAAGAGAGGCTTAATATAACAGCTTGTTACAGGTCTCATGAAAGTTGGTGACGGGTAGAGAGGAGAGACTACCCTACTCAGAGGATAGCTGCAGCATGAAACACTGAGTTGAAGACAGACTTCAAGTGCTCCAGGATGGAGAAAAGCTTTAGTCAGATTTCTCACCTTTTCTTGATATCAAAATCCATTGCAACAAGACAGGAAGTTGAAGAAAGTCAGACTTCATTAGTATTGCTATTTGTTTCTTTCTGACAAGCAGATGTAAATCTTTTCTCTTGATTAAAAGACCAGCTCCAAATTATCTTATTTTTTGGTGTTTGCATGTGAGGATTGTGTGCCTTGTGTCATTTTTAGTGCAACTATAGTAGTCCATGTCATAAGGTGGTCTAATATATCCTGCTTGTATGGGCTTTGCAGGCTGTGGTGAGTTTGAAGCTAGCTCAGATATGTCCATGCTATCTTGCGGTCACTGCTGTGGTGACCTATCAGCACTTACAGAGCAGCCTCAAGCATGTTTGTATTAGGTAATCTTTGAATACTGTTTAAAGCTCCTAAGCGGTAGATCCCTCTGCTCTCCTGGTAGTGTCGCTCATTTATAACATGTAACACCAGTTCGTGGCTGGCAGTCTGCTGCTGAGAGTGATAAGATCTTGGTCTTCCATAAGTAAGTTTATATAAACTCTATAAAGTTCATGGTGGTCCAGACTCTTGTCTCTCTCCTGCCTTCTGAATCAGTGCCTCAGATCAGCAAAACATTTACAGTCATAGACCCTGCTTTAAATGTGTGTGATATGGAGGGAGGATACTTGGCTGCCTCTCTTCTTGATTTGATACCCTCAGAGTGTGTTGACATTCCTGTGCTTTGATTTATCAAGATTTACTTCACAGTGTGCTTTAGTTTACTGCTCATGAGGCTTTTAAATGCTTAGGTTGATACCACATCCCTATTTGTTTTGTGAGATTTAAAATCCCTTAAGTACCACATATGCCTATAGGGTATGTTAAACATAATTTTAAATGGATGCTAACTAAACAAATGGTTTTTGCTTACATTTAAAAATCATTAAAACATTTCTGTTCTTGCTTGATCATTGAAGATCAAACTTCAGAGCCCTACTTACCAGCTGGTTAGTGGTGTAAGTGTATCTATCTGCGTGAAGAAAGAGAATATTGTGTGGTAACTTCATATGTTCTGTTTTCTTTTTCATCAGTTTCTTTTTTTGTATATTAATGTAGGTCCTTTAACTCCAGTGCAATGCTGAAATATTATTTGTTACTTTATAATAAAGTTTATGGTTTGCTCTCAATAAAATTCCTCAAATTTCAGTTCTATAATTAAAAAATACTTGATTCCTGTGCCATTTAGAAAGAACAGAGTATCTTAAAACTGAAAGCAGAATATATGCTTTATTTTTTTTTGTCAGAAAGTTATTTAAAGCAAATCAGCACCAGGAAAATACATAGAAAATGAGATGAAGTGGTGGAATTTCCTAATAAAAGCAATTGTGGCATCCCATAATTATGGGCTGTGACAACAGCAAAACTATTGTGTCGAAGTTAGTATTTCCTTACCTGCATATGACACATTATGACACTGCATATTTGCTTCATTAACATTTTTTAATATACTGATATATGTGATTTCTTTACTGTGTGCTGGAGTATGAATTAAGAATAAATTATGAATGCTAATTAAAAAGATGATTAAAAGGGTAAAGAATGCCCTGGCATCTCTGCTTTTATTTCTCTGCAACTGAATGTAAAACATACCTCACAAAACAGTGTTAGATCTCTTATGAGATTTGTTCTAGCTCTAAAGAAAAATTTCTTCACCCTAGAGTTCAGATTTTGGCTTCTTCTGTGACAAGTAGGTTTCTACAGAGTTAGGATTTATGGCGTAATTGTGAGGGTATTTTAAAAAAGTGGGTAGATTCATGTCTTTGTTCTAGACCAGGCAATCTGAAGTAAGTAAATTGTGTCTACTTGTTTATCCTCCAGCGTACCAGCAGCTCAGTGCTGGTAAAGAAACAACTTGAGTAGGCCTGCCTGCCGGGCTTTGCCCGTGTCTCCTGTCAGGGACCGTCTAGCCTAAAAAAGATTTTAGCTCTGGGTTTGAATAAAAGCACAAATACCTTCTGGCCTGTAGCCTGTAAATACATAGCTAGCTTCTGTTGATTTGTTTCATTTCCACTGAGTTCCTAGAAATATATAACTAATATTTTGGGAAGCTCTTTTGTATCCAAAGGGTGTTCTAGAATTGAGCTGAGATACTTTTTTACTCTGGCCTGGGCGCCCTTTAACTCTAAGTTATCTATGCCATATTCTTTGGTGCATTAGGGCACGCGGGATTCTGAAGTAGCTGTGGTCTTGCCACCATTTCCAGATGGATGAATTAAAACCCTTGCCAAAGGGACAGGTGAAACTGCGGACACAGGCTTAATTCTGCAAATGGCTAAATTCCCTAGGTTTCCATTGCCTGAATGTTTTTGCAGGATCTGTTTCCGTATGGGTGGACGGAACTGTGGTAGTATACTTCTAGAGCATTCTCCTCAAATGAGACATGATGATCTGCCAGCTTGTGGTAATGTGTGTTAATATTTACTATAGATGCTCTCATTTAAGCAGTTAATCTTTCTAAACATAATTCTTCTCCATCTGTACATCAGATGGACACATTAAATGTGTTTCTAGGTAAAATAAGCATCAGTAGGAACATTATTCTACAGTAATCTTAGCAATTTCTTCCCCTGCCCCCCACCCAGAAGTGCCCACTAGCTTGTAAGTGTATTTTAAAATTAGGAATTAGCCAGCACGGTAAATCACAGAAGGATTTCACTAGCTATATATGTTGTTTTTTCTCTATTTCTTTCAAAACTATTCCATCTTCTGTATCTCTTGTAAACAGACAATAAAGAAAGCACTTTACTGCAGTAGGGCCCTAACCTACAGAGTCTTCAGGGCTCTCAAGAGTGATTCTCAGTAGAAGGTAGTGATATAAAAGTCTGTGGGCACAAAGATACAGCACAATCCGGGATACACTTAATCAGCAATGAATTGCAAATGCACCTTGAGGTCGTCTCTTAATTGACAATACTAGTCACCGCAGCAGAGTTTATAATTCAATGTTGCTAGGCAATAAACTTTTATTTAAATAACCTCATTAAAAGTGATTGTTTATTGATAAGAGCAGATTAAAAAAGGACAACCATGCTGAAATCTGCACAGCAACTGTAACCTTAGAGGGCATAAAGTACAGTGTGAATATTTTTGAGCTAGCCTCAGGCTTGCGTAAGCATGTCTTTAGTCTTTGACCCCCCTCTAGAAACAAATTATCTTCTCATTGCTTTGCATTGGTTTTCTAGTAATAAACATGATACAAACTAATGTAATTACTGTGTGTTAATAAAACCTGTCGGTGTTGTTTGGTTGTACTAATAACTTACATTTCCAGACTTGGAGTTTTGCTTTCGAGTTGAGCATGTGACTTGGGGCACCAGGCACAGACAACAGGGCGAGACTTGCAATGTCCTTGCAACAGTGGCTGACAGGTAGCAGAGCGTATTTGAAGGATATATTCTTTCCCAGAGCATGCAGAGGACCCAATGCCAGTGGTGCTTCCAACACGCTTGGAAATACTGTGGCCTTTTTGCAGTGTTTTCCCACAGGTGAGCGTGGTTAGTAAGAATCCAGCTAGCCAATGTGAACCTGACTACAAATTCATCAATAATACAGAGAAACCTCACAAGTTGTCTCACCAACTAATGGTATTTTAACCCCATGATTTTCACAGTTCAGCCACAGGATTTGTCATCTGCAGCAAACTCATTACGCATGGCTACCTGCATAGTTGTAGCCTCCTGTCTGCTCAACTGAATGCCCTTAAATTAACTCGGTGGAGATTTCAGAGCACTGAGAAGAGAACATAATGCAGTGGCAGCTGGACTTGGCATATAACAGTGCAAGCAGCACTATTCTGGTTGTTGCCTTACATACTTTTGGGATGTTAGCATGAGTGGTGTGGGGGTTTTTTGTTTTGTTTTGTTTTTTTAATGCATTAACCAGCACCATTAACATAAAAATACCTGTTATCCTTTTTTTTCTATTTAAGCATACCGATGCTAACCAGCCTGATGTTAGTCACAGCTGAAGGAACTGGATATTATTTCAGATGAGCAAAAGCAATGTGGTGTTTCCCAAGGTGCTTTGTTGTTTTTTCTTTTGCTTGCTTGGAATGGAATGATACCAATAGCTCAGTGCTTGGGACCTGAGGGGGGCGGGGGGGGAACTGTAAGTGTGACAAAGTCAAAATATCAGTGAGGTGTAGAACAGGATTGAATGGTTTAGAGGGACTGGTAATTGAATGCTTTGCACTAATTCTTTGCTGGTTCCACTGCAGGTCACTTTAACAGCCATTGCCTGACAATCTTTTGAGATCGGTCAGTGTGAAACTAGTGGGTAGTCTTAGCTCATATGCTGGTGGCTAAGCATTTGCATCCTAAAACCTGTACATGTGTTGCCGTTACCAGCTTTTTTTCTTCCTTTTCCTCCAAATCTTCTCTACTCTGGCAGATGTCACTGTGAAAGGAGCAAGGTTCTACTATCCTTACCGAGTGTGCTTCTTGTTTTGTGTCTCTAGCAAAACGTTTTATGAAGGTGAGGCTTGTTACCCAGCCTACACTATGAATGGCTAGTGGATGTTTTGTTTTGTTTTGGTTGCGTCTCCCATGCTAAAGAGTTAAAACTGTTGGTATATCTCTGACACAGTGATGCAACAGTGCTACAAGTTAAAACGCAGGAATGTAACATGCCGAAATGGAGTAACTCATCTATGCTATCTTGCCTTTAACCACAAGGATTTTTGTTTTTCTTCAACATGTATTTTGGCAGATGAGGCAAATAATTAAATAACATCAGCTGCTTTCCCATTTCATGCCTCTGTACTAATACAAAACCGATGGAATTGCACATGACAGCCCCAGCTCATAGTGTGGTCTGTGCCACACACTGAATGTGTGGGTGGTATCTCAAAAGTCCTGTGATACAGCTATCAGGCCAGACCTTGCAGTGCTTATTCAGGCAGTCTTTTCATTAACTGCAGCGGGCACCTACCCAAATCCTGGAATTTGGCTGCTTTTTAAAACTCATTCTTCAGGACTTGTCTACATGTTTTGTTTTGTTTTGGGAACTGATACAGGTAGATCTATTGGGCTCCCTACTATGGCTGTAGTTAATGGGTGTAACAGTGTTTATAAGATGCAATGTTATTCCTTGATCAGTTAAAGCCCACCTCAAGTGCAGCTCCATCCTTTCTCTCACTGTAAGTGAGGGCTCAGTAAAGTGCAAGTGGGGTGAAATTACATGGCCTGTGCAATACAAGAAGTCAGATTGATGATTTAATGGTTTCTTCTGGCCCTAAAAAATAGAGATATTCATGAAACTGATATGTAAGCTTCTTTATACTAAATTTTGGGGGATCTCCTCAGTGACAGAAAGGAAGATTAGGCTCTCATTGAAAGACGACACGTGCACTGGACACACGCATGCCTAATCAAAAGTGTGGGTGATGCATAAAAATGTATATTTGAGGACACCAGCTGTACAGTAACAAATCATTTGGCATTCCTGTCAAATGGTGCCTCCTCGTTTGTTCAGCTAAATAGTATCAGTGTAGGAGTCTGAGTCCCAGCCAAGTGGACTCCAGTTCTCTTATTCAACAGTTGTATAATATTTTACAAGCAGTGGCCTGGATTGCTACCTTGTGTTAGGATGTGTCTCAGACTTTCACTGAAATCAGTCAGATTTGGGGAGATGTCCCTGGCAGCAAATTTAGAATAATGAGTTTATTCACATGCACATTTGAGCCTGGAAAACCAAAGCACGGGGTGGGGGGGCGGCTTTTTTTTTTTTTTTTAATAACTTTCATCACTAAAGTTTGTGAAAGGTTTAAAATTAGAGCTACAATGTTGAGAACTTTAATTCTTTCAGTAGACTGTGCAACATCTCAGCTCAGTTTTGGGGAATTTTTTTTGTTGTTGTTGTTTTCCTCAATTTCACCCATGGGCAAGCACAGTCATGTACTTCCATCCCTGCTTCCTTCTCTACAAATACAATCACTCAACTCACTTTGGGATTTTTTTTTTTCCTTCTGGCATTAAAACTGTTTTCAAAATACATAAGGCTGTAGGGTTTCTCATCAGTAGAATCAAATAGAAGATCAAAAAATATAATTAAATAACTTTCATTTCTTTGCCAAAAACAAATTATTTTTTCTTGTCTATTTTGGGTGTCTTTATCATGCCCATAAGGTAATCATTTTCATCATACCTGTCAGTGTGATCCTTCCTTAGGAATGGAGTGATCTTTTGAAAGTAGTGTGAAATTGAAATAAATGTTTGAAATAAGAAAAGCATAAAAGAGCTATGTGCCTTAATAGCCAGGGAATTCACACTGAAGACAGCGTTTAAACAAAAAGAATGCTTAAAAGTATGGAAATAAGCTAACTTAGACAACCCTGATTCTTCACTGAGCTCTCTCAACATGGAAGTAAATGATTAGATGTTGGTCTTTGCTGAAGACTTCAGCTGTTTAACAGATGTAATATTTTTGTAATATTATAAATAGGAAATGTACGTATAAGACAGATAAAGGCTAAAAGTTACCTGTATTGCACATACTTGCAATAGAGCGGTGTATTTTGCCTGTGCTAGACTAAATAAATTGAGAATGTTTGTTTGTTCTTTTTCTCCAAATAAAGAGCAAACCAAAGACTAAATTAAATCAGTCTATTTTAATATTACAGATGGCAAAGTAGAGAGGATCTCTGATCTACTTTGTAGGACTGTCTTGATGAGCTCCTGCCTGTGTAGCAGTTACGAATGTTTTCATGATCTGCTCATCTTCTTGCTGGTTTCTGTTCTGCATTGTTGTGGGTTTCATTTCATTTTCTGGATGTCTTTTAAAATTCTTCCTGTAGCTTTATTTTTATTCTAAAACTTTATTCTATTTAGATTTTAGTTGCACTATAATTTTTCTGGACTTCTGTATCTAGAAGTTGGAAGAATTTTATTTAGGAAGAGTAAACTAGTCACACCGTTCATTCTGTTATAGAGGGCCTCTATTTCCCCATTCTGTGGTCTGGATTTTCTTTGCTTTATCATGAACAATGAAGAGTGAAAGAGAAATGTTCTTTAAAGGGTATCTGATTTGCTTTCTAGACATTACTAGACTGGAGGTCCTCCGATACGGTCTGCCTTGATTGTTGGGAGTACAAGATCTGCTTCATGGCTGGTTTTCTCGCTTTGCTATGCAAGTTGCCAGAGATGTTGTGTGTTTGAAAGTATTCATCTGCTCTTTTCTCAATCAGCAGTGTGCATGTATTTCCACTTGGAAGTATGTAGGAGTGCAGTCATCTGGAGATCAAGAACATCTACTTCATTGTCTCCTGTTTTCCACATGAGAGGCTGTATTTGTGTACTGTGCCCATCCCAGAGCACTCTCATGTTGGTTTGTTCCTCATAATTAGCACAGGGTGTGCACATGAAGGTCACTGAGAAACCCTCTACAGGTCTTCCAACCTTCTACCTTGGAAAGATTGCAATTGATATTTCTGGGTTGGAGGTCCTGTACTACTAGTTCACCATATCGAAAATGAATGCTGCCCCCAATTCTGCTGGTGTGTGGTTTTTTTCAAATGAATGTTTAGGGCAATAATAAGCACGGGAAGGACCAGATTCTATATTGAGCCTAAACCAGTGCAGTGTGGAGCTCTTCTTAAGCTATTAATATCCACGGGACCAAGTCTTACCTTTGTCTTACAGGGCAGAGAGGGTTACAGAATTTTTTCTGATCATGGCAGAAATGCATAGGATCATTTCAGGTTTCTGCATCTTAGACTTTATCTGAAGAAAGGCAATCTCCCTGCATGTCATTGCTCATGAGGGTGGAAGTCCCAGGACCACTTCTGCTTGAAATACAGATCGTGTTTTCTCAGCATGGGATTATAAGGCCAAGGTTGCATCCTATTGCATTGTAGTTATATATTAATAAAGTTCAGGTCCAAAGGGCTTGTGCTACCTTCTCGTGAAGTTCCTTAGTCTGGTGAAACTTTTCTTCATTTCTGCTCTTCTATTTGCTGTACTACAGAAAACCTCGTCTTGTTGCTGGGTTTGCTTGCTTGTTTGTTTTTCCTTTTCTACTTTGAAAAGCCTGATTCTCAGATAAATAACCTACCAGCATTGTTGTCAATGTATTCTGCCTGGTTATCTCATGGAAATATGCATTTTTGTTCAGCCTGGATTACAATGAGATGAGGTATTTCAGTCTTTAGTAAAAGGCACTCTACATCTGTGTATTAGAATCAACCACTTGTTTTGACTTTTTTTCCTTTTAAGGGTGGAATTGAAGCAGTCTCATGTAACCTTGATCAAATCGTATAGGTTCAAAGTGTTCTTGCTTGTGACTTTGTCAGAGGACTAATAGCAGGTAGGGGATTAACAGGTATGTCAATACTGATCACAGGGAAAGATGTGTGTGGAAAAAATCTTGCTGTTAAACTAAATTTAGTTTAAGTTTAGCTTGTGTCAAAGGATGGCATGGAACATTTTTAGTATGTTAAGTTGTGGTTATGGCATGGAAAGTAACTGTGTTTAAAAAAAAAAAGCTATTTTAAATCACACACTTTGTGTATTATTTAAGTGGGGGAACAAAAGCTTCTATTGTGGAGTGCTTTTGTTTTGTCCTTTACAATCATAGCTAATATAGAGAAAGCTGAATATTTTTTTCTGACTTGTAAACAATATTACTAACAGACTTCTCAGCGTGTTCTGACTGTAGTTGCTGGAGACGTTCAGAAAACAGCTGTACTTGCAGATCCAGGACAGAGCGAGAGTTGTGGTTTTCAGGCTGTGGTTCATGTGCCCCTGGGAACTACTTTCTACTACTGAGACATTTCAGAAGGTTGACTAAGAAAAGCAAACTTATGCTACATATCACTTAACAAATGTGAACTTTAAAGGGATCTGCTTCCACTGAAATTGTTTTCAAGATCTTTCAGTTGGGAAAATGTTGAAAACCAGGCATTTAAAGCAATTGCAGTGTTTCAAGAGAATATATAGTCACTATTGTGGAAAAGTTCATATAAGGTCACCTGAATTGTTGCTGGGTTAAAGAGATTATATGGGAATGTCTTCTCCTCTCCTTTCTCTAACTTCTGTGAAGGGAACAGACCTGTACTCTCCTTTTTTGAACAAAAGAAAAGGAGGCTTATAGTATTTAAAAGGCTGTGACTGTGTTATGCCAAAAGCAATACATGCTGTTACACATTTTATGGATGTAAAATAAGCACCACTGGTCAGTGTATACCGCATCCTTTTTTTTTCCTCTCCACTGAACAGTTTTGCACAAGATTATTAACCGTAGAAGTGGCTGGGAAGAATATTTTAAGTGACCAAATAAAAATGGCACTCTCATTTTCAGAGTTATAAATTGGCATTAAGGCGTCTGACCTTGTTTGCCTGTTCCTTCCCTTTTAGAAAATCAGATGCTGCTTTATAGTATTGCTGAGGAACAAGCATGTGTTTAGCATACTCTCAGTCCACTTCCAGCTCCTTTATGGGCTTCAGTCTCAGTCGTTTTTTACTTCTCCTTTGAAATACTGAGTCTCTTCAGTTTCAGTGCTTTTCAGTCTCATGCTTATTCTGTTACCACTGCTGCCTTTCCTCTCTCTGTTTGCTTTGAGAGCTGGAATTTACAATTCCAAGTAAATCTTAATAAACACTAGTTTGGCAAGGTTCAGGACACTTGCTTTCTTTTCCTCCCACCCTCTTTGGTTACTTTACTCTGTCAATAGCACTATATTGTAGATTTTCCCCAACCTTATAGGAAAGCTTTTTGTGTGTGTTTGTGAATCTATGTAGCTACTTATATTGATGCAGTTGCTGTCACAGAGGGTAAGAATTAGGTAAATCATAAACTGATCTGAAATTCTTAAGTGGTTACACTGCGTGATTGTTGAGCTGCCTTGTATTTAAGAGACTCCTTTGGCATGATACGGATTCATGCCAAGCTGCCATGTCCCTCACAATCTGCTAACAAACACCAGCTTTGCCCAAATGAATGTCTAGTGAGATAATAAGCTTGCGAAGAACCAGATTCTACATTAATTGAGCCTAAACTGATGCAATGTAGAGCTCTGACCAAACTACTGATAGCCAAAGGACCAAGCCTGCTATGTATCTGGTGAAGGTTACCTTTGCCTTCCAGAACAGAGGGATCTGAGCAAAAGATGAATCCTGATTTTTTTTTTTTCTTTCTTTCCCCTCCCCCCCCCTACTTTGTAGACAATAAATCAATTCTAGTCTGCTCAGAGACATATAGGAAGTGAAGCCAGTTTGACAAGCAATAAAGCCTTGAACTTTTTATCATCACCTCTGCAGGAAGGAGAGTAGGAGCTACAAGTTAGTGGCTGATGACTGCATGACTCATTGATCATATATAGGATAAAAAGTGAATATTCGGGGAAATTTTCCTGTAGAATAAAAACTGCCATATGCTAGTAAGTGTGGCAGTAGTTCTCTCTGCATATTAGTAGATGATCATATCTGTTGTGTACATAGAAATGGAAGTATCTGCATTATAGCTGATCTTACAGTGTCCTGATGAGCTCTCACCGAAATGTGCAATTTCAAGGCATTGTAGTGATTTTCACAAGCTGAAACATGTCACAGAAATTATTGGTCAAGTGCTAATTGGATAGTATGGAGGACATGGATCATTTCCAAACTGTCTTATGTGGTGAAGTTCTCATTCTGCTGTCTGCCACTTGCTTTGAAAATTCAGACTGTTTAGTCTTTTCATTGGTGAGAATACAGGTGTCTTAACTGATGAAGAGCTGCTTTGGTACTGATTGTGTTCAAATTTTAAAATGTATTTTTTCTGAGCACAGTTTTGCCCTTGTTTGACTCAACCACTAAACTTCATAGGTTTTATTCATCATTGCCTTTCTTGGAGAGTTAGTGCCATTTTTCTGTATTGTTGTTTTTGAGCCTCTGTATGTTCTTTGCAGTGTAAAAAAATATGCAAAATCATAATTATTTTCTTTCTGTACCCTAAGAACAGGCATATTAAAAAATTCAGGCAGTAAGCCTGAATAATATTTCTCTGTATATTTATTCTCAAAAAGTATTTTACTGCTTTTTCCCATCTGTATTATGCTAAAATCTGACTTAAACTAGACTTGAATCTAGTCAGAAGAGGTCACTGGAAATATTTATCATCAAAATTAATCCTCTTAAACATGTGGTTGGTGTGAGGCCAGCTATTCAGATATGAAACAGCATGCCTACATTGCTTATCTGTGTGGCTGTTTGCCAGTGGAGTAAAACTTAAGAGTTTGTGTTGGTGTTTGATCTCTATAAAGTACATAGTTTGCAAGTTTATGCAGCTTTTCTGTATGTAGCTCATAGCATATAGCCTCCTCCTGGAAAATGAGTTCTCTTCAGAGTACTTGCAAAGAGCTATACTCTCTTAGTGTACTTTGGTAAGTGGTATCATTCATATTTGACTCTTTCATGGTGTTTCCCTATGAAGTATGATGAGCCAAAACTAATACTACTACTTCAGAGCAGAGGAAGAGACAATATTTCAAGTAACGTAGTGCTGTGGAACCCAAATATAGCTGAATGAAGCCTCAACTGACCTCTGCTCCTGCAGGTTTAACTTGTGTGGAACATGTGTTTACGTAAATACAAATCTTTCTTGAGTCACATCTGGACTGGACCCAGTATTTCTGAGTCTCTCTTCATGGGAGCATGCTTCTTATTCAACAAAATAATGATTATTTCATATCCTAATTATGGAAATGATTCATCCCTTGGGGCATGGAAAGCAGGCAGTGGGAGCGAGTACATCATTAAAAAATTATTGTGTTTTTAGAGAGGAAGAGATAAAAAATAAAATGCTACTCCATTGAAAAGTTGCATGAAAAAGAAAAATGACTTGCATTACAGGAGGTTTTATAAATAATTTGAGATTATGGCTGGAGGGAATGTATTTTTTTTAATAATGTCTTATATTTCCTTTCACAAAAAATTGTTAATTTTCTTTTTGCCTTTGTTTCTTAAGGAGAAGAATGAAAGCTCGAGCTCCTCCTCCACCAAATCAATCTTCTGCAGCAAGTAGAATTCACAGCGAGCGAAAGCCACCTGCAGAGATAGCTGCAATTTCTGATCAGAGCCTTGTGAGCATGAAGGAGAACATGATTAACAGATTGGTGAACTTCACAGTCATTTTACCCAGTGGGGTGGAGCAGAAGAGCACAGTACAAGGAAGGTAAGGCTCCCTCGTTCCGGAGTTTTTCCATTACATTACATTTCCATACAAACTTACTGGTATTAATCTCTCCCTGTCCGCATTGATGGAGCGTCTCAGTCATGCTTCTCTCTGTGTTTTCGGTAGCTGTCATACCAGAGAGTCCTGAGAGGCACATATGAGAGACCCTCTCTATGTGGAAAGGAGGAATTGGCAGTTGTTGTTTCATTGCTCTCCCCACAGATGACCTTCAAATGTGCATGGATCCATGTAGTGCCCCTGAACTAGTCTTGGGTTGTTTTATATCTGCTAATGCAGGGAGGTTCTGGTGCAGTGAAAAAAGGGGCTGCTGCAAACACCAGTCCTGACAGTGTGACTGTCTGGAGTTGTGCTGAGGAGGGAGTTTGAAAGAAGAACGATTCATAAAATCCAGAGATCCTGCCTTCACAAATCTGTTGTGTTTGTGTAGATAGCGAAACATCTGTCGGTGTTGGGGAGACCTTTTCTGTATACAAGTCTGTCATCATTTGCTTGGGAATAGAGAGAGATTCTCCTTGTCACCTGGTACAATCAAGGAGAAATTGTATTGGAAAGATAGCTTTGAGACTGTTTTCTTCAGTGAGGGAGCTCTTCTTTCTCCTCCTCCTCCTTTCAGTGAAAACTGCTTTGAAAGAAGGAAACTAGTCTATTTATATTACTTTGAGGAAGAATTTGGAAGAGTTTTTAAAATACCTTGGTTACTGTCAATGCAACTGTAGTGAACAACTGTGTGAATGGTCAGTAGCAGTCAACAGATTGTAGAAAGGATAACATCAGGTTAGAAGGACACAGGTGTCTGTTGACAAATCAGGGTCTGTGTTTATTTTGTATTTGGGGCTTTCAGTAGCAGAAGCCTGCACTGTGGTAAAACTACTCATCATGATCTGATCTACTAGTCTATCTTGAAGCAGTATATTTTGATGGCTGAGGGGGATATGTATACAGCAGCCCATAGTAGCTGGTACTTCATTCTTCCCAGTACTTTTCTTGTAGGAAACTGTTCACTTAGCAGCTCTCAGGAAGCTGTAGTTCAAGTAGTAACTTGTGTGGGTCAGTCCCAAAGCCAGTGTGATATTAAAGGTTTTAAAGGAAAGCGGTGCTTTTATCAGAGCTCTCAAATTGTATATTTAGTGACAGATTTTTTTTTTTTTTTAAATGAGAGAGATTTGGACTTAATGAGAGAAAGAATGTAAACAGAATGTAAAGAAATGTTGACCCTTAAAAACCCAAAGAACACAGATATTTCATTGGCAAATGCAAGCATTCTGGGAGATGCAGAGGCTAATCCCCCTACACCGTTTTGTATAGGGAGATACATCATTGCTATATGATTGGAAAGGATTGTCTTTTCCTTCCTTCCAAAAAAAACCACCCCAGGAGCACTACAAGAACAGTGATTTGATGTGACCTTTTGAAAAACATACAAGTTAAAGGGATTTTTTTTTTATTTGTTTTCTCCTGTACAATTAACAGTCTGTCTGACTCTCACAGGTAAATATTATCACTAGCATTACTATCGCGTACACTCAGACTGAGTATTTTGCTTATTGCAATCTTTAGCTTGTGGACCAAACCTGAAAAGGATGTCAAAAATGAACCATAGACATCTCTAGGGAGTTATATTTATCATCTATTTTAAGCACTCTGAGCAACCTAAATGTTCTCTCAGTTGTTCTGTGAGGATGCCCACTCTTCTCTATTAACTTCACAAGGGGTCTATGCCCCTGATTTAAGCAGTACTGAAGTTCCTACTTGTGCTCTAGGGAGTCTAATCTCCTAATCTGAATGTCACAAGTGCCTAACATGGGCAGTAAGTGCTCTCCCTCCATGCTGGATTGAGCACTTGGAATGGAGGGTTAGTGGTAAAGGTCAATCAACCTACAGCCTGCTCTGGGAGGTTATTATGGATAATAACCTCTAGAAGGTTATCATGGATATTCCATAATATCTAGGATATTATGGAAAATGAGGAAGGAGCTAAACTATTTTTAACAAGTTAAATTTTAAAAACCCTCTAATGAGCCATGTATTAATGTAACCAATCTAAAAGCAAAAAAAAAAAAAAAAAAAAAAAAAACAGTAACAAAAAAAAATCTCATGTGTACCACTGTTCTTTCTCACCAGCAAAAGAACAAAATTTTCTGTGCATTAGCACTGTTCACGTTTTTAGGGATGTGGAATACAAACCAAAAAATTCCAAAGACATTTGAAATTTTTATGGGGTTCACCTGTCTTAAATTTTCAGGTCTGGGTAAAAGGACAGGTGTTTTGATATTTTTGCATTGTTTTGGCATTGTAGACTGGGTAGCTACAAAGTACAATGATACTGAGAAGGAAACATCTAGTGAGAAAGACATGGGATAAAAAAAAAAAAAAGAGTTTAGCTTTAATTTGAAGCAAGTATGAGAGCCAGTTCAGTTCTATTTCCTGTTCAGTCATTTCATCTATGATAATATCAGAGAAGGATATTTCAGACAAATTCTACTATTGCTTTTACTGCTGTAAATCTTCAGTGTTGTTACTGCCATCGTTGCAGTGCGTTCTGCAAAATCTTTTTTTGGGTGCCCCGGTGAAATTGCAGAAGAACTTGCAAAACCTTTCTCTGGGCATCGTCACAATGAAAAATGGTTCAGAAATTTCAGGAAAGCAGTTCAGAGAGCAAAGAAGTCCACTGAAGGTTGTGTGAAAACATAAGCACTACTGTAGTAATTAGTATCATGTAAGATTATTATAAATGAACCAAGTTAAAAGTCAAAACTAGCTCTTTCAACTTGTTTTCTGTGTGTACTTGACAAAACAGCCTGTAGTTAAATTTACTTTGTTAGGTCTTTCTATAGAAAGCCCCTACAAATATCAGCAGGAGGGTGAAAAATTCTAATTAAATTTTTTTTGAATGATAGTTTAAGAAAAAAGAAAATTAGGATGTGCTACTTAAGGATATTTTATTAGAGTCTGGAATTTTAAAATAGGTTTATTTATAAAAGCTAATTCAATTTGAAAGTCTCTCTTTAAGAGTTTATTGCCATCTTGTTACACGCAAAATTTATTCTAGCTTTTGGAAATATGCACTGCAGATTTAAGGACAAAGTTGAGTCCTTAATGGGTGTGTGTAGTAGTAGAAAGGTATTAAAGTACACTTGTTTTCCTTTTTGAAATAAATACTCCCCGTGAATTCTGCTGTAGAATATAAGTGTTCATGAAAACTGTTAGCATTCTTCCCCCTTAAAATGAGTAAAAAAAACCCCCACAACTAACACATACTTGTACTGCTGCACGAGAACTACATGATGTCCCAAAAAGATAGCTCGAGTGTGTTGGAGATTCATATATTTTATGTATATATGTCTGCAGCAGATCCACACAAACTGTCGGCAGGTCTGAAAGTGAGGATGACTGGACGTGTAGAAAGAAAGTAAATGGGAAGGCTCACAAGAGTTACCAGAATTTTTTTCTGTTTGTGATTCTCAGAGATAATGTTTTAAATCGGTAATCTACCAAGGATTCGCTGTGTCTGGCTCCATTCACGTTGAATAACCCCATTTAGCTTTTGTAAGGGTTTGTATCAAGAAAATGTAGTTTTAATGTCCAGTCCTCTTCCATGCGTTTCTGGTGAGTCAGCCAAAGGGTGAAGGGTGAATTTTGCTTTCTTCGAGAGTGGAGCCAAATCTGAGCCTCTCTGTGGGGCTTGAGACTTCCCTCGCCGGTTCTTCCTGCTTTGCACCAGCCTTCTCCCCCCTGCCACTCTTGCAGTCCGTGGTTCCCATAGTGTTACACCCTAGGGAGCACAGGAGTTCCCAAGCTGTGCAGAAAGCGCTGGTGACAGTTTGTACCCTGACGGGTGCTAAATGCAAAGCAGCTTGTCACAGAGCTGGCCCTGTGACTAGGCACCTTGGGGAGAAGCTCGTTTGCAGGTGCCTGCTGTGGCAGGGAGGGTGTGCACCCCTCGCCCTGGCATGCGTGAGGAGGCACTGCAGAGATCTCATGCTTCTGCTTTATCGGCAGTGGTATCACTGCACACTTTTGAGAATAAACCCTTCTGTTATTAATGCTGGCTTGATTTGATACAGCGTGAAGTCTAATTACCTTCTCGTTTAAATGTTACAATATGTCTTTCTTGAATGTGTGAAAGGTTTGCTGGAAGCTTTCTGCCTCCTTTATTCTGAGATATTCTAGGAATATAACATTTTTATCAAATAGTGCTTCTGGAAAACATGGCCATGAATTCATAGCCTTTCAGATCTGCATGAGTTTTGGTTTAAGATCTTATTATTTAAATACATTTATTTGAGGAGCAGAAATAAACTACTTCTAGTATTTTGTATTTCTTATTTTTTCATCTGTGATCCTTAAGTATCCTTTGTCTATTGTCAAAGATTATTTGTATTTTAAATTACACTTAATCTGTTTTTTTGTCATAAAAGTATGCATGCATGTGGGTGCTTATATATGCCAGCAGAAAGAGAGTTAAGTGCTTTTAATATATTATTTAAAAATAAATGTAAAAGATACATGAATGAAAAAGAGGAGCACTGTTTCGGGGTGAGACAAAACAAATCCATCATAGTCTTGGGAGATACTCTTATGACTAGCTCAGCGCACTCAGGAAGGGAGATGGACCATATTTTACTCAAAGGCTGGGGATGAATCTCAGTGACCAGCCGACCCTTAGAATGTCTTGTCTGTCAAGCAGGTCTTATCCACTTGTTATGAATATTTATTTATTTTAGGATGTTGACCAGAACTTGAATCTTCTGCCTTTTAATCACATACCCTAATGCTTGGCTACTGTAAGGTAAAATTCTGATTCTAGAGATTTGAAGTCTGTCTTTTGTGATATTCTTGTTAAAACTGGACTGATTGTGAAAAGTTTTATATTTTTATAAATCTGTTATCTAGGATTTTACCAAATTTTCCCTAGTGTCCCATCCTCTCTCTCCTCTCATAGTGTAAAAAATTATATATATATTAAAAAAAAGCTCAACAGTAGAAGGGGGATATTTGATGAGAGGTCTGGTGTTACTGTCACATGAAGGGAGGGAAAGGGGTAATCAACTTTGCCTGCCAGAGCCCTCCTCAAAAGGGCTTTCACTGAGTCAGGTTCACAAAGTTAAGTCAACTTTGCTTGCCAGAGCCCTCCTGAAAAGGACTTTCACTGGATCAGGTTCACAAAGCTGAACAATAATTTGGTAATCAACTTGGCCTGCCAGAGCCCTCCTCAAAAGGACTTTCACTGGATCAGGTTCACAAAGTTGAACAAAATGAGAAAGGCCCTCCCCTTTGGTAATCAATGTTTGCCTGCAAGAGCCCTCCTCAAAAGGACTTTCACTGAGTCAGGTTCGCAAAGTTGATCAAAATAGACAATTTATTAAAGCGACAGATCAACAGGTTCAGGATTGCCGGTGATAAATGCACTTACTGCAACAAATTCTACTTTTTCTGAGCTCAAACTGATAAAGCGCTTTCACCAATGGTATTTTTCCCGGGGTAACATCCGACATTGTCGGAGGCGCAAACCTTACCAAAAAGGCGTCCCTGTTTTAGGGAGGAGAGAGGTCCAGACCCGTCGACCTATCCGTAGGTTGGTGTTCTCATCCTCGAGATGGAGGATCCTTTATGCACTGAATTTATACTCTTGGCGAGGTGGGGCTGAGTCAAACACTGTGGGATGTTTGGTCCTTGTCGAGCTCAGCAGAGGGTGTCAATGGCTGCTGACCTTTTTTTTCTTTTGCCCCTATCAACACCACCAGGCTGCAAGACTCCCGCCTCGCCCCAGGTGTCATTTGGGGTACAGCAATGTCAAGTGGTGAGACCTCCGCCTCGCCCTGGGCATTGTCTCACCCCTCACCAGCATGGGCATCAGACTGCAAATCACCCTTTGTATCCACTGTTTACCCCAGGGCAGGGAGGATCACAGATAATCATAGACCATTATCCCACATCTGGCCACTGTATTTCAGTTATAGTCCTTGGTTACAATATGTGGTGCTAGGTTCATGAAAAAGTGTAGCAATAATTCTCCAAGAAGAAATTTCTGAGAAATTTTTTTGGAAAGCTCTGACACATTCTTTTGATTTAACAATGTTGCACACTACTGCTGTTATGTCCAGTTTGCTTTTGCACTCGATCTGGTGATGAGGCTTGTTCATCTCTAAAAAATACACCAGTTAACGTTAGATACTTCTATATTTGCAACCATCCATGACCATGGTCATGTCCTCATTATTGCTGAGGACTTTGTGGACAGCACAGATACAGACTTTTAGTGTCAGTAGCTTGAGAAGTCACACCTGGGATATATTGCAGAAAAATGGGGATGTTTGAAGCTAAATAATGGTTGATCTGGAGTTGTCAGCACATGGATAACAGATACCTCAAAAGAAGTAGACTGGGCAATTGTTGCTGCTACTGTTATCATACGTATTACATAAATCCCCCCCATACATGTGATGCGTAGAGAGTAGGACACTAGACCTCATAATATACAAGCTGAAGCAGTAGTCCCCTTCTGAGAGTAACAGAGGACAGAGCTTGGTGCAGAGAGTATGTGTTACGGGGCACATGAGCTAACTTCATCACAGAAAGTATGTTCTCACATACTTTTCAGTGATATATATATAAGTGGAAATAATTGTTGGCTTGTAGGTCAACATACAAAACAGCGTCTCAAGAAAGACTGTAGGTGTGAAATCAGCCCAGGCTGATAAAACATGAAAGAGTTAATAGGAGGAAACTTATACAAGACAAATATGGTAATAGATGAGGTGTTAAAAACAGATAAACAGGGCACATACTGCAAAAGGGATAAAAATGAGCTTAAATAAAGAATATTAAGGATGGATCAGGTCAAAAGTACAGTAGTTTGACAAAGGTTAAAAAAAGGACTTAGCAGAATAGGTTACAGAATAATTGTACTTTTAGCACAAAAATAAAGGGAATAGCAGAGTCAACATCATATTATAGAGCAAAACTTTATCCTACACATTTATTTTCTAGATATACAAGCCCGTATTTTTTTTAAATGGATTATTCTATTGATCCCAGTAAAGATTAGGCCAAGCCACACCTAAACCAACTCTGTTTACTCTCTCTTAAAGTATAAATGACTTTGAAATGTACTGGTGAATGGCATGACACAAATGGTCAATGGTAAGTATTGCTGACACAACAGTTAGCCTTTGCTTTCCAGTATTGGTTTTAAATGTCAAATAGTTTAATAATGCAAGAGCAGGATGGAACCCAATTACTTTTCTTTGCTAACTACAGGTTCATTCCCAGTTTTCTCTTTATGCTCTAATATCTGCTTATCTTGTTTCTTTGGAAATGCATGAACTTTGAATTTAGTTCACAGAATTTCTTTTGTTCTCTTTTTATTCTTCGGAAGTTTTGAGGAAATGATTTTCCCAAGTTACAATTTGAGAAGGCCATACTATGCACTTTTAAGTTGTTTCAAAAGCCTCTGATATATTGTTTAATTTGTAGACTCTGAAGTGGTGCAGGTGAAGCTTGGGGATGCTCTTCATGGAGCAGTTGCATAAATCTGAGCTGTAGGAAACAGGATGGGATGTTGCAGGCTTCATTTGAAGTGTTAGATTTCATATCTGCCTGCTCTGTAATCAACAGTTAGGTGAAAATAACTCATATTTGGCTGAGTGTGAGCTGTTTATTTGTTCATTGTCTGGACAAGTTTGTTCAACGCATATGCTGACAGCAGCTTACTTTCTCAGATGGTTGGTGTGGAGTCTAAAATTGTTGCAACTGTGGTACTATTTGTGCTGAACACATTTCATAACTTCAGTGGAAAGTGCACAGAATCATAGTCTTTTGAGGCACTATAGGAGCAAAAAATTTTTTTTAAGTGCTCTGCTTTTCTAAAGCATCTTGAATGAAATAGTTTACATGAGGTAAGGTAATGTTCCAAATTTAAATGAATTATCACAATATTATGCACTACAGAAGCACATTAGCATTCTACCTCAAATAAAAAGTCTAGCAAATACAACAGCATGTACTGCGGTTCTGCAAGGTTATTTGTTTTTCTCTGAAACAATAGTAATAAAGCTGAGAAAACAAAGCATGCAAATTTCACTTTAAAAGAAATGTATCTGTGAACAGACAAGCTGAGATCTATATCAGAGGGGCTGACACTTTAAAATGTTCACTGCTGCATAGCATAATGAATATTCATGTAAATATTGGTATATGTGGGCTTCTCTTATATTTTGGACTTGGTATGTGTGAATGCGTCAATTGTTTTGTGGCTTGTTGCATTTGAATTAACTATGGTTGCAAAATACAGACCTTTACAACGTAGGACAGTGCCACAGTGACAGCCATGAGAGACTGTCACGAAATGACCTAATATGCATTTCTATTTAGATGCCCTTTATATGAGCTCACCAGTTATCCCCACACTCTTTTTCTGGAGCCCCTTATGCATCTAACAATATCTGTCTTCCTTGTTTGATTTCCGTCATCATCATCATCTCACCAGTTTTTGTTCCTTTAAATACATTCGCCTATTTCAAATTTTCCAGGCTTGCCACTTTCTCAGCTCACATTGAATATAGCTCAGTTAAACTTGAAAGAGGTTACTGTAAAGAAGGTACTAGAGTTATTTCTCATTTCTTGCGTAGTAAGAGCTGGCATCTTGCATATATTTTAATCTTTTGCCTATTAACAAGGGATCGGACCCATTTTCCACTTTCCTTGTCTCAATAGTTAACCCCCCAAAGGCTTTTACTGATTTCTTAACCAGTTGTTGGCCATCAGCATATGCCTGGGAAGAAGATGAGCAGCCTCTGCAGAGCGATGTCGCAGCTGCCAACAGCTTGCAGCTGAGGGAGATCTTGAGCTACGGATGTAATGGTGGTGGTTCATAACCTGGGAAGGCTTGTATGTGTATGTGAATTTGTCTGCATTTTGGATCTGTATATACTTTTTCCAGTTTACACATAGAAAAAAGTGCCAGTCCTTTGGGAAATGCACTGTCTATACAGTTACTTTCACTTCCACAAAAATATCCCATGTGTATTACAGGCTTTAGGTAGGGCTGCTCAGAGTTCGGGGGGTTTTGTTTTGTTTTGTTTCAACTTTATTGTTTTGTTGATGACAAATACCAGTTTATTCAAACTAAAACTTTTCAGAAATGTACCGTTTTCAAAAAAACTGATTTCTCTGGTCCTGGATGGAATTTGGGGGCGGAAAGGGATGGGGGGAACACTTCAATATCTTGGGAGCGAGGTGAATTTCTGGGATGTGAAGGAACTTGGTTCATATCTGTGCTGTCCTAGCCAGCATCAGGCTGCCTTACTGGTCCAGTGAATGTTGAGTGATTGACACAAAACAGAGTACCACCGAGCAGAGACTTGGACCGGAGGGGTTAATGACTGATTTCTTAACCTAGTGTTTTAAGTATCACATCTGCAGTGAGAGTTAATCATAATACAAATACTTGAAGCCAGATCTTTTTATACTGAGTAAATTTCCTCACCAAAATAAATGTGGAGGGAATCTGTTAGTGTTGGAAATACTATTGGTGTTGAATGGATTGAGGGGAAAAACAAACCCACAAACTTGTAAGTTGGAAGAAAATCCCATCTACCTCTTGTTCCAGATTCAAATGCTCAATTTTGATTTGAGTTATGTAGTGGCTGAAATCTAGGTAGAGTTTAATGTACCTAGAGTGAGTCACTTATTTATACTTTGTCTACATGTTAAAGACCAGTGTTTGAATTACAGAACTTAATATATGCATTTAGCAGATAAGATGCACTTTGTCTGCTCATGACTTACATTTGTAAGTGCTGTTATTGGCACTGGTGTCTGCCTCCTAGTGAATAGTTAATTGCCAGCTCATAAACACACGCCGAAGTGAGAATATATTTAATTCCTAACATTTTTATCTGATCTGCTTAGCATTTCAAAGCATTAGCGCTGTTGCCTCCCAAAGATGGTTAACTAGTGACACATCCACAGCTTGGACTGTCTTTATGCTTGCATATTAAAACTGCAGTAACTTTTTTGGCAACTATTTTTTCCTCTCTACTAACAGTGAACATTTTCTTTTCTGCAGTAAAGCTGTGATGGATCTGTTGGTTGATTTATGCAGCCGGTATCACTTGAATCCAGCCCAACATAGTCTTGAACTGAGGTCTTGGGGGATGCAACAACCTTTGAGTTATAAGCCAAATACTTTGATAGGAGCGCTGGATGTACAGATGGTACTTCTGAAGGAGAAGGTTCCTGAAGAAAAGACAAAGCGACCTCTGCCAAGAGTCCCCGAGGTCAGTACCCTGGGGGGTTAAAGCAGCGCCATGAACCATCATTTCATTCCTGTGACTGCAAGCACTTTCTTCCTGTTTCACCAATCATTAAACCAGACACAAGAGGCTTGAGATTGGCTGTAACCTGCTTTACTAGCTTCGCTGATTTGCACACAGACTGGCAGTTACCAGCCTTGACTCTAGCATTTACAGAAAAGGTTATGTTGCATGCAGTTAGGGTGAAGTCTCTTTTTGCAAAGACTCTTGATGAAAGACCTTAATGACTGGAATTAGCAGGAGTGGCTGAAATGGGGATTGTGGAGTGGTAGGTGAGGTTTTGAGGGTTTTTTGTTTGCCCCCTTTTTTGTGGGAGGCTTGGGCGGTTTTTTGTTTTGTTTTCTGCTTCTCTTGAAAGTTAGTGGAATATTAGAAAAGTAAACTTTGAGGAAAATAATTCTTTATCAAAAATACAGGAAAACAGGGATTATAAATGTATTCACAGTATTGTAGAGATTCAGAAACAGCCATCTTCCAAATATTTGTTCATTGAAGTTTATATTAGTGGGAAGCAGTCAAGATAATTACACTGTCGTCTTAAGTAAGAGTGGTGCTTGTAAATGCTGGCAGAAGAAGATGGCTGCCTCCGATTTCTCTTTCTTAGTCACCTATTGTGACTCTCTCCATAGTGACAGAAGAGTCCTGAGAGATTTTTTTTTTTCCTTTTAATAGTATATTGTTTTCAATAGTGTGGTAAGTTTGCCTAGGAGGAATCATGACAGCATGGGCGTCCCCATCACCTTTGCCGTTATAAGGGAGCGTAGCCACCGCTGGATGAAGGCTGAGAATTTTTGTGTGTTTCTACAGAAATCGGTGAGGCTGGTCGTGAATTACCTGAAGACGCAGAAGGCCGTGGTTCGAGTTAGTCCGGAGGTGCCTCTCCACCACATCATCCCTGCTATTTGTGAGAAGTGCGAAGTCAGTCAGGAGCACGTCGTCCTCCTCCGCGACAGCGTCACCGGGGAGGAGCTGGAGCTCACCAAGTCCTTGGAGGAGCTGGGCATAAAGGAGCTGTACGCCTGGGACAGAAAAAGAGGTGAGCCGAGGCGGAAAGCGGGCCCTGCTGGCTTGGATGACATGCCAGCAATATTATGGGTGACTTAACGTATTCACGCTCTCCTTGCTTTGAGGCGTGACTTAAATAGGACGGTGACGTTTCAGCTGGGTCCTGTGTGCCCAGCCCGGAGCAGCCGTGTCCCTGGGAGCCCCCAGCTGCTCTCGCCCCAGCTGCGAGCCAGCAGCCAGTGAGCTGGCCGGGTGCCACCAAAGGAGGAGCTTCGCTACCTCCCCAGCTGCTGTCAGTACAGGTGCATGTAACCCTGGGGCTCGTCCGCCCGGAGCCCGTCCTCTGCCCGTGCTGCGGGACGGGCAGAAAGCGGAGGCATGCCCTAGCCATGGCGGCCACAAAAGCCAGGAGAGAGAGGTGACGTAGCTCAGGGCTGGTGCGAGCGCGGTCGCCAATAGCCGCAGAGGCAGCTCCTCCGCTGAGCAAAGTCACCGCTGCCTTAGTGAAGATGAACTGAGGAGGTATCTGCCTTTAAAATTTTGTCCTCTTGTTTATTTCCCCCCCCTCTTTTAGACAGTATTCCTTTGGCAGCTTCTTGAGCTGGAGTCTTAGGAGCCTGAGCGTGTGTTCAGATGGCATAAATATTAAACATGCTTTAAAAATACATGTTGACAAGTGCTATTTCCTTTGAGGTCAGAAAGTGCTATTCATTAAAATTGTTTCCTGCAGTTTGTCTGAGTCAGTATTACTTCCAGCACAGTAGATGTCCTTACTTATTGTTTAGATAACATCAATTTTGTGTGCAGTGTGCAGCAGGCTTATTTTTTATTTATACAGTAATTTATTTATGTTGATGTTCCATCTTTTCTTTCCAACCTCTCTAATAAGTGACAGTTCTACCTCTGTGTGAGCCAAATTTCAATGAATTTAGTCTTTTAAGTAAGCTAAATGTCTCCTTTTCCTTTGAATTGTCAGGATGCTCAAAAAAGTGGCTGACAAGATGTCATAACTCCGTTGCGTGTTTTTCTTTTTCCAAGACATGTTTACTGTAATTAAGCTAACCATTTTGGAGCAACATATTGAACATGCAGAGTATTCAACAGGAGAGCATACGTCAGGGACAACTTAGAGAATAATTAGCTGAGGCCTTCCTTAAACTCTTTCTTTAAAATGAAAGCAATGGTGTATTCTGGTACAATATGGGCCCTCGAGTCTGGACTTGAAGAGCCTGGGTACAGCTTGGACAGACAGCTAGAAGACTTCACTTTAAGGCTAGGATTACAGCTGAAAATCAAATAATGCTGTATAGCATGCTGCTCTTTGCATCTGAAACAGTTTTTCTTTTATTCTCTTAACCTCTTAATACACCTTTCATTAGAATAATATCTCCCTGACCCTGAGCATATTTCAGCCTTTTTTGCCTCCCTCCACCCTATCTTTCACCCTGGTGTCTGATGAGAAAAATGCTAAATATATATGTATATATGTATATATGTATGTATGTATGAAATTTTTGAAAGGTTCCCTTTGTTCCAGTAAATTCCTCCCCCGCATATTCTGATCTTGAGTCTTGGAGAGGGAGAATCTCACTGATTTGTCTGTGCAGCGAGCAGGATGTCTAGTCTATTTAATTTTCAGAAGAAGGGACAGAGCTTTCAAGCACATTCTCACTAGCGAGTGCGGCATCAGGGCTGCTGAAAGCCAAAGCTGTTAGTAGAAGCGGATTCTAGAAAAACGTAGCGCTTGCAGATCTCTTCTGCCCTGAAACAGAAATACTGAATTCTGAAGTTATAGCAGAAGTGTTACCAAAAGACAAGCTCTGCTGCCACCTGCTTACATAATTTGATTTAGCAGTTGAAGGAGCTTCACGACTGAATCAAGAATGAATACAAATGCTTTCTCGCCTAGGTAGCTTCTAGTTGCATGTCTGTTTTGGACAAAAATTTTTACTGTAGCACTTAAGAAAACAAATAATAGGAGTAATAAATGAATACTGTGGCTTACTAAGCAATATTAAAACTTTAATATGTTTTCTCTTGTCCTTTCATTGCTTGCCTTTTCCAGTTCCTCCATCAAAAACTCAGTCTGAACCTTCTCTGAACTATAGAGGTACTGTACAACGCTGCTTAGGGAAATCGGCTTTTCCTTCACATTGTTTAGCATGGTTTTGGTAGGTAGATCTTTAAGAGGGTAGTGCTGTAGAGAAACAAGCTATCTGCAGTCTGTTATCTTTTAGACAGTGCTGTTTACATGGCTCTGCTCTTGATTAGAATAAGTACATTTGTGTGTGTGCTGCTCCTTCAATAATTGCTGATAAAACGTCAACAATTAACAAATGCTATCATTAACTGATATGTGGTATGGTATGCTTCTGTATAGATTCTAAGCTCTTTCTTGTTACCTAAAAAATGATTATTTGAATTTCAGAATTACTAAAATTTCAGAGGTCTCACAGGTTCAAAATTCATATAGTAGCAAAAATAGAATATTCTGGTGTCTAGGAGATCTTCCACTAATTTGAAATATACTTGTAATTAAGAATTTTAATATCAAACTTAAATGCACCTATGTGCAGTAGATCACTCTGGATAGATACTGACCTCTGAATTGCAGTAGGTAAGACTTGATTAGATTACATTTGTGCTTCCATTTCTAGTGAACAGAAAAAGTGTATACTTTGTATATCCTCTTTTCCCACTGAATCTGTTATAATACACTGATTAAATCAAAATGTCCTCAAGAAAGGTATGCTTGATTGTATCTGGCTTGGCTTCTTTGCCTTCCTAGTAACCCCAAGGTAACCAAAGCAAATTTGGAGATAACTCCTACAGCCTTTCAGGAAGGAAGGTAGTCTGCCTCCCAGTGGCCAGCCATGGTCTGAATTTTAGTCAGAGACCAACTGCCACTTGGCTTCACTAAAACTAGTATTTTTCTCCCCAGTTCCTCTGTCCTTATTTGCACTGGTGTCCTCTTACATCGAGCATAATACCAGAGTCAAGATCTGCCTTATTTGTTGAAGAAAAATGGATCTAGACTGATATAGATTCCTTGTTGTTTTGAGATGATATGTAGGGTTTATAATCCTAATTCAGTTGGAAGAGATTTATAAAATGTTTAATGAAAATGTTGATGGTCAACTGTTACTGACTCGTTACTGGCTTATCCTAGCACTTGATATTGAAGACTATGTGAGATAGAGCATCATAATGATTCACATCTAGTTGCAGCCTGGCCCTGAGCAGAAAAATAGCAGTTTCTGGTGAATGAGTATAGGCAGTGCTTCATATTTGAGTAAGCTATTAATTTATTACTGTATTTCTTTGCAGTGGAGTTGCAGCCTTTCTTAAGGATAGTTTCTCCCTGTTTTCATCTGGGTTCATCATCTTTGCTCTCCTACCATGCTTTGAACTACAGTGTCTCTAACACCTTCTAACACCTGGCATTGTTGATATGCAAAGTGATCCTGTGTGAAAATAATGTGCTTTGTGTGAAATGCAAATCAGTTTACAGGAGTTCTGGGATTTTTTTTTATTATTTTTTTTTTTTGAGATGTAGACCTTTATTTTATGGCAACAAACAAGTCATTTTGCATATGCTTAATTATTATTAAACAAAGAAAATATTTACAAAAGAAAGTGACTCTTTTCTGTATGTGAAACTGTGCGTGCCAGTGGGATGCTCTGATGTGCTTGGAACCAGGGAGAAATTCATATAGTATTACACAGTGCCCATTAAAATTGGGGATTTACATTTGACTGGGCCTGAAAAATGGGAGAGTTTTACAAGCTGTATATTAAATGTCAGACTAATGATTGTTCCTTATAATGCATGATCTTATGATACTGCTCATTGGGCTCTACTGGTGTTGGGGAAGTTGAACAGAGACCAAATGATCTGAGAATTCGTACAATTCATTAGCCAGTTCAAGGAGGATGTGCATGTTTTGAGCTCTTGCAGCCTGGAACACAGAAACTTGCCTCACTTCCCACCTGAAATGAAGGCACCAGGACAAGACAAGATTAGCCTGACTAGCCTGGCTTAGGCTCTAAGGAGAGCCCTATTTCCAGAGGAGAGGGCTCTTCCCTCCTTTTGGAGCTTTATCCAAATCCGTGTTGAGAGTCCTTCCATTAGCTTCCCTGTGTTTAAGGCAGGCCCATGGTGTTAAAGATGCTCACCATCATCATTTTGAAAACTCAGGTTTGGGGTATTACAATCCTCCATGAGTTTGAAGATAAGCTATCTAACAAGTATTTTCAAAGGCTAAGCAACTGATTCTGGAGTACAACAGGTTTGATCGAAACTGAAGTTTATGAAATTACTGCCCTTTGCCTTCCGTAGGCTTTGGAACAAATTCGGAATGAGTCAAAGTTCGAAAAAGAGAATGCGGGATATGGCATTTACTTAGATAATTTGGTTCATAACTTCTCCAGTGTACTTAGGCTCATAAAAATACAGCATTAAGTCAGGATACTTTAAAATAGTGATCTTCTGATTCTTTATTTCAGAAATGTAAAAAATATTCCATTATAATTGTTTCAGAACCAAGTCGAAATGCCTCAGTAAGCAATGATGCAATAGAAAAAGAAAAGCGAGGATTTCTGGGATTTTTCAAAGCTAGCAAAAGAAGCAGCAAGGTAAGTGTTCAGTAGTGTTTTACCTTGCTAAAGAGAATTTCTTTCTTTCCAGCTGTATTTTGCCTGTGAGTGTTATCTTATGTTTGTTTTTTCAGGGAGTCTTCTCTTAGCAGATGCATAAACTACGTTTAAGCAGTACACCTTGATGGAGTTTTAAGCTGCCAATTGAAGGAATTGGGCTTGTTGTGCATTTAACTTGTTTTTGAAATGCTAAGCATTAGAGTTCAGTAGGTGGTACCAAAGAGCAGTAGTTTCAAGCAACTTATTTCCCCTTGTTAGTAGTGCTCAGATAAAAACGCACTTATGAAAGCGCTGATGCAGCATAGAGTACATCACTATAGATAGCAACTAGAATTGTCTTTTTAACAAAGGTTTCTTCTGTGCACGCATAGTATTCTGTTTTAAAGCATTTGTATCTTTAGTAAGACCTGTGCAGTCAAGTTATTGTAATCTCTGAGTATGCAAAACTAAATAATGAAATGTAGAATAAAAAATTTGCAGTACTAAAAGGAGTAATAAACTGAAGGATCAGTATTTGCTGATACTCTTTTTAAAAAAAAAAAAACTTTGTTTTTAATCTTGAGCTGGAAGCTTAAAAAAACCAAGAATTATTCAAAAAAATGCATGAATATTGGAGCCTTAAGGAAACAAAATATCATGAATCATAAAGCTTTCCAGGAGCTGTCAGTAGTACAATTGTTTTCCAGTGCTGGTTCTGGATTATTATTCCATGAAGAGGTGTGGGGGTTTGTTTGTTTGTTTGTTTTAACATTCTGTCTGCCAAAGGACTTGCTCCAGCTAAATTCAGAACGTATACATGTCTGATTAACTGGTACTTAGAAACGTATGCTTTGTTAGTGGGCTGGTGTTTCACTTGCCCTTTCCAGTCTTCTCAGTCATATTTTTAAATCTTCATTAGTTTTCTGCCCTTTCAATTATGATCGTATATTGAATGCTTTTGCCAGGCAATAGCTCCCTTTACAGACACTGGGAATTACTGTATTGAAAAATCTAATCTGTCATGGATGCTGAGCTATTAACATTTTATGAAGTATACATGAAAGCTATTTTTCATGAGATAGGAAGTCAATCACTTCAATGTGTTTATCCTCTATAAGAAAATATTTCCCATTCAGAGTGGAACAAAAATGTTACACTGAAGCAATAATTCTGTATCAGCCTGGAAGAAGGTAGTAAACAAGGAAACTTGAATATAAGCCTCTAGAGCAGGCTACAGGACTGTGTTTCCTCTGGAGGAGCTCAATATATTACAGCATACAGTATACTGTATTAAGGCTTGTCCTCCGATTCCATTTTACTGCGTTTTTGGTATGAAGTGTGGTGTTGGTGGAATTTTGCTCCCTGAAGGACCTCAGATTTAACTTGTAAAATATTTACACTTGCAACATCGGAAAACTTGGCTATGAAGAATGCTGATTCTGTGGTTGCCACAGTGGGTTTCTCACAGCTGTTAGGTTTGGGATGAGCGTTTTAAGATTCCAAATTCCTTATATATTTCCCCCCCACCCCGCTTCTCTTTTGTATTCTCTTTCTCATGTTTGTTAATCGGAGGCATCTGAGGTGATACTATGGGATTTTTTTAATATCTCTTGTAATAGAGAGTAAGGACACTGAGGATCAATTAATAGGCTAAGTTAATGTTTGACCTGGGAGAAAGTAGGAACTGCATAAATAAGAATGAGTAGCAGATTTTAAATCTGTGATAAAGGTACAAGTCTTGTTAGTCTTGCTAATTCTGGCAAAGTAATTAACTTTTCTTGATAACTCCCGTATTTGATTCTCACTCTCAAATGACAAATAGTCTATAAGAAGAGAGATTAAAACAGTCACTTTGTTTAGACCAGCAAGGAAATTACCATTGCCTTTTCAGTGTGAATGTCCATCAGTTCGAACCCAAGTAGAGAGAAGAATTACTTAAAACTAAAGGACAGCACAGCACACAAGAGCAAGTAGATATTAACTGCCTATGAATACATCTGGCTTTGTTTAATGGAAGGTTTCTAGCCAAAACAGCAGTGAAGCTGTTGAACAGACTTAATTAGCAAAATGAGGGAAAATTAAGGTAAGTTCTTTTAAGAAAAGATTTGATAGGTTTAAGAAGGCATTGCCCTGGGATTTCAGGATACTGGAGTCTGCGGCCCAGGAGGTCTCTTACAGTTCTCTGGTCTTTACTGTGTTATGCCCTTGCAGTTTTTTACTCCTTTGCAAGACTTCAGTTGCATCCACTAATTTGTTTTACTTTTTTCTTTTTTCTTTTTTCTTTTTGTCTCATTTTGCCTTATGACTTGCAGTGATTCTGTATGCATACATTCATGCATGGTCTGTATATTACAACTAGATGATACTGTCTTAAGCCTTGAACAGAAGTAGCACTGCAGAGCTGCAGGCATTTACAAGGGGATGAGTTTTCTTTTGCAAGGGAAGAAGAGAGTGTTAGCCTGTGCTGCAAACTGCCCTGGATCAGATGTCACTCCACGCCACAGGCCTGTGCTCAGATTTCCTTCCCCACCTCACATGCCCACATGCATGCTTTTTATTTATTTTTTCTCCGTCCCTCCCAGTTAGCTCACTGAAGGTGATAACCATGGTGTGACAGTACACTGGATCTAAACTTTGTTGGGGGGGTGGCACACCATGGCACAGAATGGAAAGCAGAGACCTATTCTCATGGTTGATACAAATTTGTTCGAAGTATTTCTTTGGTTAACTTTGTGCTGGCAGGCTTAATGCCAGATCAGGTATCATCTTGTTCACTCCATTCTAATTTTATACTGGATCGGTTACCCTCCGTTCTCCTGCAGCTGGCATAAAAACAGAAAGGTGGCATGAACTCCGTATCTTTTTGATGTGAAACGTGCCCAAGGCTAAATCCAGATCAAACTGGCACTGCTAAGCAATCCAGTAGTGCAGAGGTCCTGTGCAGACGATCATGGGATCTAGGCTTGAGAAGGATATATATGAGCACAGAGAAGCAGTCCTATGAACATTGTGTGTGGGGAGGGGTACCTTGCTTTGTTCCCCCATCTCAGTAGGTGTACAGGGACGGTGGCAATCTAGTCCTTGGTGCTACTGGAGCTGTCTGCTACCTGTTTGCCACCTTTTTGCCTTAAATTGATCTGTTTTCTTTCCTTGCCCATCACAGAAATTTTGGAAACAACTTCAGTGTTTCTCAGCAATTGGGTCCAGCACTGCTGAAGCAATTTGTCTTGGCTCTGTGATGAGGTTTGATGCTTTGCTCTGGCATGTTTTTGCTCTGTTTTCTTTCCTTTGCCACTGCAGTGTAGGATACTTGTTTGTGTTGCAGACAGAAGAACACTTGAGGATGAACAGAGATTGTGGTGAGGAGGATGTTTTTAGTTCTACATCTACAAGTGAAGGAAGCTTGGATGTAAGTACTAACATGGCTTGTAGACGCTATTGCATTCCTATTAGACCCTGCAGTTTGAACTACTAGAAACCACTGCTCTTCCCTATGCTTAGCCAAGTAGAAGTAGAAATAGCATACTTCATAGCAGCCCTCTCGAATTAGTTGTCTGGGTGCACAATTCACACATCTGGGTGCAATGCATTATCTTCAAATAAAATTCTTGCTAGCTTCAGTATAAATAAGGTTTCTCTCAACGTTAAATTCTGAGCAGTTGTGAGCAAAAAGTGGTTTAATGAAAGAGGTAAATGTCCTCATTTGAATGGGACTCTAAGACAGTGACCATACTGCATGGAGCAAACATACGTTTTCCATGTCAGAGACATTTAATGGGGGCTTTTCTTTCTTAAAGCTATAAATCCACAGCTCTTATTTCTATCCCTTTACATGTCTTCTCTGTGCATGGCAGCATTCCAGCTGTTTCTTATGTAGCTTGGGGGTGGAGATTGGAGAGTACTTTTGTTTTGAATGCCAGGAATAGGAGGAGAGATTTTTGTTAGGCACTTCAGTAGGTTTTGGGGTATTAAAATCCTATGAATCAGATCTATAAAGGTTAAGTTCCTGACAGGTAGACCTGTAATCCAAATTACTTGGAATCAGGTATCTAATTAGAAACTGTGAATCCTAAATACTTTCAGAAGACTGTTCTGGTAGATTAGTGATCACAGTAAATGGGCTCCCTTTTTATTGCATTGTTTAATTACTTGGCTTTTTGTCATATTTTCAAAACTTGGAGAAGACAGTGTTGGTGACATGATAGAAGCCTGAAATGTGAGGCTTGACTCTGAATACCTCTTTCAGAAACAAATACTTGGAAGAGGAGTGCTGATCTGTAAAATGTGCAGCTCACTAGTCAGGGAGAAGAGTGCCAGAAAATTGTGAATAAATGAAGGAGGAGGAGGGAGATAGCAGAACCCAGATAAAAAGGGTCAAATAAAAGAAGTCAAAAGGTGAAAATAGATGGAGAAGTGATTGGCTGTGAGGTTAAAAAACACCCAACTTGGCAAATTTGTGAACGCTTCATAATGAAAGAATACAGAGATATGAAAGCTGCTTACGACACTAAAAATTCTGGTGATGCTACAAGGAAGAACAATATATTATTGAGAAAGCTCTATCAATATAAAGTTTTAATAGAAAGTGATATGGGTAGTTGAAATAAATGTACTAGATCAGAGTATGAAGAAAACCTTGACAAGGTCTACCAAAGTAAAATCTGCTTGTGGTTTGTCTTCAGTAGCGTTATACATTAAGCTCAATATCTTGATACCAAACTACTACTAGAGGAAGAAGAAGAGGGATTCCAGTGAGGATACGGAGGTAGTTCAGATACTCTGGACTGTCTTAACATTAGCGTGTTCAGAAGAGGAATGTCTCTTCATTTATTTTTTTAGGGAGTCTGATAGGGCAAGTCACAAAGACCTTTTTTTCTTTTAACACTGGTGAGAAAAGTTTTCAAAATTGTCTTGAGCATACAACTTTGTCTTTTAAAAGGGCAAGCACTTAAACTTAAGGTGCAAAGGAATCTTGGAGTAAGAGGTAAAGAAATGTCTCCTTTTTATTTAGTTACTTAGTTACATGAACATGTTCATGTCATATTTAAACTTTTTTTTTCTTTTTCCTCCTAAGAACAATTGATCTTCAAGAACAATGCAGCTATTGTTCAGTGTTTACTTCTTTCACTTTTGGCTTGACACTTGTTTGTACAAGCACTGATTCTGCTAGGACATAAGCATATATTTACATGAAGGTATTGAAGTCATTCCATTTAATTTGGTATTTTTCTATTAAAGCTTGCAGAAAATACACAGAATAAGTGTAACTGATTTGCTCAGTAGGACAGAAAGTCCATCCTAAAACTTGTCCTAACTAACTTTTATTAACTTAAGGAAAATAAAATTCAAGTGGAAGTTCCACTGAGCAGGGCAATTTGTAATTTTTATGTATGGTTTAGCAGTTCCTTAGGGCCTGGACTTTGAGATCCTTAGCTAGCCTGAGTAATTCTTTATTGTACTGATTGCTTCAAAGATAGTCTCACTGATGTATTTTGGTGGAGTTGAGTGTCCTTATTCACACTGAGTGGTATCTTATATAGCCCTAAATGTGAAATATACATTTAGAGCTCATTATACAGAAGAATTTTCACTGAAGTAAGATAGGACTTTTAGCAGAATGTCACCCAGTAGAAGCTTCCTCTGTTATAATTTCCGCAAGTCTCCTTTCTTTTGCCATTTTGGGTCATCTTCAAAGTATTTTGCATTGCTGCATTGGTATCGAAGCCAGAGTTTCAGATTTATTTGTGAAGGGAGAATAGTTTGGCGTTAACTTTCAGAGATTCTCTTCAGCATAGTGCAAGGAGATGGACTGGCTGGTTCAGTAAAGTCCTTCTTGTCTGTAAGGAAATGGGCAATTCAGTGAAGTACTGCTGAGGTAAGAGCATAACAAAGAATTTCACTGTGCGTAGCTTAAGTTCTTTTCTCAGTGTATGTGTCAGTGATCTGCACTGCATTGTAGAAAAGGTAATGATTCTGTCCTAGATATTTACTGATTGTTTGAAAACTGGGCAATATGAAGGAATGGTATAAAGCTGTAAGAAATAAGAGATTTTTGGCATTAATTCAAGCAAAAGTTGTTTGGGTTTTTTTTTAACCATCAAACCATCCTCAGTGGCATATTTATCTAAATATTATTGGAATTATTAATGCCTCTTAAAAATATTTAGGGTTGTTGATGGGGAAACAGATTTTTCAAAGTCCATATGGGAAAGTCAACACTTGTGCTGGAGGTGAAAAGACCTTTATTCACAATATCATGAAAATTTAAGGAGAAAACAGTATGAGGAATCTGTTAACGCCTTAAAGTGAATTAAAAATGCAAGAAAAGAATTTTCTTTGATAATCCCTAGTGCGCAACAGTTCGTTATAATGTATATCAGTAAACGATTTAACGGATGTGAAATCTAATGGGGTGTCATAGATGATGGAGAAATCTCTCCCTTTAATTCTGTATTGGTTTTGTGCTAAGCAGATGACCATATGTCCAGTGTAGCTTTTCACAAATCAAATGCTATTGAAATACATTCATAAGTATGAACATGACATACAAATAAAGTAGTTGAAAATTTCTGTACATTTAACCATATTCCTCTTTCTCTGTGCCAAAGACATAATCTCACAGCTGGAATTTAGAACAGCTAGGGAAAAAGGGGAGTTTAAGTCATCTCTGCCACTTGGTGTCACTGTCCTCAAATAAACAGCTGATCAAGCTGAAACCCAATATTTGGAACACAGTACTAAAATTAGCTGTTTTTATTTTGAGGGTCTTAGTGTTTTCATAAATCAAGAGTAAGAAAACACATCCCAAGTGCTGAATGACCTATATCTCCAATGTGGAATTTGTTTATGTAATAAATCAGCTTGGGAGAAAATATTTAAAAGTACAGCCAGGGACACTTATCAGAGGTTTTGAAACTTCAGTACAAGGTCTTACCACAGAATGTTTCTCCAGTTCAGGATAGGGTTGCAGCCTAGGGCTTCAGTGTTAGAAGATTTTCATCAGGACATGTTGGACAAACTATTGAAAATCTAGTCTTCGGTCTACATATAGATGTTATTCATAACTGAGAATCAGTGTATAAGGTAGACAGTCCAGTAGTTCCATGCTTAATGGAGCTATGTCACAGCCATTGTTTTATACGTTTGTGACCATGTGACCATATATACTATCTATATGCCTAAACTATCAGAACAAGTCAATATCATCTTGATCCCAAAAGATTAGCGGTATTTTTAGTGTATGTGTACGTTTTCTTTCTACATTTTAGTACATACACATGAAGCAAGGTCAGCTTTCAGAAGAGAAGTACTGTGCTAATGTTTGAAAAAGTCAATAGAACTCTGCCCATTACTGACTTTGGCAGTCACTTTTTAAATGCTGGAAACGGCTATTTTTCCCATGGAGATCTCATTAGAATATATCATTTACCGTTGCAGGACTTTGTTTACTATTGGTATGCTCTAACTGCTATGCCCTTCAAGATGGCATAGTTATACCATTAATGATGTAATTTACCAATCCAGGGGTGGCTGGGAGATGGATCAAGTACTGTTATGGAAAACTAAATGAAAATGTGACTTCTTTTCAACCATGTCCGGCCCCCGCTGATCAGTGCCATGTCCTCTGTCAAGGATTTCACCTCACATAGCCATGTACTATTTTAGGCAGTAGCAAAGCTGTAGCAATGAGAATTCTGTCTGTGTTATCTAAATGGAAGTGAATACTCAAATACTTTTAATATTTCAATATTTATGACAATCACTTTCACTTTAAATTTCTGTTTTTATGCTATTCTTGCTTCTTGGTATTCTAGCAATGTTTTAAGTGTTGGTTACGTATATTTGTTTGTACTTGCAGGACCAAATTCTGGGATGTCTCTATTGTCCCTTCTATGGGTAGAGCTATTTATATAAGTAGTCAAAGGCATAGCTTGTGATTTGGCTTTGAAACATTTTTGCTCAGTTTGGGCTTGTTTGCAAAATGCATAAGCCAGCAAAAGGGATGGGGAGAGTTCTCTAAATATTACAGCAGTCAGGTCTGTCCCCACCAGTCTTCTGTTAAAGGGTGTCTGTAAGTCAGTAGTCACGTGCCAGTGGATGACACTCAAGATGATAGCATAGTTATAAATGTTTTCAGTTGTGCAACTGTTTACATGTTTGGAAGGAAAAATAGATTTATTAAATACCAGATATCTCAGAATTAAGTTTGCCATCTCCTTGAGTTAGCTTTATTTTGATACCTTGTGATACTCTGAAAAAATTATTTAGTTGTTAGCTTTTCTTGGTGAGAAACTTGGTGAGTTGGCCAAAGCCAACTGGCTTGTGAGTGGCATTCAGAGAATTCAAACAGACGCCAAAGAGGAGAGTCATCAACTTTCTCCTTGTCTACTGAGGACAGGACAAGAAGTAATTGGCTTTATTTATGGCAGGGAAGATTTAACATAGATATTAGAGGAAAAAAATTCTGATTGTCTGGAGGTTTCACACTGGAGTAGGTTGTTAAAGAGACTGTGAAACCTGTATCATAACCTAATCTGTGCTGTAAAACCTCCAAAAATTTCTTTAGGATACGCTGCACATACTTGATTCTGCCTGGGAGCAGAGGGATGGATTAAGTAGACTATGGAGGTCCCCCTGTCAGCCAGAGTTGTGGCTGCTGAAGAGATGCATTTGCACCCGCTTCCCTTTGTGGTGTGCACTATGGGATATTCACTATCTTCATTCATATAAATTTATACATTTATATATTTAAAATAATATCTTTAGCTTTTTCTTACAATGTGTAGAAGCATGCTAGTGATAGCAGAAGGCAAGAGCTTAACACAGGGGGAGCCTGCCACCAAACTTCAAGTTCTTCCTCCAGAGAATGGTGTTACTAGACCTCTTCAAAGAAAAGGTCTTCAGAGTTAGTGTGCAGTATAGTTAAAAAAAAGCTTCTGGTTCTTAGAACAAGCTGAACTACATTGGCTCAAAAAAAAAAAAAAAAAAAAAAAAAAAAAGCCGGAGGCAGTTACCTGGAATGGAAAGTCTCAGCCAGTATGGTTAAAATTTCATAAAGTCGCAAACATTTGAAAACAGAATCTCTTAAAGAGAAGAGTCAGATGACCCTTTTATTGGCTGTGCTGCTTAGCTTAAGTACCACAGGACTGCCAGCTCCACACATTCAAAAATCATTTGTCAGCTCCCTCCCCCACCATGCAAGTGGCTTAACATCATTCAATTCAATAAGAAATTATTTAGAATGGGCTTCCCCTCCTCAGTTTTGTTTTTGAGCCTTACAGATTTGCACAGGTCGCATTTCTAAACTTCTTTTTTGCAACCATGAAGGCTTTATAAAACAACCCAAAAATTCTCATGTAATCGCTGGTTTCTAGAAGCTGCATCTTTAAAATAACTGCCCGATGCAGAATAAAATCATAAGGCTTAGCACAACGTGTTGTGTTCACCTGCTTGTCATAAATCAGATCGGGTAATAAGGAGAAAACAGTCACACCTTTGAAAGCTGGACCTCTATCGTTCTTCTCCCTTAGTTGCTACTTCTAAAGAAACATTTCAGGAAGTTCTGTTCCTCCAGTGGTTTTTGCAGGATATTTTGAAAAAAAATATTCTGTAGTAACATTCTGCAGTGAGCACTGAGGGAAATAGGCCAAGTCAAATGGAAGGGACTTGGGGAGCTGCATATCTTTGAAGGAAAATGGGCACAGCTGTGCCAGCTTTGAAATACTTGGCAACACAGGGTTTTAAATACCTGACAGTGTAGGCTTCTGTTGAACACCGGTTTTAAGCATCACAGAATAAAGTTTCCCGACTTTTGAAAATACTGAAATCAACACAGCAAGAGTTGCATGCTGAACTCTGACCTTCTCTGAGGCTGGTACCTGCCTCTACTCCAGAGTAAAATCTTGAGCCACCTTTGGATTTTAGACATTTAAAGCTTTTTCTCTAAAGGTTTACCACCATTAGCCAGAACATCAGAGCACCAAGTTTAGGTCCCTTCTGTTCCTTCAGAGATACCAGCCAATCTTCTATCTCTCAGGACCATTACTGAGAGAATTATTTCCTTCTTTGCAATGAAAACCAAAATACTCACTGGGCTAGGGAATGCCTGGAACAAAGCTGTGAGATACTCTTGATGTGGGAAGAGCCCTTTTGTAAAGATACCGAAATATTCAGTGACAGAGAGAGAGAGAGAGAGAGTGCGCAAGAGCAAGCTTCACTCTTCTGACCATTAATGAAAAAACTTAAGTCTGGTGGCAGCTCTGGGTTCTAGTCCTGGCACCGGGGATGTTTTTATATGTTTTATGCTAAGCAGACACTAGATCCAGTACATAAATAGTCACTGAAGCTAGAACTAGAAAAGCCAAATGTTCCCTGCTCAGATGAGCAACCTAATCTCATTTCCAAATAATTGTGTGTGATCCCTCTTCCTCTCTCTAGCTAAACACGTATTCATGTGTTTGAACAGAGAATAATCTCGGACTGCCTCTGAGAGAAGGAAATCTGTTTCCCCTCAACTAGAAGAGAGGATTGAGCCTGGATTGCCCATATTTTTAGTGAATCATTGAACTTGTGGATAGTGGGGGTAAACAAAATGGGGGAGAAATGCTGCAGCTTCCAGCAGTTAGGTTTTGTGTGGAGCCAGGTGTCTTACGTGTGCTTTGAGCTCATCTATTGGATTAAGCCCCTTGGCTGATGAAGACAGAGATTTTCCAACTTTATGCATCCTAATGGAGTTTAGGAGTTTAGGCAAGAGGTTAGGAACATAGTTTCTCAGCGGTTTCAAGCTCAGCATGCCCAGAAGCAGAAATCAGGCACCAAAATGGGAGTAAGCACATCATAAAGGTCAGGCTTATTGAAGGAAGAGCCCAAAGAGGTGTGTCTTGGGGAGGCCCAGGCTACCAAGAGCGCTGTAAGTTAGCCTTGCCACCTGTGTGAGGCAATTCTGCTCCCAGACCTGGGCTCCGTGGTGTTGTCTGTGGATGTACCAAGCTGGGCTGGCATAAGTTGGCTCATATATCTCCCTTGTATGTTTAATTAAGACCTGGTAACACACCCTTAACCACCCAAATCCTTTTATGTCTGATTCATCTTTTGCTACTGATTTCACTGAAAAGTTCTGAAGTTAACTCACTGAAAAAAAAAAAAAAAAGAATAAAGCAGCAGCTAATAACACCAATGTCTTTTAATTTGCATTAATAAAAGGACATTTAAAAAAAAAACAAAGACAAACTTAAATTCCATTGAGATTTTTCTAGTGACATCTCAACCACTCACGCTTTGCTTCCTTGGTATTTAATATTACTAGAGCCCCTTAATAGTGTATAATAGCCATATAATTCATATTTGGTTATAATTTATTCAGCATATTGTTCTCAGTGTAACTGGCAAGCATGCAGTGGTATTGAAGATACCACCTTTAAATAAAAGTTTATCCTTGGATCAGGTTTTTCTGCAACTGAATAAGCAAAGATGTAGTTACTTGGAAAGGGATTTCACATATTTCTGTGTATATAAAATGCTCTTTGTGTTTAAGTTTGGGACGGTCTGGGAATGAGTCAGGGAATTAATTCCATTGCGAAGCACATTTCTGTTTGATTTAATGATGGATATCCAAAATATTTCTTCTAAAGCTTTCCAAATGTTACTACTGTAATGAAAGGATTAGTGTGTATTTATGCCAATGCCCTTTACTGGATGAAATCAGAAATGGTTAATTGTATGTCATGGACTCCATGTTGCTTGTGTACAATGGAAATTTTTTTTCAGACAGTAGCGCCTGTTTTTGTAGTGGCGTAATCTGAATCACATTTAACCACAGATTTATTATATTACTCTAAAACATTCTATTAGCATATATAGATTTTTAGATACAGTAAACATTTTCAACACTGGTTATGGTATAAATTCTTTCCCTTGCAAAGAATTTCTGAGGCATGAGCACTAACAGGATTTGGTTCTCTTCCAGCCTCTTCTGTGGACAGTGAAGACTCGATTTCATTAAAAGTAGTGGCAAACAATAACATTTCTTTTAATTAGATGATCTCATGATTTCCACACGTTTGTTCTGTGCATTATTGTTCGCTGGCAGAAATGAGCTACTTGGTAGCGTGTGAAACCATATGTCTCAATAACATCTTATGGTAGGTAAGGAAGGATTTGCAAAACAACATTTGCTGACAGGGCACAATATATTTTACTTTGATGGAGAAGTTTTCCTAAGTGAACTTTATGGCTTAGTTCTCTCATGTAAAGTTGAACTTACATAAACCTTAGCAGGCCTTACAGGTCTCCCTTTAACTCAAACAGGAGTTGTGTATATGAAGCAAAGACTGGATAGCGCTGTCTTTGCCACTCACATGGCCTTTGCTGCAAAAAGAGACCTTCCAATGCATGTAGTATGTTGTTTCACATTTTTTTGTGCAACATCAGGCAGTTCTGCTCTTTCAAAATGTATTTTTTCCTAGTTATTTACGCTTTTGCGTTCACGCTTTTAAGCAGTTCTCAAAATACTCATGGAAGCTAAGGAAAGTACTTCTGCTTTTAGAAATGGTCAATGGGAAGGCCAGAAGAAAAGCAAATGGGTCAAGGCAAGTAGCAAGATGTAGCCATGGAGCGCTCTTAAATAGAGAACTAGCTGGAGACACTGGGGTTAGGCCCATGGACTCTTTCGGGGTCATACCAAGCACCTCCTTAAGGGTTTGATTGCTTCAGTGCCTTGGTGCCATGGTGAGAGAACCAGAGGGAACTGATGTCTAGGACCTGCGTGTGCAGGCGCTCTGTCAAGCATACTGACATAGCTAGATGGAGAGATTAGCATTAGATTTATGACTGTCAAAAAGTTAGGGTTTTTTGTTTTGTTTTGTTTTTTGTTCCCTCCCCCCGATTACGATGTTTTCTTCTTTCCACCCCAGCAAATGTTCAGGTACATGTCTTAATTTTGATCTCTCCCAGCCTCAGCACAGAGATGATGTAATTTCATTGAATCTAAATGGAGCTTGTCCTGATTTACAGCTGTTTGCATATGAGAAGAGTCAGGCCAACAAAGTGCTCTGTGGAGGTTTGACTTGTAAAAACCTAATGGCAGTGGATTTGACAGAAGGTGGGGGGAGAAGAAACATTTAAGACTATTTATTAATCAACAGCAGCGAGGCTTTTCTTGCCTTGATTCTGGCAAACGTACAGATGAGAGATACTATGCAGAGCCTGTTTCTGTACAAACAGAGAAAGCCCTTCAAATGCAAACATTTGAGCAGCTGGCATGGGATTATTAGTGCAGCAGCAGCAGGAGGGGGGTAATAGCAGATAGTGGCGCCGTCTAAATTTAACAAACGTTAAACAAGGTCCTTGTTCTAGTTTAAGGGTTACAGGTCAGAAAGACAATATCAACTAAAAATATTGGCTATTGTAAAGGTCAGTCAAAGTCATTAATTAGTATTTAATTAAAAGTAACTCTCCTTTCCTAAGTCTTCCCTCCCCCTACCCCAAAAATATTCTATGTAACCTGTCTGAATGAAAGAAAAAAAAGTTTATTTTGTGTCTATACAAACAGAGCACTTTAACACTTCTTAATGTTTTGCTTTTGATTGTGAACTGTCTTAATATATTGTTCTACTTTTAATTTCCTGCAGCTGAGTATTAAATCAAATGAACGTATCATGCCAAGAATGAAAGCAGTTACAGTCTGTTAACTTTGTAGTCATTTGTTCATATGCTGTTTAACATCATCTGGGGTGGAGGGGCTTTGGGGGAGTTTTTAGGTGGTGGGGGGGGTGTTGTTGTTTGGTTGTTTTTTTTTTAATCCCTCTTCTAACAGCCAGATTATACACTGGTATGTGTGATCGTGTGTTGAGTTTTTCAGATTGTTGTTTTTAACTTGTGTTTTGATCGCACTTAAAACAGCTCTTTGCTTGTTGGTTATGATCTGATTCACCCGTGTTTTTCCTTCATTTCTTTAACAGTACATTTTAAAGCATCAGTATCTGGAGCCAATTCCTACCTTTAAAAAAAATCAGAGCTGTGCTTTCAGTGCTGGCATTGTTATGATTTTCACCGAGTTTGAAAGTATACTGAAGAAAAAGACATCTTGGAGAAACGACAGAGGCACTATAGTTTAGAGTACGTTGTTACTGTCTTTTGGCATAGTAAAATTTGAGTGACCACTGGAGACTTGATGCAGAACTCACTAGAGCCAATGGAAAAATTCCTGTTGGTTTCAGCTAGCTTTAGACCATGTCCTTTATGAGCTGTTAGCCATTACCTGCACTAGGTCATTTTAAAATCATTCTTTCTTGTGCTTCTTTAAGGTTCACTTTTGTATGGACAAGGACTTTTTGGCACTTCTGCTGTCAACTTTGAAAATGTAAGAACTTGGTTCCTTTTTGATGGACAGTTGACACAGATGAACCCCTTGAAGTTGCTTAATTTACAGAGCATTTGCCCATTGGGGAGGAAAAAAAACCCAAAAGTAAACATGTTAAGTCTTGCCGAAGATGAATTGCAAACAGTGGGAAAGCAAGGAGTGGCTTTCACTGACCAATGCTTTGTTGGAAAGGCAAATTTTTCTTTGTTATCTGAAGTAGTATATATCCAGAGAAGTCAGCTGAATTCTCATCACTGTTTCCACTGTTTGAGATGTAGTTGTCTTAGTTCCAGTGAAAGTCCAAGTGTAGATACCTGTTGTATCTATTCCCATGGCTTTTAACTTCAGCGTCAGTTAAATTTATAGCTTAGCTTGGAAAGTTTCTTCCACAGCTCCTTAATGGGGAGTGCACCCCAAAGGTTCGGAAGGCTTCAATCAGCATGAATAAATAAATCGGAGAACTGTGATTCCTTAGTATTTCGCACTGAATTCACAAAGGAAACAAAGCTGTACATAGTGAGAAAATTGGTCCCCTAAAAATAACAGGCATTCACAAGTCAGGCTCTGGTTTCCTAAGGATATCTTACTAATTTTTTTAGACTTGGAGAAGTTTAGTTGCATATAGGATATTGCAGAGGAAGATGAAAGATGTGAAATGTTGCGCACACAAAGTGAGAAAAGACTAAAGTGCTTGAGCTCCATCACACTTGTACTTCCAGTCACTCTGTAGTGAGTGTCCTGTATTCTAACTTGACTTTTATTTAGAGAGAGGGCTGGCCTAGACAAAGCCACAGTTAAAATTACAGTAATGAGTGTTCACAGTATAAAAGATCAAAGTTGTTTGAAATAATGTTTGATTGTAGTTCCAAGCAATTCAAAGTGGGATCTGCTGCTTCATTCTTAACTTGCTCTTCTGTGCCCAGTTACTGCACTTGCATGATTTTTGCCTGCATGTTCTGAATGTTGTTTGTCCTCCAGCGGGGACTGCTTACAGGACGGGGGGAAGCGAGAGATCTGAATCTCTTATTTTTGCAAGATTCAGATTATAAAAATGAATTTGCTCATGATTTCTTCAGTTTATAAGCACATGGTATTTTCTACCCAAACTTTTAATCTCCTTTAATGGGACAAGTACTTTCTATAGGTGCAGGGATGGGCCACACCTGGATATGCTCTATCTGTTGTCCAACAGAGGAGTGTTGTCTTTAAACCTTTTCTTCACCACTTCACTCTTTTATCCTGACCACTGATGTTGATTGGAGACCAAATAGCCAACTGCTATAAAACAAAGCCATTACTTGTACATCAGGCTATGAGCATGATGCTGTGTAAATGTGTCATTTGTTTTTTGTCTTCTGCTGAAAGCTGTAATATCTACTAAAAGTTTTGATCTGCTTCAATGGCAACATTTGCTGCCAGAAATTCTCAGCATGAAAAACTGTGGATACCATTTGGAGGCTGGTTAAGGCTCCTTTAGGGTTTAAGACTCAGCATGTTGTACTCTGTGTATAAGTATGTGTGTGTGCGTGTGTGTGTACACACACGCACACACACATTTGAAAGAGCTAATGGAAACAGGATAATTCCCAGCTGTTGACTTCTGATTCATGTTGTTAGGATTCTCTTAGTGTGGAGTTGTTGACGCTGACTCTGTAATTAGCGTTTGTGTTAAGATTTGCACTAATTCCAGAGTTCAGGAACTGATTTGTTCTTCTAATTTGAGATTTAAAATCTTCATATTTTTAAAGTTCATTGTTTTTCAGTAACATTTTTGGCAGTTTTATCATTTAAAAAAACTGTAAAGCTTCCTTTTTGAAATTTTGCCCTGACAATTGGATGATTTTATTTGTCTCCCTCTAGCTAAACACCTACAGTCACCATAGACTTCAAAAGGAAAAGTGGTTGCACAACTTCATTCTGACTTAATGAAGTATTTGTGTGGGAATTATACTGTAAGGACTGGAGACCAGTTCCCTTAGCGTGAACAAATGAGAGAAACTTCTTTGACTTTAGAGAAGTTTTGCAGGTATCAGTGAAGATTGGCCTGTGAGTTTCATTTAAGATTTTCTCCGTTCATCTTCATCTGTAATATTTTTACTAAGAGAACTAGAGATTTTTGGGGGCCAAAAGTCTTAAGTATCAGAAAGTCACTGAAAGGTGATGCGAATTAATTATCTAATGGTTTTTGCCACTGGAAAATCCCTCAAAGAGAACACCTTCATTTAAATGGAGAGGAGACACTTTCATTTTACTAGAATAAAAATTCTTTTGGTAAAAATTTGAAATTGTCTTTTTCAAAACCAAACAAATACACAAAAAGCCCTGTGTCTGGAATTATAACGCTAATATATTTGGTCTCCATAAAACTTGGCTATGCAGGCATTAGAGCAGATATATTTAAAATCGTGTTTTAAGCAAAGTTTCCATTGCCTCCTCCAGTATAAATTGGCATATTTACAATGAAAATACGTTGAAGATGAGCTACTATAGTGACCTGATAGTTCCTATATGTAAAAATAATTGATTGCAGTAATTTTTCAAAATATTTTGAATTTCAGAAGGACATATATTGCAAATATGGCAACTCATATCTCCTGTGAACCAGTCACATTAACTTATAGATTTAAGAGAACTACCAAGCCTAGAGAAAGTAACCTCTTATTGCAATGATTAATTCAGTTTGCTCAAGACCTCTGATCATTTTTGTCATTGTTTATGATTGATGAATGCTTAAAACCATTGGAAATTAAGAAAATGTCTATTTTGCTGTTGTGGGTCTTTGACCTTTTGAACTCCCCATTTCCTGAAGTCTATTGCCAGACCACTAATAACAGAGACTGATTCTTTTTATTATTATTATTGCTTGTTTTAGTTGTTCAACACTACTTGGTTGAGCTGATCTGTTTTCACATAGTGTAAGGAGAAACCAACCTTTTCAGACTTGATAAAAATTTGGCTTTTTCCGTCTTCACTCTTCCAAGACTGCTCACACTAGATTTACTAATGGTCTTCTCATAGCCTCTTTTCAAATGTTCTTTCCTTCTTGTTATCGTTCTGGCTTGATATTTTTTCTGTCTTCTTTCTATAGTGGACTTGAACTGAATTTTGGAGTCAGTGCTGATTTTTCTCTATAATTCTCTGCCTTCTGCTTCAGTTTCTCTAAAATGTTCTTCACCTCTCCATTAGGGTCTGTCATTGGATCTTAGGCCTCTCTCGTGGTTGGTTTTAAGATGTTTCTTTGGCATTTTCTTCCCTTCTGCCTCATTTCATGTCTTTGTATTAGAAGTCCTAAAACATAGTTACTACACCTTCATAAATCCATATATTCATCCCCTTCTCCTTTGCTTTCAGCCCTGAATCTTTACCAGTTTAAGTTCTGTTCATATGACTCTTTTTTTTTCTCCACCATCTTCATGTCAACAGCTCTTCATTGTGTCAACACTGACATTAACCAATTTTCTGGTCTAACATACAGGCAATCCCTGAGTTTTCTTGTGGAATACAGTTTCTCTTCTGCACAGTGCCATCTCCTTCATTCATTGTTTCTTCTCCAGGACATGAGCCGGTGGTCTATCATCTCACTTACTGAAGTCATCTGCTTTTTGCTTTGCCCCATTCTGGTCTTTTGATATTTCCAGGTAACTTCCATCTTTAAATTTCTGGAAAGACTTCCACTCTTTGCCTGTATCTGGTGAACATACCCATTTCATTATTTTCTGTAATCACTGTTTTTGTTTCTATCCTCATTTCTTCCTACAGTCTTTCCTAATTCTCTTCTCCTTTTGCACCACTTCGACAGATATTCGAAAGAGACAATTAGTGTTTTCCACAGTTTTTTTTCTATTTCCTGTTATAATTCATCAGACTCCCTCCATGTTTCTCATTACAAGCCCATCTACCATCCCCATTTGATGAAGCATTTCACCATGAAAAGATGAGCCTTTTCTTGTCTTTATGAATTAACTCCTCTGTTTTTTTGTTTGTTTGTTTGGCATGGTAGAGGACAAATTTTTTTCTTATTGTGATGCATCTATTACACTGTCAGGTAACGATAGGCATATTTAGCATACACGTGTGTGGCTCTTCAAAAGATAATAAGTAATGCGAATGACTGAATTTGATGGCTGACTTTTTTTTCAGCTGTTCCATTTTGAGAACTTGTTGAATTTAATCTTTTTTCTCCATATTGCCTTTATGTGTTTGTATTTTTTGACAAATATGAAAATGTATCTTGAAAATATGCTTTGATGAATTTTGACTATTTTCTGTGACAGAAAGAGTTGGACTTGTGGAAGAATAGTTTTTAGCAATCTAACCAGAAAGATGTAAATCAGCCCTGAGAGGGTTCATTTTATACATAAATTGATTCTGATATTTTTCCAGAGTGATATTAAAAGGAGGAGGGGAAAAAAAAAAAAAGAACATTTGAGTAAATGAGACACAGAGGTGTCCTCACACACCTCTGAAAGGCAAGATCAATCATTTCACACTGTATGAAATACAAACAACCCTGTTGCCAAGCGCCCATCAGCCTTCCAAGGTGTCGCCTGCACTTCGGCTTGACTTTGGAATTCATACTCAGGGTCTGTTTACAGCCTGCACAGCCTCCCACCAGAGGGCTGGGCAATAAAATTTACATTAAACTACTAAGGAGAATAGAAAATATCCAATTCAGGAGTGCATCTTAATCTTCATCTTACTGGTGGTTTTGTCTCAGAAGATTTTATGTATCCAAAATATAATCAAGAATATTTGCATTTTAAAGATTTTTAAAATGCCTCTGTGATCCAAAAAAAAAAAAAAAAAAAAAAGCATATTTTGTGCACTGTCCTTTAGCTTATAGTATAAGGGGCATAGGACCAGACGGGCATGAAGGAATTTGGCATTTTCTAGGAGTATGAGCATAAAAGTTTCTGTGATTTCTCTGTGATGTCTCTGTCACTTTAATCTTCATGTGGCATTTTATGTGATTGGAGGTGTATGTAATTTTTAAAAAGCATGGGAATTTCACTATATCTGTCCGCGAGGACATCTTGTAATGCATGCACACTGGAACTTGTGGCTATTTCATAGATGTCATTAGATTTATACCCAGGTAGAAATACCTTTCAGTAGCTATGTTTCATAGGTTTTGATCTGTATTTTTGGAAGCTGAGAATCTAGTAGAAGGCAGGTATGTGTATTTCATATGTGGAACATGAAGTGGAAAATATATCAGCTTGTGTGGTTATGACCTGATTTTTGCAGGGGGAGCAACCTAAGTTTCTTTTATTTATGGCTAGTGAGCTTCAGGTTTCAACAAGTTTTTCATCCTTTTCAGGACATGCAGTGTGACGGAAGTGGAACAAATTATGAAAGAAAGATTTGCAGCAAGTGCGTTTTTCCTGAATTAAGCTGAGATTGACTTGTCAGTGCTAACAGTTCTGAACCAAAGAAGATATGTTTCTTTGCCTTTGACCAAGTTCCTCAGCTGTGATTCACAGGGTCCGTAGGGTATGTGCTTGCAGGCTGCTTCAATGACTTATGTGTCCAGGTTGATAATAGAAGACTTGCATGTGTTATGTGTGCCTGCCAAGCACTGATTTGCAGGGGATGAGAAGGGAAGTGAAGTCCTAAAAGGACTCTAGTTTTCCCATTAGCACCAGCCAGCATGGCGCGTGCTCCCACCTTCTGAGGTTCAGCTGAGACATGGCTCAGCCTTCTTTCCCTCTGTCCCACCACTTAGAAAGGCTAGTGTCTACCCTCTGCTATCAAAAAAGGCTACTTTTGCCTTCTGTTGGGATACATTTTTTTTTTTGACTATGAATTTATTAGAAACACGCAGTTATTTAAGAAGAAGAGATGATAAAAGCCCACAGAGATGTCAGTCAAGTTAGCTTTTCTTCCCTTGTATGTGTGTATTGCTGTGATGGAAAAATATCACTGAGTACCTTTCCTTTGATGCCATGACTGTTCTCTTCATTCTACCAGGCAGATTTCCTCAGATGAAGTCTTGCTGTTCTTGGCAAAGGAATGATTTTGGGTAGCGGTAATGGACAAAAGTTTTCTCAAGCACAAAGTGTAGTGTGACTTGGGGAAAAACCTGGAGAGTGAAACATGGAGATAGGAGAAGTTATTTAGAGTAAATATATTGAATTTTAAATCACCAGAGGCTTTTAAGTACAGTTTTCAAATGGCAGACTAAGTGGTTAGGATTTTTTAATTCCAGATATTTCTATTTTCAACCTTACTCCAGCAAAACCTACGATTCTGAAGGGATTGAGGAATCACATCTGTCATAAAATTCTGAAAAAATATAACTGATGTGGCAATCTTTGTGAGGTGCTTGACTATTACATAAATATTCTTGAATTTATAGATCTGTATTCCACTGCTTTGTGTGCCATAGTAGTTAATTCATCTTTGGAGAACTGAGAATAAGTTTGTGATCTCAGACAGGTTGAGTACTCAGAGAGGTGGCACTAGTAGGTCACATTGATATTAGCAGTTAGGCTTGATTTTACTGTATCTGATTCTTTATATTTGTATGAATTTACGAACATGTGCGTGTTCAGCTGGAATGCATGTATTCCCAATACGTGTCTCCTAATCTACTAAAGAATGGAGTGCAAGGTCCTACTCCTAAATATGAAAATCAAGGATTGGATTGCTCATAAAAAAAATGAACTTATTTGTAACTTTTTTCCCCATATTCATTCAATGCCCATCTAATTTCTAAATGGGAAAGGAGTTTAGAGGATTGCTTCATACAGAAAAAGTATAGCAAAAAACAAGATTCTTGGAAGGGCTCTCTGGTTGGAGAGGCTCTGTTCTCAGTGCAGTGCATGGGGCTTGTGCTAATACCCACACTTATTCCCGACTTAGTAATTCACAAACTGTGTACTCTTGAGACCCTCAGTGTGATTCTCCCTCAGTCTGATTGGCTTTGAAAGCTTTTCTCCTGGAGCTCATCTTTTCTAGTTCCTCCTCTTTGGATGGTTTTTCTTGCAATTTTTATATCATGAAAGACAGTGGACCACACAGGCAGTGCAAAGTGAGCAGAAATGAGTTGGAAACCAAGGCTGCACTCCTAGCTGCAGAGACGGCTTAGATGTTTTGCATCCAAGGTTAGGACAAGAAGTAATCAGATAAACTTCTAGGAAGGGTAATTATACTTAAGGCACAGGGAACAATCTTCTAATGATAAGGACAGTTAAGCAATCGAACAGGATAACTGTGGATGGTGAGGAACTGTTTGGTAGGAAGCCTTAAGTAACCTCTGAAGGGAAAGGTTTATTATGCTACTTCAGTGCAGGGAGATAAAGTAGGTGACTTCAAAAAGGAGGTTACCTGCCTCATACCTGGCACTGCTAGGATTTTTGTGGTCAGCAAACTCAGTACTAAAATGAAAGGAATATGGTCAGGGTGAGGGAGAGCTTGCAGAGACACAGGGGAGAGAACATTTTCAGGCATTTCTAATTTTAGCCGGGTATGTTCTGGTGTTCACCAAATGAGCCCTGACCACAAGATTTGAAATTGCTAGTTAGATACGAAAATAGACTTATAAAAGGATAGGGTTGTAGTTGTATACACTTCAAAACATAACTCAAAGCTTTTAGAGTAAAGCTTTGAAAACCTACTTGGTCAGACATAAAATCAACATGGTATTGACTGTAGGAGTTACTATTGCAGAAATGCAACAGTTGCCTTTCTCTTTTAATACTGTGGTGAGTGATCAGATTATTTCCTACCAACAGCAAAAGGGAATGAGATAATAAACCAATCTAAAGTTAAGGTGTAAGTGCTAAATACCTTCCTCTCTGCCCCCCCCATCTGTAGAGCAGAAAAAAATTAACTTTTTTTCTTCTTCTCTGACTGCTGACTGGATGCAAGTACTGTAATGTTAATCCCAAGTGCTTCAGGAATTACAAAAACCAAACTGCATTCAACGTGGCCCGTTAAAAAGGAAAATCTGAATAGTCACAATTAGAGTTTTGGTTTTTTTGTTTTTTTAATCTATGTCTCCAAGTGGTCTCATAACTACAGTATTATGCTTTGGTTTTGGTTTGCTTAAATTAATTCAATTTTGATGTTGTCAGTTTTAATACTAGTACAAGGGATTTCAGTATCATGTCAAGGAGAGCAGCCTCCAACTTCAGTTTGTGCAGTAGCTCTGACAACCTTTCTGGCATTTTAAATGGCCAGTTGTAATCAGTTATGCTGTTATTCAGCCAATCAATAAGAGTTTGCATGAATGGCGTTGAAATTTCCAACAGGGATAAATTATCCTGCTGTCACTGGGTAGATGGATTTGTCTGCCTGCTTCAGGTCTTACCTTTCCTATTTATTCATGGTCCACTTGCACAAAAATTAATCCCCTTCAGACATCATATTTTTATTATTATTTTTGTCTCTGTTTTGGAAAAAAGAAAAAGCCTTACTTTTTGCTGATACATCTGATACTTCGAGTGCTTAAAAACAACTCAGCTGATTACTTTGATTTAAAAACTTCTCAGAAGGAAATTGCATAACAAGACAGAGAGCTCAAATATGTAGGTTTTGGCAAAGAGCTGCGGAAGAAAGGCCTGGCTGTAGCAACCTCGCAAGGAAAGAACTTGACATTTTGAAAAATTTTTATTGACCAGTGTGGACAGGGAATGGGAAGTCAAATCACTCTCACAGGCAAGCTGCAGTCTCTTCCTTGCTGACCTTTAAATGACACTTAGTGTCACCAGAAAGTCAAGGAAATTCCAATAACAGGGCTTTGGGGAAGAGAGTTACATATGAGGGATATCTTTTGAAAACAAACATAGCTAACTTCCACTTTTATGCATATCTCACAACAGCACAGTTATACTTTTGGTAGAAAAATCTTATATTGTTTTATTAATATGATTAAGATTTTCAAAAGTATTCATAATAGGTTCTGTTCATCCTTTAAAAAGTGAGTAGTTTATAAAAGACATTTTATAATTGTGTTCTAAGCTGATGACGTTGGAGCATGGACTAGTCTCTGTTTTAGACTCACAGTCTAACTTCCAGTGAGTTCAGTGGGATCTGTGCTTTGGTGGTCTTGCGAAAAGTAGACTTTTGAACGTCTTTTGAAAATGGGACTGATCTACCTAAGTTACTAGATCACTCTAAGCCTTTATGCTTCTGTGTTTTCAACAGTCTTTGGGAGGGCGGTGTGTGGGGGGGAAAGTCTTTGAAAGCTAGATCTCAGCTAGAAGAACAAGTAGGAAGAAAAAAAAAGAAAATAGTCTGCTTATTCCCAAAAGAAAGCACCTTGTGCGTTAGAAAAAAAAGTCCCTTACACTTCTGAAGGGGAGGGAAAAACCTGGATGGCAAGTGTAACACTGCACGCTGGATCCATGAAACCTGGTGGCACCATAAAGTAGATACTGCAGCTGGTGCTTGTTTGCCTTCCAACATGTCCTTCATAGAGCTGAAAGGGGCTTCAGTCCAGTGTTGTAGTTCAGTACACATTCGGTGCTCTTGCTCAGCTAGAGCCTAACTTCACTGCTGACCGGTGCTGCTGCGGGTCCTTCTCTGGAGTTGCGTCTGTGTTGGTGCTGGGTTCGCTTTGGCTGAGTTCAGGAAAAAGGAGGAAACTGTTTCCTCTTTCTTGATCATTTGCATTGTTTAATTGTTGTTTGAATTGCCAGCAGAGTACTCTGGCAGCAGTGGTCTAGCAAAGTCTATGATTTTAAAAGTTGGGAGACATTTTAAAATGCTCTTTATGCAGTTCATTGGCTTCTACAGTGTAGTGCAGTTGCAAACACGCAAAGGTTGTAGGAACTAAATTTGGCTGTACACAGAACATTCATTCTAATCAGTTAGCAAATGAAACAGAGGGTAAGGGCTGACTTTTTCAAACAGCTATATTGGCTGCAGTACTTGAGCTTGATTTTCCTCTCACTTATGCTGCTATAATTTGAGTAATCCAACTGAAATCAGTTTGTTGATAACAAATTAAAACAAGAAAAAATGAGAGACGTGTTGGGCAAATGCTGTGTGCAGGTCAGCTCCCTGCAAGTCTGCATAATGAACATTGTGTGCTCTTAATAGTTGCCTAGCTAACCTGTCTGAAAAGTAAACTCCGGAAATCCAGTGGTCTGGAAAGAAGTTGCTCTGCATTTAATGCAACTTAAGAAATTTAAAAGCTGGGTGGGGGCTGTCCTTCTGGGTCAGGTTTACAACAATGCACAGGTCCTGCCAAAAGCACTTGTGTCAATGGTTCGTGTCCAAGAGTATTTTTCCCTCAAAGCTAATGAAAAGGACTGCACACATGGGAGAATTTGAAGGTCTGCATCTAGTTTGATAAAGCTGCCATTGCTGAGCAATGGAGTTTTCAAAGCCTCTTCGGTATTGTCCTGATGCCATTCCCCTGGAAGCTATAGTGAGTTTTTATTTCAGGAAAGAGTCTTAACAGGAGCATTTTTGAAACGCTTACTCAGACAATAATGGGCTTTATATGAAAGATGAGACTTGGAAAAGAAAACATTGATGAATATCCAAGGCTCTTATTTTTTCCTCTGCAAAAGCCTTTTTATTATAGACTATTTACAGTTTCATGTTAGTGTTACATTTTTTCCTGTGCTGCCTTCTGTGAAATCCAAGCTTAAAAAAAAAAGTCTAAAATGTTTAGTCATTCATCACTGTATTCCTTCAGTGACCTATTCCCTGAAAAAGGCTTCTGATAGCTCTTCAGCCACAAGACCATGAGGTGGGATCGAATGGGCTATCTGCCTAAAACTGGATACTTCCTCTGTTCCTATCAGTACCCTGTATTTGTAGTGCTGGGAGTGAAGACTTAGGGTTTAGTAGTAATAGTAGTAATCTGTAAATCTAGTAACAGAATTTCTCAACCTTTGATGCAGTAAAGAAAATCAAAGAATTAAAACAGTCACAAATGCATAGCCTGTAGAATGCACTTTAAAATGATTTTATTCAGTCCTCCTATATGTGTGTGGAAAAAAGGAGACTCCTTTATATTTCACCTTCTGAATGCTGTCATTTCCTTATGAGTAAATGCAGTTTACTTTATAGAACCGGATATGACACGCAGCAAGATGGACCTAGAAATTCTGAGGGTTATAGATCATTGTTTTTTCCACTGTCCACAGTGGAGAGAAACAAGAAAAGAGCATATTTTTTTCCAAGATTCAAACCCCACCTTCCAGTTCAAGGTTTTTTTGTTCATTTGCTAGAAAGGTGAAGAAACTATCAATGCTATTCAGTTCAGAGAAATTAGTGGTGAAAAAGAAGTGGTAACTACTGTTCTAATCCTTCAGTGAAACTATACAGAGAAGGCTGGTACTATCTGCTGTTTGTGCTAAATTCACTATTCCAGGATGAAGTCTCCTGTGCCGTGTGCAACATAAAAGCTGACAGAAGAATCTGGCTCATCCAGGGTCCTAGTTTTAAGTCAGCGTTAACATCGTATGCATGGTAGATGAAGGACAAGACACAAGCAGGTTGCCATCTACATTTAGCATTTTCAGTTGCTTTCGCAGGTATCTACAGCATGTCAAACTTTACCTGTCTGATGAATAGCTTTTTGCATTGCTGTATTTTTTAGCTCCTTATACTTCATTAGTACTTTTGCAACTATCCTAAAATTAAGTGAATTGTCTTTTCAAGCCTGCTGCCCCATGTTTTCAAATATTACCTCAGATTTTTCTTGACAGTTATAGAAAGGAAATATGCTGTTTCATGTTTTCTGATATCCACCACAGTAATGAGGGAGCCGTACCACTGAGACAGAGCATTTCCCAGGCACCATATTACTGCTATGTCTGTGTTTTGTATATCCTACGTTCTGCTTTTAATGCCTGTGTGTATTCTTTTTGTGTGTGCGCTGTTTTGTCAAGACGTTCTAATTACTGTGAGAACTATTGCTTGAAGTGTAAAATTAGCGCTGGTGCAAAGTACCGGAATGGCAGCTGTGAAAAACACAGTTCACTCTTCACAAATAGGAAAAAGCAGACACAGCATTTGAAATTTGCGCGATTCACAAATGCACTTCAGTCCTTAGATGGAGATAACTATTCCTGTGGGAAAGAAATTCGTTCCGTCTTCTAATTCTGGGCCTTGCTGCCTGGGCTGCCAGCTGACAAAAATAGATGTTGTGTCTGTGAGGTGAGGTGTTAAGAAATGGATTCACTTTAAGTTGCCTTGTCTCAGTCATGTCCGATGCTCTCCTACTGTGTGTTAATCCGTGTGGCTGACTTTGTATCATTCATTTTCTTCCCTGACCTAGTGAAAATAGTAAATATGTGCTTTTGAGTGTGCAATCACGTCTTTAAATAGTTTATTCTAAAAGTTACATATATACTTGTAAATTTCTCAAATTGGAGAGCTTAGGGTCAAAGAAATCTTTCATTTGAAAAGTGATGAGCTTTGCGGTGGTCCTTATTTCCTGTCATTATGTATTGTATTGTGTGGTCTTGGACAAAATTCCACCTGAAAGCATTATATCCTTCACAGAGGAGCTTTGAAAGTGCAGTGGCATATTCCATTGCAATAAGAACAGCATTATCAGCCTGCACTTCCAGAAATAGATATCCTCCTCCGCCTCATAATGGATTGATGTCAGTGACAATTTCACAGAAGCCATATTTTGAGGAGAGGTGATCATCACATAACTTGATTAAAAAGGAAAATTCTGTATTTAATATGGAAGCTTCTTTTAATGAAAAACAGGGGAAAATGATCAACAGTTTTTGAGGGATGAGTATTTGCAAGCTCTTCATTAGCAGATAAAAAAAAGTAATGAAGCTGAATTTAAGCATTCAACTAAAATAAAAATGTACAATTTCAAGAAATCATGTATCCCAGTGGTTCCTATTTGTGGGCTTTAAGTATATGATTGTACATATTTATTATTTGTATGTTAACATAAAACTATATTAAGGTTTTGATCCAAATCAGTGAAAATCTTTCCATTGATTTTTTTTTTTAATTTTTTTTTAGTTTTGAATAAGAATTAAAAGAAGTCCTTTTAACATTAAGGAATTCCCAAAATAGTTTAGGCTTCTCCTTTCATTTGGACATGTTTAAATCCGGAGTGGTGCCAGTCATTGGTGGTACTTTTGGACAGATTCAGTAATGGTTTTTAGCAAATTGTCAGTGCTCATGCTTGTTTGTGTATGTAGGTTGGAAATGGTTTTATGGTGGCAGAGTGGCATCTCTTATACAAATCTGCAGAGCAGAATCAGGTAAATGAGGAAGTTTGATAATAAAATAGTCACCTGGGATATAGTGTATGATTAATATACTGTTCTGATTTAAGAATAAGTCTTACTTTCAGATATATGTATTTCTTGTAATTTAAATAAAAAAACAAAAATACATTTGGATAACCTTAATGAAGTCTCTAGATGAAGCATGTACTTTAAACGGCAAACACGGGTATTGTTCCCATCACCGGTACTGTTGAACCACAGTAGGTGCTCCTGCTGCCTTCTGACTTACTAATATTGTCTGTAATCTTTGTTTCAGTTGACCTTTAAAAGTATCTAAAAGTTACAGTTTGCAATACAGTGAGTTTGGCAGAGGAACATACATGATTATTCATATCATTGTTTAAACGGTGACCAGATGTGTCTTGTTTTTCTTCTTTCTTTCCCATTGTTTTTAACAAGTAATGTTAATCCAAGATGTTAATCCATTTACAGGGTTTTTCCACAGCACCAAATTCCCCTTCAGTGAATTCACGTTCCATTACCTTGGGCCCATCCCTGTCCCTTGGTAACGTCTTGGGAATGACAGCAAACCCAGAAGTGAAGAAGCGCAGAGCACCTCCTCCACCAGTTGCAACGCCCCCGCTGCAGAACTTGGAGATGAGTGGGCAGGAGAAAACAACAGCACAGGTAACAGTGTCACCACAAATGTGTTTCTTTGCTAAATGCCCTGGCTACAAATCAGTTCGTTCGTCAGACGTAAAGTCATTCACAGGTATTTTGGCTAGCCATTACCCTCAGCACACTGAAACTCTTGATTTTAGAAAATACAAAATTTATCAAAAGTCTTGGAGTTTTCTACATATTGGCTGAGCCTGCTCGGGACTGCCCCAAGCTTTCCTCACTTTCAAGCTGAAAATTACATGGGTGACTAGACATCCTTACTGGCCAGGGTAGTCCTGGAAAATAGGTGGCACTTCTAATGACTGATGAAACTCTACAGCGAACTGTTTTGCCCAGGTACTTGTCAGGACATTCCCTGCAACCCTGTTTTCAGTGCTGCAGTGGGACACTAGAAGATCTGCCCTGCTTTCTGAGCTGGATCATGTGATCTGCTATAAAGTAATCCTCTATTCTGTCTTTTAAAAAAAGTCACCGTTCAATAACACAGTCACCCAAAATTAGATTTTAAAAAAGAGGGGGAAAATGAGGATCTAATTCATTGAAAAGAGGATTTTCTGGGAAAAAGAATGTGTTCTTGTTTTTATAGTGTCAGTCAGGTATGTATGTTATTAAATGTACACATACATCAAGACTTGGTTCCATCAACAAAAATATTATAATGTAAATGTAAACTTTAAAAGTCAGTGTGTAAAGCTACATGTAGATGCCAAATAAGAAGGGAAGCAATCAGTCCGTAACTTCAGGACCATGTGATGTGGCTGCACCTGCACTGCTTAGGGCTTGTCACTTCTATAGCAGATTTGTCTTTGAGAAAGCAAACTGTGTTAGTCCAAAAAGGAACCAGGGAATAGTCTTTGAGTTCAGTATCATGGATGATAAGTCTGGTGCTCAGTCTTGACTCCCTGTCCCTCTTTTCTTTACCTGTATCAACATACTTTAAGTGCCTTATCTGATAGGGTATTGTGTAAGCAATGTAGATGCACAGCCTTGGAAAAGTTAATGGCTTTTTTTTTTTCTTCTGCATTCTTGTATACTGTCTCACCAATATATGTAACTCAGACAATCTCAGCCTGAACTAGGATTGTGGGACCTTTTTCTTCCATTCTTAACATAGCTAGTTGTGTGATTGCTGGGACATAAGGGTGTTATAAGTTATCTTTCGGAGTCTGAATAGGTGACTTTTGAAATTAACACTCATTTATAGACACAGCGCAAGAGAAATGAATATCTTATCTTGCGACATTTGGTGAACTTTGGGCAAAAGAAATGTCTTGCGTAGCTGACAAAGTCAATGAAGAGTGCTGTAGATTAAAAGCATGGTTGCTGGAGTTCATCCAACCGTTCTTTTATCCTGCTTTCCTTGGGAAAAGGACATCTTTCAGAAAACAGTTGCACAGTTCAAAATATTAAACCACTGTTACGTGCTTCTCAGGCTCCCAGTTTGGAAGTTGCTCACAGGCTGCGTAGTAGTTCAAACAAGAGTGTGAGGCTTACACTTGAAATGAAGCACAAGTTCCATGAAGCAATCAAAAACTGAGGGAAAAGATTAATGATTTAGTATTATGTGACAAGGTAGCAACAGGAATATTGTTTATATCAAAACCCAGACAGTTCTATTTTATCTACGTGCAGACTATCCAGTTTGCTGTGAAAACAGAGTGAAAAATCTCAGGGTGTAAGTTTATTTCTTTAGTTTATGGGAAAGAATTAGCTTTTTTCTTTTTTTTATTTATTTTTTTTCAGGGAAGGACGTCAGTTCCTTATTAATGGACTTCCTTCCATAAAAAGATAAGATGTTTGTTTAGAAAACTTTATTTATGTGCAATTGTTACTAACAGGAAGATCCTGCAAAAGGGGAACATGTTTATTTCTAGTGAAGCTAGCACATTAATAGAGAATGAAAATGTTGGTGATTTGAACTTTTAGAAGGATTTTTCCTTTTAAACTAACCGCTTCCATAAAGCTTTGTAGAAAAGCAAATACTGTAGCTGTTATGAATATACATAGTTTGACCTTCCAACCCAACAGACCAATTATTTTTAACTCATTGTCAAGCTCTCGGGCATTCCATTCTCTTTACAGCATAGCTAATCCTTCAGGAATATATTTCTCATCTCCCTGCCTAGTGATTGCAATCAGGAACTTCCATGAAAACTGGGATATTTTAATTATGCTTTAGATTTTCTCCACTCATTTTTCTAGATAGGTGGATCACTGCAATATGGCTTTACTGTATCTCAGCTCTTGTCTCTGTGGGGTCTTGAGGGTAAGGCGCCTGCAGTACCTTGCCAAACATTAATTTCTCATGTCTGTTTACAGGTAGCATTTTCTCCATGTAACTGTTTTAAATTTCCTCTAGAAAATATTCATTTCTGTTACAAGTAAGCAATGTTTCAGTGTGCTGAACAATTTACAAAGGAGAGCAAAGCCAAAGAAAGGTGACTTTTTTTCTCCTCTTTTTTTAAACATCTACCATATGATGCAATTAAGAATAATGAGAAACGACTTGAAAAAATATTCTGCAAAAGATCAGGGTAACACTTCTGGTATGAATTGCAGACGTTTGGATGACGCGCTACAGAAGCAAGGAGATCCTCTCCTTTATAATCTGCAACACAAAGTCCACATCATTCAGATGTGTACTGCAGACCAGTGTGTGGTGTGGGCAAAAAGTGAAATTCCTTTGCACGCAATCTCTGTTTGCTGTCAGAGAACTTCAGGCTATATTCTGTATGAGTAGTGGCAGGAGAGGATTTTGGATATTTTAAGTGGTGGGGGAAGGTGTATATATAACCAGTTCATCTCTTGAGATAATGGTATTATGTTCGTGTCAGCAAAACTTGGGACAGCCTTATGGTAGGCATTGTGTAAACTGAGTCTTCACCCCAAAACCCATGCACTCTACACAGACAAAATACATAATGGAAAACCTGTATGAGTATTTGGTTGCATAGCACAGGGGGAGGAGGCGCTTGCTTAAAGCTGCACATGAAGTCTGACAGAATTAAACACATCTCCTGAGGAGCTTATTCAGTGACCCCTGTTTAAAAGAAAAAGTAGTGTGGTTTGGTTCATTTCTTGGGAGAATTGTCTCAAGAATTACAGTACCTTGAGTCTGCTTTGTCCCTGGCTACTTTGGATGATTCTGCCATTAAAAACAAACAGCTGCTGAAGTCATCTTCACTTCTGAGAAACAGCTGAGTGCTCATCAAAGAAGCTTTGTGAGGATGACGGCCTTTTTCTCACTTTTTTGGGGGGGAGGGCATTATCAGAAATATTGTTTTATGTTTTATTGTTTACATTACACTTTTTTCTGTATTTCTATATAAGGTGAAAAGTCATGAGCAGTTCACTATGGAGAACATCTGACGGTTGTCTTCTGAGTTAATAAGGAGCCCTTAATTCAGTAAAAGGGTGGATGGACTCAGATTAGTTATCTTCCTTTCATAGGTTACACCTAGGTCAGAAACATCTACTAGAAGTCAACGAAATACAAGCGCATGTTTTGTTTTGGGTTTTTTATCATTTCTCAGAGAGGAAGGGAGGTTTCTTTTGACTCGGAGCTCTTCTGGGTGAGGTCTTCTCAACCTTTCTCTTATGACACATTTCCTTTCTCCCTTAAGTGTTCCATGATTTTTTTTTTTCCCCTCCTCCTCCCCTCTGTGGAACATCCAGAAATCTCCTTTGAGAATAACAGACACTTTTTTTGTGTGTTCTGAGGAAGGATGCAGTGAATCAGTTTCTGCTGTAGGAAAAAGCTGTTTTTTGAAATGTGCCTTTCTTCTATTGCATCTTCTAGATTAATTTTTGGTTTTCATAAGTTAGTTGATGATAGGAAAGTGGGATTTGTTCAGAGGAGGAGGGAGAACATTTGACTGTTTTTTGGGTTGATTAAAAGGAATTTAATGATTGGTCCCTTTTTTGTTTGGTTTGGTTTTCTTTGCGTGAATGGAGAAGGCCTGAAATGTAGATAGTGAATGCTATTTTTAAAAGTTCCTTTGTTTAATAACTGAGGAATATCACGAGTATTAGCTATAGTCTTCTCTGGTTTTGGTGGCTGACTTGTTAGGACTCTTGGATGATACATGATATCTCTGAACAGTATTTTAACGAAGAGGACGGGGATATTGAATCTTTCTTTTCTTAACGATACCCTTTTTCCAAAATATTGTTTAGTTGCCAAAGTTACGTAATTATTAAGCAGAAAAGAAGAAACCCTCTTCTTTTTTTGTGTGCTTGGAGTGGGGGGATTGGTGGTGCGTTTTCTGTTGTTGTTAAGAAGTCAGCAGATACTTGAGAATGTATGAGATGTCCTTTCATGGTTTAAAGAACAAACCTAATACTACTCTTCAGAGTTCTTGAGACTACAGAGGAGTAGTACAGCTGCTAAGAAAACACGTTAAATCATGCATGGCACTGTTCTCTACCTAGTTTTTGCATTAGATTTTGAATATTAGAGTGGTAGAGTGCACACATCTACTGCTGCTGTACAGTGTCAAACCAAGAGACTGGAGATTTCTTACTGCAGTTGGCATGAGGCCATATTTTGATGAGGTCAAAGAGTAGCCGAGTCTGAGAGTGTTAATGCAGATAGATGATTAATAGATAAATCCATTAGGAATGGATATTGTATCTGTGTCTCTATTTCACATCAAATTCATGTAGAAATCACTTATTTTGAACGTGCTAGGCTGTAAATACTGCATGTTAATTATGAACCTTTTCTTTAGACTTTTGGTATCTCTCTCATGCTGGGGCTTTTATTCCAGTCATCCTGTCTGAAATTTTGTTTAGAAGCTTATTTACTTCATTTATGTATTTCTATAGATGTTCAGAAAGTATGGACATGATGGGATCTCTTTCCTTTGCTCACACAGACATTAAAAAAAAAAAAATTATTTATTTTCCACACTGACATAAATGCTTCCTTTCTCTTTGGCCAAAGAATTGCCTGCTATTCTCTGAGGATGCTGAAACAACTCCACTTTGGTCGCCCACATAGTCAGATAATAACATCAAACTTGTCTGATAGCAAAGATACAGAATGCCCTTTAGTTCCTTTGTTTGAGCTGTAGCTGTGCAAAATATTCCCGAGGTGATGCATTGGAGAACAGCAGTGCTATCTGGAGTAGAAAAGATTGTACAAAAGATTGTATCTGTATGAAGTCTCTTTTTACTGTGGAGGCAGGTAACAAAGACCTACAGAAAATACTGAATGCTATTGGTAAATGCTACCAATGCCACACTTTGGACTTTCATAAAGCAATTCAGAGAAAAAAGGTGGAAGTAGAGTTGGTGTTTGCAAAGAACCAGAGGAGATCAAGAAAACTACAAGCCTCTTAGTGTGGTGCATATGCTGAAAAAATTACCAGAACCATAATAGAGAATTTAATTAGTTGGCATCTGTATGAAGATAATGTACAGAGCAGAATAAATATAGCTTTAATAAAAAGAAATTCTGCCTTACAAGTCTCTTAGACTGTTCTTGATGGATTCAACAAAGAGATGAATATGGATGATCTGGTTGATATAATCTGCTTGGGCTTCTGAAGGGCTTCCACAGAGAAGAAACCAAGTGTTTGTGCCATAAGGGGGAAGGCCATCTTATTTTTTAAATAATTGATTAAAAAAAAAAAGTGGCATCCACTCTTGTAATGGAGGAATGTACAGGTCAGTGTGCAATGATATACGTAAGAAAAATCAGAATGGTCTTTTCATAATACCATGTAAAATGCTGGTCCCTTAGCTGACAGTAACCAGTCAAGAAGATCTTAGGACTATAATACATAGTTCTGTGAAAAAGTCAGCTCAAAGCTCCATAGCAATCAAAAAGCAAATCAAACTCGGAGAATTGTGGGGGGGGGGGGAGTAATTTTATGCCCCTTTATCATGAACTTTGTTGTGCCATCTTGAATACTGCAGTTGGGCTCCTCTCATTTCCAAAAGCATATTACAGAATGGGAAATTGAGATTGTCTGTAGAGGGGAATCACGCGTGGTCAGAGGTATGGAAGAGCTTAATAACAAGGAAAAACCTAAGTAAACTGTGATTTTTCAGCTTGAAAGAATGGCATGAAGACCATGGATGGGGATTTGACTGTTCAGCTGCCTAACTGGCCCTTACAAGAACTGATGGACATCATTTGGAGCTAGTAGGAAACAAACTCGAGCAAAACATACTAAACCAAAGAATATAGTAGCCTGTGAAATCCCTTGCCAAGGGTTGGTGTGGGTGCTCAAAGTTTACATGGGATCCTGTAAACAGAAGACAAATCCACTGGGAATTATTAAACAGAAACCACACCAGGAAGTCCCTGACATGAAAATGGTTGGTGGTTGCAAAAGTATTGGAGGGGAAGGAAGTTTTGAACACACCTGTCCTTTCCTTCTTCTCTCCTCTAGGTATTGGCCACCGTCTGTCACAGAAGCCTGCATAGAAGAACCTTTGATCTAATCCAGTACAGCTGTTTTTGGATAACGTAGAAGTGATTTTTCCCTAAGTTTGTTTCATACAATCTGGTACCACACCAGGAAAGTCGCAGGCAACCTTCTCACTGACCACTACATCTTCTTATTGCTACTGATTTGATAACCAGGCAACATGTCTCTCATTAAAGACAAGAACTTTGATTCCTCTTCCCAATCATTGCTCTCTGTTTGGTGCTCATACATGCAAAACTCTGCACTTGTAGAACAAGGCCATAAGTTTTGCTGGTAAATGGTATGGGCAATAAGAATTTTCCCGTAAAGCAGCTTGCCTGGTATATGTATTACAACTTTAGTGCTGTAACTGAAGTATCAAAGAGAGCTACAGAGCCCTGAGGGTTGTATTTTCAGCCCAGGGATTGAGATGCAGGTACCTATCTCAAATTACAGGTAGCTGGGAGCTGTGGGATTGATGTCAAGTGCACTCCACTGACATGTACCTTTCACTGAAAAAATAAGCAGCAGCATGAAAGGCTTGATCCTGTTCCATGCGAAGTCTGTATCAGGTCTAGGTCAGTGTCAGATATTCTCATTGATTTAAGACAAAAACGGGCAAGTGGATAGTCACGATGTTTTGTGTTTTCATTTCTTTTTCCCACAACTACGATTGTACCTTTCTGCTATCATTCAGGTGTGCCACTACCTTTCTTATTCATATCCCACCTAGCCCAACAACTGTTGCTCATAAAACCAAATGACAGAAATCATCAGTTTAAGACAGGTTTTTCTGTTACAATTTTTTGCCTTTTTTTAAAGAAAAACAGCTATATTGTTTGTTACTGATGCTTGCTATACTTTTTTTTTCTCTCTCTCCTTTCTGTGTTTGTTCTGTTGACTGCAAGTCCTTTGAGGAATGAGCTGTTGGGACACTTGTGCCTTGTGCAGTGATGGGGTTACTGTTGTGCTTAGCAAATGATGATGTTTCTACCTGTCAGAAGTTAGTGAGTCATGCTGATGCCTCATGGTGTTCTGCTTCCCTGGATTTAACTAGTTTTACCCAAAGGATTGGGTGATATTTCATCGTTGAAGAAGAATGTATAAGGATGGAGCTTTTCTTAAGGGTTTTCGGTTAATTGCCTTGTGTTGAAAAAGCCAAGTACAAACTGTTGTCCTTCACAGACAAGGGCATGAGATACTCTCATTAGTGATGAGACACTAAGTGAAGTTATGTAGAAACAATGGTCTTTGTTACCAGTCATAAATCTAAAAAGTTTTATCTACTCAGTTTCTGCTGGACTTGAACCTGGCTACCACTATCCTATCACGGAGTCCAGTGTCAAAATGTACCAGAACCGATTAGCAGAAACAATAGTGTGAAGTAAGACATCTGTGGTGCTTAAAAATGCCCTATAGTTAAGTAAATGACTATGAAATTAAAACACAGAACAATTAATTTCTAATTTGAAAGTGATTTGTTCTTTTCTCCTTAAAGAGCTTTAAGCATGCCATTTGGTTAGCTGAATGAGAAGTATCCAGGCTTTTCTTTTCATGTCTGAGAAAACAGCGCTCAGATGGCAAACATGAAACCAGCTGATAGTACATCAGATAACGTTTGCTGTGCAGTCTTGATGTTTAATTTAGCTAGACAAGTACACTCTATTTCAGCTAATGTTGCAGGCCCAAATTAAAGTGAGAGAGAGAAAAATGCAGTGATGGTTGAAGGCTTATCTTGCTGTCATGTACATGATCAAATTTAGGAAATATATCAAAGACTCACAAAAAGCTGCTAGCAAAGGTGAGTAATTTATACTCTTTTTCAGAGAAAAAAATCTCTAGACAAATTTATTCTGGGCCTTCATATATGCACACTTAAACAAAAAACTTGTAATTCTTTAAAAATAGTTATCAAAGGCTACAGCTAGATGATTTGGGTACTTTAGTGACTATTTCCTCAATATCTTCAAAGAGTATCATTTCAGGATATGTTACATTTTAATATTTTCTCCTCTGTACGTCTAAGCAAATTCCATAGTTTCAGTCCAAATTGCCGTGCATCCTTTTTAGAGCTCCTACTGCTCAACTTTGTGTTGTTGTACATTAATTTACAAGCAGAAAATGTCCCATTTTAACATCAAAATTGCAGAAAGCATTTTAATAACTCTAGATTTTTTAGGCAAGCAACTTATTTCCCAGTTACTTTTGTGTCCCAGATTTTTTTAACTTGTAATTAATATAGCTATTTTCAGTCTCACTTGTGCTATAGTTTTAAGTAGAGTTAGATGTCCCAATGTGATGAATTAATTAAAAGGAATCTTAATCACTTTGTGACTGAGAAAGTTAAGGGTCAATGGTTTGGGGTTTTCTGTTGTGTTTTTGTTTTTGTTTTTTTCTTCCGCTCTCTCTGTAGTTTGGACAGTATGAATGAGGATGTTAGTGTAGAATTTCAGTGAAGGTTTTGATGTTAGCCAGAAGGTGCAGCCTCTCAGAAGTGCAAGGGAAGTAATAGAAGTAATACTGCCTTTACACTGGCTCTTTGAGAATCTGTCCTTCCTCAGATAAAGTTCAAGGTCCAGTAATATGTGTCAATTGTAAAGCTCAATTTATGATTTTATCTTTCTTTAAAAGGAGAATATTGTTTCTTATGTTTTTTATATTTCTATTGTTTTTTAAGTTGCTTATGATGAAGTCGCTATGGAAGAATAGTCCACTGTATAGCTTTATTGCATTTCTATAAATACAGTTATTTTTGAAATTCTGTGCAGGAAATAGTAGCAATATCAGATGAAGTTCAGTGGTGATTTGCATTGCTTACCTGATATAATTTAAGGCTGGATTATGCAAAGTGCTGAGTGTTTCAGGCTCTGACTTGGGTAGGCTGGTATTATAGATAGGGTGGGAGAGGAAGACCTACAAAACTTGGTAAGATTCCTCCGTGACTGGCTTTTCTGTTGTTCTCTGCAAAGTAGTGATTCTTAATGTATTACCAGAACCCAAGCAAGCTGAACTTGTAGTGTCTTTATTGTACCATTTAACATATATCACATAATAATCATGTAAGAATACAAGGCTTGTTTGACAGGAAGATTTAAAATAGTAGTTAATAAAATAGATCCTTTTATTTCTTTGCAAGAAAATATACAGCTTGAGAGTTCAGTATTTAAACCGTGCACAAGAAGAATTCTTGGAAAAGTCTTTTCCCCAACATCAATAACATTCCTGATCTTTCTGCAATCATCCAGTGCTTCTGGCTGTGAGTTCATGGATCACCTGCCAACTGTTTCTGAACAGACTATGCTACCTGCCTTGGGAGTAATACCACAACTTACCATCTGGTGAGATCATGATAGTATCACTTGACCTCCACATGTGGTCCCTGTCAAGGACTTCGTTGAAAGCTGGCAAGACATCAGGGCCTGAACATACTGTTCTGTGCAGCCGTGAATTTTGGCAGGGTTGCAGCATTTAGTAAGTAAACTTCATCTGGCTTGCAAGTCACACAGGCAAATAGGACAAGCTGATGTCATCGTAAGCTTTAACTCTCATTAAAGAGAAAGTATGTGTCAAGTAATTATTAGGCTTTGTTGGGCAGGGTATTTAGGGGAAGTTAATAGACGAAGATAATTTTAAGCAACAAGGCTTCTGAAGAACTGGCATTCAGTAAGCAATGAAAAATGACCATAATGCCTTGCTTAATTTAAAAACCAGGTTTGTGTCATTTTTCAGATTTCACTTGTAATTTTACCTTTCTTAGCTCTTAAGTTTAAAAAAAAATCTATACCAAAAAAATTAACTAGGTAAATGCAGACTGTGTAAATCAGATTTAATTTAATTGCTTAATGGCATTGTGTTCTCATCATTATTTAGCCAAATAAGAAGGAAAGAAAATGACCCACCACCAATAAGTATAGTCTACTAAAAGGTGTTCTCCCCTGGTTAAAGCTCTTTTTTGCTTGAGATAATTCACAGTCATATCTTAAAACTAATAAAAGCAGAGTGAGGGGAACCTGAATCCAGTTTCTCCAACTGCATACCACTTCAGTTTTTCAGCCATTTAGAGAATGGATGGTGTGGGTCATAGGGGGAAATAGGTGTTTTATTCTGTTTGCAGGGTGTTTCATCTTAATTGGAACATCAGAGTTCAATAGAGAAACATTGAGTCTGGCACAGCGGTGTGTTTCTGACACTTTATAAACACGTATAGGAAGTCAAATACCATAGTGGGATTCCCTGTCATGGCAAGATTCATTTGTAATTTTGGATGGTGAAATTCTTATACCTGTACGAGTACTGTAATGTAGAGCCATGTTGTGCTATAGGCTATAGTAATACGTCTAATTTACATTGTGATATCACTTTGCTATTCCAACTTCTCAGTTTCTGAAGATCACATAAGTAAGGGCTTCTGGGTGCCCTTCATTTGTCCTGAGAGAAGCTAGACTGAGTGGAAGTGTGCAGGGAGCAGTGGAAAGGGATGGCATGAAACTGCCACTGGACTCAGCCCAAACCATGTTTCCCAGGCACTCTGTGTACCTACGGATTGAGAAGGCTCATATAAGAGGAGTCAGTACTGGAAATAAAAAAAAAAAAAAAAAAAAGTCAGGTGTGCTTTCCTCTAAATCTAGAGGACTTTTGAAGAGATTACCTAGAGCTTAATGCTTTTCTAAGCACTAGAAAATCACCTTGACATTCTTTACAGAAGAAAACTTTAAGTGTAAAGGAAGACTTAAGCTCCAGGGAGTTGTGCAACTCTGCAGCAGTAGAAAGGACATGGTTTTCTGTGTTTCTGGTCAAAAGCTTCCATGATTGCATTCCACTGTCTAGCCCTAACAGGTTTTAGGCACATCCCATCCCATCCCATCCCTCTAGCAAAACATTGGATAAAGATGCAAAATAAATTTTGCAGATCCTCATTTGACTCATAACATCTTCCAGGTTTTTAAGTACAGACAGGCAAAACAACCAATCAGCCAGCCTGTAGTTGTGAAGATGAATCCAAGGGGAAAAAAAGATGACGTATAATCGTTATACCAGTGCCTTTCCCAAAAGGTTTATGCAGGACCTCTCTGATAGCACTACACATCTGACTCAAGGAGATACCACTTATCCCTGCCAAACTTCTTCACAAAGTTGTCAGAGAAATACCAAGCTGCAGTCCTACTATGTAAACTCTTACTAATACTTATTTATTCTATTCAAATTCATTGTTCTAACTAAACAGATAAACATAAAAATGAAATGAAATCTTGAAGGCTTTTTTGCCTCTTTGTTTTTTTTGTTTTTTTTTTTGTTTTGTTTTACTTCACAACCTATTTCTAGAAGAGAAATGAATCTTAGGAGCAAATCAGTTTGTGGTGGTTTTAAGATGTGATTTGTAAGTATCTGAGAGTGGCTTTTTTTTCTAAATGAAGACACAAATGAGGAGGATTACATTGTGTTCAGAGAAAGAGAGGAAGTTTAATTCTCTGCCAAAACAAACATCCGCAGACTTGTGTAGTCTACATGTTTCAATGCACGTGAAAATATTTGGTGTTGTAGAGTGACTTCCTTGAGTGGAAATAATATTGCAGCTAGCAATGAGATTTTGCAAAAGGAGGAAATTGCAGCTATCTTAGTAATTTAACATCTCAGATTTGTTTATGGATAGCTTCCTGTCTGACACATTTAGCTGAAAAAGTTAAAGTGTTTAAAGAAGATTAGAATGACATTAATTTTTAACTGCCCTTGACCATGACATTTCAAAAAGGGTGTATTCAGTAAAAACAGATGGAAAAATGAGCTTGCTTCTTCACCTTGTAGCAGCTTTCTTATGTCAACGGATTTCATTTTCTGTCACCAGTCAACTGAGTATTCAAGGACATCCTTGGCTTTTGTCTTCTCCATTTTATGAATAAATTAGCACAAGCGTATAGCAATTTCTGTAAAATCCAGTAATACTAAGGTTTTTATCTGTTACTAAGGCTGAGATGTTTGTGCAGTCACAGCTTTATTTTTAGTAAAGAATACTAAATTTCATTACAAAATCCTGTTTGATACCAAAATTTTATAATGAGAGGAATTTAATTTGAAACTAAACAGCATAAAAGTAGCCAAAATTGTACAAGGTTTTGGGGCATCTGACAAAAATAACAATGGGAAGGGTATTTTTCAGAAGAGCCATACAGTTCATTCCCTTATCACAAGCCAGACTTCCCATTTAACACAGCGTCTGAACCTTTAGCAGAAAATCGATGTTCAGCAGCAATGGCAATGAGTATGGCTGGGGTGCCCGTGTCTTTCTCCGCTTGCACCGGCTGTCTTGTTGGTAGCCAAGCACAGCAGAAGCAGCATGGTTCACAGCTCCCAAGTTAAGAAGGAAGACTGTGCTACAAGACCTTGTGGTGGCACCACACAGACATAGTTGTCCAGCTTGAAGAGTTACTTGTGTGTTGCACTGTGGATTTTAACTCATTTTGGCAGTAGCTTCTTAGACTTTGTAAGGTTTATTTAAAAAAAATTTATTATTGTTCATTTCATTGATGTGTTTGTGAGATCCAACACTGAAAAATTAGGATGTACAGAACTCAAAAGATTGCACCAGAGAAACTGCTTGCCATTTTCTAAAGTGTAATCAAAATGACAAGTTCTTCAAAGCATATCCTCTTTAAAATTGTTTCCATGTGCCACATTTTTTAATATCTCTATGTTGCAATGTATTGTTGCGTTGTATGGGATTCTAGTCATCATTTTAAACGTCCCACCACTCAAATGCATTCTGCGCCATAAAGACCTCCTTTGGGGAAATATCAGACTGCTGACTTTGAATCCCATTTGCAATACACTCACAGATTAAAATTTTAATTTTTAATCAGTTGAAATGGAGCACTACCCAATGAGGAAACAAGGTAGAGAATTTCAACGCTGAATAGACAATTTAATACAATGTAACTTAAAATGATCAGCCTCATGAATTGCTCATAAACTCTGTTTCTGTGAGCGCTCCATGAATTTTTCTTTGTCAGTATATGCCAGTGAAAAGCCTAATAATGTATGACCTGTCCAGGGAATATTAGACATATGAGTAAATGTTGTTTAAAATGTGTTAATGTTCAATTGGAAGTTCTTGTGGTTTCTAGTGCTAGGCATGGTGAAGCATCTGTTGTCCTGTGAAAATGCAGAATCAGCTGGATGGAGTAGCTTTTATATCATCAAGTTTAGTGGACAGATTTATGTCTCCTTTCTGCAGCTTGAATGATTTCTCTCTCTGATTTCCTTGAACAGTTTCTCTTGGATCAAAATATTTTCTTCTCAACTGCTTTAAATTGTGTACAAAATCATAGCAAAAATATCTTTTAAAAACTCTCAAATCATATATCTTACTCCCATGCCAACCTATCACTTGTCTTTCATACAATGCTACAGAAGCATCAGTGCAGTTATGGTACAGCAGGAGTTTAAAACCCTTTATTAAAGAAGGGGCATTTTTTTCTAGAGCTTCTTGTAAAATTGCTCATAATTATTTCAAGATTTCTTGAATCTCCTTGTGAGTGAAAGAGGGTTGGGATGGTCTTCCACATAGTTTTGGGTTGTGCAGTTCAGTTACAACTTAACTCTGAAAATTTCCGTGGATCGTTTTTAAACACTTGTAATTTGATAGGCATTCTGACCCCATCCAGTGTTATCAGCAGCAGGTGTATCAAAATCTGGCTTGCTTAGATCAGAGTGTGTGTCTTGTCTGCGCTGGATGACAGAAATCAGTTTATAGTCAGGGCATGCCTGTGATTGAATCCATGTGTGTTCTTTTTCCAACTCTTTTTTTATTTACTTGTAAAAATAATTTCTATAAACAACCACTCAGTGTTTCCCCTGACAAGGCATTCTGTATACAAATTATACCAAAATTACAACAATACAAGCATTCTGCAAAGTGTTGAAAGATCCTGACATGTAATGTTATATAAAAAGAAGAAAGGAGCAAGAGAGCTTATGAGCTTTCCTCATAGAGTTTTTGATTCATATGTGCTAAACCATCATAGGACTTCCCTTAAAAACAGTACTTAGTCCAAACATGATCCTGTTGCTGAAAGAATGCATGTAACACCAGTAGCTACAGTGTATGAGCAGGAATAAAATTGCTTTAAGGATAATTTTGATAAAAACCTGGAAAATTGTTAGGTTCTCTGGTTTCCATTGTTCCTTTTGTATGGCAAAATGAGAGAAGTGAGAGTAAAAAGAAAAATCTATTGCCATAAGATAAATGTTTCTTGTAAAAGTGTTTATGAAAATATTAAACAGAGTAGTTTGGATTCTGAAACACAAACTATGTACTTTTTTGACATCTCAGCCACATACCGATGAGGTCCTCTGAGGGATTTTCTGTTAAGGCACAGTTAGAACTGCTTATATCCATCTATCAACAGTTGTGGCTTTCTCCAGGAGCTGTAGACACTGCCTACCATACAAATACCTGCAGATGCTCAGAAAAAAAACTGTTCCAGGTAACTCAGGAAGGTGCTGTTTCATTTTAATCCACAAGTCCAAAGAGTTTTTCCATGGCAGTTTTTAAGTTGTTCTTCCGTACTTGTGTCATTAGTTGTGCTTCTGAGCTGAGATCATCCAGTTTTTTTCCCCAAGCTCTTTCTTAGTCCTACAGAAAGTATTTGTTTCTCTTCTATCTTCTTTTCTTCCCTGACATCAGTCTTGTGAGACGGGGAAAAAAGAAAATGGACTTATTCTCCTGGTCTCTGTGTCACCACACTGCGATTCTTGAGGATTATCAAGTCTCCCTCATGTATTCAATAAATGGAGAAAAGATGTTGCTGAAAGGCAATAAGTAGTTCCCAGAAACCTCCAAAGTGGCCATCAGCATGCAGTCTAAAAGTTTCATGATGTCTTCCTTCAAATCCAAAAAATGCAGCTGGGCTTCTAGCATTAGTTTAAGCATTTTTCCCTAGTTGTTTCACCATTTTAAAACACCTTGTTAGCGGACACATACTCCACCTGGCAAGATAAAGCTGTAGTAATTACAACATTGCAGTCTTCTGTTATTTAACAAGGATGCGCTATGTGCACTTTTTGAGGTTGCATTAAGCCTAGTTGCTTGTTCTCTGCCATTGATAGCAAGAATGTATGGACTATTCTTAATAGAATAGATATGGATATGTGTGGCTGTCTGAGGCTGCTATTGCCAAGTCTTTAATCCCTCTTTGGAGGCAGAGATAGTGTAGTGCGATTTCCTTAATGGTCAAAGCAGCAGTTAAAAAGAATGGGATATCTAGTCAGCAGAGGGGGTTGCAAAGGTGGTTAGATACTGGAGGGATAGCAAAGCACAAATGACTGATACGATTGCTGACTTACAGAAGGAAGATCAGTTTGAGGAGCTTTAGGCCTGCAGTGAATTTAGGACCAGTTTAGACTGTGAATAAAAGAGGGCAAGTACTTACACAGGCAAACATGCTTATTAGAAAGATTAATAGTGAAGGGTTGATAAATGGAAAAACAGTGCCTGACCCCTAAGTAGAGGATAGGCAAAGCAAGTGGGAGAGCTTTCATTAGAAGTTCGTCTGAGAACCTCCTAATCTTTGAATGCTTGATGCACTTTTGATGATGGTGGCTCTTGTTTCCTTGAAACTCCATTAATATTTTTCACAAATACATATTCTGTGGAGCTAGACTCAAAATAAATACTGGACTTTTGCCCGTGAAATAACTCAAGCTCAAGTTATGCATCCACTGGTACCGTATCCACAGGCCTTTTGTAAGCAAGATGACTATGAAATGCTACCAATTGAAATTTTCAAGCTTTAGTCCTCTAGGATTCCTTTCTGCACAATTTTAGAATGTAACCTCCCCATGACATTGTTGTTATGTGCTAAGTGTAATCTGAAATCTTATCTAAAGCCCAGAAATTTTAATTAAGGTTTTGCACTTTCGCAGAAGTAAAACACATTCACCACATTCTTAAAATATTCTGTTTGCAATACTGGAAATATTTTGCAAGCAACATTAGAGCCATGACATGAATTTAATAGAAATTTGCCTTTTGCATCATATGTGGTCTCATCAATACAGGAACAGAAATGGCACTGTTTGTCAGATTTAGGTCATTGTGGCCCACTTTATTCATTTGTAGCTCAGTTGATGGAATTAATTATAGTCAGAGAACACTTATCAACATCTTTAAAAGTTCTTTATTTTTTGCACAGCCAGAAGCTCACCTAATAATTTCATCTAGCTTTCTCAGAAGTGCTACATAGGTGAAGCAGAAGTGCTAAGAACAGCAAATATTCTGTCACGCTCAGTGAGGGGCTCCTATAACAAAGTTTGGACAGGAAATTACTTCAGATAATATTGTTAAGGCTTGATTTCTTTATAAAAGAAGCAGCCAGCCATAACAAATTATTTTCAAGTGCTATTGTTTTGGTATATACAACTGCAAGAAAGAAATAGAATGTTCTTTGTGTATTTTGCCATTTATATTTAGCCTCATAGGTTTACTGAGGTTGGCGTTAAAGAACTGCTTCTAACAATTTTTATGACCTGTTCTTGAACTAGACACTTATATACATTGTGGTGTGACTAACTTTAAACAAGCTTTTCATCTTCTTTATGGTGTTTGTAAGCAAGTATACTTAGCTGACAGTATAATGAAAACATTTTTTGTATATTTGACCAAACTTTCATTGTTGCAGTTGTGTACTAGCTGTTTTCTAGCCTTTTTTTTAGCAATAACAGTTTGTTCATCCATACATCTAATGTTCCTCAGAAGATTCAACTAAATAAGAAAGCATATATCTGAAAAAGATAAGCTGGCTTCTGTCAAGGATTCTTTCTTCTTGGTAAAGCAGTAATGTATCTTTGAGGAATTTGTCTATACCAAACTAATATCCTTCACTCATCTGGTACTTGGCAAAGGGTGGCTACTGATCTTTATCATTTCAAGTGGAAAAATACATTTCCTTACTTTCTTGCTTCGTTCTCGAGTCTTTCTAGTTTGTCATTTAAATCACCAGTCTTTGTCCTTCTTGAGTGCAATGGCATTTCTTCCTGGAGAGACAGGAGTGAATGTGAAAGCTGCATAATGCTGTTAAACAACCACAGAAGTCATGGCTTGCCCTTGCCAACTGTTGGGAAAGTTCAGGTACTGCCTGTCTCCCACATGGTTCAAGTTCTTCTCTACGGCTACTCAATTTTGGAGACTCTGTAGTCAGATTTGAATGTTTAGTATCATCCCCACTTCAGTTGATACTTTCTTTTTTTGTAAGGTACTGTCCTGAAGATTCAAGATACAGTATTACTTGCTGCTATGTCTTTAGTTACTGAAATACAGTGCAGAAAGAATGTGATTTTTTTTCTATTTAAACAAGTGCCTGGTTTTGGAATTACTCCAAATAGACATGGAGAAGAATGCAGCATTAGCCAGTTGTCTTCCATGTAATTGCTCCTTTTCAAAACCAAAGCCTGATGAGTCACTGAGCAGAGTTTCCCATGTTCAGCCGAATATTGGGCATTATGGATCTGGGATGGGGATCTCAGTCAATTGCAGTCTTTTCCTACATGCCCCAGCTTACTATGGAGTAAATTCCTTGATTTGGGCCAAAACAGCTCTAAAATTTTGCTGTATCCATTCATGAGTGTTTGGCCTGGTGCTCTTCTGTGCAGTTGGGTGCCCAGTATTGAAGTTTGCAAAATCACTAATTACTACTAACATTCTTGGCCATTAATGTTAGGCCTAACTTTATCTAGACTGGCCTCACTGGCTTTAGTTGTGTTGTATCCAATGCATATTTAATGTAAAATACAGAAACAACCACAGTAGCAGGAACCAAAACCAGGGCACCTTTCCTTCCTTCCTCCCCCTGCCTTACAGATTTGGTTTGCCAGGAAGCTGCAGCTCGGTCTGGTTAACGTGCTCCACTTCCAGGGCAGTTACTGTCAACTTTCTCTGCCTGAAGTGTGCGGGTTCACCAAGCAGAGAGGCCTTTCTCATCCAAAAGTCACATAGCATAATGGTTGGAGCATTCTCCTGGAGGATGAGAACTGAATTTCGGTGTTTCGGTTCCTGAATGAGTACCCTAACCACTGTCTGCCTTTATAAACCAAGCTCTCCTTGAATGCTATTAAAAATGTAGGCTGAAGGAGGAACTACTCATGTTCTATTCTTTTCTATAAAATTCATTTATCCTCAGAGTTTTCCCTGAACCTAGGAAAAGATACTGTTCTGTATAAATGAGAACCTATGAACTCCGATAATAGCTTTGAGCAGTGTGAAGATACTATTTGTTTAATGAAATCTTCCCCATCAAATGTGTTTTAGGTGTTCATTAATCCTCTAGATTAAAGGAAAGCTTACTATTATTATTAAGGCCTATGTAATATTAGGAAGCCACCAGGCAATTCTGTATATTAGATATCTTCAGCTCTGTGGAGCATCGGGACAGACAGAGCAGTGAAGGGATGTAAGTGAAGCCTGAGGAGTGCCAACAGAGCATCGTATGTGGGCAGTTTGTATTGCCTTGATTAAGCCTAGTTCTTTCTAGTGTCGTCGGTACCTTTTGGGTATAGAAACTCAAGTGATTTTCCTACATGTTTTTTTTTTCTTTTTTCCTATAAAAGGAAATAGAGCCAAGTTCCAGCAATCTACAGGAAATGCAATGCAACCCAATGAAACCAAAGGCACTTTTGAACTAAAATTATTCCTGTTTTAAAAAGCAGTCTAAACAGCAATGAAGTCTTGGCTAGCCAACCAACATGTTGCAATTACTGGAAGCAGTGCTATTACATAGCCAAAGTTTCAAAAGTTTGTCTAAAATGTCCAGTAGTCATAAATAAAGTACAGTATGATCTTATGTTGTCAAGCAAGAAGACCTTCAATTCGGGTTTTTCTCTCACAACTTCTTAGTCCTCACACATGCAGACTGGAGTATCTAACCATAATTTAAGGTATGAAGACACCAATGGAAAAATAGAGGATGTTATTGATCAGGCCTTACATCAAATGTAGTGTCCTACTGTGCATAGCTGAGTATTGGGCTTTTTAATTACCTGTTAATGTAAACATCAAATGTATACCAGACTGATACTTGTGCTGTGACATCCACATGCACTTCTTCCCCCTTTCCTTCTCTGTGCACAATATTACTACACCTCTTTTGATCGCTCTTTTCAATCTCCTGTTACTATAAATACTCATTATAAACATTTTGATGATGCTGTGTGCTGAAGAAATTAAGGCATGTGATAATTAGATTTTTTTCGTTACTGATAACTTAGAAAATCTAAATAACACATTCTTTACCGTTTGTATTTTTCAAATTTGCTAGATTTCACAAGGAGCATCCCTAAATGATTTACAGAAAAAGAAGAGACGTGCCCCTCTTCCACCAAGTCCATCTGCTCCACCCACTCCTGCCATGCCAAACAGGACAGAAGAAAGGGAGGACAAGCAGAAGAGCACAATGGGTGAGCAATGTTCTTGTCTCTGTGTAATCCCCCGCATGTGCTTTAGATACCTACTGTTCAGCAATTCCATAACTCAGTTATGCTGTGAACTGGGACCCTTGTAACTTGGGGGGAAAAAAACACATTTATTCTGCAGAATGAAAGTCTGGAAATAAGTGTTCGTATGTTACCTTTTACCTTAATGGAACTTTCAGGCTACCATAGGGTAGTAAAAGGCAGATGAATGTTTTGTATGCTTTAGGTATTCAAAAGCACTAGTTTTGGGCCCATTCTGTGCCTTTAAAGTCACAGTAGTTTGATTAGTAAATGGAAAGTGAGGAGAGACAGGTCAGGCAATACTGAATGCTTTTGAAGCCCCTGAACTGAACTGAAATACAGTTGAGCTAGCTCAGGATCACCTCATGTTCTTAAAGCCTGAAGATATTTTATTTTCCTGCAGTCCTCTAACAGTTTAACATCAACTGACCATATTTAATGAAGTTTATCTTTTTAATTTAGTGTTTAGTCCTATTTCAAATTAATATCCACTGAGTCTTTAGTTAATCAGTAGAGGAAAAGAACTGGTGGTGCTCTGAAAGAAATTCCATACATAGCTGGAGACAATAAAGAAACTAGTCATCAGCTGTACGTGACACCACATTTACTTTCATACAGAAGAACTGAAAAATGTTCTCCCAGATCTCTGCCGTTATCTGACTGCTAGCTTATTCAGATCAGTGGGAGCTTTGCCTGAGTGAGGACCCCAAGATTAGGCTTTTAGCAAACAAAGTGATTTTATGATGAGTAAAGCTATGAGATAATAACCCCACATATTGGAACTTGTTTTTCAGTACATTAAGAGAAGCATTCTTCAAGTGCCATAATGCACTCAGTGCACTCCAGTTCATGCCTTTGACCTCATGTTTCATAAAGTGCCTAAGACATACAGATATGACATCCTGTCATACATAATTGCTTACATTACAAGTGACTCACAGTTTAGAAAGAAATCTCTTGGCTTTGTTCCAACATTTATTTTCAGTAAATGCTTCACATTTATTGCCTCAGCATTTATGTAGCAGCAGGAGTCCATTATCTTGTGACATGTTCGACTCCATTGACATCTCTTATTTAAACTCTCTAAGGGCAATGTTATCGCTGTGCCATATAATACAAGAGTTTTCAGAAAATTGGCTTTCTGTTAACCACTGCTGATGTCACAATCTGTCATTCCTGATGCCTTCCCCTATTACAGCAAGTCACCGATTCATGACATTTGGTGCTTTAACTTTTTGTAAGTGTTAATTTTATTTTATGACAGTGCTAGGAATGCTGCAGATGAAACAGAACAGACCACTTCTATCGGTTGAGTGCTGTATACATAAGGACTTGTTGGCCAGCCTCTGTTGATGTGAGGTTTCATAGTATCGTTTACTTTAATGGAGACTCGCTAGTTTACGCCAACAAAGAATTTGTCCCACAGAAGCCCCAGCCTCAGTGCTTTTCATTTTCTGCTGCTTTCTTGAATGAATGCATTCATTAACAAGAGAAAATTACAGAAAGGGAAGGTTGGTAAAACAGCCTCTCTTTGGGGCCTTTGCAAGAAAATGATGAGAAAGCACAGATGGCTCAGAAAGCAAGAGGGAAAAGCTGTGAACAAAGCAAGACAGTAGTGAGGGGAGGAAAAGTGCTGCAGGAAATAGCAGTGTGATGGAAAAAGGATTAAAGGATACCTCTGTATCTCCCAACCTAGCCAGATGAATCAAAGCAGAAGAGCCTATCAGAAAGTTTCTCAAAATGGCAAATGAAGCACTTGACATATTTAACACTGAATTACTTATTCTGACCCTGAAGTATTGTGCCCAGTTTTCTCAAAGCAGTCAAATAGAATCTGCACATTTGCAGGCATTAAATTGTATCTTGAATCTCTAGAAGCTAGTGACTCCTGAGAACATCATAGTGAGTTTAATCTTTTCTCTCCCCCTTGGTGCGACATCCCTTTTCGGCAGCACCAGTATATGAGCCTAAGAGTATAGAAATGGTCATAACGGTTCAAACCAGAGGTCCATCTGTGCCAGCATCCATCTTCAACAATGACTGATAGCAGATGCCTAAGGAAGGGTGGAAGAACAGAATGAGCAGGCAGTCATGTTTCTTCAGCATGCTTTCCTAAGCCTCCAAGGACTTTCTGAATTGCAAGATCAGCATTTGTGGAGATAATAATCTAAGGATTAATTCATCTCAAAATGCCAAAGTCAAGCCTGAAAGATTGGTTGATGCAAATGCTGACTTGTATGCATGTGAGAGTCAGAACTGGAGCTTTAAATAAGTCTAAAAGAAGGTTTGAAACACAATCAGAAGCTACAGGAGTCCTCTGAATTTGCAGAGAATGCCGCAAATAGCCAAGTATGACAATAGTGAATGTATTTTCAGATTTAGATCTGTGAGTCATTGCCTGTCTCTTTGCTCAAAGCTAAAAAGGGGGGAGGTACGGCTTCAGCTAGCGTCAGCTAGCTCTAGGTCTGTGCGCTACAAACTGACAGCCGTTTTTGACATTGCAGATGGTTAATGCAATATAGTGCAAAGGTGCATGAATTTTTTTAGTTTATTTTGCACAGTACTGAAATAAACCCCCAGCCAAAGTTCTAAGCATTTCCACAGATAGCTTAAAACACTGTTTTGCAAAGAACAGCTTAATCAGCTGCTTTTCCACAATGTCAAAATAATAAAACAACTACTCAGAAAAAGGAAAAAAAAAAAAGTTAAGACACCTTTCTAAAAATACTAATCTGAGGCATTTCTATTTTTCTCTCAAGGAGTCAGGAAAGTAGTCACATAACAATTTTAGAGGTCAAAAAATTGAGGCAGTTTGGCACTTAAGGAGATGAAAGTAAAACACGTTTTTCATGTGTTCTCATGTGCTCTACATAGTTTTTTTTCCACATTTTTTTCACTGTTTTTTCTCCTCTTTCCTTACATTTGGTGAAACACTGGTGAAGATTTTGGATGTTCGTTGTGACGTATTTGTATGCGCTGGTCCTGATTCTGAACCCATGGCCATCAGCTTGAGAGAGGTCTAGCTTCTCCTTCTCCCATATTTATATTGGGGTAAATGAGAGCAGAATTAGATCCGGAGAGACTTTGGGCGTGGGTAAGGGAATAATGAGTGTATGTTTAAGACATAACGACAGACAGAGCAATCGTTACCTTGGTGATGAAGTAACTTGAAGTCAATTGATCCCCTGTAGGTGATGGACGGCAGGTGCCACCAAAGCCTCCTAGAGGCAACCCGCGTGGTCCACCCCAGTTAGAGATCCCCCCGCCCCCACCTTACCCTCCTCCCGACACAGACAGTACGGATCCAGCAGTCTCTTACAGACAAGCAGATGTTACAGCACCAACAGAGCTGGTACCTAAACGTATGTTATGAAATATATGTATTTGCGTCTCATCTCTTTTGATGGTTACTCTCAGGGGGTAACTTTTCCAGACTTTCCTCTCTGCTCTGTAGGCATACGTGTCTGTTTTTTCCCCCCTTTTCCAGCCTGTCCTCTTTTGAAATGCCCAATGCAGTGTAACTAATTAATATAATGTAAACGAAGCACGTGTTTGGAGACAGTTTTGCTGATGATGCCTGGCTGTTCTGTAGAAACATTTAAAAACAACCATCAAACCATGTGACTTGTGCAGCTGGAAGCAAAACTTTGTTGTAACCTATTGATTCGCTGTGTTTGGTTTTTTTCTGTCTCTCCTGAGAAATTCCTTTGAGAGCCAATAGGTCTATCAGTTTAGGTTGGAAACTGCAGGGTGCCTCCCTTCAGGAAAATGAAACCATTTACACCAGCTGTATATTGTTAAAGGCCTTCCTGTCTTAATGGGTACATCTTCCTTGCCATCCCTGGATAGTCCTTTGTGTGCTCTTCCCCTCAGGGCACAACTATTATCAGACAAAGAAATATGATAGTTTCCACATCCGTGTGTATTTGTGAAAAGCATGTTTTCATGCTGCTTTTTCATGCTTATCCATTGACTGCCTTTAAATCTTTGTATACAATCCAAGTCTTTGATCATGTCAAATATTCCCTGTGGGCTTGTCCTGCTCACCCGTGTAGCTCCTGTAAAGGCGGCAAAGCTCTGCACATTACCACATCTGGCAGACGCACTTATTTGAAGGTTAGAAGAGAGAGTGTCTTCTAACCATAGGACAGTGAAACATCTCCATTAACTGCTAATTTGGCAAAGGTCTTTTCCAGGACATTTTCTTCACAAAGATTATTCTGCAGGTAGCTCTTGCTCTGACATGATAATGTTGGTGTGTTTGAATATCAGCTAAATCCAAAACATTAGTTTTCAAATCTGTGCTGAGGAGATGCAGACTGACAAGTTTTGTGGTGAGGAGAGAAGAAAACTGAGGAGATCCGTGCTAACGGAAAACCTAAATCTTATTGAGGATTAACTATTTAATTCTTACCAGCATCTGCACAGAAATCATGTCATAGTTGGAATATTTTCTTTTTTATTAGATACCATCAGCTTGCCTACAATGTTTTCTTTATTAAAAATCTGTTGTGGCCTTCTTTGCATTAATATATATATTTCTGCTTCATCTGAGTGTCTACCATTACAATATTTAGCAGTCTACCCCGGTGATCAAATACACTTTAATCAATGCAGCTCTGATTTTATCAGCCAGATCATTTGCTCTTAAACACAATATCCTAGCCAAAATGATTTGATTAAACTTGTACATGGAAACATTACATGAGCTTTTATTATCCTCAGCTTACTGAGAACTAAGGGATAATGCCTAGTGGATATTTTAGAGATGTAAAGCCTGGTGAGCATTTTAGAGACTTAAAGTGTTGGAAAGGGACACAGAAAACTTCTTAATTATGCTGTGCTCTACCGAGATATATGATGTTTGTGTGTATAGGTTTACCCATGAGAGAAAGCAGCACGTGACAGATGCTAATTATATTGCCTAATGCCATTCTGAAAGGTGTTTAGATACCATCGTGATTGAGTGGTATAAGAACAGAGTTTTGCAATGAGGTTTTTTATTGCCTCCAGTAACTTTGTTTTCTCATAGAACAAGGTGGGAAGGAGAATAAGCTGCTGATGCCAGATATTGATGAAAGGCATATTTGTTCTGAAATCACTCTAAAAACAGCTTTCCCTGAGGAGGATTGTGGTCATCTTTTGCTAAGTGGGCGAATGTCAGCACCAGTTTGTCTTTCACATTTCCATTCAGAAATTAAAATTCTGTGATTGTGTGGGGTTTGAATTCCTGCCCCGTATGATCTGCCACTGTTTGTGAGGCTCCATGCCCCACGTCTCACTCCTTCACAGTGAGGACACAATTGTCCCATTGTGCTCGGAGAAACTCGAATTGAGGAATCCTCGTTTTATAGATGATGGTGGTAATCGCTCTTCACGGAGTTTTCCAAACTTATGTAGAGCACAAGTCGTTCATGAATAGGTCCTTTAGTAGGATATTTGAGCTTTCATGGCTGTAATGGTAAGAGTCGCTCCCCCAAACAAGAGTGCAATTGTTCCTCATGGTTTTTGCTCTTTAATCTTTTTATTCTCATTAAATGAGCTTTCCTGTTAGTTTTTGGTCTGATAGACCCTTAGCTGCATGTTGTGTGCATGTTTAAAATGATGTGTTTGTGGGATCCTTTCTCCTTTCTTGTCTTACTAATCAGATTGTTCATGGCTTGTGATTTTAAGATTGGTTGCACTTTGGTAATACAGAAATGGAGATTGTCACCTCTGTTACTTGGAGTTTACTTATGTCACATAGATCGCAAAGATCTCAATAAATAAGTTGATAGTGAGCTCTCTACTACTTTCAATATGTGTGTTCTTTACCTGCTGTAAGTTTGCAGTACCTAGAGGAGCAATTAGACATGCTGTCTTGAACTGTTTGCAAGTTCATCATTAGAACAGATTTATTCCTCCTATGAGCCTCTATTATTAGCCCTTTTTTGGCTTGTTATGAACTATCAGGTAGAAATGCAGTATGAAATTAAAAAGCTGATTGAAAAAGAATAATTCACCTTCTTGTAGAGTGAGATCCTGAGGTTAAATCCTCTAAATCCACTTCACTCTTACACTGGGTGAAGTACTAGTGAAGTCAGAATTTGTGTTGTGTAAAGGTTTGGTGATTAATTGATTTTTAAATTTCTGAAAGTGTTCTGTTATAAAAAATGAAATCATGATTTGAATCCGTATTTGTTTTAATTATAAATCAAAACAATCAATCATCACTTAACCAGAAAGTCTGAAGGGGAAGGAGTGTATGTAAGCATCTTCCAGTTACTTTGCATAGATGACATTTATACTACTAGTTGATGGGTATACAAGGTTCATTTTAAGGAACAGAGAGAATAGAAAGGAGCCTTGTCCCCATATCCAATTTTTAATGTTTTGCATGACATCATTGATATAATAATGGGTAGTACAGCCCACATGACAAAAGCCCTGAAAGTTTCATAAACAGTTTGATCATACTTCTTCAGACACCACACATGTATCTAGTCTTGCACATTCGTTAGGGACAGTCTAGCTTTAAACAAAAATAGGTAGAGGAACTCATAGAGAGGAAACCACATTTTCTTAGAGGTGGTTTTAAATTAATTGAGAACTGCAGGTTGCTGAGTAGAGAATTTTGCTCATCTATCATAATGCAGTGCTACGGAAGGCAGCTGTCAAACAACCTAGCCTTTTCTTTCTTAGAGATGGTCTTTAGAGCGTGAAAACATGTAAGTGTGACTTTGGAGGCTCACACCACTATCATTTCTCTTCTTCTTAAAACCTGATCTGAGGGTAGAGAATGAAGTTCAGTCTCCAACATCATCTGCCATGTACCTTCTGGAGTATTAATATTCAGTCCAAGTAAAGCTGAATTTGTGGACATACTGAATGTCAAGAGGTGTTACGCTGTTGGAATCAAGTTAGCTTATACATGAAGCTGGGAAGTCAGCCTCATAGTGTGAGGGGGAGCAGTGGGATTATAAAGTGCCTCTGAATTTCAAGACGTATGCACATGCCTCCTTTGGAAATCTCATTCTTTAAGTTTACTGAGCATGCTAGCCATTCTGCTGTTTTACTACACAGTATTTATAATTCTATCATTTTACTCTTTTTTCCCCAACAGTTTATTGTTGTGCATCATTCCCTTCATATACCAAGCGCATCTGACAGACCTTGCCTCTTCCTACGACCTTCATACCTCTGCACCTCCTGTTGCCTCTGCTGTCCTGTTTCTTTCTTCCTTCCCTGCTGAAAAAGAACCTTTTTTTCTGACTGAGATTTTGGCTTCCTTTCTTTTTGAACTTGCACATTTTCTTTTAATTACTATTGATTAATTTTGGCTGTGGTTCATGTTCATTTGAGAGATATGTTCCCCAGAACTGAATGCTGTGTTATAAAATCTATATATCAGCCTCCGAATGATTATCCATACATTTGTCTGTTCTTTTTCAAATGGTTCTCTTTATTTTGAGTCACTGTTTAATTTGATTTGGTGTTTCAAAGTGTGTGTACATTGGGGAAGGTTAGTTTCAGTACTGTCTAAAGATTCTGTGAAAACCTTCTAAAAACATTCTTCTCTTTTCTGTCAGTCCAGGTATACTATTTTACATTCTCAGATATGTTCTGTTTTTTTCCTTCATCACATTTGTTTTGTTCCACTGGAACAGAGCTGGAACTGGGCATGGCCTAGTGAACCTGAAGTGCAAGATTCTTTCTATACCTTGGCTATTGATCAAGGTACCAAGAAAAAAAAATAGAAACCTAAAGATCTGTCAGATTTATGAGAGGCCTAAAGGTATACTGAGAATCAGTATGACATGCATTGATTCATCAGCTTTACTTCTGCTTTCATACTGATGCTTACTATGTTTAATTTTATCTTGATGCTGGAGACATCCTATGGAAATCAAAGTGTGTGTTCTGTTTCTATAACAAAAGATGCAAACGCTGTTTGCTCAAGATAAATCTTGTTCCACAGGTCTACTTTTTCAGATGTAATAGAAATATTCAGTGAGTTATAATTAAAATATATCTGCTGTAAGATTTTACTTACCTAAAACTTTTTTCACTGAAGAAAGTTCTTCATGTGAATGGTCCATAAGGCATGTATTTTTAATCATTTTGAATTATAAACATAGGTTTTATGAGTTGCAGTGGTGCACACACCCAGATCTATTCTGACCTCACATGTACCGTGACTTAAGACATCTATGTTATTTAAGTGAGTGAGTTGCAATACATCACTCTAATTTAAATCATGAAAAATTATTTTTTTACCCTCAAGCAAATAATCATGTACACCTTGAATCCTTTCCAGGTAGGCAAAATGGAGAGTAAGAAAGCAAAGCATGCCTACAGATAATATGAAACATGACTAAAAAGAGTTTTGACGGTTTTTAATACAAATATGACATGTAATTAATAAGTTTTAAGTGATGCCTTGGAAAGTATACTTAATACCCTAAGGGTCTTCTAATAAAAGTGGAGTAGAATTGAACTTTGTAATAGCTTCTTAAGGCGGGACAATGGTTTCATTGTAATTCTCCTGTCTTAAAAACCCTCGTAGGTGTTCACAATGTGAAGATTAAGAACCTAATTTACCCATTCTCATTACTCTATTTACATCCTGTTTGTAACTTCATGAAGTTACATGCCCTGTGGAGTTAGCACTGGTATAAAAATGGAATAACGAAGTGGTGAAACAAAGGTTTTTTTATTGAATAGAATATACAAGTATGGTATACTGTAAAAGCAGTTCTTCGCGAATATACCATTGACACCAGTTTAACTCAATGGAATGCTGAATTTTCAAATTAATTACAGTTTTGATGGAAAAGTTTCCTTACCTTGAAAGAACACAACTATGACCCTCTCACATAGCTGAGAAGTTTTCCATGAAAAGTTGTCTGTTTCCAGGTGGTCTGCTCAAACCTTTAAATGTTCTAGGTGAAAAGTCAAAAAGTTCATTAAACAGCCATCATTTACTTTCTTTTTGTCTAAAAATGCAAAATTTGCCTCCAAAAATGCTGATGGGAAATACATTTTCTGTGAAACTTCCATATAAAATATTTTGTTGACTCACTTTAGCTAGCCAGTTCTGTCTTTGAGTTTAAAAAAAAAAAAAAAAAAAAAATCCCTGATAAGCTAGCTCATATCCTTTGTTTTTTACGATTTCATCAATACCAGCACATATGTGGTATTAAACAGAACTAACAAAAAACTGCTGTATCTTTATAAGAAATCATCTTAATTATAAGGAATTATTACTTATGCTGTAACAGCAGCATGTTGCTTAAAACCTTGCATTACTTTATGCAGTGTGGGAAACAGCTTTCAGTTATACTCATTAAATCCAAATCTATTCAATGGAATTGCATAGATATGCTGTTAATATATTAATAATGTGTGTGCAAAGGGGTAAAGTGTTTAAGCAAAATACAATCATGGGAAGGTGAATTCACAGGAACTTTGGTTCATGAGCACCGGCTCAGTGCTGAAATACTCTTACAGAAGCCCTGCTTGCTCTAGGCTTCAGACCAGGGTTTCTAAAATGGCCTTGATTCTGCTCCTGGAAATGAATGAGAGTTTTTCTGTCATTTTCAGTGAGAAGAGGAAATGTCAGTTTAGGTATTAGGATACAGTCTTAAGTTAGCACAGATGTAAATGTACAGAGGTTTGGTTTTACTCCTTGCATTTTTTCCATGAATGCAAGAGAAATTTGATGAGAATGATATGGAAAAGTTGATGACAAACACACTACTATTTTACAGTTTTCCACCAAAATGGGCTTACTGGAGTTGGTAAGAAATGCATTTAATTTATTCAGCATTTTTCTGTGCTACCAAATAGCATTGCTCACATATTCTCCTTCAGGACAAAATATTTCAAGTGAAGAAAGCAAAAGGAAAAATATTGGAATACTGGAAATTATTATTGAGCCCTTTACAAGGAAGCATAAATGCATAGATAGCTTATAAATCAAAACAATTCAAGTATTACGACTGCAGGGTCTGTGAAATTCAGTGCCCTTAAGAAATAAGAACATATAATTTATGGTTAATCCTGTTCTGATAGATGTTAAATGTCCTTAACTCCTACAAAATCCAGTGAAATTATAAACAAATTAAGCTTCATGATGCACGGATTTTACTTAGTGGCCACAGAAAAGTTTTTTGTTATTGTTTTGACCACCAGAGGGAGCCAAAGCTGTCACGTAGTTGCAATAGGTAGCAAGAAAGAATATTGCTAAAAGTTAATTTTAAGTTAATAGATACTACATTTATACAAAGATTTTCAGTCTTTAAGAATTTCATAAAATTAGGCATTATTACTGAATTGTTCTCTTCAGCAAATAAAAGAAAAATATTTTTTCTAGTTTTTTGCCAATTTCATCACAAATAGGAAAACTAAGATAAATCATATTTGCCTGTCATGCTATTTTGATGACTGTGTTCAGATTTAAGCTCTAATTTGTACTGTCACCATTCTTGCAAAGGATGGTGGCACATGTCTCCTCTCACACTGCATAGATGTTGCCTGTATATTTATGAGAGTTGTGTTCTAGGTGTGGAATCGAGTGAATCGAGCTTGCATATGTGCTCAAGAAGTAGTGCATAGCAGTAGGTCAGGTTTAGTGTCAATATAGAAAGACATGTTCTGCTAGAAAGGTTTATCAGCATGAGTTTTACATTTTAAAAGCATGTGCGGATTATTTTAGTATCCATCCTCTTACACAGACAGATGTCTTCGTTACCAGCAATTCAGTCATTGAGAGACTAAAACTGAGGATGGAGGGGAATCTCCAAACATCCTTAAATGTCTTTTCTATGCATCATGATTTCATTTTTTTTAGGATTGATCTTTGAGGATTGAAATGAATGCTGTCTTTTTCACTGAGAAGCTGAAATGAAATGGAAGGAGGAAATCTTTCTCTTTTTGCACCTTTTTAACTGGAGCTGGCCGTGGGGTTTAGAGTGCTCAAATAAGTGCCAGGGAAGAGTGATGATAGATGATCCAGTCAAAGTGGTGTGATAAATTGCAAAGGCCTGTGATGCTTTTATTTATTAAATACATGCCCAGGCAATCTATCGTGTGTCCATCATCTGTCCCTATACTCTGTATATGTAAAATAAATTCTGTGGGCATGATTCTCATATACCTGTTACTCACATTCACAGCCACTTTAAGATCTCCTTATAGTTATCTCCTAGTATAAAACGCTTCAGTGTGAGAATCAGGCCTTGTGTATGTATGTAAGACTTATAGTTCTGTCTTCCTAACTTGGCTTCAAGTCACTACTGTGACTCTCAATATATATTTAGTACATGCAGTAGGCACCATTTAACTTTCCAAACTAAAATGCATGTTATTTTAGAAGACAATGTAACTTATTCCATCCCTCCAAAATTACAGCCATGTTGTTTTCTAATGTCACTGCAAAACTATGAACTCCCTCCTCAAGGACAGTGAGACAAACTTGCAGTCACTCTTTACACACTTCTTGTTCAGATATCTCATGTATAGCATGTGAATAGGCTCCAGTATAGCACCTGTATGACTAGACAACTCCACTGTTAAAATTCATAAGAAGTTGACAGAACAAAAAATGACAATTTACAATTTCCTGCCTGTTCAAAAGAGTTTATGGATAATGAACTCCACTCTTTTTGCTGGGGCAGAGAAGAGGGAAGGTGAGCTTGCGTTCTGTGCAAGAATTAGCTGCCTTATTACCTGTTGGTTGTATATTATCCTATGATGGTGTGATTTCAAGCGTTAAATAACCGTTGAAAGGATCCAACCCAGTGACAAGAGGTATTTTAGAACTTGAAAAAATACAGAGTAGGTACTGACTCCTTTATATATCCTGAATGTACCTCAAACATGAAATTTTGCTGTTCAGTTCCAGTAAGTCAGTCCTAACTTTGGGTCATCCAATCTCTTTCATTTTCTCATTCCTTGAGAAAGGCCTGGAGAAGGAGAGCCAAACCTGGCTGAAGGTAACACCACTTGGGAAGGGAGTATTTTATATTCCACTCTGCTGCCTGCCACGGTATTGCAAATAATACCTGGGGCTTTGCAGACTTGAGGCACAGATCAGCCCTAGTGTAATAGAGGACAATTCCTGTGAATATAACAAAATATTTTCTGTTTACACTGTGTGTGGGGCTGGACTCCAGTGAATCAAATGTTCCTTCTAATCTCTTGTTCCTAATATTTAACTCTTGACTGGTTATTTACCTACTTCATAAAGTGTGGAATAAACCTTAGCTTCACATTCCCCATCCTGACTAAAGGTAGAGACATTTCTCTTCTTTTAATTTCCTTGTAGCCCGGTTCTGCAAGCCAAGTGGTCTGTGGATAAACTGCGAGTGTTTATTCTAAGTGAAACCGAATTCTCCGTTTTCCTCTTCCTCAGTCAGAATAAGAGAAGTAGCTCTGTGAGCCTTACCTTTAATAAATGGGCAGCATGTTAAACAGACCCTGTTGCCCTTGAGCTAGTGAAATTTGGAGAAACTGTTGCACCAATGCGAGTAGAGAGACTTGTGCTTTATCAGTAATGAGCTGGACTGAACATTAGTCTCCAGCCGCATGCACACATGTGGTTTGTGTGTGTACATGTGTTTTGGAACTTCAAACCAAGTTCTGCTTGATTTACATATAATGGGCCAAACCAAACTTGAAGGTTGGCATTTGAAATGGCGTGGGAATTTGTAGTGCAAGATCCTACTGATTCAAAGCAATCATTTATGCTGACAGCTACAGAAAGCAAATGGATGAAAATTTTTGTATTCTCTATTCCAGGTAGGTGATAATACCCATACCGAAGTGCTTGTCTGTCCTTAGAGATGCTCGTACTCAACTTTTCCTATTACAATTTCTAAGCCCATAAACACTCACTAAAATGACTGCCTGCTTTCTTCTAAGAAGTTGAGAATTCTGGCCATGCACATTCACTTCTGGGTTTTAGGGCCTGAGGGAGCAAAAGGCTGAGAGCAGAGACAGAGTCTCTTTTGTCAGCTCCTTTTGTGGATCCATAATTGGTTTTTGGCATGGAGCAAAGAATTACTTTCCAACCTAGCGTACCATAAGTAAAGGTGGGATGTAAGGGAGGACAAAGACCTACAGCAAAAGAAGATGGAGGAAAGAATGAGAAAGGAGAGCTATGGCTGACAAATATTTTTTCTTGTAAGGCTACTGTGATTAAAAGGTAAAAGTAAAGTTTCTAACAATATGGTAGTTTCTCATAAACAGGGAAGGAATGGTAAGGGAAAATCCACTCATTTGTTAAAGCAAACAAACAGAAAGGCCCAATTTTTTACATCAGTGAAAATTATTGATATCAGATTTTAAAAGCATGTAGGTTGGCAATTTGCTTCTTTTCTCTCCTTTTACTGTTCCTTTCCTCTATTTTTTTCACTTGACAAGAGGTTAAAAACAAAAGGGGGAAAAATATTTTTTCAGTTTGTAAAAACATGAAAACTAATTAGGAAATACTTTCAACACTTTTTCTTAATTAAATGAAAAAAGCAACCATCTCTATTTATAAGGTGTGTGTATATGTGTAACAGTCAGGACTTGAATATAAATTCAGTGTAAGAATTTTCTTTTCTTGGTTTTTGCTCATAAAAGACAGCATTTTGGAAGCTAAATGAACTTGTAGACTTGACTCGATATACAGAAGGCCTCAGAGTAGGCTGCTGAATACTCCAGAAGGGCCAACCTGTATCACTTCATTTTATTATTAGAAGTAAAAACTAAAGACTTTTGGGACTATTGCACGAATGCATGGTATGTTGGGTTTATTCTGAAACCCTTTTTGGATACTCAGTCTCTGGACATCAACAACCAGAAATGTCACAATTCTGTTTTAGCAGGTAAAACTTACCCCTTTCTCCTCCCAAAAAGAAAAGATTCTTTTCTTTTTGAAAAAGAAAAAAAAAATGTTACTTCAATTAAACACGTGTGAACATTTTATCAATTATTTATTATTCAAAAATAAATTTTATTTGAAAATGACTCTCTACTTGCCTTCTGAAAACTAAAACAATATGCTGATTAACTGGCCGGTCAGTTAAGAAGCATAGAACTTTCAGTGTCCAAGCTTTCCGAATGAAAATGTTTGTTTTTAAAAAAAAAAAAAAAAAAAAGAGAGAGAGAGAGAGAGGCAAGCTTATAGTGTAATTTGCTTGTTTGCTCCACTCCCTTGCAGACATGCCCAGCTTCCTCTGTATCTGGCAACTTTCCTGTTCTGTATTCATCAAGCTAATCAATGTGATTGAGATGTTCCTCAGATGAAATCACTGATCTTCAGCCTCCTCCTACAAAGGTTGTAGATTGTACAAAGAGAAGGCTTTTCTTTGCTTTTAAAGTACACAAAATTTACATCGCTATTCTTAATATGCAGCTTTGGCAATGTATTGATTGAAAGTTTTTACACAAAAAATCCTTGCACAAGGAAACTCCTTGTGGTTTTTCCACAGAGTTAAATTAGTACCTGTAAGAAAATTAGCAGACTGAAACCACTGGAGACAGAAGTCTTTAAACTTGCTGGCTATAATATGAACAGTAATAAGAAACCTCTGGCTTGATTCTGTCCCACTCTGATAGAGGCCACCTTAAGGTGAGAGGACAGTTTTATACTCTCATGCTGAAATTATGAGCAATCACAAGGGTGAAGATAATGTTTCTAAGATACAGTAGCCAGTCAAATCCACTTAAAATTTTTCTGAATGCAATCCTTTTGTTTGTTTTTTTGTGACGTTTTGCGGGGAAATTTTTAATCTGTTCTTTGGGGTTTTTGAAATATTTCTGGAAGTGTTCTAACGAGTGTTTTCTTTATTTTCTTTTTTCATGGAAGCTCCTTTTTAATTAGAAAGGGATAAGGAGAAAAGAAGGATGGAGGAAAAAAAAACCAGAATCTTCACCTTCCTGCTTTTCAAAGCTAAAAAGGATGTTAGGATTGGGGATTTTTCCTTCTTTTCTTTGTTTTCTTCTTCTCCTCTCCCAGGCCCATCAAGCAATTCCTTAAGCATTTCCTTTGGACTTCTGCCTTAATGACTCTATTATCTGGTATCTAAAAAAATACCATGCTCTAGTTGAAGCTTTCCTACAGTTCATAGCATCTCTCTCTGCAGTATCTCTGGTAGATTATAAAGGGTGAGATTTTCTGGCAGCAGACACATAAATAAAGTCTCCTTACTCTGTCCTTCTACCTGCTCATGAAACTTTTGGAACTGAACTTTAAGACTGTTTTCCTTCCTGACTAATTCAGTAGAAATTGGCCAACAGGTTTAAAAGTTACTGAAGGGTTTCATAGACAGACTCATAAAGTCACTCACAGTGTGACCTTCTAAACTTATTTTCCTTAAGAGCTGAGGCTAAAAAGAAAGAAACTCAAAGACATTTACAATTTTCCCATTAGAAAGATGACCTTTTATGCTGATCCTATTCAGAATTAAGCCCATTAACTTAGGTAAAAGGTTCCCCAAACAAGCTTGTCTGTTTTCAGGATATGTTCATCCTAAACCTTCAAATTCTAGAAATGGCCCTGCTCCAGCAAAGCACTTAAGCATTCTAAATCAGATACCCTATTATATGGTATGCACATTATTATTGAACGCACTGTGTAAATGAGAGCCTTAAAATGCTTCACTTGAATTAAATGCAGACAAATTTTCCCTCTGGGGATTCCTCCCATGCAGGAGATACCTGCAGCTTTGCATTTTAATCAGTGAACAGTCCAATCCTGCTCCCCTTGAAGTCACTAGCAAAGCCCAGCTGATTCAATGGAAGCAGGATCTGATGCTGACAGAGCAAAATATGAAAAGAGAAAACTAAGAGAACTTATTCCTAGTGGGTGTTGAGGTGAGGACCTGTTACCAAGGAGCTTTTCTCATGTCAGAGTACTGTTCGGAGATGGCACTGCCATTAACATTTCACTACCTGCAAATCAGTAGAAAGTATAACTGCCAATTATAACTTTTGCATGTTTGCATTTCTCCCTCCCACTATTGCATTGTAATAGGGAAAAAAGAGACACAGGGCAGAGGACAATTGGTGAGATAATTGACTTCACAAGGGGACGATGAAAGAGTGGCCCAGTTCAGCGCTGGCTTAAGTATTCCCATCTCTGCTTACATTTGAACTGATCTGATCTAGTCTGTGTGCTGTCAAGGAGGATTGGTGGCATGGCAGCAGAGCTCTTCTCTGAACAGTCTGTACCCCAAGTAACCAACATCCAGAGCACTTCATGGTGCACTACGAGTAAAGATAGAGCCAGAATTGGTGCTCGTGATACCCTGCAAATGATTCCTGTCCTATGCAATGATTTCTTGTTTATGCCTGTGTTACCGGAAAAGAAGTCTGTCTCTTGCCATCCGTCCATGCAAGCAATTGCTTTAATGGGCTTCTGCAGTATGTCTGTGGCTCCTTGCTGACAGCGTAGCCCCAGGGTGCCCGGCCATGCATTACATGGTGAGTTTGCTTGGTACGCGCTGTCCTGGTCTGACTGTTCTCCTGACACGTGAGCCTGGTCTTCATGGTGACTAGGAAATGTCCTTTGCAAATGGCATAGATGCCCTCAAGAGGGAAGATCGTAAGAGATCTTCAGAGTCACTTGGTGTACCCTGGACCTCAGTTTTGATCTCATAGCAGCAAGAATAATTCTTTCTTCACTAGACAGTTTCAAAAGATAAAATGTTTTAGTGATGAGAGGTGCTGAGGTACTCTTAGCAGCATCTGTCCAGATAGATACTTTCATTTGCCTCATTGGAAATCTTACAGCCACAAGCAATATGATACCAGAGCAATCTAGTCTGAATGTGCAGCAAAATGTATAATAATTAAACATACACTCAGAAAAGAAGCATGCTTCTCTAGGTTAAAATATTCCTATAAATATAACTGCAAATGTAAACCATGAGCCAAAGTATATCTGAAAAGCCTGTTGTTGTTTCAGCTTTGGACAGGAAAGCAGGTGTTCTATTAATCAGAAGATCCTAGAGGAAAAGAGACAGTTAATGTAAATCAAAAGGAGTCAGAATAGAGCTTCATGTCTTCAGAGCACAGAGAAGTATGAAGATGTCTCCATATCTAAATTTGGAGCTAGCTGTTGAAAATCTTTTGTGAAGGTATTTATGTTATTGGTGGTTTGGCTGAAGCATGTTTTGGGCAATTAAATAGAATTATTTTGTGCCATCCTAATTGTAAGTTAGACAGGTGGTTTGTGCATGAAACATTTAATTTTCTCAGGGCTCTGTCTGACTTCAGATGATACTATAGATACTATTCTGTGCAAAGATAGAAGGTGATGTAAGGCAAAATGATGGGTGGACTGATGGAGGAACTGAAGAGCAGTATCGCAGTTCTGAATGGTGAAGAAGGGGGGGGGGGAACCAACAAAAGTAATAAATTGCCATTTTGTTAGCCACTCCGGTCTGGAGTTCACTGTTAACTGTTTGTATCAGGAAAAACTAGTGTTTGTTTCTATTAGTACCTAATAAATCTGCATTGGTAGGAATGTACTAAAAGCATTTTTTCTTATTTCTGCTCAAAAAGTGCTTAAAAGATTTGCTTACATGAGTAAGGCAAGTATATTTTGTCCCCATAAATAGAAAACAGCTGATCAAAATTTCTACTTAAATGCACGTAATTCCTAATGACTTCAGTAATAGATAGTTAATTGGAGATTGACCTGATTCTCTTCTACCCTCCCCCACTTTTAGATCGCTTTTATCAGAAATGAATACACCACAGTGAGCAGAATGATGCCTTTGTGATACAGAGTAATCTCTTCCCCCCCCCCCCACAAGTGTGTGTGTGTGTGTGTATATATATGCATATGTGTATTTGGTTTAAGGAGGGCTTTTTGTATCTTCTTTGCTGAATTTGCTGACAGCTATTCTCTGGGGAAGGAAAGTATAATTACAGTGCAAATGTGTTTTATGTTCTTTTCTCTAGATTGTGCTAGAATTATGAAACTGTAGTAGAAATTTCATGAAATCGGTGACAATAGAGAAAAACGGTAAGGAGGATGAATTGACTATAGCAGAATGCATGGGAGAAAGATGGTAAAGCTTAAAAAGTTGAGCAAATGGCCTTTTTTCTGTGGTCTTAAAATCACCTAATAAAATAGTGGTTTATTGCCTAGGTGCACTAATCACTTCTGATTTTAATCATTACATTGTATATACTTTCAAGTGATTTTATCAAGTCTATAGTCTATTCTCAAAGGTGGCTCAAGAAAATGGAAATCACCTTCACAGTCCATTTGTTTAGCTTCTGCAATGTACTTGAATCAAAGCTGACCACCTCTATAAAGGATGCAGATTGCCAAAATCTATCACTTAAGGCTAATAATCATCAGCAAAATGTGGAGAGTGGTTTATTTCTCTGCTAGGTTTATTATATAGGGCAGTCTGTTTTTAGATCTAGGTTTTTCTATCCTACAAGGGCTTGCAAAGAGCCCTGTTATCAATCACTGCAAGTTACTAGTGTTGCATGTGATGATTTATAAAGTGCAAGTCTGAAGCCATCTATTACATACTCCTAAATATATTTCTATGTTGTCCTGCTCCTTTAACCTACGTTGTCGGCTTGTTCATGGTCTTTTGAACTGCATTGTTTGGGCCCCTCTCCTCACAACTTAATAAAGGACCAAGCAGAGCCAGGGAGGTACCCAGCAGGTACTTCTAGGCTCCTGTCAACCCCAGATAGCGAATACCGGGGACTGCTATGAAAGTCTCTCCATCATACTTTATTGTGTATAAAAGGAACTGATGACTCACACTGCTGGCCTGTTTTTTAAAAATCTGTCCTTCTCCAAGTCAAGTGTCAATGTTGTTCAATTAATCAAAGGAAAGACCTACTTTCACAATCAATCCTTTTCCTGTCAAAGAGCATCTTGCTCTTTGTGTTCCTTTTGGGGGAATTGGGATCTATCATAAGTCTCATCCCCAAGAAAAAGGGAGGCTAGTTACTGGCTACAATGTGAGGGCATCAGAGCCTTCAAAGAATGCTTTTAAACAAGCATGAAACCAGTGAAGAGCAAGGTTCAAGAGAGTGCCAGGAGGAAAAACACAGTTTAGCAGCATTCTAGATCATATAGGCTTTGCAGAGGTCAGAGAGGTTTTTGTAGTCATTGAAAAAGGATTATGGGAAAGAAATAAGGATAATAAAGTCCTGTATGTTAATTTCCCCCTGTTTGGAAAATCTGTGTTGCGTTGGCTTGGAAATTCTTGTTTGTTTGCCTGTTTGGCAGCTGGGGAAAATAAAGATCTGAAATGAGAGAGGAAAGCAGCCATTTATTTGAAGTTTTAGTTTCCTGTAGGAGGCTTTGAAGAGCCAGTAGACAGACTTATCTAGTGCAGTTCTGAGACTTTGTAACCATTTTCAGCATATGTTTGAAAGGGAAATCAAATGTTCATGCACAGAATTTGACAGTCTTTTGTATGTGGGAAAAAACAATGAGAGGGAGTGGAATACTGTTCAATTCCTACTCCTTGGTTTCACTCCATCTTGTATTGTATTTGATTTAGGGAACTTTATTGCTAGAAAAAGCTTTTGCAACAATTACGGTAATACGTTTGTATCAACAAACAGCAGACAGGTTTAACCTCAAGAGAAATGCTTAACTAGCTCAAATTGGTAAAGGAGGTTAGATCAGTGCACATTGCATTTATTTTTCCTCCATAGGAGAGTAGACGCATATAGCTAGGATAACTGTGGTAGGCTTGAGCTTGACTATGGAAATGTCAAAGGTTTGCAGGGTGTATCTAATAATACTCCATATGTACCTTTCTGATGATATGTCTAGTGAGATATGTCCTTTGTGAGTCTTTTTGTTTTTTGCTGGTGTATAAAGGAAGGGATTTACTCCCAGTTTTAGGTTTTATGCAGTATGGATGACTGCAGTTAAAGAACCTGTTGGCACAAAAACATAAATGTGTGGCATAAGGCTAGGAAGGAGACTGAAAATATCTCATTATGTGAGAGCTGGGAGCCACATGCATGACTGCATGAGTCAGCAACACGCCCTGATGGTGATGAAGCTCTAACCACAAACTGGAGTGCACTAACGAGAGCTGTAATGAGGCCACATCTGTGTCTATTGTCCAAAAGTGGGTTCAGTTTGGGGTTCCCTGGAACAGGATGTTGACAAACCAGAGCAGAGGCAGCAGAGTCTGGAGCAGATGTACACAAAGGTTCTGGGGCAACGGGGCTTGTTCAGCCTGCAGAAGAGGAGGATAAGGAGGATTTAAATGATGTCTGGCATTTAAAGGAAGTGGAAGACAGAGCCAGATTCTTCTCAGAGGTGCCCAGCAAAAGGATAAGAGTCAACAACCACAAGTTGCAGCTAGAAAAATTTTAATTTGGCTTAAGAAAAAATTACTTATGGAGAGAAATGTTAAACGTCACCCAGGGAAGGGGTCATCATTTCCTGGTGAGGCTGTGGAATCTCCATGCTTGCAGATTTTCAAAACTCATCTGCTCAAAGTCCTCAGCAACACCATCTAAGCTGGAAGTTAGTCCTACTTTGAGGAGAAGGTTGAACTAAATTATCTCCAGAGATTCTTTACAAATTTAAGCATTCTGTGATTCTACAAACTAACTGAACTGAGCCGACACTACACTGCCTGCATCCTCATTTTGGAGGAAAAAAAAAAAAGCCTGGTTCCTCATCTCAGCTTTTCCTGGAAGCCTCCAGTTTCTGCAATGCAGTTACAGAAGCTGAGATAAAAGAATGTCTGGGCTTGATCTGTTCCCCACTCACCCCACCATTATCGTTAATGTATAACAGTGACCATTTCTTTTCTCTTTTTTTCTTTCAATTAAAAAACAAAAATCTGCATGTAGGCTCAGGTATGCTAAGAAACATACTGAATTAAAATGCCCTCAATTGCCATAAGTAGAAAGAAGTCAGCCCATTCAGTATTGTGCTTTAAATGCTTATTGAATGCTTTTGAATTCTTATCTATTGCTACAAGTTTGGGGGTTGATGAGCAAAATGAGTAAAATGTATCCAGAACACATTGTACCTGTGTAAAAACTCTTACGTTGATCTTGTGTTGTCCATTTTCATAATTTCTGTTAATTATTGGCCTAGTAAATGTTTTCTTTTTCCATTTCTTCCAGCAGACTTCTTCCAAGTGTCTGAAAAAATTTACGCTTTTAATACTAGTCTTTTGTGATGGTCCAACTTTTACAGCAGATGCAAATAACTAGAGCAGTATTTCTTTCTCTTACTAGAAGTTTTAAGTACTGTCAGTATAATAATTATGTTGTAATACTTGGGTTATAAGAATTAATTTTGTTTAACATCATGATGTTTTTAATATTTTTTACAACATTATTGTAATAGACCATTTGAACTACAGCAAAACAATTTTACTCTATGGAGAAAAAAGTGGAACAGGTGATGAAAGAAATGTGAAAATAGTCGCTAACCTCTGAGCAAGAGCTGAAAGGAATTACAGGAACTCTGTGTCTCTAAAACTGTTACAGAGTCCCAGTTATTCACTATGTAGGAGTTAAATCAGCTATTACCTCTTTAAAAATGCATTTGGATTTGCTGTTTCTGTCATTATTGAATGTGGCAGTAGACAACCAGTAGTGTTGTAAAAATAGAGGGTCACAGAACTTAGCAAACAGTCGTAATTTGGAAAGTAAAGAATTGTGCCTTGTGCCGACTGGACTGAGGCAGAGTGTTGGCTTGAGCTTTAATAACATGGACCTCGATTCAGATTTCATAAGTCTGGGTAGGATATGCATCTTTTGAACACATTAAGTCTGGTTTTGATCTCATTCAAAGTCAATGGTGGTTATTTTCGTAGTAATTAAAGTGAGGATTTTACCTGCAATAGTCTTCACATACTGAATTTAACCTTCATTTCTGAAAGCGTTGATTAGCATTTAAACCAGGTGAGGTTTATCTCTCTACCCATCATTGGCATTCTCTGTGAGTAATGTGTACATACATGCAGTATCGAACTGTATGAACACAGGTATGATTCTTCTCAGCGTGGAGTTCAGTGGTGTCTTAATTACTTACAGCCTATTGAGATTAAAGCAACAAGATCCCTTTTGTGTTAAACAAGAAGCTCACATTCTTTACTGATGAGCTGTTCTCCTCTTTCCCTCTTGATGATCACAGGCAACATTTCTTAAAAACAACCCCCTCCACTCCCCAGAAGAAAGCCTTTGTAACTTGTGGTTGACCTAATTGTGCAACAGCAGTGCTCTTACTGCTAAGCAAGGGGGATCCGGGGGATGGAACTAATTCAGGCTTTGCAGATTCTGCAACGTGCTGTATGATGTAGGTAAGCGGGAATGCAGGACGCTGGTGGGCACTGTCTCATCCCAGTTAGAAATGAGATGTCACACATAAATTTGAGTATGACTTGGAGACTACAAACCAAATTGCACTCCCCTTGCAACATAGCACCCCACCTGAAGCCAGTGGACTTGGTTACCTGTTACTGAAGGAAGAGCTTGGTATTTTTGTGTGTTTAGAAATGGACAGTCTTCTGAGCTACAGCATTGTTTTAGCAATGCATTAATGTATCTGTGGCAATCATTATTTGTGTGTCCAATCCTGAAGTACTTGTTTAGTATTCTATGCCTTACATGGATATTTTTTGCCTGCATAAGGTCTTGAAGATCAGAGACCATATCTGAAATCTTCTTAGTGTAATGACAGAGGAGAGAGACACAAATGCTGGGATTCTTCTACCAACAAATAACCTCAGTCAGCTGCCATCACACTGTGCTCAGTGTGTGGTGTTTTTCTGCTTCTCCCTCTGAAGAAAATTATGCAAAAGTTGCAAGGCAGAATCTCATCTACTACTACACATTAGCCAGTTCTCTGTGTAAAAATAGGGAAGGTATGAAAGATATTTTCTGACTCCCAGAGTCAGGACCACTCAGTAAGTTGAGCTAGGGTTTTTTTCATGTCATGTATCATTACCTTGTAAACTGTGTGCTCGTGCAACCCATCATCTTCAGTTCGCACTGGTGGAAACTTAACGAAGAGTATAGAAGGAAGAATAGAGTCTTACTTAATCTACCTAAGGATGTCTCCACTTTAGAACAATGGTATTTTCTTGCTGCTGTAAGCTGAAACAAGGTTGTTAACATGACGTATGACTTTAGTGCTCATGTTTTATGTGTGTACTCTCATGTTCAGGTGAGTAGTAGTGGAAATCTACTTATTCATTGTACTAATATCACAAAGTATATAGTGAACTGCTTTGACAAATTGATAGACTTGAAGAGAGGGAGATGTTTTGATTTTGTGTGAATTATTGAATAGAGAGATTCCTTTCTATATTGCTGTGCTTCAGAATAGAATTGCAGTTTAAGACATTGAATAAGGAAGATCTGCCATTGGATTGAATGATGCAGCTAGAGAGATCCAGAGCTAATGAATCAGTTCTCACGTAGACCCTGATAATATGAGAACTGGTTTTCATTTTGTTTGTTGTTATATGGGAAGAAGGCGTGGGCAGGGGCTCTGCAGTTGAGCTTGCTGGATAAAATCAGTAAGAGAGTTTTGTTACTGCAATAGGCTAATAGGGTTGTGTGACCAAAAGGGACTAAATTCCTGACTGGGAAGGTGCAAGTTCTTCTATATCAGAAAATACTTGCAGGCAGGAGAGAAGAGGATCAGGAGATGAGAGAGACAGCTCAGGAGGAAAAACCTGCCATCCCAGTGTCAGGGACTGGAAGTAGGTAATACGTTACAAATCGTTTCCCCAGCTACACGTGAGGCTCATTAATGGCATCCTGGGGACAACAGATGTGGCCTTTATTATATAGAGGTCTCTTTGCATCAAGGTATACTGCATTGTGCATTACTTCGAAACTTTTCAAGTGCTCCTACTCTCTAAATTGCTTTCTTTGCTATACCATATCTCACTATGTGCTATTTTTAACATATTACAGCTTTTACTAACATTTTGGTGGTGGGTTGTTGTTGGGGTTTTTTGTTGTTTGTTTCATTGAAAACCAAGCACTATACACTGTTGTCTGTCTGTTTACTGTGTATTTTTGTGGCTGTGTACTGCTTGGTGATTAATGTCAAATAATTCTTATTTTTTCTTGATGTTGGTGTTTTCCTAACTATTATTCTGTCATGAACATACCATAATGCATTCAGTGACATGTACTTAGTTCTTTTAATTGATATTTTTAGATGAAACAATCTCTTGGTTTAAATCTGGAACCTAGAGCTAATGTCGTAGAAAATAAGGTCAAAGAAATCAAGTAATGTTCCTTCCAAAGTCACAATAGAGTCTTTGTATCGTCTTCCATCATTAATATTGATGCTTGACAGCACTTACAACTTTAATTATATTTGTAACCCTATGAATTTTATTGCTTCTGCTGTCAGAAATCAATTTCAGAACTTAATGGCATCTTGTAACCTCAGTCAAGGAGAATGTTGGTTTGATTTTTATTTTAATTTTACTCAAAGCTTCACTGCTAAAGTGCATCTTAAAAAAATAATTTCTATGATACATCTTTTTCCTCTGACTTAAAGAAAATACTTCTGTATATGCAACATAATACAGATTTTTTTTTCTTCCCTATTGTTTTTACTGGCCTGTCAATTCATATATACTTCAAAAACTTACAAATTCTGACCCTACAAACAGCTAAGTGTATGCTTACTCATAATCATGCTTAGAGACCTGAGACTTCTCCTATAATTAACGTCTGCCACAAGTGTTTGCAGGATCAGGCCATAACGTATGTTGTTTAATCTTCCTTTTGCTTATTGAGGTTGAAGAAGAGAATGGAGCACATTCATAATTCCAAATAAACATTCATATTAGTCTTTATTGATTCCTTTTGATCAAAAGAAGTATGTTTGGGCTTGATTCTGTCTTCAGTCCCTCTGAAATTATTGACATTGTTGGGAGTTCCCCTTTAATGGCATAATTGCAGGATGAAGTCCAGATTTATACATTTGCTAAGGGAAATAACAAAATTGTATTTTTCACAAAAAAAAACAAGCAATTAGCCGATAGGCACCAAATTAAAACAGCATGAAAAAATTTTACTGTGTCTGATCATGTCTCATCACTTGCAACTTTAACAGAGTTAAAGGTAAACATGGAAAGGTCATATCCCTTCATCTCCTTCCTTATAAACGACTGAAAAATGGAAAAGGTTCTGCTTTGTTTTAAGCACGATAGTGTCTACTTTTCTATAACACTTTTTAGTTGATTTTCTATGCTTTGCAAAGAAGGTGGTTGTTATTCTCCTCACTTAACACAGAGGAAATTGAAGAGTGGTGAAATAGTGATTTGCCCAGTGGGTCAGCAGTAGATCTAATTTACCAGTTCAGTATCCTAATTGGAAAATGCTGCCCATTTTTACCTCATTATAGACTTCTTATCAGAAATGTCATGATGTTATCTGCCAGCATGTAAGAGGAATAATAAGATTATGTCATCAGAAGTGGTAATAGGAGTGAATTTTTTTATAGCACATCATTTAAACTTTGGTTTATTGTTGAGGTTGAATTTTGTTTCTGTCTTTGGTTTTTTGTTAGTTTTTATTTATCTCATTCCTACCAGCTCAGTTAAATTTACCTTTCTGGCCTTTAATTCCCCTTGAAGGCTCCCATTTCTCTAGTTCTCCAAGAAGCTGTCCCTGGAGAATTGTTTCTTCAGAGAAGGAAACAGATTTGATATGAATGTTATAAAACCAAAATTTTACAGGACAGGCAAGGCAAGCCACATTTCTAAAAGCAAAGAAGGACAAAATTTTATCATTTTGCAAATCATCTTTATCATGTATATAAATATTGAGCTCCATCCTACTGTTTCTAATGGAATTAATGTATTTTTCTCCAACTACAAAGGAATGTATGTTGTAGAAATATCTGAAACTGATGAAATCAATGGCAAAACACCTATTGAGTTCAGTGGGTTCAGGATCTCACTCTTGGTGGTTTGATTTATTTACTAGTGAGTTTCAGCTAACTTTTTTTTTTTGCTATATTTCATTCAGAGAGCCTGCTGCCTGCACATGATAATATTTATGTAGTTGATGATGTGGTTCTGGAGCTGTCAGAGGTAGAAGAAACAGCATCAGAAAGCAGCTGTTTTGCATCTGAGGACACCACCGAAGACTCAGGTGTCGTGAGCTCCCCATCAGATATTGTATCTTTGGATTCGCAAAATGACAGTATGAAGCTGAGAGACAAGTGTGTCAATGGCTTCATGGACTCCGCTGAGGCAGACACGACGTATGGCAGAGACGTGTGCCCTGTCAAGAATGCCTACTGTGAGAACATGGGATCTGACAGTGCTCCAGAGAGGTAAAAATCCATTTGCAACCGACTCTTTGAGAATATCTTGCATGTCCCCCTTGTAGGGGGAATCACTTAACAAAATCAATGTCTTCTACTTTCTTCTGCCCTTTCATAAACCTATACCAATGCCAAGTGACTCCTCCCGATGAAAAAGCTCAGTGCCAAATCCCCTCCAGTGGCATACTTGTAGCAACAGGCAAAGGTCACTTTTCTGTTTGAACTTGTAGTTACATTTCTTGCACAAGGCCACTGCCCTCCAGAGTTAATTTTTCCAAGAAGTCTGAAATAATTTTGTTAGAGTTTGGTTTGTTCTGTAGTACTGATAGCATATGAGGTACTTAAAATTTTACTGTATGTTGATCTAGAAAAATTACGTGCAGGTACAATTTAGGATTTGATTTATGTTTGTGTGTGTTCATATATGTTCAACTGATGCTAATCTCCACTGCTGTTATACCTATGGTTTTCTTTTCAGCATATTCCCCTCTCTTTTTTTTTTCATAAATAAACATTTTCCTGAAGTTTTTGCAAGAAAATACAAGAACCTGGAATTTAACTGGAAACTGCCTGCAAGCACAAGTGACTCTGACACTGTTTGTTTGCCAAAACTCACATAGCTGGTGGCAGGGCTGCAAAGGGAACCCAAAATTTATAGGACTTTGCAAATACAAACTGGCCAGATAGGAAGCTGTGCCTCTAGCAAGGAGGGTGGCCTGGTGGTACTGACAGGGATCCACTCTGTGTGACGCTGCAGGGTCATGGGATAGGGGCCAGAAATACCTCTGAATTCTCAGTTGACACAAAGTCTGTGCTTTCTGGTCTCTCTCCATTCAGCTGCTAATCTGTAGCCCCTTCATAAGAGTATGTATCATGACCTAGTTATTTCCTTCCACACATTTCTGAAGGAGAACTTCATTTTGGATCATGCAGCAGGGGATGAATTAGGCCAAAGTCAGTATTTACCCTATTGGAATGATCTCAGGGCTTTTCTTTTCCCATCAGTGTCAACAGGGACAAGGTCAAGTCTCATTTAGATACTTGCTTAACAATGCATTCTTCCCTGTGGTTTGGCCTTTTACAATTTCTTAGATCCTTGTGCAGTGTCTATATGGAGGCTTATATAGGCTAGACTAATGTAGTAGCTACAATTAACATTCCAGACCTGATCCAAAAAAAGCAACCTATTAATTTCAGTAGACATAGATCAGGCCTTGTAAGATAATTAAGCAATCCCAACTTTCCTCAAAACTGCAGGATCCAAACTGGAAAAAACACATGCACATCCAGGAAAAATAATAAAAGTTACCATAACGTTCAATAAAGGCATCAAAGCAATACCCTATAAGAACACTCCTAATCAGTGGAAAATATTTTGGACTTGTTCTGTATTTTAGTGCAATAAGCGACACGCTAGCTCTTGAAAGTCAGTGTTTTCCACATCTTTCACATCAGTGAAAGATAGACATTTTTTTCATTGCATTGAGATTTACCTTTGCTCAACAAACATACAAAATTTTTAATAATAGCGTATGCACAGTACAGACAAAGGGACAATGAGACCAAATATGCCCTTAGCAACTTTGCACATGACACTGACTTGGGGGAATGCTTCACGGGCTGGCGGGCAGGATGGCGATTCAGAGGGATCTTGCCAAGCTGGAGGAATAGATGAACAGAAGCCTCACAAGGTTCAGCAAAGACACTTGTAAAGTCCTGCATCTGGAACAGAATAATCCCATGCGATGGGATAGGCTCGGGACTGGTTAACTGGGAGCAGCTGCCCAAAAACAGAGCTGGGGCTCCTAGTGGACAAGTTGCCCACTGTGTCCATCTCAATGAGTGTCCAGCTGTGAGTTGGCTGTGCGCCCTTACAGTGATAAAACATGAGCACAGTGATGAAGGGTAATGCAGCGTATTGGGCTGCAAGAGCACAGCTATCACACAAGGGAACTGCCAGAGAGGTTGAGAAATCTCCATGCTTGGAGATTTTCAGAACTCAACTAGACAAAGCCTTGGACAGTCCCATCTAACTTTGAAACTGGCCCTGCCTGGAGCAGGAGGTTGAACTAGATGGCCTTCAGTGGTAATTTCTAAGCTAATTTTTTTCTGTGATTTTTATCATTCTAAATATTCTGTGTTTTTCTCATGTCTCCATAATTAAAGAGGAGAGTTTTTAGGCAGAAATAGGAGGCAGTTATTGTCATTCAGAGTGTGAGATTATTTTTCATAAACTGTGGGGTTTTTTTAGGCTCTGGGACAGCAAAATTATTTCAGATCAACTTTAGGGCGTAGCAAATCGAATTTGTGACTGATTTTAGTCTTCTGGCAGCAACCATTTAGACTGCCACAACAGAGATGCTGATAGTATTATCTTTTAAGTGTTTGTTCTGAATGTGCCAGCAATGTTTGGAACTAAATCCCGTTCCACTCCTAACCTATGTTTGTAAACAAACCAGCTTTGAAAATTGTGCTCTTTTAACTCTTTTTGAGGTCAAATTGCTAAGTTTTCAAAAACCACTTCCTAAGTGCAGAGGGAAGAAAACAGGGATTTTTTTTAAAACCTATTTGTTTTAGGTAAAAAATATTGGTAACAACCTATATATTTTTAAGCCTATTTAAAAATGAAAATCTTGTTTTAGTGGGGTTTGAATCAGTTCTGAGTACAATTTTGAGCATAGCCAAATCTGGAGAACATCAGTTTCAAAGTTTTGCTGTCTTAGCCCCCCCAGCCCACTGGTAAAATCTGTTGGGAGCTCTGAGATTGTATGGGGTTCTTCTGATGAACAGGGATTACCTTCAGGGCCAAACCAACCTTCTGAATCCCCAGTCAAGTTAAAATGTGTCGTTCATGTGAGTAACTGATATCATGCTATACAGAGTTTTAAGTATGTTTCATAAGCTACAAAACTTCAAGGAAAATTATACATGTAGTTTAATAATTCCTTATGTTCTGCCAGTCCACGTACTAAGATCAAACTCAATTCTAAAAGGAAGATAAAGATATTTGGAGAACATGGCATGACTGAAAGTAACAGTAGTTAGCAGCAATGAATCAAGTGTCCTCCTTGAGTCTGAGCTCCACTGAAGCCAGAAATTTCATTTAGGGACTAACTGGGACCAGTGTACAGAAAAAGGTTAATAAAAGTAACAGAGATATTTAGCTTATCATTGTAAATGGTAAAGCTGACTGAAATCTGGGCTTAGCATTGTCCTGTGAAATAACTAATTCAAGCATTTCTAATTCTTTATATTAAAAACATATACTGTGTGAGTAATAAAAAGTACTATTAAAGTAGAAGCAAATAATATTTAGAGGGGGACAATGCTTTAAAGAAAGCACAAGTGCTATTTTGCAAGTGCATTGTGAAGAACCACAGTGAAGAGAAGATTCAGGTCTAAAGGTCTTATGTAGGTTTATTCCAGAGGTTCAGTCTGTGCGCCAAGGGATCATCAAGAATATTTTGCCGTGATGCTTACTTCGGTTAATTGTGTATTTATTTTTAATTGATTTTTCTGGAATTGTATAAGCCTGGGTGGTCTCTGTGTAGCAGAATTGCCTGACAGCCATAGAAAATCACAGAAGAGAATTTTGGCCAGGGTCTGCACCTCACTCCTCTGCTACTGAAGTCGAGGAAAGCTGTGAGCACTTAAGGGTACACTCTTCAACATGCAGTGGATTTGTCTGTTCATAGCAGCGTAATAACGTGGCGAGATCAGAAATTGCCCATAGCACTGGCTTTGCACACGCAGAGCACAAAAGCAGAACAGAGATTTACAGAAGAAGCCCTCCAATTCCAGGGGTTTCCAACCAGGTCTTCCCACATGCTCTTGTCTTCTAGTACATGGAGCAACTGGCAGGCATATTCTTCTTTTTATTTTGTTTTGGGATATTTTGTTTAAGTAATTGTAATCCAAATATGCATAGATAGGTAGAGCATCAAATCAAATGTCAAAAGACTTTAGGTCTGCCCTTGGCTTTGCCTCTCACCTATTACACTGCCTCTGTCTCCCTCTGCCTCTGATATTCCCTGCAGCTGCTTATTGTTTTCACACAGCTATCGTATCTCATGGTATGTTTGTGTAGTGCCTGGTAGAGCAGGAGCCTCATCGCAGCTGGAGGTGCGAAGGGCTGCCACTGTATGAATAATTGACTACGTGCAACGTTTGACTGTGAACGTTTTAATATTAACTGCTGACTGAACGCTGTTCAACATGGTTTTCTTTCTTCATATCCTTCCTTACAGCTGATATCTTTGCGTTATGTATCTGTTCAACAAATTTTAATATATAGTGTTAAATGAGTAACAAGAAAACCACAGAGAAGCTGAAATGTTACTTACGTAGCAGTAAACACATCTCATGATCTCACACTGTTGCAACTCCTGTCCTCCCATACCCCCTCCTTTCCCATCCCATGTATGGTGTCATCATGCAAGCTCCTTGGGGCAGGGATCAGTCAATTTTATATGCCTATAAAGCATCATGCACACTTACTGTCTGGAGCTGTATAAGTAATTACACATTAAAAATTATGTTAAAATAATATTATTAGGAATGCTAAGTCACGCGCTCAAAGATAGGTAACATTAATATTAAAGCTGCCTGTGTAACGTTAATTTTCCCCCCCTTTGTGCAGTATGATAAAGTTGGTAGTTATGTGATCGCATTCTGTTTTGTTTTATTTTCTCTAGGTTTCAGAGCTCAATTAATGGAATAGGTATACCACAGTTTGCTCTCAGTTCAAACTCTGTTCTGGAGACAGGACTATTTAATTTCCTCTTGGTTTTTCTATCTTACTCGTCACACTAGTATCCATGTGCCATACAGACTGTAATTTCTCCTCGCAGTATTCATGTGAGCTGAAAAGGTGGTGTTGCTATTTTAGAGAGGAGAGTTGAGGCACAGAGAGTCAAGACAGTCCAGTGACCAGTTAGACCACACACGATCCATTTTTGCAGAGAATTAAGCATTATATAGCACTTCAGGTTTCAGAATGGACCTCTCCGTGTCTTCCAAATGCTGTTCTTGGGATTCATTTGACCATTTTGGCTCAATAAAAATAACAGAATAATGAGGATCATGATAAAAATTGTCACGCTTGGACTGCCACCTAGGAAAAAGGTATAATTTCCCAAAGGTGTGAGCAACTGAAATTAGGGTTTTATAGGTAGCCTTAATTAGTAGGTGGTTCTGTCAGCCTCACACAGAGCAGTACAAACATTTTAAATCATAAAATATCTTTAATTTAATTTCTTTAATTTATTAAAATATTTTAAAGTATTTTTAAATGTAAAAGGAATATGCTTGTTATAAAGGTAAATAAATACCGCATTATAGATTGTGACTTGACTGGGAAAAAAGATAAATACCTTTCTGAGGTCTTGATTTACTCCCATAATTTACTGTTCTGGTAGACAGGAATGAGGAATATTTTTTCAGGTAAAGTTAATTGAGGGCATGGGGGGGGTCCTTACTTCAGTCACTTAATGTTCTTGATATAGGTAGGGAGAATCTCATATTCTCTCTTTTTCTTGACAGAATTTGTTACATTTGGCTCTGATTCTGGTAGCCAAAGCTATTGTGAGGAGAAAGAAAAGGATCTTTCTTGTTAGCAACCTGAGAAATATTTGCTGTTTGTTATAAAACTTCTAGTTTTTTGATGACTGAGTTTAAAACAAAATCTGTTGAAAGGATAGAGGTAGATGAATTTTTTTCTACTTAATTTTGAGTCCATTCAAATTCAAAAGTTACAGGGTTTTGTATTTCACTTAGGAAAGACAGGAGGGAAAGAGAAGTTGGTAGTTGGAGGAATTTAATGATGAAACTGGTCACAGGAAGAAAAATATAATACTGCATGGAGAAAGGCAGACAGGAAGGAAAGACAAAAACTCTAGAGAAAAATAGCAATGTATTATATATAATGTATATGTGCGTGTATATGCACAAACCCGTTCTATATAATTACCTGTCACAGCAATCTTTGGAAAAGATGGGAAAGATTTATTCTGTTGTTTCTACATAGGACAGGTTTTATTTTAGCTGGGTAGACATGTGTTTTACTTTATTGAAAATAGGAATGTACTTTTAAGGGGAAGGATGGAAGAGAAAGGGTTAAAGTAACAGGGAGAAGAACTTCAGGGATGAAAAATTACTTAATTAGGACCCAGATGTCTAACAGATTTGCAAGCCTCTGTTTCTTATACAGTTTTGCTAATTTCCTTCCTTATCTCTGGCTTTCCCTTTCCCTTTGTCCCAGAAAACTCTTTACAATCTGGACATTTTCATGCACTTTTTTGCTGGCAGATGTTCGTGTAGGGAAGATACTGATGATGATATGGTTAAGTAAAAGATATTCACAGACATTAGAGCAAGAATCCAGATTAGCCTTCCTGTTAAATTCATCCATGGGAAAAATGCCTTATACTTTGGAACTATAGAATATTTTACGTATTAGGGAGCAGATTCAGTTGCTAAAGGTGTAGTGTTGGGTTCCAGGAGAGAAAGATTCTCGTCCTTGCTCTTTCTCATATTTTTCTGTGTAAACCAAGAGATATTATTTAAGCACACTGTGCTGGTTTTTAACATGCAGTGTTATTTCTCAGAGGTGATATTGCTGAATTACAAGCTGATCCATGTTAGTCCAGTTTATTGGTTATTGCTGGCCTTGTGGGCAATCCTGTCTGTTGCCTTTTCCGTTGTGAAGTTGCTGCAAGAGCCCCATGTGTGGAGGTGGAAGAGTGGGGGCATTTTTCTGGCTGATAGAAATTGTAAGCTGTAGCTTACAGAGTCGATGAGAGGACCCTGAGACTGACATATGTCTGGGGGCTCTGAAAGCTTAGATCACCCTGCTAAGTAACAAGCTTAGAGATTTCTAGCATTAAGGCTCTCAAAAACACAAAGCAATGCTATAAATATGCAAAACCATTTTCATTTGCTTTCTGTTTAGGTTTTTGACCAGTAACCACAAAGAAGATATATAAAAGAACCATAAACTTAGCTGCTGCTGAAATACTGTTTCATTTTCCTCCTCATCTATGTCTGCAAGTTTGTATTTTAATCAGGTGGTATTATATCTGAAGGCAGTACTGGACCTATATATTCTAGGACTGGAAAACAGATTAATTCAGTCTGTGATGATTTTTATTCAGCTCAGATATAAATGCAATCTAAAGACCATTGTAAGTATGATTCTATCCAACAGAACTCAAAACAGAACATAAGCTAAAAAACTTGGTATGGCAATGATATCTGTACCTTGCTCTCAAAAATGTGCAGCTTTTTCTTTTGTCACTCAGTCAAGGACATAAAAAGGAAGGTTATGTGGCTTTCAAACAGAATATGACTCTTGACTTTTTCCTTTCCCTGCTTGCTTGCCACTTGCAGAAATCTTACTTCAAAGACAAGACTTTGTTATCTAACCAGTCCTAAGTGGGATGTTCTTTCCAGTACATTAACAGTCTACATTATGGCATTTTAATGGGCTTTGGTCATATGAAGCTAGCACATTAAAACTTTATCCTTAAGTTCACAGGAGGCAGCAGAAGAAGAGGATCTCATTGGTCAAGTCATAGCTCAGGGTATCAGAAAGTCTGCCACTTACACTAGCTGCTGATCTGCAGCCATTATAGAAAACAGAGAAGAAACAAAAGAGAGAACAGAAAAAAAACAGAAAAGAGAACAAAACAGAGCAGAGAAGACAGAAAAGAGAAGAGAGGAGGAGAGGAGAAAGAAAAGGAAAGAAAAAGGAAAAAGTCGTCTAGCCTAAAAAAAGGAAAGGTTGGAAAAGTGGTCCCTAAGGCTTTGTAAATTATTGACTATTGTGAAAAGCAGTTACCTCCACTTTTGAAGAGTACTTTGCTACATCAATCAAAAAAACAAATCTGTGAACTCTTTGAGATTACTCAGTGTCATCTTTGTGACCTGGCTGAATAGAAAGCCATATTCAAGAAGGATGAACTTTCAGATATACTTTCTTCAATTTAAATACATTCAGCATCAGTCTCTTTTTCTAACATCCACCATGATACACACCAGTGAGAAGCATTTCTCTATCCAGCACTTAGGCAAGAGGAGAATAATGTGGATCTGTTTTGCAAAGGAGGAGTTTGGGTACATACAGGTGGATTCCCCAGTACCAGACTGCAAGCACTGTCAGAGCTGGGAAAGGAGCTCTGAAAGTGCTCCAAAGCCCAATCCATGCTAACCACAGTATCAGACTTCCATGCTGGGCACAACGGCTCTGTCTGCCCTTCATAGCTAAGAACAAATTTACAGCAACCCTCTTCTCAAGTCTTTTGATATAGTGAACATGAGACTCTAGAGTAGGGCTCAGTTAACTTGAGAGATGTCTCCTGCCATTTCATCTTGCCTGCAGCCACTCTGGGAGGACCTGGGTCTCCCCAGGGTCTACGTTCTGTAGTACGTCTACCAGCCCCATACAGGTGTCTTGAATACCCCACAGTATTTCAGATGGCCCTGAGTGCCTGAGTTTAGGCAACTGAATCTCTTCCTCAGTCCCTTCACTGCAGTTTACATAGCTCTGCACTGTGCTTTCTCAGTTATGCTGGGATTATAAGGCTCTCTACCTCTGGTACTACACACAAGGCTTTCCAGAACTCTTGGAAAATGTGCTTTCTTCCAAAAGGACTTGGGTCAATTTTATCATTTGCAGAACTGTTTGAAGTATAACAAAATGCAGCTTCTCTGATTACTATTCTGATAGCTTTTTAACTGTTTTTGATTTATTTTTAATGCGGATTTCCAGGTAGGTTCATCAGAGATTTTTCCTCTCTTGCTTAGAATGTAAACTTTCTCATAAACGGCTGTCTCCCGTGGCCTTAATTTGACAAAATGCTGCTCTAAGTTTCATTTTGTCTCCAGCTGAGTGAACGACTGCAGAGGAGCAATTGTGTTGTAGCCTGAGCTCGATGGAGCACTGAAGGCAGTAGTTTAGTAGTCAGTCTGCTCAGTTCTGTGCTCATGCACAAATCTCTGCTAATCTCCGTAAGTAATAAGTGAGCAGGCTCTCAGGAGCCATGCACGTTGGCCATTTCGAGCTTGTGCTAAATGCTCCCCAGTGCTTTATTTTTAGTGCCTTGCGTTTTACGAGAAAAGCAGCCTAAAGGTTATCAAGTTCTTCCCCGAGTCAAAAAAAGTATGTGTGAGAAAATGCCACTGATAGTGTTTATCCAGAATGTAAAACGTGGTATCGGAATAAGTCTTGTATTTTTCTTGGATTCTGGCCAAAACAGAGCTGTCAACAAAAGAAAAGTGTATAGGGTCAGAAGGGAAGAAGCCTTTGAAAAAGAAATTAGAGGCCCTTTTGTTTTCCTTTTCCAAATACTGTTGTGTGAAAAAGTCTTTTTAGGTGTATTTATATACCATGTGAGCTACTGGAAACTACCAGACCTTCACCTCACAAAACACTATCACTCTGTATATTTTAAATTCTTGATGCTAAGGATTTCAAGAAGAGCTCTATGGCTGATGTATACATGCTGGCTCGCTTTTTAGGTGAGTTTGGAGATGAATTGAGCAATAGCTCTTTTAGGGATTTGGAAATGCACAAGAAAAGGTCTGTTTTTTTCTGAAGCTCCCTGTGTAAGAGAAAATTAAGAATCCTTTCATTTTCACCGCGTTGTTCTCTTTTCCTCAGAAAACTTCTATGATTTCGATATCATTATCCCAATTGTCTAGATAAGGAGATTGAAGCAGAGGTTGAGAAGCAAATTATGTATAGTCACTGCACAGCTGCACAGAGGGTAATGAAAAAAACCTCTGCTGACTGTTGTACCCATCAAGGAGAAGATAATTTTGCTATAAGGAATCATTAAAAGGTTTCCATTGATTTAAGGGAGGAAAGAGCTGGTCAGTGCAATGAACCCATACTACATGTTTGGACCCAGGAATCCCTGCTCCTAGATAAATACCCTATAAAATTCTCAAGCTGTAGGTTTCATTACTTCCTGGAGAATGCCCAACCTTGACAAGCCTAGTAATACAGAGTTTGGCTGTATTGTAGAGCACTGGTGCAATAGACAAAAACATACAATGAGGTACCAAAAAGATGGTGAGCTGGCAGGGCCTTCATGAACTTCAGTCTCATTCTCTGATAGGTATAGGCTTACACATTTTTCTTCCAAGGTTTTCTTAAGTGTCATTCAAGCACCATAGCCTAAAGCACCTTCTGCACAACAGCTTAGAGAATGAGTTTCAGTGCACATCCGTACTTTGCTTCCGGCTACGGGCAACTATCCCCCAAGACCATCTTTGCAAAGCAGAATGCAGTATTTGCCTTCCACACTGGATAGACATGTTTAGCTGTTGTGCAGTTGGAATGATTTTCCTCTCGAAAACACTTTCTTTGAGTTTGGGAGTAAGTTGTTTTAAAATGCACTTGTAGGAAAACAAGTCTTTTTTTAATAATTTTATAAAACTTTGCACTGCAAAACCAATATAAAGTTGGGTTGGTTCTTTTCTGCCACCTTCAAGTTGAGAGTTTTGTTTGCCAAACTTCTGCAACAGTCCCGATGCTGCAGTAAGCTTAAATCTTCTTGTCAGTTTGTTCAGATGAGTGATCTCACTGGGTGGTGTGTGTGTGTGTATACTTTAGGGTACAGTAGGATTAAAGTCCCTGTTGCCTCTTTTGAAGACTTCGGCTGATTTGTGCCTTCCCAGTTTTGGAAGATTTCCTTGCAGGTGTGGTTTACTGTTTTTATTGACCCAGCATACATGAACTCACCTTTATAAGTTCAAGGGAGTTAGCTGAGAGTAGAAGAAGAAGCAGGCTCTAGGAGTGCATTTGTTCATTTAAGTATAAAAGGCATACAGAAAGGAGAAGTGAATGCAATGCAATTAAAAAAACAAAAAAGATGGTTCAACATGTGATTTCAGGTGTTTCTACTATGAGCAAGAGAAAAAATATAACAATAAAATAGCAAAAAAGGGAAACTACAATGCTAGAGATTATTTAAGTCAATGCCAGGAAACATCCCTGAATTTTGATTCAGATGGCTATCTCAAAAGGCAGCAGCAAAATAACATTTTGCAGATAGTATTCAGTATACTACCAAAAAAAGAGTCATCTCTTACTTCATCTATGAGATGGAGGGCTTGATCTTGAAAAGTGCAAAGCTGCTTTGCCTGATCAGAGTTAGTTTAGGTGTGGTTAGAATGGAAAATTATATTGTCAATAGCCTAATCACAAGGGCGAAACTTAGATGCAGAGTCACAGATGAAAATGTTTTGACTGCAGGTGAGGAACAAGTAACTGGAAAAAGTTTGTCTCCTGACATGAAATCCTGGCTTTTTGATTTCAGTAGAAAAATTCCACTGGTTGAGATCTTTCTTCCTAAGAAACAGAAGGTCTGTTGTAAAACAGGTTGTCTTGTGTATTTTTTTAATTTTAGTTCTTGTTTGTTAGTTTTTTCTTAGTTTCATTAGTTTTTTCTTTTAATAAGCCAAGAAAACACTTGGCACTCATTCTGATTTCAGGCTTGTTTTAGATCGTTGTACAACTTCATTGAAAACCATAGAGCTATTTCCTGGTAAAATCAGGCCCCTTGATACATTTCATTAGAAACGACTTTCAAGGGATTAGTTTCTCTTTGCTCCTCCCTTCCCTCTCCCCCAGAAGAAGAGTGATGGTGTAACAGTACTTAACTGCTTTTGTTTTTCATTGCCATGCAGTTTTTATTTAATGAAGGTACAGATTTATTGGCAGGGTACATGCAGGATGGGTAGTGGTCTGCTTTAAAATTAGCTGGATATGCAACTCTTTGCCTTGGCACACAGTGCTTTGCAGCAGCCTGGCTGAAATGCATACTGCACGGTGAGGCCAGGCCATTTCTTTGTGGCAGGGTTTATTAATCCTAATCTTTTGATCACCAGCGCACTGAGTGTGCTCAGCACCACAGAGATCCCTCCTTGGATACAGCTGTGTCAGTGTGGCGTGTGCCTCTAGGGCTGCACATTTTCCTACTTTGGGAGAGGAATTTCCCTACCCCAGTGGGACCAAAGGTGCCAAAATGAGAGTGTATTTCAGAACAGCGCCGCACAGCAAAAGCAGAGACTTAACTTCTTTTTTTGCTCTTTCAATTAGCAGTAGAGATGAAGAAAGTACTTCCGCTAAGCTCAACAGTAAGGATATGTTCATTGCTGCTCAGCTCCAGCAAACGCTGGCTGACCTGGATGAAGATTTGGAAGGTAGGGAAGTGGGTTACCTCCAAAGGACAAAGGAGCTGGGCATAGCTGGGAGATACCGAGGCAAATTGTGTCTGAGACATCTGCACATTTCTCACTAAGGTTACTGGGAGCAACTCGCAGCTCGGAAGCAGAAGGTGGTTCCCCCCAAAGAGACTGCTTTCACATTGCCTCTGCAGCAAGCCACCCTTTATACACTAGTACTGGGTATTTTGGGGCTACCGTATCAGACTGTCGTCATATTTCAATGTCTGCTACCAGAATGAAATGAAGAGCAGTTTATCGGCACAGTTTATGGGCCAAATTTGGTACAATTTCATTGACTTCAGTTATGAATAATGCTTCTGTTTTTATTTTGTCATAATGAAGTGGAGAAGAGGGGGGATTTTTGTACCCAGTGTTCCTGTGCATTAGCAGCCTTGTACTTTAAAGTTAAAAATTGAAAATACTGATCAGAAACAGTGGAAAGAGATAAAATGTCATCACAAAGCAATATCGTTCTTCTCTTTTGCCTATTGTTAATGACAGTACTTCGCTATTAATGCTTTGTCACCGACTGATGTTGAATACTTTTTTTAAACATCTTTATTTTAGTACTTTTGCAGTGGACTTGCTTTAATTTAATTCACTGAGTACTCTAACACTGCAATTCCTTTAACTTTTATGTCATAACCCTCGATTTATACCAGCAAATTTGAGAGACAAGTTAAGCATCTTGCACAATGAAGCTTCTGGGGTCATTGATAACAAAGGGTGAGAAGAATGGAGGAAAAAATACAAGTACTGTTTCTTTGTTTGCTTGCTCAAGGAAATCCTTCAGCTGGGTTGTTATTACTGACCAGGTCTGGGAAACATAATTTGGAGTTACTTGCTGTTTCTCAGAAATGTTTCTCCTTTGGAGTCATGTGGTGAAATGTTTATCACTGGGAGTAGTTAGTCAAAGATAAGGTATGAACAATAGATTAAATTCTGCTTTCAACTGCATTTGTATGTTTCCCACTGACTGAAGCAGGAGGACTGCAGGAATATTTGCCTGATCCTAATCAGCAACCAGACAGCAAAGGGACCCAGATCTTTCTTTTTTTGTAGTACAGGCGTGTGTGTATGTGTATATATATATATATATATATATATATAAACATATACATATATGTGTGTGTGTGTGTATATATATTCCTTTTAGTTTCACTGGAACTCAAATAGCTGATTTGGATTAGTTTGTATTAGTTGTTTGTGTAATTTAAAGTGATACTGCCTAAATATTACCTGCATGTACTTTTATGTATGTATTTTGCAGCAGTGGATGTTATAAGCAACTCTGAGTCCGAGTATATTACTGAGGCGTTGAGCCCGCATACAAGAAAAGTTGAGGCTGCCCAAGATGTTACCGTTTTTGTTCCAGTAACAATCATAGATGATGATGCAGAAGTTAACATCCCTTGGTCTGCTGGAAATCAAGAGACAAGGGGTTCGGAAAATATTTCAGCTGACTCTGTTAATACAGGGAACTTTACAAATAAAAATAACAATGCAGGTTCCTTTGATAAGGGACATACAGGTGGTGGATCTGTATGTATATCCAAGGATTTAATGCATCAGCAACTTTCTGAAAATGAATTTGATCACTTGCCTGTGGAACAGAGGAGAGACATGTTTGAATCTCTCACATCTTCCTTCGAAAAAAGAAGTGAAAAGAACTTAAGACTGGAACTCCCTCCTAAACATAGTCTGAAGTCTGAGGAATATAAATCTAGGCTGATTCCATCTCACTCCAAGGCTGCAACTGAAATCAGTACAGCAAAAGAGAAAAAAAATCCATTTAAGGAGTATAGTAACAGGGAAAGACGTCTGAAAAAAAGTAAATCAGAATTAGAAATCAAGCAGCCACTGGCAAAGAAAAATGAAGAGAAAGTAGAAGAAATTCCTTCAACACCCACATGGTGTCATCGCACCCAGAATTCAGGAACAAATTATGAACTTAAAATGGGTTTGACGACCTTTAAAGTTGTTCCTCCCAAACCTGAAATAAAGCATTTTGATAGAGGAGTTTCCCTCTCCACTGGTGCCATTAAAATAGATGAACTAGGCAATCTTATAAGCCCAAGTGCTGGTGGCGCTAAGAACATGTCAGATACTACTACTTTCACTACTGGTGAAAGTGAGGAAATTCCTATTGGGAAAGTAAAGGCATTCTGGAGGTCAAGTTCTATGGAAAAGCAAAGTGATGACTCCGCTGAGCATCTTCTTAAAAAGTCAGCGGTCACCACAAACTCTAAATCTTTTACTATAAAACATGAACACAAACCTCTCTGCCTTGTAGCTCCAAAACCTGTAGCACCACAAACTGTTACTTCCCAGGTAGCTGAAAGACAGTTTGAAAATGAAAAGGCCAAACCACCTCTTCCAATCACGCAGTCTCAAGTAAAACCATTAGTGGCCCCAACCATTAATAAGGACAAGGTGGAGCTTCCATTTCTAAAGCCGCATAGGAGAACTTCAAGTCAATACGTTGCCTCTGCCATTGCAAAACACATCAACCTACCTACCTTTAAGTCTGACTCCACAGAATATCATGAGAAAGAAAAAAATAAACATGAGGCAGGAGAGGTTAAAACTGAAGGAGAACTTTTCCCCCAAAGATGTATTATTGTGGCCAAATACAGCCCTGTGGAAACAGATTCAGCAGAAACAAGAGAACCACTTTCAAATATTTTTACATCCAGTCTAAAAGCATCCCACAGGTTTACACCTGGTGATAATTCTGGAGTGGAAAACAAAATAGTTAACATCAGGGCACCAAATCAAACAACTCCTCCTAGTTTCTATAAAAAGAATGCCAGTGTCCCACTTACCAAATCCTCTTCAAAGGATAACAACACTACAGAATATGATCACAGTTTAAACAGCAAACAAAATATAGTAGAGAAAAAGATGCATCTTTTGTTTGACCAGAAATGTGAGACTTTGAACCATACTAATTCAGCCCCATCTCTCAAGTCACCTGATCTCCAGGTCGTCCCACCCTTTTCCAGCTCATCCTTGCAAGCCAGTAAATGGCCTCCCGCTAACAGCGTACAAGCTAGTTGTTTTAAAGCATCACCTGAGTTAAATGGTGCGACCACAAACAATCACACGGAGTCAGAACGGGAGGACAAACACGACAGTTTGGTTACTAGTGCTATCAGTGAGCTGGATGTTAACGTTCAGACCAACATCTTTGGACCAAAGAAGAAGTTCAAACCAGTTGTCCAGAAACCAGTCCTGAAAGATACGTCCCTGCACAGTGCCCTGATGGAAGCCATCCAAACAGGAGGGGGGAAGGAGAAACTCAGAAAGGTAAAGTGGAGGCTTCGTTCAGCCTGTGCAGCCTACAGAAGCCTGTATTCAGACACCAGCTGTTTTATAATCAGTCCAGCTGCTGGTGAGCTGGAGTACACATGTCATTTGAAAAATTTATAATGGCAAAATGCAGACCAAGCCACTGGTTATGCTGCATGTCGTGTATGTTACGCAACGCTATTGCTGCTGCGCTAGCTAGGAGAGGCAGAGGGTGCACAGATACATCTTAAAAGAGAGGTAATTGAGGTTATCCAAAGAGCCTAACCTGCATTTCTCTATGTTATGTAAAAACAGGAACACACTGTGTGGAGAAAACTTGCAAATATCTGTAAAGGAAAGAAAACTACATTTTGTATTAATTTGGTGGTATTAATTTGTCTCTAATGCTCGGGGAATGTGAGACTGCATCTGTACATACAATGTTACTAACTGGAATCTACATATATCCTTACCAATCAGATTGAATAAGGGTTGTAAAAGCAGGGCTGAAAGAAGACAGACTGATTAGTCTCCATAGCTTGCATTCTGGTACAAGCACTAAAAATGCTTTCAATAGTGTTTCCAAACTGTCTCTAATTAAATATCTAATAAGTTTATTGTTTTTATATTCTAGATTTCAGACAGTGCATTAAATGGAAGTCCCAAGAAACCCTTGTATGCTGAGCCAGAGAATGAGCGCTCAGCTCTGTTGGCAGCAATCAGAGGCCACAGTGGCACCTCAAAGCTGAAAAAGGTAAGAAATAAAGATGATCAGTGACCTTCTAAGTGCAGTCTGTTCCTGCTGAAGATTTTGGATGAACCTGGAAATGATGCAAACTGAAGTTGTCCTGCAAAGAGAAAAGCTTAGGGGAAAATATTATGATATAAGACCAGATCTGACTTATGCAGATAATATAGTGGGTCAGGTTCTGTCCTCTGCTACAGAAGTTACTCTCTTTGAAATTGTTTGCTTGTAGCTGAGAAAGAATCATGTAGGAATCCAAATGAATTTAAGAGAATGTACATGGAAGGCACCAGATGATCATCAGTTTCACATATTTAGGTGCTGGTTTTTGCACTTTAAGAGTATGCAGTTAGGTTATTTGCATTACCTACTGTATATATCTGATCCCAGTTACCTAAAAACATATTATGACTTCTTCATATGTGCTCCATGAGTTAGGTGCATGCAAATTGTATGCAAGTAATGAACGTTGATGGAAAATTTCAAACTCTCTTCCACTGCAGCAGGGTGATTCCTTCTGTCTGAAGGATTGACCTACCCATTAAAGCGTCTCCTATTCCTAATAACCAAAGCCTGCATTGTTCTAGCCTTAGCTTTCCCTCAGTTCACTAATCAAGCCAAGGATGTGTATTTGGCAAGGAGTCCCCCATTTCCCTCATGTAATGATTCAGGCCATTAACACATCCAGAGAGCTGACACGAGATTGAAAGTGTCCCTTTTCTGTATTAGGGCATTACTCCTTCCCTCAAAGCAGTTCTGAGTATCTCGCTGCCCCTGCTGCAGTTAGGGTACAGCTTTCTCTGAGAGCGGAATACGCTACTAGAGGCAGTAGAGGATCAGCAACCCCTTGATCAAGGATGTGCCACAGCCATCTTCACACGTACGTAATTGCATTTTGCATTCATTTGGCATAAATGTAAATCTGTGTGAAAGAGGCTCTGAGAATGGTGTTATTTTATCACAGAGACTTTTTGGAATACTTTTCTCCAGCAGAGAAGCTTTTAGCATCATTTTAAAGGAAGTTGCTTAGAAACCGTGCCTTTCTTTTTCACACCATGTCACCTGTGCTAGTTAAAGCATGTACACACCATATTTATGTGTGTACAGGGCTGGATATAGATGTGCTATGATGGAAGGGCCGTCCCTTCAGTGTAATTTCAGATATTTATGTCTTATCTGGTATGACTTCATTCCCATATATTTGTATATACAGTGAAGGAACAGAATGTAGGAGCTCTCTGAATTTGGGTTGCTTGATGGGAGAATGAATCCTTTCATTTTTCAGTAGAGAGGTATTCTCTCAGTTTCTCTGAAAAAGGAATGATACTGCATTTATAAACCTCCCGTTTGCCACATGATACTAAATTTCCTAATACTTTCCAAATCATTTTAATTACTAAGACTTTATCATGATTATTACTAGTAATATTGTTAACAACAAAAAGATTTGTTGAGGCAGTTGAAGGAAAACCTGGCTTAGTCTGAACAATTGCCTCTTCCCCCTGCATTCATTTAAACAAAAATAAATTTCCACATAATTTTCATGCAGGAATTCTAGGTTCAGAAATTCCACAGAAACCCTCTTGTAAGAGCAACCAGTTGTTTTTGTGCTATATGCTTTCACGTCATTCTTTCTGGTCCTGTTTCTTTTTAGTATGGCTGGAAAGTTTAGATTTAATAACAGTTTTTTTCAGTGAAGCCAGGTCCCAAAAGCACAGCTCTAGAAGAGCCTCACTCTCATCTGAGATTATTTCTGTGTAGCCCAGACTACTAAAAGTAACAAGATTTCTGGGTGGCTACAGCAGCCTTAATGTATCTTCCTGATTCCAAAAATCTTTGTGATTGTTTCCAAATGAATACCAAGTCCAGCTCTCCGTTTGTTACCTTACATGCCAAGAAAAGTTACAGGATGCTGGAGCTCACAGTAAATAGAGATTGAGTTTCTGAGACAGAGTCAATACCAAATCCTTGATGCTGGTAATCAGCCTGGCTGAGTGATGTGAGTGAGTAGTAACAGATGTTCAACCCTATGAGCAAACAAAAGCTCTACGTGCTTTATATCATTCAAGCAAAGTGAAATCGGGGTACTGAAATTAAAGTGCATCAAATGTCAAACAAATACGGTTTAGTCATATTTTGATATGACTTTGATATTAATCACCTCCTTTCAACTGCATCATGAACAGATCTCCTCAGTGGCCTCTGAAGAGCTGCAGAGTTTTAGGAACGCAGAACTGTCCTTACAAAAAGCAGAAGACCCTCGGGAAGAGCGGCTTTGTATCCCACCGCCCCCGGAACAGCCACCGCCGCCTCCTGCTCTGCTGTCAGCAGCAGCTCGGAAATCCTCTGCACCTGCTGCAGCTGACCCTGCTGAGGCAAGGCAAGCTCTAATGGAGGCCATTCGCTCTCGTGCTGGAGCAGCAAAGTTAAAAAAGGTAAACATACTTTTATATTTTCAGCCTTTTGGATGAAATAGCCTGAGCTTGCTGTGCTGTTCTGGGAGCTGTTTGTAAGCTATCTTAACCACACATTTCTTTTCTTTTCTGTCACCATGAGAAGGTATGCATACTGTGTTTTCTCTAGCTGAATCAAAGATTCAAAGGGGCGTATTTCAAGCCTTTGGACAGCTATTAAAACACATTTTTGAAAGGGTGCTTCTCCTTTTTTTAGTAGGCTAAAACATGCCTGTGCATATATGCAACCATATGAATATACCAGTACCTATTTCTTTTAAAAGAGAACATTAAGAGCATGAATATCATTTCAGAAAACTTTTTCATGCCCTTTGCCCTTCTTGTGAATCTGAGATGATACTGGATGTCCTTTAGACAAGGAGAGATCAGATATGAGACCCCTGGTTCTCCTAGCCATTTCCTTTTCCTACTTCCACAAACCTGAAGCAAATTTAGGCATAAATACTCTCTCCTAATTTCGGTAGTGTGTTGTAGACCTTGATTCCCAACACTTAAGCTTAGGTGGCACATGCTGAGAGCTGTCAGTAAAACTGTGAGATCCTTTTAATGTCTACCTGAACTTTATCAATTGGATGTTTTGTGTTTCTCTTTTGTGGTCAACTATGGGTAAGCCAGCTCCTAAATGGCTAAATACCATTCTTGCTCAGTTGTCCGTGTTGATTTTTGGAGTAAGTTCATTTATCTTTTTGATCAAGATTCTGTTCTTCCTAACCTTGAGTTACGCCTCATTTCGGGATAAAGAGAACCAACCAGTTTACCTCCGTGGCGTCATCCAAATATTACACTGCAGTATCTAAGAATGGACTTTGATCCACAGACTTCAGGGAATGTACACAAACAGAGTTTTCCCAACACATGATTTAGCTGATGCCAACCATAAATGTGTAAATAGGCTTTAACCTTGCTTGCTTGTCCTCTTTAAAACAATTTTAAATATATTACCAATTTCAAAATAAAAAAATTTAGCTAAACAGTCTTGTTTCTGGTAAACCAGAAATTCCACAGCATCATTACCAATTGCACAAACAAATCAATTTTTCAGAGAAATTTCCATCAGCATGGAAACAGAAATCAGGATGTGCAGTTGTTGTGCATGTGAAAAAAATTACATCTGTATTATGCATACCAATAGAAGGCTACAACTTATGAAGAAATAACACTGCAGATCAGGTTTTCTTTCTCAACTTCACCAGTTTACAGAAAAAAAAGTGGATTTGTACATGCAAGAATAGCCCATGCAATTCTTTGTTTTCTAGGCCTTTTCAAATTCCAGATAGTGTGAACCTTGCTCTTTCAACAGCATGACTGTTGCAGAAGTCTCGGGGGGGACCTACAACTCTACTCATTAAAACAAGTCTTTATCGCATCCCTGGGGATTCATTTTGAAACAGTTGGATAGTCATTGCAGTCTACAAAAGTGAGCTTGATATACTGATATATTCTGCTAAATACTGTGCCTGTCTTCTTCCATTTTCAGAACAGAGTAATTTTCAGTAGATCTGACACTGAAATGACAAAAGAGTGCATCTTTTCTTGAATATCTTTTATGAAAATAAGAGAGAGAGGCATTTTGTCCAAAGACAGAGCAAGTTTTTCATGTTATTGTGCTGTCCTTCATTATATTGGATATGCAAGCTAAGTCTTGTATATGCCAAAGGCATCATATCATTCTGACATCTGAGATCCCATGCCCTTGATCATTGATAAAAGTAAAAATGTTGTCAGATTTCTCAGAGTTTCTATCCAGCGTGTATTAATATTTCTCCTAGCTTACTGTGTTAAACGAGAGCCAATTTCTGATCTTTTCTGCAGTTGGACACCTTGTGACAGCAGAAGTTGACTTGGTAGAGAAGAATATATGATATCTGCATATTAGGGTTTTCCTCCTTTACAGCTGCAGAACATGTCTGCAAGGAGTATTGAGTTTTTGGTAGACAGTGTCTGGCATGTGGTTTTGTGCCAGGACCAAAGGAAACGTTTTTCTTTTTTGTGCTTCCTCTGTCAAAGATCCGTGATGTTCTGATGTGGAGGTGTAAGCCATTTTTTGACTAGGATGCCTGTTAGATTTTGGTTGCAACAACTAGATAACAGACTAGATAGTTAAGTCCTTTAATTGCATGTTTTTCTCCTCCATTGTCTTCTGGAAGTTTTCTGGAACAAGGGCTTCTGATGGTGAAGTAATTTAGTTAGCTAATATTGTGAAGAACTGGGAAAGATCTGCATTGCTAAGTTATGTATGACTCTGTGCTTATTTATGAGGGGTTATTTGCAATGGAAGTAGATCAAATGGGACTGTCAGGGGAACCAAACATGAAAAGCAACCAATTGCCTAGATGAGGAGCATCCCAACAAACATTTGGGCTCTATTAGTATCTGTGAAAAGGCAACTCCTCCACTCCACCCCTGATTACACAGCTGTTTGCTAAAGTCATGAACTTTAAGGTTAAAAGATCCACTGTGCAGGAAGGGAGGAGAGAAGTTGCTGCAGGCTGACCCAACCTTGCTGAGAGTCCGGGTCTGCCCCAGAAAGGCTGTAATTGGGTCACCCAAAACAAACCAGAGCAAAAGTACATATTTGAGGGAAATGCCAAGTATAGGTAAGAGAGTATGTGCATAGGACTCCTGGCTGTTCTTTAATCCATTTCTTGGAGTGCTGTGCCTGTTTTGGCAAATAAATCACACTTTGTTTTGAAGAAACGGCTTCTGTTTTATTGCACACTGTTGCTGTCCACGGACTCCCGAAGGAAAATTCTTGTGGGTGCCAAGCCCAGTTGGGCCTGCTCAGTAACATGGTTCATCCCCACTGAAGTGCAGTTCAGAGACCTGCCAGAAGGTGGTTTGGTTACAGATCCTACCCAAAGGGAATGGAGGCACAGGCTGTTACTGCAAAGTGATGGCCTTACTGAGCTAGAAAAGACCTTACAGTACACAGGAAATAGCCCTTTTTCATTCTCAAAATGATCTGATGAGGAACCTGGCACATACTTAACACGTCCAAAGTATAACAGCAAGTCAGAGAGACGTCATCAAATGAAGCCACCAGGATGGCTGCCCTAATGCCTTTGGTGGTTAACTGGCTTCAGAAATGAGCACATCTCACTCACGAGGTGTCTGCTTCCCAGCCAACCCATCTGCCTTCTGTACAGAGGGTAATCACTTGATCTAGGAAATAAAGAGCTGATCCAAGACCAGCTTTTAGGCTGGTTTTAGTGAGCAAAACTCAAGTCATAGAGTTGTATCATTTGAGCTTCTCATGTTAAAAGTGATGTAATGTTTTATTTAAATTGTATCAAGCTACTTTTGTCACAATTTCATATACTCATTTCTTTTAGTTTTTAAACTTCTTGTTTCTATCTCTGAAAACGCGAAAGAATCCAGCTAGATTTCTGAAATTCTGTGTATATCATTGCATGTGTTTTTGTGTCTGTGTAACTTGCCTTGGGATTTACCATCATTATCTGTGGAAAACAGCCATAACTACACATGCAAATAACCCATTAGATGTCTAGCTGTAGGTATAGTTGCAGCACAAGCCCATGCAGGATTGAAAATCTTACCCAACAAAGAGAAGCTATAAAAGTTGCCTTTGCTTATATGCCATCTACTCATCTTGGGTAGAGTTGTACCCAGGGATTTTGTAGAAATACTGCAAGGGAATGTGCCTGCACAAGGTGGGGAAGGCAGGTTGCTTATCTAAAAACCAGACTTTTGCTCATGGAAAAATAATTTCTGTAGACCACTTTTTAATGGTACGTGCAAGAGAGAGTCTACAGATTTCACATGTTTTCCAGTTAAGATTAGAGCTGGACACATCTAAGCAGCCTTTTTATGTTTACTTACTATGATTTTTAAAATTAATTTGGCTCCATCACAGGATCCACAAACGTTCATTACAGTATTTAGCATTTAGTCACATGAACTCTTGATACATGAAGTATATCATTCTGTTGGCAATTAAAGGAGCCAGTTAAGGTAACTGCTGCACCCATTACAATGAATCTCTGGTATTTGCTAGGATAATTTGAAGTTGGTTGCTAACAAGTGATGCATCAATCTGAATTACAGCATGTTCAGTGTCTTCTAGGGACCGTGGCCAAGTTCTGTACCTTTATGTCAAGCAGTAGACCTCTCTTCTAATATAATCAGGGATGTTTAATTGTGAATGAAGAAATACTGTTTCTTATCATTAATGTTTGTAGCTGCAATAATAGAAATTACAGACGCAGAGCCACAGTAGGAGTTGGCACTGGTATGCTGGAAGTAGGGGAAGGAGGCCCTGCTAAAAGGTTGTCCAAGCTGGATATACAGGTAGTCAAATGAGCCCAGAAAGTTATTTTGGTTCCCATGCACAGTGAAAGGCAGTCATTTGCATGCTGTTACTCCATTTGAATTGAAAGATAAAATTTAATTTGAACTCTTCACCTTGCTAATAACTTGTACAGTGACCTATTTTTTCCTCTAAGAATAAAGCTTCTGCCATGGATACAAAGGCCAAAATCCAAAAGTTCAAACTTGATCAAACACATTGATCCTGTTTAGCTTTTGTGATGCCCGTATTGTGTATCTCTCTGATAGAATCAAAGCTCAGTGAGAAGAGCACCCTAGCATATGTATTTACAGTTAAGCATATGCTTAGATGAACTGAAGACTAGGAAGGAACATAAGTTTAAGTATTTTCCTGCATCAGAAGCTATGGGAGTTTTTTTCATTCAATCAGGAAGCAAAGTACCCATCAATTGATTTTTTTTTTTTTTTTTTATGACGAGTGACAGCTAACCAATATTGAACAGATTTTGACTGTCAGGTATTACATACTCACAGCCAGGGTTTGTGTTCAGTCCACAAAATGAAGGAAGTTCACAGAAAAACACATTGCCTACATTCTAGTAATAATGTTACTGCAGCCGTAATGATCTAAGGGTGTATGAGGGGTGGGATTTTTAGGGAAGGATAATACCTTTCACTAGAACAATATAGCTGGAAAAAAAGATAAGCTTTAAGTTTCAAAGAACTGATGAAGAGACAAAGCTTGCAAACAGCCCCACAGGAGAATGTTTGGTTAAAAATGTCAGCAATTGAAGGTTTAAAAATATCTTGAATGATCATGTGCTTTTCTTTGTTATAGGTCCCTCTGCTCATTTGAACTGTGTATAAAGAACAGGTAATTGGAAAATCTAACCCCATATGCACCCATAATCATCATTCAAGGTCTGAAGTGACAAAAAAACATCAAGAAGTTTTGTTTATTCTCTTGTCTACAAGCCAAAATAAGTTGTAGTTAATTTTCTGTGTTCCTGCATATGGTTCTAAGGGAAAAATATGTTGCTCTGCTGTAAATCTTCTGTGCCAAGGAATTGTGTTTTGCCTCTGAATATTTAAGGTTGCCAATAAACTGTTCTTGTTGGCAGGTTAATAAGAGTATAAACACTGTGCAGTCCTCTGTTAATATTTAATTGTGTTTATGGGCAAAATTAAAAGACTTTTGCTAGCTATCTGAAAAGTAATATTCATTTCAAGTTGTTAAAAGTACGTAACTGTTTCAAACTATTTACTCGCTTCTTATTTCATTTGGAAAAGAGCTATAAGCAATAAGAGGAAAAAAACAGAATAAAGATCTATACAAGTTAATCACAAGAGAAAAGTTATGGTGTATTCTGAAAGACCTGAATTGCCATATGCTGAAGTCATTTTTTTTATAATTAGGTGAACTTTATATCTCTGGTGCAGCTCTGAGAAAGCAAGCAATCAATAATGAATGTGAGACAGTGTGTCTATTGAAAAGTTACTTATGGGGTATGACGTTTAGAATATGATATACTGAACCCTGGTAACATTCATGACACTTGAAAAATATTGAGACACCTTAAGGGATCTCTGTTTGCAACTGTGAAGGTTATAAGTAGAGGACTGTGTGGTGGTCCAAGATTTCAAACTCATTCCTGCACTGCAAAAGGAAGTGGAGGTGGTTTACATCTGCAACCAGGACTTTGTCACTTGGTCAGGTCACGCACAAGCAGGCCCTTTGTTTCCAATTCATTTGGCTGTTGTGTGTTGTCTCACAAGGATTTATAGCAGCTTCTTTTTCAAATGGTTAACTACTTTGGTAGTTGTCGTTGTACATATTTTAAAAATATTTTGTTAAATTTAAATGATTAACTTAAAAAGGACAGATCAAAATGCTTTTTCACATTTCCTATATCATAATGAAACTGAAGAAGAGGAAGTTTGTACATTTACATTTTTATAATCACAGACCAGAGTGGAGGTAGGTTCTTTTTTTGGAGCTGAAATTTAAAAACATACAGCTATGTAATGTTGAAAGCAAGAGAAAATTTAGCCATCTGCATTTAATATGTCTGTATATTATATATTGTAAAATATTGATGTCTGTTAGTGCCACAAATAAAAACAAAATCAAAAACTGTTACATGACTTGCAAGACTCTTTTTGCCAATTTTTTTCCATTTACAGAAAAAAATTGGAACTAGAGATGGACTTAAGCAAAGTAATATGCTTTGTGTAATATCTCAGGTCTAATATAAAATGTCTCAAGCCAGGAAAGGGCTCATAACTGATGCTCAAGGAACACAGTAGAAATGGACAAATAAAATCAAGATACCAGAACACATTACCATACCATACGCATTTTTGTATTAATCCAACATTGCTCAAAATCCATCCCTTCATTAGGAAATCTAGTATAGTCAGAATTAAGATGCTGTTTCATACCTTGGGATGGATAAGATCACCTTTGTTGGCTGGTTAGCCTTTTTTTGTCTTAAAATCTTCTCAGTGTGCTTTGCACTGGAAATATTAACATGTTAAAAGTGCCCTCAGGGGACAGGATTCACTCATAACCTTGAATACTGTACAGATAGTCCCGCCAGCAGCGATTACAGCTTCCTTGATAAGATGCTGTAAGACAGAATTCACTGCAGTTCTCCTTGCTGTTTTTCTTAGTGCTATCTGAAGGCCCTGGTTCTGCAGCCCCTCCTTACTAATGCCTCTTTAATGTAGTGAATTGTATATGTAAGTACTTTTCAAGGCAAGAGAACCAAAACTGGATTTTGAGATAATAAGATACTCCAATCCAGCCCTGGAGATTCAAAGGTTCTCTATCGGGGTGTTGGCACTATACAGAACTAAAGTTTATGAAAGTTATTCTTGGATAAACTTCTGATTATCAAATTCCCGTGGCTAAAGAACTATAAGATTAACAACATCTGCAAGATGAGATGTCACCTTCATTGCGACAGCAAAAAAATTTCAAAAAATCTTGCTGGCTCAGTCAGAGATGAAGCTAGAAAAGGAGGAGGGCGAGTTCAGCTGTCTACGATAGGAAGCTTGACTTGGTGTGCATTCCCTTCTCTTGTTGACAAGAGATGTGTGTGCTGTCATGTTGTCACCCCTTGAGAAGCCAGGTGCTCTTGGATTCCCAGTAGCAGCCTAATTTAACCCAAAATGAATGCAAATTTTCATTTTTATGAAAATGAAATGGACCTATTTTAAATGATGACCAGCTAGAGGTGTGAGCCTCCTCTACAGTAACTTTCTCTATCAAAATTTAAGGTAATTTTCATTTGGAAATTGTTTTAGTTCATATCAGGCAAGCACTTTCAATGCTTCTCACCCAGTTCTCCCTGCCTTTACCATGTTTCACATCCTGGTGCTCACAAACTGGGTTCCTGTTGGATGAACTGAATTTGGGAAGATGTGCTCCAACGCAAATTGGTATTCTGTCTGTGGAACCAGACTGGAGCTAGTTCAAAGGGGGGGGGGGGCGGACACCTGAATGTGTCTGCTAAAGGTGTCATGTCCTCAAGTATTTTGATCTATATAGTTGCTCTTACTGATTCGCGCTAGTTGCTGATGTAGATAGTCTGTCTGTAGAGGCACATATGCCACCTAGGTTAGTCATTGACATGTCCTATCATGGTACTTGTAGATGAAGAACCTACAAATCGGTTTCTTCCCTGAAGGACTGAAAAAAGGGCAGTGAGCTCCCCCTTTCCCTCGTGTGTCTCTTGGCCTAGATTTTCCTCACATCCTCTCACCCCAGTTCAACCAGAGGAAGGAGTTTGATACGCTCCTAACACATTTGGTTCTTCATAGCATCCTGTATCTAGGTAAGAGATATTCAAATGAGGTGAAAAATGCTGTCACCAGGGAAATTGAATGGAGAATTTAGATTTGGTATGGTCATATCTTGTACAGATAAAAATCTGTATTCAGAGCTTGCAGAATCTAGTCCCATGTCTCAAATAAAATGTGTAGGTCTCCCCCCCACCCTTTTTTTGCATGTTTTTACTAACATTTTTCACTGAGTTCATAGTAGCACTCAACCATAAAACCAGCATTAAATCTCTCTGATTAGATATTTAATTTTAAGTAATACTGGCTACCTGCATGAAATATTTGACTTACAGGACTATAGCTACATTATAGATTTTTTTTTCCTTGTGCAGACAGATTGCTAATATTGGCTGTAGAAAGTAGTGGACCAGGAGACCTCTTGACACATACATCAATCTGCAGGTGGAGGATTCCTGCCATCTGAGGCAGGATTCAACTTCCTCAGCTCATACAAGTGATTTGCCCAGTTTATGCTACATTTACCACAGTCAAAAATTGGCACTTTGTCAGTCCGTAGTAAAAAGGAAGAGAATGAAAGGTGCATTATGAAACAATGGAAAATGCCACCAACAGGTAGTTTGTGTTGTTTTTCCTCCAGTCTGTCCAGAAAAGAAAGAAGCATCTCTGTTGTTTAGCACTGTTTAGCATTAAGCATGTATTTTAATTTGAATAAAAAGTCTGCACAGATCTTGTTTTGAGTCAAAGTTTATCTGAATTAATTGTTCGTAGTTTGGATCTCTGCTAGTGCAATATGGAAAATAGATGTCTTCTACAACAGTAAATTAGCAATTTTTACTTATATAGAGTATGTATTTGTACATGTTCTCTGCTCATCCCTAATCCTCCTTTGGGTTACACATGCATGGTGTGCACCAACATGCTTTGTCTCTGAGACTTCGTTAAGATTTATAAGAATGTTTTTATTCTTATTCTATTCGTTCATGTCATTTTTGTTGCTGTTGAGCACGCACTGTAAATTACACTGCATGCTATAGCTGTAGCTGCCATATTGGTTGCATTTCCCCACTTTCAGAAAATGATATATGCAGTCGCGGAGTTCCTTTTCTAAAGACAAAATGAAAAAAGAATTCCTAATTTTTCAGTAATGTCCACCTGGAATTGGTACAACATTGTTCTGATGTTCTTTTTTGCTGAGTAGGATGTGGAGTTTGATTCATTGCAGATGTCTTCATTTGGCTGGAAAAAGTTTCCATGTAGTTGAATTCGCAGGGGTATTCATCAAAGTGCACTGATATGGATGAACCTTTCTAAGAGCAAAAAGGTATTTTTTTGTTACTGTTAACTGATGTTATTAAGTGTTTGTTAAGCATATAATTTGTTTAAGGACTGACAGACTACTAGATGCTGCACCAAGTACAAAAGTCACGCTCTCCTATGTTTGTCTAGCAATTTGGGGAAATTTTTGTTATTATTTCCTATATGTTATTATTTCTGATTAAAGAATCCTTACAAAGGGAAATAAATTAGAAGTACTTAATATGAAAATCGTGTCTTTTTCACACTCAAGGAACTTAAGAATGAGCTCACTTTCATTGTCCATTCCCTCCCATCACTTACTCCTACTCCATACTGTACATGCACACATGCGCGTGCGCATACACACGCACGCACAGTCTCCTTCATTTAAAGTTTTGCAGGTGGTGATGAAACATAGAATGTGTTTATTCTCAGATGGAATAATTTCAGGAAGTTAAGAGCAGTTAAAACTAGGATCTTTACCTTTTCCTGGATCCTTTTCCATTTTTAACTGTAGCTTTTGCATCCTGTTAAATAGGAACTTCTGGTAAGTCAGGGACTAAGTTTTGATGCGCTTAAAACAGCTGTAGACAATCACTGCTGGAAGCAGTGTCCAATCCAGCTCCAGATAATGCTGTCTTCAGCCAATTTCTTTTTTCTTTTTTTTTTTGCTTTCTTTTGTCCATAGACTTATAAAAACATGTATATGCCATGTCTCTTCTCTGAGGTCTTTATATTTTGATACTATTGTGTTTAAAGTCCTAAAAGGTTTCCCCCTAAACAAAGCATAACGTTGTTACAGTTGTGCATCAGATTGGAAGATGATATTATTCGTACCACAAACATCACTGTCCGCTTTGCAGTTGAGGAGCTGAAAAGGCAGTCTTACTGAAGGAACAAAACTGTGGAACATCATCATCTTCTTTATTGCAACCCATGTCTACTGAAACAGGAACAGTGCAAACAGCACAAATGTGCGTGGGGTTTCCTTTATCTGGTTTCATGTGCTCAGCAGAGGAGTTTCTGTCAAAAGGACTTGGATCTGTTCCTCGTAGCGCTTGGCACAGGGAAATGGGTCAGAATTTGAGGGTTCTGGTTTGGCTGGTACCGCTGATCTGTTGTGTCATGTTTTTCCTTCCTTGCATGAGCCAAAATGGGGGTTGGTTTAGCCTGCTTTTGGGACTGCAAGCCAAGCATTTCCACTGTGCCTGTGAACAAACGCCCTTTGAGCAAATGGCAGTCTAATGGGAGGCAATTCAGCCATTGCAGAGCTGCAGTAACCCAATGTTGCAAGTTGGTAGTCTGTACAGTTTCCCCTCCATCTTAAACCAGAGGTAGTGGTGAAGGATGGGGGAAATGGATGCATCTGCCCTCTGACAAAACCTGGGAGCGAGGCACATGCAACCCAGTGAACTCCAGCCCTCCCTCCTGCAGCAACACGTGACAGTGCCAACAACATATAAGCAGTAAGTTGACCAAAAATACTGTTATTTCTGGATCCTAGAAGTCACCAAAGAGATCCTGAGATCGCAAGTATCTCTGTAAATATGACTGCATGGTCAGTTAAACTAACACCATTCTCAAGACTGGACTTGCTCAGTTGTCCATGCTGTAGATCCTTAGGTCCATGTTGGTAGGTTGCCTCAGCTGGAGCTGGGCTATCATGCTGTGAACTCGATTATCAACACATTTTAAGCATGATGTGGACAACTTGAGTATGTCATAGCCACCAGAAACATGGGTGGAAAGAGTGCATGTTTGTGTGTGTTTCATGGGATACGGTGCTCTTAAAGCTCTCTCAAATTCAGCCCTCACCCCGCAGCTCTGCTTCTCAGTCCTTTAGTCAGCCCTGTCCATGGGTGTATCCTGGGTTATCCTTAACGAGCAGAGAGTGAGCAGAGAGCAGTGACTTGGCTGCCTGCACAGCGCATATCCCCCCGCTCCCTAGCCTCCCTGTTGTGCTTCGAAACTTTCCAATTTACGAAAGGAACTGTCAAAGGCAGTTTGCAGATAGCCAGTGCTACAGAAGTGCGAAGTGTTACATTTTTGTGTGCTGATGAATAATTTAACTATGATTCTGTGTTAGGTAGAGTTACTGCTCTACAGTTGCTAGGGCCAGTGCTCATATGAAGTATCCTTCTAAGCCCGGTTACACAAGTTAAAGCTTGCTAGTTTTCTCCTCTGTATCTGTCATTAGACAGAATTTGTCCAGGTTCGAGCTGGGAAGCAGAACCATTCTTTCGTTCGAGGAGAGGGCAGTTCTCCTACCTTGCGCTCATTTATAGTCCTGACCATCCTACCTATTTTCTAAATAGCCAGTTTTGCACGAGGTTACATATGCTGATCAGTACCAGTTTTGTGCACATGGAAGGATGTGATGTGATTTCCCCCCCCCCCACCATGGAAATCAGCCATCCTCATAGAACCTTGCTTTACATTAAGGAGCATGCTAAAATGCCACTTCCATGGAGAGCAGCCACAGGTTTAATTTCCTCACCTTGTGGATCAATCCTGTGCATTTATTTGGGCAGGAACACAGAATACGGACAGAGTTGGATATATCTGTTTTTGATTTCAAGTTGAAAATTGTTCCTTTGAGACTACATTTTCTATGCTCAGATTGGGATTAAAAGATTAGGGAATGTAAACAAATAGCAATATTATTTCCACCAGCAAGCACACTGGTAAGGATAAAGAGAGATTAAAGTGTCGTTGTAATTCAATACAAAGACATGTCCAGAAATGGAGAAACTCACAGGTCTTAGGACTCTGCATCTAGCTACTGCTTCTGCTGTATGCTACAAGTGTTGCCAAGAGATGCTGAGCTGAAAATGCAAATACGTTCAAGGCTGAAGGATCAAAGAGCAATTAAATTAAAAACTGCTGACAGGTCAATCTTAATAGTCATTTCCATGCTGAAATAAGTCAATAATCTTAGCTTGCAATAAATCTTACCACATAAAGGTGGGCTTGCATAACAGGAAAATGTAGTAAAATATAGCAATATATTTTATGCAAATGCTTTCTTAAAGTAATGAGTAGCATGTTTTATTCATATTGTCCTGGCATCAAAGCGGTCAAGAATACATTGGACTTCTGGAATGGGTTAATCCTTTGCAGCAGCAGTATGCTGAGATGGCAGAATGTCATCTTCTATTTATATTACTGTTTACTTATATTGGTAAATACAAGCAGTAATTGAACTCCTGAGCCCTGTTGTGTTTGGTACTGTGCAAACACAAAGCGAGGGACTGTCCCTGCCCCAAAGACCTTTGCAAATGCAAATAGGAGTGAAGCAGGCAGGTGACTTGCCTAAGGTCACCCAAGATGTTAGTGGCAGAGTTAAAAGTGGAACTCGGGGCTCCTGTGTCATATTTTGGCCCTGTTCTCCAAGCCATGCAGCTTCTTGGCCTATATATTAAGTACAGTAAATTTGGATCAAATAGGAAGCAAACTTAACTTCTCATGGTGTCGTTCAGGCTTCATAGATGCAGGAAAAGCAGTTGTTCAGCTGGCTGTCATACCAGACACCTTAATGTACATCTTTTTTAATTCTCCTAAATGCATACAGTATGAAATACATATTTCTACTTGTGTTTAAACTAGACACATCTCCCACAAACACATAATAAGAAAAGGATACAGTGCTAAATTTAAAACAGATTTTCTGCATGGTAGAAGTTCCCTGATCATTAAAAAACATATATCTCCATTATGGCTTCCTGCCCACCTGTAGCTATACTCCCTGTTATCCCTAAGGGAAAACCCTAAGAGGAAAAGTTTTTGATATTGCTGCTTCAACAGTATCTGAGAGCTTTAACAAGGATCTTTCTATTAGCTACTATATAAACACAGAAAAGGCAGCCCAGGCAGGCAGCTCTGGGTAGAACACAGATCATTTTAAATCATTTGCACGTTCTAAATCATTCAGCATGATCTCTGGAAAAGCAGATCTTGTGTTAAATACTGTGCTTGGGATGCAGTGGAGACTCTTTCAGGCTAGTAAAATTCTTGTCAATGGACCCAGCACAGGAGAAGTCCTGTTCTCAGGGAAAAGCCTTACATCAGCACCGGCTCAAAACTTGCAGTTCTTTTCACAGTGCAAAGACCGTGGATATTAATCCTGATTCTAAAACAAGTCAAAACTTGGTGAGCGCAGTAATTGCACAAGCAATGAAAGGGCTTGGGGACAGCCTGTACTTTTTTTTTTTTTCATTGAATCAGAAGAGCCATTCTTAGGTTTGCGTGGTCTCCGGCAAGATGCAGTACCTTGCTTTGAGAATGTTTTTACTGGCGCTAACAGATCTCACAGAGCCCAACCCAGGGTAGTTACGTGCTGTATGTTCCCAAAACTGGGAACAAAAGGTGAGGATTTCTTGTTTTCCTTAGGATTCTGATCTCATTTTACATTACTGTGAATGAGACTTCAAAAGTAATTTAAACCAGGTCCCTCAGTGTACATTAGTTTTTTTTACCAGAAGAAAGTTTTCAACCATTACCAAAATGGGAAGAACTCACACTTCCCTCACATGACCAGCAGAGCAAATTGTCACCAATAATCAAAGGTGAGTGTAGGAGAAAAAATAGGTTAACCTTTCAGTTAAGATAATAATAGGTATCTTTTCAGAGAAGATTTCTCCCAATAGCAAATAACAATCTTCCCCACAGCAGCAAAGCAGTCCAACACTGGAATTTGCCAGCAAAATATCAAATGAAATGCATAAACCTGGTCTTATAAGAAATACATTCCAAATCTGCCTAGTACAACCTGTGCCTAGGAACAGATTTTATTTTTAAGTACACGAGGCAATATTACCGGAGATCAAGAATCATAAGTCAGACCCACAAAAGCATGCAACTGCCAGCACGATGAGGGTTGCATTTTTCCCATTTTTAAGGAAACGGCTTGTGCTGTGTGTGGTGTGGTCTGTCCGATTTCTGAAGCCCCTTTGTCTGTGTGTAGGGTGTGGGTATGACTGTTAGCACGGTCCCCTCTGCCCCGTTGTGCCCCTTCTCAGTGCTCTCAGCCAGGCCAGGACAGGCAGGGACCTCCCTTCACCGTTGAGCCAGGTGGAGCAGATGCTGGGGCCATGTGGAGGGAAGAGTGCACTGCCCTCTCTTGGGCAGTCCAGGTGGGTTATTTTGGCCAGTTTTAGCTTTTACTTTATTACCCAGGGTATGGGCAGGCAGGGGACTGTTGCCCCCAAGCAGGACTGGTGCTTAACTGGTATTAAACATAAGGAACCCCTAGGATTTGATTTGCCTCCTGAGGCGGCTCCAAGCCTGCGAGTTCATGTACTTAGTGTTAAGGAGATGATATGCCACCTGTGAGCTGTCAAGGAAACTTTAAGGTTGTTGTTTCATGTTTGATTGCTTTTTCTTCATTGGTCATTCTTCCCTTCCTAGTGGCATGCAGGGCTGGGCAGAGATACCCAAACTCACCCCGGAGGAAGCAGGTCCAGAAGGAGCCTAATATCGTTGTCCGGCATAGTAATTGCTGTTTAAAAGGAAAAAGAACCAGAATAAGAACTATGAGCGTACAGTATTTCCTGAGAGCACATCCATCACACCAAAATATCTCTGTGCCTGTCACACTGCTGAATATTTGACCTACATTTACCAGCAAGCACTAAAAGATATTCCAACCCAGTATTCCAAAAATGCCAGGCAGTTTACAGTGATTTTTATAGTATTGAGGGGGGGAAAGGGGCCTGTCTTTGAAATTTTTGCTCAGGCCTGGTCCACTCATAGTTTTTGTACTGGTACAACTATTTCCCTTAGAGGTGTGACTTTTTTTTTACTGAGATACATATACCAGTATAACCACTAGTTGAGGACACTTCTGGACTGGTACAAATGTGCTTTATACCTGTGCAGCTTATTCACTTTCTTGTATGGAAATAGAAATTTCAGCATAAATAAGCATCTTTATACTGGTATAACTCTTTCTACCCTAGGGAAGCCATACCATTTTTACTGTACCAGTATAGTTACAATTTTGTGTGTAGCCAAGCCTTCACAGTGGTACACCTCCCGTGTAGAAAAGCCCTCATGATGACTGGTGCTTTGCTATGCCAAAGGAGCTACAGAAAGTCAGTGAGATTATTCAGGTATTAATTATTCCACGAGTCAGGCTGTCAAAATCAGAGGGAGGAGGAATGCTTTTGTTTACTTTAATTTGCCGGTAAAATAATCTGTTTATCTGGCACCTACCACCAACAGGCTTTGCTGGCATCTAGAGGCAACAGACAGACAAAATAGAGTTGTTTTTTGTAACATGTTACAAGTTTATTTTATGGAAGAAGAAAGCCTTGGTAGTAGAACGATGTCATTGAATGTCTTTCTGCTTTGAAAATGAACATCCTTCCCTTGCTCCCACATTTGCTTTCCATGGCTATCTCCTGTTTTCCTCAGCGCTGTGTAGCAGCAGAAGGCCAGTATCCTGGGAGGACATTCTATTCAGCTGACGTTATCACTTACAAGCAATGTACACCAGGCAAAAAATAAAAAAGGAGAAATACAACTGTTAATGATAGTCAGCAGTTACGTGAAGCTTTTCACCTTAAAATGCCTTGCAATCTCTAGTTATATTTAAACTCATGTCACCAGAATATGTATGTGCGAGTCTATCTGTGTGGGTGTTCTGTTCTTTTTTTATACTCTGTATAAACATACAAGGAAGATAGACGACACTCACTGGGTCAGGATATGCAACAGGAAAATGCATGAACTGTGCATAGCAGTGGTTGGGAAACCAGTCAAACTTTTGCTGTCAGCACTCGTGGTGGAGAAAGGAAGGACATTGTCTCACAGCCTCTAGTTGTACTAAAAAATGGAATCAGCCTCTCCGTTTCAGTGTTAAGAAGGGCAATTTGAAGAATAGGGTCAAAATGACTTTTAAATACATGGTGACAGTGTGATCGTTTATGGTCCTATTGATAGAGTATCCATGTTGGTGACCCGGCTCCTTTCCTGCTATATACAAATGCACAGTTTTCCTCTCTTTACCTTTAATAATTTAGAGGTCATTTTGGCAGTGTGAAAAAGAGATTAATTCACCTGCTGTCCTGATGGCCATTATGAGAGAATAACAAAGTCAGAGCAGTAACTTTATTTTTATGTCTTCTGCAAACATGAGTCTATTATTCAGCTGCAAAGCTCTGTGGCCCCTGAAGCCAACTTGCAGGGTGAAGGTCACTGCTCTGCCAATAACCTCATTGCGTTACATGCAGTTTTAATCAGCAACTACTGGGCAAATATAGCTCTGGTACTGTACTGTTAAATATAATAGAGTTCACACCACAGGAGGACTGTAGATCCTCAATGTTAAATCAGCTCCACTTATCTACCTTTCAGTTATAACTTAAACATATGCACTGTGCTGTAACCCAGCTTTTCCCACATCAGAGGCTTGAATCCCCTTTCCTGCAGCATTGCATACAAAGAGGTAACATTTCTTCATTTGCTTCTCATATCAAAATTCAAGGCAATCAGTCATTCATTCTGCATCATAAATAATACATGTACCCAACCAAACACAAAAGGCTATACTTCTGTCTGCTTTCCCTCCACACTTTAATAAGATCATCTGAATTTCAAGATGAAATGTGCAGTCTCATATTTTAATCATTAGGTTCCAGTGTGGTATTTCATCTCTTTTTTGCAAGGTCGTGGTGGCCAACATGGTCAAAGAAAGAAAGAAAGAAAGAAAAAGACTTTATCAGCAGACCAAATGCAACTGATTCATGTTAAAGAGGAAATAGGTTAGACATAGAGAGTAAAAACTTGCCAGATATTTGCAAGAGAGCTGTAAATCAGTAGTTTCAGACCAGGGTGAGATGCACCTCTGCTGTGTTGCAGTGTCCCACAGTAATGAGCCCCTAGCTCCTCTGCTTGCTCTTTACGAGGTTTCAGTGTGTTTTGCTGCAAGGAAAGCAGTCCAGCTTCCAAACTGGAGGTGGCTCCCACTGGCGATTGTTGGGAAACTGGCACAATCGCCCAAAGAAAGCAAAATTTCACAATCTCTGTATGTGGCTGGGAGCTAAAACCTCCTGGTTTCTGAGACAGTGTCTGGCTGTAATTTCCTCCTTGGAACAGAGAATGGTCCTTGAGATCTAACAAACCTGAGTTACATTTCTGGCTCTTCACAGGTGACTTCTTTGACCCTGGGCAAATCACTTAATTTTTGTGTACCCCAGTTGCCAATCTTTTGTTTGCACAGCATATCCTCAGTTGTCCGGTCTAGTTAGAAAGGAAGCTGTGAGAGAATGAGAAGGTATCTAAACTGCTGTGGATTTGTTCAGCACTGGGGAGGCCCAAGTCTTGGGCAGCACTTCTGGTCCTCTTAACATATCAGTATATAATAAGAGGGCAATTAATTTAACCCATCTCTGTTAGTTTCCCTAGAAGTGAAACCGCAGATATTTATGGTGGGTTTTTGGCTTATAAAGGTGTTGTGGGTAATGTTCGTGAGGCACTTTGTAGATTAAAGATGAAAAGTTACAGTTTCTACCACAAGATCTTAGCAAGTGCTCATATAAATGTATTGAGCACAGGAGTATGAATAGCACAACTTTTACTAACAACTTTAGCAGAAGCAGAAGCAGCACCTCAATCATAAGCAGTTTCCAAAAGGGAATAAGAAAAAAAATATGTCAGGAAAAGTGCAATACATTCTAGTGTCATCTTTATATTATCATTTAGCCAAAAGAGAAGTTCACCCATAAATCCAGATAGGCCTAGACAACTGAAGTCTATTCTACAGAAAAGGTGCCAAAACTCCACATGGTTTTGTATGAGAGTAACAGTGGATGTATTTGGTATCTTAGGCCACAGTCCTCCTAGATGTTCCTGGGCAATACTGAGGAGACTACTCTCATGACAGTTTTGGCACAGAATAGCTGTGCAGGATTAAGGATACAGAACTGTTAGCACTAGCAGAAGTTTCATGCCTTGTACCTTAGTTATATCCACAGTAGATTTTGCCCAGCTAGTTAAAACTTCTACAGCACCCCAAAGCTGCTCTCGCTCTTCTGTGATGCCCCATATAGGACCTTTTAGGAAGAAGAGAGGAGACAGCAAATAGGGGACCTTTAAGTGAAGCTAACAAGGCTGTGCTGGTGCACTCCTGACTGCAACCAAGGGATAACTTTAACGCAAGTAGGCTCAGTAACAGTGCAGTTTTGGTTAGCTGTAGTCCTTTCAGCAGGTTGCTTGTCCCTTCCACCACAACACCTTCAGCGAATCTATTTTAGGCAGCCAGTTGGCACAGCAGTAAGACGTGGAGTGATGTGCTCTACTCCCACCATCTCATGGGCAGCCCCATTTCCAGCTGTGATGGTGGAGGATGAGCAGACCTTGACCGCTGAGAGGGAGCTTATGGAGTTGCTGTGTGGAGAAGGGGCCAGAGATTTTCAGAATCTCATTTCTCCTCACAGACTACACAGCCAGACCACAGTGGTCACCAGAGAGGACACCACAGTGCTTTCACTGGCCTAGACCAAAGATTATTCATGAGAGGTATAGGGTTGTTTTCTCCTCCAATTATCCTTTTATTGCTGAAAGTAAAAAAGAAACAAAAACCCTTCAATAATATGGCTTTTCAAGTCCAGGGGCTCAAGATAAACTTACAGTCTTAAGACAAAAAAAAAGTCCATAGATGACAAAGTGAAGAATTATATTTATTCAAAATATTGTATTTTATTTCCTGTTGTTTTCCTCTCTTTTCTAAGCTGCTGAGGGAAGATGGGCCTAGACAGAAATGATCCTGAACAACCCTTCATACATGATGTATCTAGAAATTGAAATAAATATGTAGAAGGAATTATAATGACTCCCTTCTGTCTAAATTTAATCACAACCTAGATAGAGTGGGGAAGATGTTGCACACACACACACACACACACACACTCCAAAAGGAGAGAGGAAACAGGAGCCATACCTCCTGAGGAGGTCAAAAAGGAAACCTGTAAGTGATGGATGAAGAAATAAGACTCCTCTATACATTCATTTAAATATGCATCCTCTGGAGTGCTTGTCTGAACCCTGAGCTTGTAGAGACCCTGATAAGCAAGACATACCTATTAAAACATCATCGGAAATTCTCCAGAATGTGTATCCAGCCCCTTGTCAGCTGAAACCCTGCTGTTCCCAGAGCGCAGGCTCATGCAGAATCATTAACAGCATCAAAAAAACATTGGCAGCTGTGTTTTCTGTGTTTCACACCTCCCAAGGTCCTCCTCCATAACCTGTGGCTGTCCATGGCTCCCCTCCCTCCTCTGCAAACACTGCTAAAGCATCAAGAGGTATTTTCTTGTCTTCAGATCTTGAATGTCAGCCTGACTTCATCCCTGGATCTTGCACCACATCTTTTAAGCCAAAGACAGAGGTTTTCCTTAGAAACTCCCTTCCCAACTTTCCCTGTTCTTCCTAGCAAGTGACTGTGTCAGCTGTGAGGATAACCCTGCTTCCCTAACCCCTCCTGAGAAAGTACCCAGGGAGCCTGGCTTTCTTTCTCCTAAAAATGGCAGGTCTTTCTAGACTTTGCGGAGGGTTTTCTTCTGATGCTTGAGCAAACCTTAGGGAGGGGAGGAGGAGCAATGAAATGATTCCTATTATGAAGGGGGGCTGGTAGGTTGGGCAATGGGCAAAACTAATAAGACAAGTTCATTTTTTTGCCCAGTCAGAGCAAATGTCTACCTCCAGCTAAGAAGTAAGTTTTACTTTCTGTAAATTTGATTTTGACTTAAGCCACAAAAAGAACAAGGGAGGGGAGCTGTTCTTAGAAGGCCAAGGTAGCATGTTTCCTGTGGTGCAACTGGGCCTCTCAGGGCTGCCTCAGAGCTGCTCTTGCTGTAGCTCAGAAAGTGAATGGACTGAGGATGGCTTTAAGTCCCTTTTACACACACACAGTCCTAGAGCCAGGGATCTGGGCTAGTTTCTGGAGTAATTATGTCCACCAGTACTTATAGTCCTAAGGGGTCATTTGACAGACAACAGTCAATGGGGCATAGGAGTGACCTGGACCTACTTCTTCTCAGCTGAACGCAGTCCAAGTATCTAAGGGCTAGTGAAAGAACAGCCACAAGAGCTCTCCATGACCAGAAGAGTTCCTGCTCCTACCCTAACATAGGCTGATTAATTAAAACCCCATCATGACTGGTTTGCCTTGCAAAGCTGCACCCTTGGGTGTAAATCTTGCCCTCAGATCATACACAGAAGTTTGTCAATGACATGTCTTGCATTTTGCTCCTGCTGTATCTAGCTGGTTTATGAGTTGTCATTCCTTTTTGTCAGGTCTTGCCTATGTGTTTGTCATTAGCTTGTGAACTTCCTGAAGCAAAATTTTTCATGAGGATGTAGAGCTAGAAGGAGCCTTTTGGCTCTGCTGCTGCAAGCAATGCTTACTGTTATTCCATTCACAGATTTATCACATTAATAGCTCTAAGGTTTGGGGCCTTATACTAGCTGAAAGGCTATTCCAGTCCTTTCTTACCTCATTTAAGTCTAGTCAACATGTGTTCATAGGCAGTTTGTGTCTTTTCCACTCCTGGAAATGTTGGGAAAATGCTGCAACATTTGTGAGTTGAAAAAAAGAGCTAAACATTGACTTTCATTCCCTTGCTCTTCAACCAGAGTGAGCTCCTGAGGTGTGGCCCTGCCTTTCCACTGCAAGTTCAAACCTTATCCCTATCAGAGGCAGCTGCTGTAGCAGGATTGAGAAGGAGTTTTCTCTCTTACTCTGAGATCTGAGCTCATTTGCAGCCATTTAGCTGAAGAGCGCATTTCTGCAACAGAATATCTGGTAGCTATTGTGGTATAAATGGGCTCGGTTGTCTACTCAGACTTACAGGTAAGTACCTGCCTGCTTAACAAGCTGTTGTTTTGGAGCAATTTTTAGGATCATCTTGTATTACAATAGTCCAGGCTTAAAAGCTTTGATGTCTCTGTGATAGAAACTTTTGTTCAAGACGGTGGTTTTTTTCTCCCTTATTATTTTAAAGGTGCACAAAGAAGTCCTAAAAGGCTTAATTTTTTTTGACCTGTAAGGTAGCCTTATGGTAGCCTTGTTCATGGTAGAAGCCTGCTGAGCAGACTAATGAAGCAGATTGGGAGCTTTCTTCACCTTTCACTGAAGAAGCAAGATCATATATTTTTAGGAGAGCTTCTCTCTCAAATGCTGGGAGTTCAATGTGTATAAGCAAAGAGATGGGTGAGTTTGGATTTAATTGTATGATCTCTTTGCTAGCGGCATTTCAAAATCCCTTCTTCTGTGGGGCACAGGTGTCTGGGTTTCCAGAAGCCCTCAGCACTCATGTCAGTTAAGCCAGCAAGAAGCATGTCTATAAATCTGAGCTGGAAGAGAAACCAAATAGAGAGAACCTGAATTTATGAACTAAAGGTTAAACAAAATATATAAACAGTCTTCCCTATTTTTTTACAAGTTGAGAGAGGTGGTCAGGCAGACTTGATTTTCTGCTGTGTTTTACTTTAAGGCCTTAAAGAGTTTGATTAAAAGGCACAATCTCATATTCTTTCTTTTCTATGCATACTAAATTAAATAAGTGTTTTTGTCTGATTAGAAAGAAGCAAAATCCTGACAGAAGGGGAAAAGATGTATCATTTTCTGAGGGAATGTTCCCTGCTGGTTTTTGTAGCCCTAGTACTAGGCTGTAAGCCTTTGGACGTGATAAACTCTGTGACCTCCACATGGGAATTAAGAAGGTTTAGGTATGTTGATTTTTTTTTCTCCTCCTTTCACTGCTCCAAATGATAGGAAGCTTGGCTAGAGACATTAAATGACATTAAATTACTCAGTTTCCAGAGCTCACTTTGCTTCTCAGAAGGACTGCCTTTTCTCTTCTCAGCTTGGTAATTTGTTGCTGTAGTCTGGAGATAGATCAGTCTTGCATACATCGTATAGCATTTCTTCTAGATTTCTGAGTATTTTCCTAGCTCAGAAAAGGGTCTGTGCTGTTATCCTCTATTCTATATAGGTTTTCTTTTACACTGAACATTGGAGAAACTTTCAGCAGTTGCATTAAGTAATAGGACAGAAGTCCATTTGTAGAGGCAAAGCAGGATTGCTATATCAAATACAGATGACATCTTAATTCAAAGACAAATCTTCCTCTTCTTCTAGAATAAGCACAGCCTCTGCTAAGTCAGCATTCTTTGCCTTCCTACACTAGCCTGAACACACCAGGGCCTGAACTTCTTTTTCTAATATACTTCATCTATTTTATATATATATATATATATATATATTTGACACCAGCTGAGCTAAAGCATGAGCAATGACCTTTCTTGGTGGAGGTTGCCATGTGATAACTAGAATCCTTTCCTTCCAACACTAAAGAAGAAATCGTATCAGGATAAGGAAAACAGTATTATCTCCAAAGTTGTCTGTTTTTCTGCAATACTGTAGTGCTGCAACACTGTAGTGTTGCAGAACACTAGGATTTTCCTGGCTTCTTTCTAGCTATACTTGTTTACACTTCTCTATAAGTCATATCTGCAAAGCATACTTTTAATGTATCTTCAGCATGCCCCATTCACAGCCACACTGGTTACAGCATGGAACTTTGGAGGACTGTTTTTTTCCATGAGCTCTTGCAGCGTTTCCAGCAAAGCTCCTACAGCTTGGTCTCGCCCTCAAGTTGTCTACACAGTGCAACACCCTGCAACTCTATGAAATAGCCCTGCCTGAGGGGTGCTGCCTCCTGTGAACCCTCAATGTTCATAGTGATCTTGCTGAAACACCTTACAGTGATATACTGTTGTCTACAGAGTTTAGAAAGGCCAAGAGACAGAGCAGGGTTATTAAGAGAGCTTGAAGAAGAGGCAGAGACATGAGCTACTACTCCATCTATGTGCCCTTAAGGACCTTTGTCAGGAGTGGACATCCAGCTCTGGAGAGAAGTATGTCCTGGTCTAGAAGTGGAAAGGCCCTTTGACCCCACTAGAGCACTCTAGATCTGTGATATCAAGTTGTGATTATCAGTCAAACCATGCCAGATATAATCATGAAGTCTATATGGCTTTACATCTCCTGAGTCATCCTTGATAGGTCATTGTCTGTGACATCCCAGGTGTCAGCACTGCACATGGGAGGCCCTGTCTGCCCAGCTGTGTGCAGGCCAGTGATGCAACACGAGTTTCTAACCAGCATCTCCCAAGGGCATACAATGGCTGTGCTTGGATGGACATCACCTGTTGCACCTCACAGTACCACTGATCACTGCTGACCACTCACATGTGCCAGGCACTGTAGCGTCTACCTCCATAGCAGTTTAGGTGTACCTCACATGCCCATCCAGGTGTTTATTCAAGTGAGCTGTCAGTGGCTGAATGCCAGCTGATGCTGCCTACAAGGCAAGCTGGCTGGTGAGTGCTGCCAGGATTTTCGTGCCTTGCTTTGCACTTTCCAGCCTGGGTCAGGACCATGGGATGCCCTTTCAACCCCATGGCTTGAGGAAGACCATACAGTCCAGAAGGCCTTTGCCCAAACTGACACCAGTTTTCATCACGAGTTGAACCTAGGAGATGTGATACTGTGAGAGAAGAGCTGGATAACTCTGTGCCTGTTCTCCTTCTGTCCCTCAGTCCTGCCTCCAGATATCACATCACTATTTACATCCCTGTCACTGCTTGATCTGGAGTATCCTGACTCTTCCTCCCACCTCCTTCAAACAATACTCCCCTGCCCTCCTCCTGTCCCCTATTCCCACTGCTGCTCTAACACTGGGCAGGGGTCCATCTCTGCCAACCAAGCCTGCCAGAGATCCCTGCCCTGTGCATCAATTAAACTTCTTTATTTAAAGAAGCACAACAAAACCCACCGGCTTTTTCCCTGAGTTTCTGCCATTTAGCTGCAATGAAAGGCAGACTTGTACCACGCTGGGGGTTGTTGCTGCTTTCTTTCCCACAATACTCCTGGAAAAATGCTTCCCCTTGTGTGACCTCTAACATTCAGGGACATGTTTGCTTGCAAATGCACAACTCCTGGCACACACGTGCACGCATACATGCAGACACACGTACTGTGCCTCTCTCCTTGCTCCGCTTACCCTCTACGTGCCTTAAAGCTTGCTGCAGGAGTCTGTTCTCGAGTCCACCCACGTCATTCCTCCTACCTTTGGCTGCCCTAACTTCTGGGTCACATATCCCTGATGTGCCCTGTCCCCCCCCTTCCTGCTTCCCCACACACATAATTTCAAGGTCCTTTATCTCTGCAGGGGAAGACTACCTACCGACCTTTCCTAGAACAAGCAGAGATCCCCTCTCAGCAAGGAGCTAGGACATGGGAGGAAAGAGTGAGTGATAGAGTGGTTTTTGCAAAGGGCAGTGAGTCGAAAGAACATGCTGTTGAGTGGAAAAACACTTCAAATATTTGAGGTTGACAAAAAGAGAAGGTTTTTCTACCTTGTCAACAAGAAGTTGCTCTCACATCTCAAGGCTTCTGGCATAAATGTCCCCTGAAAGCCAGTTCCAATTTAAGAGTATTTCATGTCCTATGCATTTTATTGGGAGGTCAGATCCAGAGAGTCTCAGCTCCCAAAGGGGGACTCTGCTTACCTGCATCTTCAGGGAAGTGCTTGCCTCCTTTAAAGGCAGACCCAACAGTGAATGCAACGAAATAAGCTACATCTGCAAGGGCCTGTGCTATGGAGGCAGCAAAAGGAGCCTGAGTCTACACGTCGGTAGCAAGCCCTGCTCTTCCCACTTCTGCCCAGGTTGGGGTCCTGCAGGCTGCTCGGCCTGCTCCGGGAAGCACACACAAAATCACATAATTAGAAAGCTGTTGAATTCAGGATTGTTGGAATAGGATCTCCAGCAAATTTGAATGAATACCAGAAGAGTGACACTCTCTGTTATTTCTTGCATGATTCAGTCACATCAGGGAAATAGTTGAGATTCCGAAATGTGATTTAAAGGTACACTTCATCTTGCCAGCTCAAGTAACTAAAAAATACATTGAATTATTCTCCAGATTAATGAGCTTAATTTAAAGCTCTGGTATTTTAAAAGGATGTATTTTAGGTTCTCTGTTTTCTAGTTTTGGACTCTTTTCCGTGCAGTCAGGAAGACTCAGAACTACTTCTTTAACGTGAAAGCTGGCCTTCAAATGTCATCACTGTATCCAGGAGATGCAGTGAGAAAAGAAATAGGGGAAAGAAAAAAAAAGAAAGAAAAAAAAAAGAAACACAACACAGCTCACAATAAGCTCCTGAGTTGTCAATCTTAAATACTTCAAACTAATTAGAAGACCAGACACATCTAGCCCAAATTTATGTTCAATATACCGCATACCACCACAAACATATAATCATGGGTTGTTTAACCATTGCTTCTGAAGCAAAGAAGAGATAACAGTAACTACAGACAGGCATATGGTATGTTGGGAACGGAGTTGTTCTCTTTGTTGACTATGGCTTTCAACAGGGAAGCCACCAAGATGCGCAGTGGTAGTCGGGAGTTCTGGGTCCCCTCCTCTTTCTTTGGTACTTCCTGCATCTTTGATTGTATCTTGAAGGCCAGACTTCGCAAACCTCAGTGCCTTAGTTTAGGCACCTAAGTGAAAGAAGTGCTGAAGCATTACCTGGCACTGGGACTTTCACTACCTTCACAGGCTGTGTTGGGGCAATATCCAGGGCTGCGTGGTGGCGAGTACCCAAGCTCTGTTGCAGCATTGCTGTGCTAAGGCATTGTGGGGGAGCCTCGATGGTGGGCATAACCTCTGTGTAGGGACAAGGAACGGTGTTCGCACTAGAGCTTCTTTGCACAGAGAGTCTGCAGTACATTACCTACCTAAACTTACTCTTAATAGCACAGTTTGCAAGCAACAGGGGAAAAAAAACACAGCACAAGAAACACAGTGTTCTGTGGTGTTCATAGTGAAAGTGTCTACTTAGTTTTAATCTCACTTCTGCCCCATTGCCATTTCTTCAATTGCAGGGAGGGGCAGGGTGGTGTGCTGGGAGAGGTGGGGTATCTCTGCGTCAGAAGAGATTGGAGATACTGGTTGGGACTGGGCATACTGAATGGGAGAGGGCTTGAAGTCAGGCACGGGGACGGATGAAGTAGAAAGAAGGTTTTCCACCTCCAGGATAGTTAAATGAGAAATTAAATCCCTGCGCAAGCTTTAACGAGAAGCTCAGTCCCTGTGAAGGCTAAGGAAGTGTGGAACAATGCCAACCTCAAACAGACCTGGGCTGTGGTGGGAGGTTATCGGTTCTGTCCCAGCCCTGCGCATGCCCCTTCTGTGCTCTGGAAAACCCAGCAAAACAGGGAGCAGCAGCGGGGAGGACCAGGTCGTTCCAGCATTGGGTCTGTCAGGCAGCAGTGTCCGTCTCAGGCAGTTTTGCCTCTTTGGGGGCAGCAGAGCAGCCCCTGGCCTGCAGCGGGGCAGGCGGGCAGCAGAGGGAGAAGCCGGGAGAGAGGAGATGGCTCCCGTGGCTGGTGTGGGAGGGAAGGCAGAAAGCAATCTGCAGGGAAGCACTATTTCATGCAGTGCTGTCAGGAAGCATCTGTGAGGGGACAATATATTTCCCCAGAATGACAGCTCCAGCAGACAGTGCAAGCGTAGCTGGTCCAGAGCTCTGCTTCAGTGCTTGCTTCCTAATTAGGAAGAGAATTTAGAAAGTATTCCCTAATTTTTGTTGTTTATCAACACCCTGGAGTTCACTCTAATGGTTACCTTGCTAGGGCAAAGCAATTCTGTAACACAGAGACATTTGCTAAAAAATAATGACAGAAAAAGGCTGATGGAGAAAGTACCCATGGGACAAATGGTCATAGGAAGACTCCACTTATTCATGAAGAGACACACAGGCTCAAAGGAGACAAATGAGCAACCATTTTTGAAGATGTATTTAAAATAAAATAATGAACTGTATAGAAAAAGAAGCCATACTCAGAATGTGAGAACAAAAGAGACTCAAACAAATTAAGAGGTAAATGTAAATAAAACACAATTCTTCAAGGAAGGTGATTTACACACAACCAATAATTAATTTGTGGAACTCGTTGCCCCAGCTACTATTACTGAGGTCTGCAAAGAAATAAGATTTAAAAAGGCCCATGAATAATACAAACACCAAGTTTTGCACTGAGTGGGATAACAAATTACAAGGGATATAAATCACCATGCTTTAGATCATAAACAACAATAAATTGACCAGTGATTAGAAGGCAACTTTTGCTAGGGGCTGGTTCCCTAGTAATTGCTCATTTTGGCTTTTCTTGGACTTTCTTGCTCTGAGCATGTGGTGCTTGCCACTGTCTGAACAAGAAAAATGGGTTTAGGTGCATTAGGTGTCAAGCAGGCGTTTTCTATACACAGTGTATTATATTGAAGAAATTCAGCTTCTTCTCTTTGATAAGAACTATTTAAGAGGGAATTTCCCTTACAAAACACTACAGTAGCAGCTGAAACTCTGCAGTAATGCTATTGTAATCTGTAATGTTAGAAAATATTTTAAAACAATAAATTTTAGATTATTGTAATATCTTTGCATGGTTAAATACCTTCCTAGGTCAGTTCCTCGTTTTTGTCATAATTGTGTTTGTTTGTTTGGGGCTTTTTTAAGTAAGTCATAAAGAATTTCAAGATAAACACTGTGATCAGACTACTGTATTTGTGTGGCACCTACTTTTGGTAGTTCTGTCTCACAAACTGATTTATAGATTGGATAAATACATGCTGCTTTATTTGACAGAGAAGAAAGCCTAGGTTCAAGCAATTTAGATTCCAGCTCCTTGCTAATAGAGATGAATACAGTTCTCTGAGTTAACATTTAATTTCTGGGCTGCCAAAAAGGAAATAATTTGAAGCAGCTAAGAGACAGTCGTGGAGCTGAGCTGGGTATAAATTGAATCAAGGCTTTCAGATCTATGCTCGCTAAGGCATTTTCTGCCGTGCCTCCCTGGCTTGCTTCCTAGTGGGATGCAGGGCACTGTTCCTGGCACCGGAGCTCTACAAAGACATTTTGTGCTGCTTTCCCATCCCGAGGTTTTCCATACACATTATCCTTACTTGGTAACCAAATGGGGCTCAGGTGGCAGCGCCCAGCTAACCTGTGATGATGGACTTAAGCTCAAAGCAGAACTGTGTGGCTTAGGTCTGTCTGTGTAATGGGTCGAACTGGAACGAAGAATATTCTGGTACTACTCAGTGCTGCAGGGCTTGTCTCTGGGTTTTTTGGCCTTTCCACATGCATAGGCTGCACTCCTTTGCATTAGTGGGGTCTTTCCTATAATAACTCATTGCTGCCTTCATATTATTTTGAGGAAAAGATTCTGATTCAGCAGCAGTTTTAATATTTTTCTCCCTCTCTCTCCCCAGCACCCCCTGAAATGCAGCACTTCACCTTTTTGAATACATCCAATCCTTTCCTTAAGCTCAGCTTCTCCCAGAGGGTGCCACAGCTGGCTGAAACCAGACCGTCAGGGTGTCTGAGCCTGCCTCCCAGTAAGAAGTGCAAATATTGGGTTGCCACCACCCGTCAGCCAGACTCACCACCCAGCTACCCCCAGTGCTGAAAACCACTTGTATGACTAAGCCAAAATTTGTCCTCAGACCAGAGCCCCCCCTCTCAGCATCTAGGCATGCTTGTAAAAAAACAAGTTTCTTTCTCATTATCGCTCAGAAGTAAAACATTTGGGAGGTCCTTCAGTCCCACAGCCTTGCACAAGAAAACGTCTGTGAACGGGTTTGTTTCACTTATGAGGGCCAAATCCTGCACCTGTTACACAGTCCTTCTTGGGATCTGGCCCCAGAGTTGGGATTGCCCTCGGGTCTGGCAAGCCCGGCTGCTTGTCCCAGGAGTGTCCTGTCCCAAGAAAATGGTTCCCCGTAAGGGAACAGCCACATGCAGGGGGTTGAGACTAGACATAGCGTGAGAAGGGGCTAAGGGAATCTGACTCTTGCTTGCAGCATTTCAAATGCAAGAGACCAGCCACTCATTTACCCTTTTTTTTTGACTTCTATTCCCTGCCATGCCTCAATGATGGCAGCAAAGGGGCTGGTGCACCTAATGTGTTTGGAGATATGATTTGGGGGGTTAGGAAGCCTGGTCATATCTCCTTCACTGGGCAACCAAATTGTTGGTATCATGAAAACGTGACTTTTGCATGACACCAAAGATGTTCCTAAACTGTTCCGCCAGTTCTGTCAAGGGAAAGGAGCATGATCAATCCTGCCCCAGAGAGAGACTAATAATACAGTCTCCACTGTTTTGGACCAGCTGCTTCCCTAAAATTAAATACACTGGAGTGCCTGGCGTTTCTTCTGAGGGAATGTTTATAAATGTTAGGTAAGGGCTTTACACCTCTAGTTATCATTTTGCAGGATGTGCTAATAAGGCAATGCCCTATTGCACATATATTGCTCATCTTGCATGTGCATAATGGGAAGCAATATTCATCTTCTAAGAGGGAAAAAAAGTAAAGAGCTTTATGTTTTTAGATTCAGTTAGTAAAGAAAGTAGAAAAGGTATCCTCACGCTAGGGGCAGCCTGCATGTTTGCTTTGCACCGAGGCAGTGATTGTCAGCTTTTCCATAGTATTTTTCATAGCTGCATTATTTTTCATACATGCACACACGTTTAGTGCTTGGAAAGGTGGGATAGTTGTGGTCTTCTCACAACTGTTTTGCAATTCAGACCAATGCAGTACAGTACTCTCTTGTGTACAGCACTTGCTAAAGGATCAGATTTTCAACAGTTGCCTCTGTGGGAAAAGGATGCAAAGGGGGATGTTTGTGCTCATGCACAGCAACCTCCTGGTGCTGCCTTATGAATGGGCAGGCTCTCGAGGCGTGTGACCGTGTAGTACTTATCTATGGACTAAACTGTTAAGCAAGAGGCTTTGGTTTGTTTTACATAACGTTTTTGTCTCACCATATGGGCACTTATCAGCATTTTCCTGATGATTGTGGCACAAATGGTGTCAAACAGCGCTGTTAACTTTACTCAGCTGAGTTCTTCTCAGGGAATGATGGCTGTTCCCATCCACCTAGTCCTTGGCAGGGTGGTTAAGTCAGCATGATCCAGCCTTTTTTCTGGGCCTCCAGATAGTGAGAAAGTAGGTGAAAAATAATAGGGCCTTCAGACCAAAGGGACAATACAATTATTGAGGTTAATGATGTCTTGGATTGAATCTATGCAATTTCAGAGGATCACAGTAAGAATTTATAGTACTTGACAATGAGACTCTGCGCCCACACAGACAACTGGGCATTCCTCCCAAGACTATATTATTTGGCCTGCTGTATGTAATCCATAAATCCACTGCTATTTTTCTGAGGAAGGAATTCCACACAGGAGAATAAAGGCTTATGGTGGTAGTTTTACTGGCTGGCTCCTTTTCCAGCTTCTCAACTTTCTCTTAGTGGAGTTTGGTATAACACATGTGGAGTTGTGGCATGCACGCATGTGTATGTGTGTGTGTGTACATATGTATATTGGAACTGTGTGTTTAGAGGTTCCGGAGGATCTAGTCCAAACTCACTCTTGAATCTATTTTGTTTTCTGTTACTGCTTTTTATTGTAGTTCAAGAAAATTTGCCATTTCGCTCTTTGTTGAAACTTATTAGGATGATTGTAGCACTTGATAATCACTCTGAAAAGTAGTCCTTCCCATATGGAGCTACAAACTAGACATACAGACACAAAATACCATCTACAAATCAAGGAAAGAGTATGGTTTAAAATGATGCCATTAAAAAATATATGATTTTAAAAACTACTTTTAAATGAGTTTGTCTCTGTAACAGTTTTGTAGGAAAAAGAATGGGTTCAGCTATTGATTGCAAACAAATGAATCAAAAATGCATTTTTTTTTGTTGCAAACAGAGCCTAGTTCTACCCTAGAGAGTAGGTAAACTGGCAAATTGTTTGCAAGGACTATTTACTCATCCTCTTTTAAGGCCTGTAATTGATACACTAAATGATGTGATGTGTTTCTATTCCCTTGGTACTGTGATTAGATGACTGATCTCTTTTAAACAGAAGAATAATGAAATAATGACTAGTGAATAATAAATCTTTGTCTGCATGCTAAAATTCTGTTGAATATCAGGTGTGGTATAAAAAGTGGCTATTCCCCAAACAATTTGCTCTAACAAAACTCTTGTTCTGAATTCAAACACTGTTTCTGCCATATCCAGTCATCTGTAGCCGGAGGCTTCACAGAGAAAGTGTGTTTCAAGGAATGATTTAAATGAAAATGGGTGGTTGCTTGGATCGTAAAAGAGGGAGGTAGTTCCAAGAATGAGAAACTGTGTGGAAAAAGGGCCAAAATCATAAAACGTAAATTTGTATTTTTAGGAATTGTCCACTACTTTTCAGACAAAAGGAATTGTTTATCCTACACTGACGGGGAAACATGTGCCCCTGATTCTGGGAGAATGGCAGTTTGTGAATTTGATAGGCAGATGATTGATATTGTAATGGAAAGGCTAATATCTGTGCCTACTACTGCCTTTTAATCATTGGGATCAAACTATGCGGGCATGCATCTGAAACTCTGTGCTGCTAACGGATGAAGGAAGTTCCTCAATTAAGACATAAGGATATATGTTCTGGAGCAGAAAGACCTGACTTCTGTACCAGTGTTGCCTGTGAAGATTTCAGTGGCAATATTATGACAGAGATTAAGAAAGACTGTGACTTTTAAAAAGTGTTACAGAATATGAACACATACATGAGTATACTGCATATACATAGTATATGGAATGTGTGTGTAGTATGTATGCGGGCATGTCTGTATAAAGTACAAGACTGATAATTAAAGTTTGTTTCTAACACCAAACAACTGTGTTAGGTGCCATAAAAAGCCTGACTACTTGCTGAGTACAAAGAGTTAAAACTGTTGCATGATGTGAAAATGGTTTTTATATAATTATATTAATCTTAAATTAATTTTAATAATATTACTAGATTTACTTAGGTATCTGTTTTGTTTGCTAGATTGGATTATCCATTATGAAGACTAGATTTGCCTCATATGTGGTGATACACACGTTGCTATAGTTACCCTGGTTCTGGCTATTTATTCCGTAAAGCAGGAGTTCTGAACAGTCTTCTTGTTTTAGCGTCTGAAATGATTTGTCCATAATTTTTGTATTCACATGCATCTTGCATTTAAGTAATCCAGACTTCAGGAGTCTGTGTGTCACTTGCCTTCTGAGAGACAGTAAGGACCTACATCTGAGGGCGTTTGAACTTCACTTAGGTACAGGAAGGGACAAAAGGTGCTTCCAAGAACTCAAAATGAAGCAACTCAAAATTAAGAATGCACAGAAACGACATTGAGGAAGTCATTGGGAAGGAGAAGTGAAAGCCCTCTTCTGCAAGAAATAACTATAAGAAAATTATAGAGGAAAATCCAAAAGCTAAGATACAGCAAAGGTGCAAAAGCTCAGCAGCAGGTCAGTTATCTGAAAGATGCAACCCACTGGGAAACCCTAGAGATGGTGGGAAATATTTACAGCTTTCCATTTTTGCTCTCATGCTGATGGAGGACATTAGTAGAACTTGCTCACCACTAAGACCAGGGGAGAAATCTGACCCTAGGTTCAGTCTCTCTATTCAAAGCATCACCAGAAAGAATCCCCTAAAGATGCTCTCTGAATACCATGGGTTTATTTAATATACCCTGTCAAGCCTGGTCCAGGTTTGTGCTCCAGTCCAAACTCACCAACAATTTTCTGATGCCTGTGCTCAGCAGTGAATCTGCAGGAGGCTGGAGCGCATGGAGGCTGGTGGGTGAGGGAAGGCCTGAGGAAGACAAAATGTGTTTTGTGACTATAGTGTAGACAGAATGTATGCAATTTAACTGACTTAGCAACCACCATCCATCCCAGCTGCCCTTGTGGTTACAAATCATGTCTAAGCAATCCTTCTTACATGGGTCCTGATGTTGCTCGACCTAAAAGTAAAGACAATTTACAGGCATCCTGAGCTCAGAGTTTCTTATGCAATGTGGATACCAACAGCATGACCCAGAAATATTGTAGAGTTGGTGGCATAAATGCAGAGACTGGGGTCTGGGGGCGCCACACCAGACTTTCCCTATTTTTGCTTGACAAGCTGTGTAGACATAGCCTAGAATTATCACTGTCCTCTACTCCATCGACATCTCTGGTATTTCCTCCAGGCCCTGCAACTGGCAGCACTGGATTCTTATTTTACCTGGCATCTGTTGTTTCCTTCAGACCAAATGGTAGCCAGTGTGTCTCATACACTTTAATATCATATTAGCAAAGCTCCAAAATATGTTTGAACACTGGCAATGTGGTTTCCTAAGGTTACATGTTGTCAACTATTTTAAAGTGCAATTCTAGGTTTTTGAATGGGAGAAACAAAACAGGAGGAGAAGTTTATACCCACGTAGAGTTTTTAGCTTTCAATCTGCTTGAAAACCCCTGAAGTTGGTTCAATAAACAGGAAACAAGTAGTTTACCCTGTGAGGTGTGCCCTCCCCCTTCAGTACCTTACTGACTCACCTAAACCAGTCCTAACTGTTTGGACTGAAGTGGCATTTATCCTTCATTTCAGATTTCGTGGAATGCCAAGTCCAAAGGCTTTCATTATTCAACAGTTCATCTGGGCAGAAGGGTGTGACTCTTTTGCAGACACTAAGATTTCAGACTTGATGAGTGTCAAGTTACACCCTTATCATGTATTCAATTACTTTATGATTTCTAATAGCACAGGGATAGACTGCCCAGGATGTGCAGTAAAATCTAGCCATTCATCATCATATACTTTAAATGCTACCTTATGTTCTTAGAATGAGCTGCACCCTCCATTCACATTTTCCTGCCCCCGTCTGTCACGGTCCTTGCCTCTCCTGAGACCTCTTCCAGCTCCCGACGGGCAACCTTTCTGAGCAGCAGGCAGGTCCCTTTACTTCTTTTTTGGTTATGAGCTAACGGCCTCCTTACTTCCGTCTCCAGGTCATATCTCCAGGCCAGCCGAGCATGCCGCTTGCCATTCACATGCTGTATGACCTAGGCCTGGAATTCATCTCAAATGCCTCATCAGGCATAACTGAAATATCCCCCTTCTTTTGAGAACCCAGTTACACTTTGGGCTCAGGCTTGTCGCCTTCTGCAAGTGACATTTTTCTCTTCTCCCTCTTCTAGGAATCAGTCTCTTGAGAGATCTTTGTCTTTGAATTGCTCTCCTCTAAGCTTTGGCAAATGACCCTGTCACTGAGCTGAGGAGTGAGGATTGCAGAGTCACCTTGAACCTGTAATATCTGTTTGAGGGATGCTTCTTAATCAGGGCACTGGTTTTTATCTTTTCTGCATTTTTTTTAGCAGCCACTCATGATCTAATGTTAATAATTCCGACAAGGATATTCTGCCACATAGCTACACTGAGGGCACATGATATGTGGCTAAAGAATACACATTAAAGTTCAGACTTTGGGCTAAGGAGTCAATGATCAAGTTACCCACATCAAGGACATTGGGACCTGGTAACCGTAACAAAAACAGCTTACCTTTTAGCATGGGTGAGATGCAAAGGGCTATATTCATGTGCCAGTTTTAATAATCTTAAAGCTGTGCTTTCTCCAGCAATTGGTACCTTTCCTTGGTCTCACCCAGGTAGAATTTTGGTCATTAACTACCACTCTACTTAGTCAAATGCCTTCTGGATATCAAGCATCAACAATCAGTACCCTGCCAAAATGCAGCAGAGGCTTATTTTCCTAACCTCTTCTGCATAGAGATATTTGCATAGATCTGTCTGAAAATTAATGGCAAGAAAGAAGTGGTCTTTCCCATCCACTGATGACCTGTTGTCTAGACAGCTACTTCCTTCCCTTCGTTATCCATGATAATTTCATAGTCGTTTCTCTCATTCTCTCTTTCCCACTAGTGTCACTTCCTTCAAAACCAGTTGGTCTTGCTGTTATCCTTTTCTTTTATTTGTTTTTCCTTGTACATGTGGCTTTAGAGTACAGAGCATCTCCCTTCTGTTTTATGCTCAAGAGAGAATCCTTGAGTAAGCAAGGATTAAAAAGCCTGACCTTCAGCTTGCCTAGCTCCATTGATTTAAATCAGTTTATACCAGTGGGGGCTCTAGCACAACATATCTGTTATGTGTTTGTTCAAAGACTTTGCTTGTCTCAGCCCTCACTTTTTAATCTGTATTCTGGGAACTAGCACTTTGCCACTATCAAAAAAACTACGCTTAAATGGGGAAATATGGTTTATTTTGAACTTCAACAGTGTGGAATATTCAGAGGAAGGCATTAAACTGTTTAAGAGTGAGTATGTTTAATTTTAGTTTTAGAAACAAAGAAAGTTATTCTTCACATTTTCTTAAAGTAGTCCGTTATGCAATCCATTTAACTGCCCCAAAATAGCAGAATAATAACATTTAATTACACTGGGATATAATCAACTCCCAGCACACTCGTTTAATCAAAAGTAAATGTTGTATCTGCAGAACTTTTTAAACAATGTGTTATGACTGCAGAATGACACGCAATATGTTATTAAATATAACAGAGAAAGTAATATAATAACATCTGTTCTGTAGACCAGTGGTGTTTTAATACAAATATCTTTCTATATTACCAGCCTGCTACAAAAATAAAAATAAAAAACTATAATAAATGTGGCTGAATTATCTAATGTTTTACCTCCTATTTTCAAATTTGGCTTTGGCATCTTTTAACTACCGAATGTTCAGCATGGTATTTGAGTTACCCAAAGACATATTATATAATTTATTTATATAATTGGTTCCAGCAATAGGCTGAGTGTTATTTGAAGCACAGTGATAAAAACAGCTCTTGCCTCAAATTATTTACAGTCTAGATAGATGCATGGTCCAATCCCCTCACAGCTTAAAAGCTCAAGATACAAACAGCCTTTAAAAATGCTGAAGATCAGACAGGTCTCAAGAAATTTCACTCAGTGCTAGTAAGCTGATCATATGCCTTTAGACAATATTCTTACATTAGGGTTATTTTCCAATGTATTTGACTTGCTCCAGCACTCTCAGTCTCTTCCTGACAGGTTCAAGAACTGGGCAAAGAAGATTTTGGTTATAATCCATACCAGTGGAATATTAAGAAGGAAAAAAAAATCTGGATTTTAGGCTACCATTAAACTCCTCAGATCCTGGACCCAGATCCCAGATTCCGTCCGGTTCTTGCATTCTGTCTTGTAAGAATCACTAAGGAACCAGTTGCCTATTCAGAAAAGAGGCAAGTGACCTTTTCCACTCCTAAAATGCTCTTTTATACCGCAGGCTAGTAGAAGTGTGTAACACATATAATGCCAGTCATTAATTAAACCATTATGCAAAAAGGAATTGTTCCAGCAATTTGTTTGCATCATGCATTTCTAAAATGTATGTTGTCCCTGCCAGATTTTTCATGAATTGCGATCTCAGGACATGTCTCTGCTGGGCAGTGGTGATAGCATTTGTCTTGAGGAGAATCAAAAGCAGCTGAGACAAAGGTGATTCCCATGAGGCAGAATGCAGGTCACAGTACTGCAGCCTGCACTTCAACCAAGCATAATCAAAGCAGAGCTTTGCATGAAGCCTTGGGATCTCTACTGTTTTATTCTTACATGAACCAAGTGTCAGCCGGCACTCACCAGCTCTCTCTCTCTGAACAGTGTTTAATTTATTGAATCGTTTCATTTATCACAGTCACGAGGGTGCTTTAAAGCTTTGAAATGTATTATGTCACTGAGAAATGCATGTTCAGAGAGGGTGAGATCGTAGATCCCCTGCTGTTGCTGTCATGACTGCAGTCCTTAAATAAGATGATCAGAGTTTTAATTGTTCCCCTAATCATTGCATAATATCTCTGTTTGGATTAGGGATGCTGGCAAAATGCTTTATGGGCTAGTCACCATTCCAAAAAGTGACAGAAATTAATCATCTGCTGTATCTCTGTGGTCTGGGGACACTGACCTTAAGAAAAACAAACCATGAATCATCTCTCCATCCACGTGCAAGGCTGCTGAGCTGTACTGCTCTGATTCCCCACGTCCTTGTAGAAGTGGACCTGACACCACTGGCATTACTAGAGGAGTCCTCTGTATTGGAAAGGACAATAAATACACAGCCATGACATTCACCCTTGTCCTCTGCCCACCAGGGAGTGGGAGTGCGACAGAAAGAGGACACAAAGAAAAAGTCAGTTTTGAGAGCACTGCCCAAAAGCTGAAGATGTGACCATATTGTTTTTAAATGGTAGCTTTCCACAGGGAGCCAGCATGGGTTTTATCTGTCCAACTGCCTCAAAATCAGTTGCTCTAAAACAGTCCACTGGAATCTAGGCAATGTAAACCTTTTCTGTCCCCAGCACATGCCAGCATTCACAGCTGCTAAAATGTGGGCATACTCCTGCAATCCCAAAATAAATCATGACCATAGTCTATATACCAGCCCTGGCTGCAAAATCCTTGGCTGCAACTGTCTTAGAGGCCAGCTGTGGAGAATTTGAGGCACTTAGACTATTAGGAAATGCTGCCTACAGAAGGGAAGAGACTACAGCAAAATATTTTTCATATCTTGTGAGCTGTGAAGCCAGGGAGACAATAGATATGAGTTAAGACAGGGCAAGAGCTGAGGTGGACAGAAAAAAGTGCTTCCAGAGGGCAGAAAGCAGCCGTGTGTTGAGCTACCTCCAACCCATCGCCCTTGTCTTCTGTTGGTGGCTTTGACAGGCCTAAGTTGAATGACATCACCTTGAGGCTCTGATCCGTTGTGTTGGGCTGGTTGAAAAGGTTTGTGTGATAACCTCATAGTCCTTATGACAGCAGAGAGAAGAACAAGAGAGTAACATCCTGCTAAACATGGGAAAAATGCCAGACAATTCAAAATGCCCATTGGAGAGTCTCATCCTGTCTAATGTGGTGGATGGTCTGTGGCAGTTCGCCTAGTCATTGGAACCTGGGAAAAATGAAAAACTGATGAATACTGATTTCAAATGGACAAGGCTCACATTATGAATGCGGTAAGAACTGCCTTGTATCTTGAAGGACATTTCAGTTCCAGGCAAAAGAAATCCTGCCTACAGCTCAGTTTTAAACCCTTTCTACCTTTCTGATACTGAGAGGTGGGATGAGTGTCAGGCTCCCATTTTACACTGTGAAGGAGTGAAGCTGCTCAGCACCTTGCAGTGGCAGATCCGGTGGCTGTTTATGAGGAACATTTGCATGTAATATTAATATTAGCCACTAGCTAGAAAAATGGTGCAGTCTGCCATAGTCTTGAATGCATCAGATAAAATGGTAGTAAAAGAGGATGATTTGCTGGGATTTACTATATTTAAATACTCAGTTCTATAATAGGAAGGAAATCTGTAACAACATTGCATAAAATCCAGCTTACAAAATCCAATGTAACCTAGAAGAATAGCCCAGACACCTTTAATAAAAGAAAAATGGTTTAATTACAAACTGATGTTGCTCAGAGTGCATTCTCCTATCTTTAGTACCGTACTTCTAGGATTGGAGGGTTTGTGGTTAGTCTTTTTAATTTTCATTTTGGGTGAAAGATAACTGTATTCAGAGAGGGAACAGAAAAGAAGTGAAGTTGGAAATTTAAGAGAAAGCATTACACAGCTGCTTCCTGCCTCCCCACAGTCACAAAATAAATTAAGTAGCAGCTCCTTTAAACTTAGTGTTCACCTTTCAGCGCTCGCTTGGGATGAGAGTTACCTGGACAAGACCAGAGGCAACTCTGTCACTCCATAAAATAAAGTGACAGGGCAGGTTACGAATTGCTGATGCAGGCAGTAACTAGCTGCTCAGAAAGACATGGCTGAAATGTGCTGGATAAAGATAATCAAAGGGATGATTAGTCAGCTTATGAACTGGGTGAAATCGAAAGAATATGCTCGACGATGTGCCCTCTTTCACACTTGCCCGTTTGACATCTCCTAGACCCATTGTCTAACCACATGAAGTGCTTTTTTTTCCCCACACCTAGACTGTATAATTGGCAGCCAGTAAAAATATTCTGAGAAAAGAAACCTGGTTTCCATTTCCAAACGGCATAAAAACCATTAAGCATAGCTGAGAATCACAAGAGAAGATTTTAATTTCACTGCATATGCTTAAATCTTGACTGTTTAAAGCATGACTTCTAACCACAAAAAATTTTTTTTAATATTTTTAAGTGGGAAGCCCCACATTCTAGTATTATATGTGTCAAAGGGCTATGGCACTTGAGCTGTGATGTGTAGAGTCTAATTTTTGCAAATCAAATATAGATCAGGAAAAATGAAGCCATTCAATTTAACAGCAACATCTGCCTATGTAGTCACTGATGTAAGTGACTATGTTAGCACAGTGTGCTGTAAATAAATTGTTCCACTGGCATTTTCTAGGAAAGACTGCTGCTCAAAGACTACGGTACCTTGTATGTCTCATGGTTGGTATTGTCAATAGGTTTGTGTTCATCCCTTCTTTACCTCAATTTTCCTACTAGAAAGTCTGATATGATTATAGACAGCCATTGCATATGTTCAAGCGAACGGTAGAATGGCAATGCTTAATAATATTTAAAGGAAAGGCTCTAAGCAAAAACCCCAGGGTCCAGCCATGCCAGTACTTTGGAAAGGATCTGACTTCCCTGTTTACATTTACTCGGTCTACCTTCTGTCTCATTTGCCTGTCTCCTGTCTTTCCTGTATTCCTTTGCATGTAGAGTGGCCACCCATTGAGGTGCTGAGATCTGGCTCTCTTCTTTCCTGCCAAGACCACCTACAATGATTCCTCAAAATAAGAAGATAATTACATGAAGAATGAAAATTCCAGCAGAGCTTCTACCATTTTATTATCCCCCAATAAAAGGGCTATCCTGTGCTTAACCACAATACCCCTTGGTAATATGACAAGGCCAGTCCCCATTACCTAGTTTGCCTCTTTCTGCAGGCCCTGTTTTAGCTAGGACCACATAAGCTTGCCAAGGTTTGCCTACTCATCTGTTTTTTCACAGGAAATGTTAAGAGTCTTGGACTCACCATGACCAGTGTCATAACAGGTAGATAGGAATCAATTTGGTGAAAGAAAGGCTGACCACAAAAAAAAAGGCAACATAAATTATTATTACTTTCTTATTTATAATTCTGATAGGTAGAGGAATGAGTACACAGGACAACATGGGTCACTGGTTTCAACCTTTGCATTTGTATGTCATGGATGTTCAGCTCAGAAGCATCCGAAGATCAACCCTTTCCCATTTGACGACGTACAACATCCTAGAACAAGCATAAAAGCCTTTCAGTTAAAACCTGAAATGAAAGCTCAGATTCTGCAAGGGACAGAACAAAGAGGACCCTGATCATGGGGATGAATTTCTAGCACAGATGCTCGTTTTGGCTTCATTTCAGGAGCCTCTGAGCCTACCATGCAATTAGGCAATCTCTTACTCATCACATCCCAGCACAGACTCTACTGACTTGTGTCAGACTTAGATGATGCTCTGCCCCTGCAGTCCCACTGCCTCTTCTGAATTGAATAAAACCAAAGTATTTCCTTTCTCTCATTCTTCCCTGCTGTAGTTTTAAGACATATTTTTAAGAGGACTAGAGCAAATAGCGCCTTTTTGCTCTTCCTCCAGATGTGTGACCCCCTCTTTGCTTCTGTGTTAAGTAGCTGAAGTCTCATGGGGTAGATTTTGAGACACAGAAGCTGGGAGCTAAACACAGAAAACAGGATTGGCAAGCAGCTTGGGAGGTTTTGTCCTTTTCTAAATTGGGACAACATTGGACAATACAATAGATGTCCTATTTCCCTTAGCAATAATCTCGTTCCCGTGTAGGAACAAAGCTATTCAGCCCTTCAGCATTCATAGTTTATTCAGTCAGGAAACATATTATTGCCTCATAAAATGGGACACCTGTCTCATCGTCCATTAAATATTAACAGCAGCTACATAGAAATCAACTGTAATAGTTTTACTATAGTAATGTTCTGGGTAAATCTTATTACTGTGTGCTGTGGATGTCAGCAAACAGAAAGGAAGTACAAAAACATGAATTTTATATGAAAATTGCAGACTGATTTGATTTAGACACAGCTACTTCCTTCTGGCACAGGTAACAGTACCATGTGTTGCTCTATCCTTCAATTACACCATAATAACAATAATTCTTATAATTTCTGAAGTATCTTTTTATCAGGAGATATCAAAGTATTCGTCTATGACTGAAAAAAGCCCTCTGCAATGTGAAGCAAAAGAAACCAAGGTACGGACAGCACCTGAGGCAGGTTGCTTCAGCTGCAAGCAAAGCAGCGCAGAAATAGGGCTCACATACCGATGGCCAGTCCCCAGCACCATGTTTTATCCACTTAACTGTGCTGGCTATATAAGGGACGGTGCGCCACACCTACCGGCAACTTATATCCCACACAATCTCATTAACTCTGCTGCCTGCTTCTCGACCTTTAGCAGCAAAGTATGCAAAACTGGGGTTTGGAGGATCTTGTTTTAGAAAATGCCTGTACTTTCTACTTCCTTCTTTCAGCCGGGGCAGGAAGTGGTAGTACAGAAATACCACGACAAAGGCTATTCTTGCAGCTTTCCCAGCCTGGCTCTGCGTTTGACCCTCAACATTTCTGTTCCTTGTGGATAAGACTAAAGGAGCCTCCAGATCAGGCTGGAAGTCTTGAGAGTCCAGACTTTCTTGGGGGCTTTCCAGTCTTTCCTGGGTTTAGCTGAGCTGGGAAATCTGTAAGAATAGCTTTTGTCGTACTGTTTCTTTATTCCTGTTTCCCAGCCTTACTGAAACAAAGAGGTACAGGAAGTAGTTTTGGTATCTCAGATGAATAAGATTTTCCTGGAACGTTAAAAAAAAAAAAAAAAAGTCAAATTCTGTTCCCTTTACATTTCCTAGGCATTTCTAGCTCATGGACTCTTGTGTAGGTGCATTTACTTTATACTCAAAAACTATCCATTGCCTTTTTGCCCAGTTTTAGTCCATTATACTGTAATTTGTTTTAAAAAATGACTTATGTTAGTTTTGTAGAAACAAATCAGTAATTGATCCCATGGACATGAAGCACAGAAAACCACTGAAGATTCAGTTCTGGGGCTTCTTCATTTTTCTCAAAGAATTCCAACAAAGAAAACTTTGAGAATACAGTATAGGGAGATATCCTAGGCCTGGTAAAACTGTTCTTAAGGTCTTTTGGTCAGTCCAGTGGGACCCAAATGGTGCAGCCTGGAATATGATAAAAATCAAACTTGTATAACTGGGAATCACTGGGTCACTGGACCACTTTAATTGGAATTTGCACGTTCATAAGCCAGTCAATAAATGACAAATCCATAAATGAGCAGATTACCTCCAAATAATTGGCAGTAAAATCTTATCTTCACAGTACCTTCATACACTCTCTATATGCTGAATATTTCCTAAAAAAAAGGCACCAGTTTTAGAAATAATTCAGAGAAGGCTTTATTTAATATTAGTGCTATTTCTCATATGACTCAGCCTATAATATTATAAAGTCAGACTTCTGTCATACTATGCATCTACGATACAGACCTTGAGAGGGAAAAGAAAAATTAGAGTGAGTAAATTCTGGAAAGTCAAAAACTGCCTGCAGTAGATTTTCCATATGTAATGAAATTCCTTAAAGTGAAGGACTATGAGACAGAATATGTAACCGTCTAGTCTCTGTTTCTTGCCTTGCTAGAGTTTGTACCCAGGTATAGTCCCTGACTAAATAGTGTGTGGGAACTGGAGGGAAACAGGGAATTCCACAGTTCTGGCAGGAAACCTTTTGTAGAGATTTTTGTGTGCTTGGGGCAGGAGGGTAACAACACTTGATGCTTGAAGCTGATCAGGAGCTTGTTAGAGTGAGTTTCAGGACCAGCGCACAGAGATTTTTACAGTTATAGGTGCCCAATAAATGCTATTTATGGCTCTCCCAAGAGCAGGCTGAATGATGAGGAGAAGGTTTACAAATATGTGTGAATAAATAACCTTACAGCTGTTTGTGCAGTAACAGTTTCCGTTACTTGAGCTGTTTGTAGGGTCATGGTATCTGTTACTTTAGAATATTTACATGATCCAAAATTTTAAGGGGTGGTTCCTGTGGGGGAAGGGGGGTGTTGTTGTTGATAATTGTTCTTGGACATTATACCGTTAAACTTTTTCAGTCAGCTAGTCAGTCTGCTGCAATTAGGCCATATAATCCATCAAGATAAAGCCAGTAAACAGAGCAAATGACTTGCAAAGAAGCTATAGGCAGCTGCGCTAGTCGCCCAAGCTAGCAAATTTTTACAACAGATGACACTCACAGGCAAAAGTAGGAAACATTTTATGAACGATGTGCAATCCACAGAAAAGACAGAATGTCGCAAAATGTCATATAATGCAGGGTTCAATGATCTTAGTAACTTTTATTCCTGTGTATGTTAATTATATCCTATTTATTGAACATGGCCCTAAAGTAGAACAAGAACCCATCAAGTACATTCTGTACCTTAAAGATTTTATATTTTATCATTAAAAATACAATATTAATGGATACTACACTGTCTCAGATGATAAAGTTCAATTCTGGATTAATGAAGAGCATGTATCAACATTACATTATACTTGAACAGACAATTTTAAAAGAATTTTCTTTCTGCACATGGTCAGTGTCACTTTTAATGCCAAAAAGGCTTCACATACATATCAAAAAAGAACTTATTTAATTTTAAACAGAGCTGTGGCTTAATAATTTATCTATGTACAGTTAGAAAGAAAAAAGGGGAGAATAGGGACCCAAGTTTTATGTAACTGCCCTGTGGCTTTATTCACTGAAAAATGGAAACAAATGAAAAATAGAAGCAATAATCCCATTCAGTTGTGTCTAATGGCAGATAATGTTGGTGATAAGTACTGTAATATGTTCTGCCTTCTTATCTGGAAAGACGACAAATAATGACTAGCTACTGACACAAATAACAATTCCCTTAGCATACTCTTTTTTTCCCCCTCCAACTATGTGTGGACTCTGTGAATAAGAACCCTGTGATGAGGATGACTTCTGAGTTACTTATGTGGTATCTTGAAATAATTATTTAATTTGTGACCTTGTTGATTACCCTGGCTGAACAAGGAAAAAGCTCGAAGCTCCCAAACCTCAGCATCTCCTGCTCTTTGATCCTCCAATGTTTTATCTTCTCAGCAGGCCAGCTGTATGCTCCTTATACTGTATGTATGGACAGGATTATCTTCAGCAATGTGAACCATAAACACAGCTCACTGCAGTCTGGCTAAGGCAATGGCAGAAAGCCAAAAAGGAAAACCATCCTCTTCATCTTACAGGCATACGAAAACAGTCACAGAAAGGTTCTTTTTTCACTCTTCTTATAGACTCTAATATCACTTATACATTTTCATTGTCTCCTCCCAACTATGCGTTTCTTCATGGTGAATATTTTCGATAGAAGATTGCATCTGAGGTTTAATCGTATTTAAAAGCTCCATAGTAATGTCTGAGAAATCATTTGTGCCTCTTTATTTAGCTTCTGTAGTAGTTGATGTGGGGAGCATTGAAGGTTGTTCTGACTTCATGAGTGACAATGACAAAGTAAAGCCCTAAAACAACAGAGCAGTTGTTTCCAGGAGATGGGATACTTCTGTGTAGTCACGATGAGCACAAGGATTTCTTCTTCTTTTTTTTTTTTCTTTAAGTTATGGGGAAAAGAAGACTTGTTCCCATTTTCCACTGGGATATTCTTCAGCAACACACTCCAGGAAACCAAAAAGCAGAAGTTAGGGCATTTTGTTTCTATTTGCTGTGAATTAGATAACACGGTTCTTCCATGTCTCTGATTTCTCATGTGTAAATGTGGAAAGCAAATCCTCCCACTGGTTTGCAACATCCTTGTAGCTGTAATGTCCAGTTCTGTCAAGATTACTACTATGGAGAAGTGTTTTATTTTACTGAAATCTATCTGAAGAGTAAGGATAAGATCCACAAAAGGTTTGAAATCTTTTAACATCCCCACGGTACACTAATTCACTTTGAAATTATCGGGTAGTAGAGGCCAAAGGGGAAATTAAGAATGTAACCAATTCCCTGTATCTGTGCCCATGGCACCACTGATATAACAAGGAGTGCCAGTGTTAAACCCTAGTTAAAAAAGAACAGTTTTCTGATTAATGGGCAGCACCAGATGGCATCAATGGAGGTGGCTTTCTTGGTTTTGCTTAGCCATTCTTGAAAAAAATGCTTATTTCAGGCTGTGGTAAAGTTCTTCTAGTAGGGTAAGCGTATCACTGATAAATGTAGGTTCCCTTCTTGAATTCCTCAAATGACTGGAAAGAAGTGCTGAGAACAGAACAGCTTATCAGCCTTCCCTGGAGCTGTCATTAATGTTCAAACTATATTATTGCTTCCTTATGTCACATATACCTACATTATAGTTTGGTGAAGGAGAAGGAAATATTTCATCTGAAGTCCTGATTACTGACATGCTGCGCAGCCATGCAGAGGCTGGAGTCAGCAGTATCCAAGCTGTGTTTTGAACAACCCGTCACACGTATATAAACTTCAGACTAAAGGTCTAACTTTGTTTCTGCCTTTTTTGACTCTGAGAGCCAATGCCCTCAGGCAAGCAAGCTATTATGTTTTATTTTGTCAGTTAGTGGAAAGCAGCTGTACTGTTTAGTATAATTAATGAGGAGGTAATGCTCTGTATACAATAGTGTTATAGGCAGCACTAAGGCAAGTAATTGCCAATAAAAATGGTATCTTGTAAAAAGGGAGTGGAAAATCCACCTCCCTTGGAGAAAAATTTAGGAGCACAGTATTTCCGTTTAGTCATCCCTAAAAATATTCCCCCTTAAGGACCTGCAAGGCCAGAAAATCATCTACCAAAAATATTGGGAAAATAATCTACAGCAATACTCAGTATTGCTTACTACAAATTCTGTAAACATGGACTGTTGCAAACATACACAAAAACATCCATTTAAAAAGAGGACCATTACACACAGTCCTCTATTTACTGTATGTTCTGGTGTGTCTAAAATTAATTTAAAAGATAATAAGAGTTTATGCTCCCAATAGTTTCCCATAAGTCCTGTTGTGAAAGATTTTTGTTCCGTTCTTTGACTGCAGAAGAATACATTTCCACAGGCAGGTGAGAGGAAAGCCGTGGATTTGTATACTCTCGCTCATGATCAAATGGCTGCTTCACCCCTGCTGAAACCAAGCAGGGGAAGAGCAGGAGGCGTACTTGCAAAATCAGCGAACCAGCTAATCCAAAACTAGCTCGAGTTGAGTCATTCAATTGGAAATTGAGAGCGGGGAAGAAAATGGCATAGATGGTGATTTTCCTTTCCATCTAAGTTTCACTGTTTAATATGTCTTTGTTCTTTTTTGATGGAATTACTGGGTGGCTTCTGAAGTACCCAGAGGTGGTAAAATTGAGGGCTTATGAACGTCTACCTCATTCACTCCACTGAAGGGATAATATTCGGGTCCAATGAAAGGCCTTTGACTCACTTCCTTGAGCATCTTCCCTTTCTACCACAGTGATAGACCATAAGACAAAGCATGTTCCAGGACATCTTTTCACTTCAAGAAAGGTCTTTGTGGGTCTGCCATAAAACAAAGATATCTGAAGCTCGTTCTGCCACACGTTCTCATGTTGACGAGTAAGTGCTTTTGTAAGAAGGTATTGTTAAACTAGAGGATGCAAGGCTCAGCACATATATTATGTAGGTTCCAACATGTATATAAAGTTTCTGTTTGAACACTTGCTCTATGTGAACACTGTGGACCAGAATGCCAGTTAACTTCTTACCCCGTTTACTGGTCCTCTAATTTTGGCCAGGGTGTTCCAGGTGCAATATTAACCAGCATAGCTGATCTGACATAATCTAGTCCTGTATAAAAATATTAGGATTCCATGTGAGGAGGTATATTAATATATGAATTCTTCTGAAAGAGTCCATTTTATACATTATATTCATATGCATCAGCAGGTATTAATTGAGCCTAAATTAAGCTGTATAAAAGTGAGGAATTTAGTCCTCTGTAGTCGGACTGGTGCTCTATATATGTAGTGGAGGGAGACAGGCACCTCTGTAAAGTTGCTTGTCCATCGTAAGGTCTATTGACTGCAGAGGCAATTTAGACAGTCATTCAGGATTAGACAATTACACTCGAGGTGGCCAAAGCTGCGTGAGATAAATCCCCTCCATCCTGTCTGTATTATAAAAAATATATATATAGACATTTCAACATGCACACCTGAAACCCATATAACAAACTATTTCCCATGCAGTATACCACTGTAAATATAGATGTACCTGGTGAATCTTGTAACACATTTTAATGACATTCCATGTTTTTTTTCTGACTGTTCTTTTGATAAGCGAAAAGCCAGCTGGTTCTGTGAGCAAAAAGGATAAAGTAAAGTAAAGTAAAATAAAGTAAAGTAAAATAAAAAGAACTAGTCCTGACTGGCTTTGGAAAAGGCTGCAAAGATGTAAACCATAAGCAATGCAGACAAGAATATTACTGTATTAACTGTCTGTTTTTCTTCCTTCTTTCTTCCTCCCTCTCTGCCTCCATGCAGGGAAGGAGGCTGTGCTTGTGCAGGCTTTCAATTTTACTTTCACATCTGTATTACCCAGACTTGCTGCCTGCCATACTTGGGATATCAGTCAAACAGAAGGAGTATCTGTAAGGAAGTAAACTTGTCATGACATACCCTAGGAATATTTTACATCAGAGGCACGTCTTCATTTCACAGCTATTTTGGCACGTCAGTGATGGTCTTGGGAACTGTAGAATCAAACTGGAGTTTGGGTTACTGAAGCTTTTTTACTATTAGGTAAAATGTTCAGGCACTTTCTTCAGTGCATTGAAGAGACGTGCTAATATTTTAACCTAAGAGACAATGTTAATAATATCCTTAGAGCTAGCACTTGCCTCTTGGACTCCTTCTTCCCCCAGACAAATGTTGCACACACGTTCTTTTGCCTGATACACAGAGAGTCATAACTTGGTGATTAGCATGGTTTCCAAGGCCTACCGAGATAAATCAGAAAGAAGCACCGCATCACTTTATATAGACTAATAACTTGAAGCAAGCGGTGCATAGAATGCAAAGAAAACTGTCGGAAAGATTATTGCTATTGAACAACTCCCTGTCAAAGATAACAGCATGGAGTATAATTCTGGATGGTGAAAGCATAGGATAGCAAGTAGGAAAATCAGGAAGGAGTCTGAAGACCGGATAGGCAAAGATACAAAAACAATGAAGAAATTGTCAGCTGATTCTGCTGTCTCTGAGACACAACTCGTGCAGGTAGAATGGTACCCTGAATATGTCTCGGGGAGAAAGAAAGTGGTGCAGGGAAGAGAAGTGGAATTAGTAATTTCTAAATTCAAAGACAGCAGAATCTTTTTTTTTTAATCAAACATCATGCAGCTTAGAAATTTGAATAGATCTTTAAAACAGAGATATTTCTGATTTTCAGAAGCAAATAGTCTTGAGGGAGTGGCAGAAGCTGGTATCATAAATGAATGACATCCGTAAGCATGGTTACCATTTAGGAAAAAAGGAAAATCAGAGCATTCATTTGGCTCTTATAAGAGCTCCAGATACATGCAAAGGATAGTTAACAGTTCTTAAGTATAGAAGAACACAGAGTTGTGTTTTGGCCTATCTGCAATAATGAAAGGCTAATAAAAAGAGTTTAAAAAAGGGTTGATTTTGTATAGAGGTTCCTTTTTTTTTTTAATACATCCTGATTTTAGGTATTTGTTCTCAACTAGATTAATGCCATTTCTCTCCTCAAAAGAAACACAAATAAAACATTGCCTGTAAATTTATTCTGATTACCACTTCATTGATTCTGAAGCTGAAATAATGTACCCTCCAAAACTACTAATATTTCCATTGTGATGAGACTTGTCCTGAGTTTTACAATCTTAATTAGTTTCACAATTGTCTTCTTGTTTTCCTGCACTCCCCCTCTGTCTGTCCATCACCATCTGTTGTCTTATATGGTAAGATCTTAAAGAAAGGACCATTTCTTTGTTCCGTCTTTATACAAGACTTTATAGAAATAGCTTATTATGGGAACCCACGGCTGAAATTCCTAACCACCATGGCAATAAAAGTAGTGGACAGACAGAATAATGAGTCTCAGAAAAGGTGGAGAATTGCCCAACTTCTGGCTTTTGGATAGTGTCTCCCACTTTCTGAGTGTTTCTTTTGTTCCTGCGCCATTTCTGCTCTGCCCATTACAGGAATTACTAGAACGAGGGGTCAGATGAGAACTTAGATGTTAGGAAACAGAGCTAGATCACAACACAGAAATAATTTGGGAGAAAAAGGCAATGAAAGATGTGGGAAAGGAAAAAGCTAACATCAGAACTCTTACAAACTCCTGCGAGGGCAGTGCAGAAAAGTCATGTTTGTTTGTACCTGTACTTCAGACGGTCTGTTCTGGGGTCTGGTTCTGTTTTTATCAAGTTAGAAGCATTTAAATGAAGACAAGATAGATATCAGTCTGTCCCAGTACTGGATTTTCAGTGGACCCAGTCAGTGACTGCTTACTGAAATGAAGTATCTGCATTATCCTAAGGATCAGCTATGCAGAGAAGTGAAACAAGCACTTCTCCTTCGGCATCTCCTTCTCTCTTCTGTCCAAGAGCAGACCGTACTTCGGCATAATACTAAGCAGAGGCTTCCTGCTTACTGCTCTTCTGTCCTCTGTTTCCCAGAAGACATTTGTCATTTATACATGCCATCAACATAAGACTATGGTTCCTTCAGCAAGTAACAGAACTGATTACACAGAGACAACAAAGCAAAAATACTGCTTCACTGCTAAGTGAATGGGTGAACAGAATTGGCACCTCTGAAATTTAGTTCTATTGTAAATTCTTGTGTTTGGGGGGAGTTTTGCTTATATTTTTGATGAACAATAAATCTGAAAGAAAGTAGTATTTTTCACTACAGAGTAATAGGAAAGGCTAAACCCAACAGAACCACATCAGTGCAGAGAGCTTGGATTAGATGTAAAATATGTGATCTACAAATTATCTCCAAAATCAGAGATTCCTGTCCATTAGATATAAAACTGTTTGGGAGATACACTGTCTTGAACTTCAATAAAAGGGTTTCAGCACTTGAACAAGTGAACGTGAAACTGAATATTCAAGAGGACCAGACTTTTTGTATTCCTTAAAGGATATTCATTTTCATAGCTGTTCATCTTAAATTGTGGTTACTGGTATTCCGTTGCTCATAAAATTCTTCTAACGGAGATTGCATTTTCTAATAAGGCTCAGCTTGTTACTTATAAAGATTTATTAAATCATGTTAATTAACACTTAATCAATTGTTACAAAGTTCAGCAAGTCAGTATGTTGCTTATACCCATGGTTCATGACCATTTTAGCCTCCTCTCATGAACTACCTATTCTGTATAGCACTATCATTTATAGAACCATCATATCAAGCCTGTAGTATTCTTTAACCCTATATAAAAATTTCTAAGTAAGTGTATCATTACTATAAAATATTACCTTGATAGCTATTTATTTTTAATATTTTCATCATCCACTTTTTAAAATGAATGTCCAAATCTGTACTAATATTTTAAAATTATATGACCTTTGAAATAAGTTATAGTCCTGTTTTAAAGAACTAGATATTATCTCTGCAACATCTGTAGTCTGTCTTAGTATAGGAAATTGCAAGGTGATTCAGGAAGTACTGAAGTCTTACTCTTTAGTTTTTTAAGGTGATTTTAAAATACCAAGATGACTACTTGAAACATGACTGTGTTCCAAGGGTAGTCCCTAGCACTTGTAACACAGCAGCCCATTGTGCAGGGCAGTAATTAGGAGTACTAGCGCTGATTGGGATCCGGGTGGCATATTGTTTGTCCTGATTTTCAGGTCATTCCACCCAATGGGCAGATGCTTAGGAAGTCATAATAGAAATTATTAGTTTTAGGGCTCCACTTCAGCAGATGACCACTGCTAAATGTGGGATTTTTCACTCAGTTCGACTCCGTGGTGGAGGAAATAGCTGCATCTGAGAGGGGAGAAGAAGCTAACTATGATGAACACATGTATTTCGTGTTGTCTTTAGGGAGGTAATTGTTGATGTGCCTCTGGCTCCTTGGAGGAGCCGTCTAGGCTCTCATTCCTTTCCTTTCTTACACCCTGTAATCACCAGGGTAAAGACAATCATTACCCTGTAGAAGTGTTCCCAGGATGTGTTGACTCTTGCACCTAAAGCCTATGAATATTTGGAAAAAAACCAGGACAAAAATAAATGGCCCAGAAAGTGTTGTCATCTCACTTTGAGCTGTCTGCCAGGTTAGCTTAAGGCAGGTTCTCCAGGGAGCTGAACACCCTGGGGACACTTGTGTCTGCCCTAGCAATATCCAGAGATCAGTGTGGCTCTTTCCATGGAGTGTGAGAAAGTAGAAAATGGAAGCAGAAATTCCTAGCAAAAGGCTTCTAAGTTCTGCCTCAGAGAGAACAGTTGGTATAACGACTCTTACTTAATGAGATAGGGCCACAGGACTAAGAAACGTCAATGGTCAGTGTACTGCATTAAAGTGCTTCTCAGGGAGCATTTTTTGAGAAATACCAGCACATTCAGGATATGCTCCTGCATTCTGGAAGTTTTCGATCTGCCCCTGCCCCATCTTGGACCCGACCAGTTTAGGCTCACCTTTCTACTCTCCTTCCCTTCCTTTGCCTAAGCTTTCCTCCACTTTTCACCTGCCGGAAGCACTTGCCCAGCGGCAGTATACTGACTGTTGTCTGTGGAGCTGCTGTACAGTCCACGTATGCCACACAATAGGCTCAGGATTAGCTTAGCTTAGCCTTCCCTTTTGTCACTCTGTCAGGCTCCTCACTTGATAAGGCAGGCTATTTCATGGTGTTTGAGTAAAGCAGGTTCAATCATACAGAGGCAGCATTCAGGAATGCAATAACCTTAACAAAGACCCAGGCATAGCGGCAGATAGCTAACCAAACTGGATCGCCAAGCGCGAGGTTATTGCTTAGAGGGCAAACAAGGATCCTTGGATGGGGAGCGAGCTGGAGGATACCAAACTGCTAGCAGGGACAAGAGATTACTCTGCCTTCCTGAGGCAGTACGGAGGCTGCAGCTAAAAGACTGAGGATTTACATGAGAAAAGGGGCAGTGAAAAGTTGAAAAATGTTATAAAAGAGCAACAAGAATGACTTGGAAAAAAATTGCCTTATAGCAAATGACGTAAAGATTCTAATCTGTCCAATTATTTAACAGAGAATATAATTAATCATTGGTGTAGTTTACTGAAGAACATGGTCAAACCTGAATCACCTGAAGTCTTTAAATCAAACTGGGTATCTAAGATAGCTCAAAAAGGAATTAAAATGATGCAATTACAAAATGACGTTCTCTACCTTGTGTGCTGGGTAATCAACAGAGATGTTTATACTGACTTCTCAGATCCTAACACCCATCCTTGTTAAGTGCAACATATCCTGAGTTGCACTTAACCTGTGAGTTGAGCAAATTCCCTATGCTTATAAGAACATATCTCTAATTTCAATCCAAAACTTATTTTTTGTGTCTATGTTTTGCAAATTTTTCCACTCGCTGTACAATAGGTCATGAAGAGGCAGGAGAATATATGGGTTCTTATATGAGTGTCTAACTGTGCAGTGGTAATATATTTACTTGCAGCAGATGGAATGAATATGGGAGAACATCTAATGTGGTAATTGACGCTAAAATCTAAGGCATTAATTAAATGTGTGTTCTACTTAAGGAGTCAACTGAATGATGAGTGACAATTAAAAATGATGTCTTTATAATTATTCCAATTCCTATTTATGAAAGTGCATATTAAAATATGATTGAAGGTTTTATGACTCCTCACTCTTTCACTGTTAAAACGTTTGTAATTATTTCTCACTCAGATTAGAGCAATGCATAGCAATGTAAAGTAAAACAGCGTAGGCTTGATTCTCCAGTCACTTAGCACAGGTTTTATATTGGCATATGGTGACTTCCTTAAGCAGAGAACTCCTCAGTTAAGGTGGTTTGAATGGACAGTTAGTCTCAGCATGCTGAATACTGAAAATTCAATATGAACATCAGAGGATGTATTGATAGATCAATTATTCTTTTTTAAAAATAATATTTGGTCAGGTGTGGAATGTCTATTGCCTGAATACATGCTGCAGTTGTAATGGTGGAGAATCCTCCTTCCAGAGAAGTCAGTGGGAAAATTCCCTTTCCCTAGTAGGGAGTAAGATTAGTCCATTCACAGAATTTTTTATTCTTTCCCTCAATCTGTGTATGTCCAATATATTTCTTTGAAAACACTTAACTAGTACAGCAGATTCAAACTTTGTGAAAGGGATGCATACAGCTCACTTTGGATCAGATTAACTAAAAGTTCTAATTGGGCATAATACCAAAATATGTTCTCAATGCAAATATCCCATACTTCTCCAATGAGTTCCTATGTCATCAGACAGCAGGAAATTCCCTTCTCTCCTCACAACTGCAACCAGAGTTAATTTGTTATTGTCCATTATGTAACCATGTATAGTCCTCATTTTCATGTATTTTTTCAGTTGTATTGCAAATATTTTTATGCAGGGACAGAAATTTGGTTTTATATTACACCCAAGAATTACAGGGTAGAGAAGATGAGTGCTTTCTTTTTTCTTTTTTATTTCTACCATGCATAATTTTTTGCCTTTCTTTTTCCCCTGATACTTTTTGCTGAGGTAGTGTGGAATCATTAGTGCATACCTTCAAGAAGGCAGTATGCTCAAAGCTGGCAAAACTGTTGATTATTTTTACTGCAATTCTGAAAAGAAAGAGAACAAAAAATGTGTGTATGTGTATATACAGTATATACATTTATATACACACACCAAAAGAAAAATATTCATTGAAGTATTAAACCCAGCACCAAGCTTGAGATGCTGGTTTTCATGCTGGGGTGTTTCCTAGTACGCAAGGCAAAAAGCATCTCTACCCTCGGAAGCAGAACAGTGGCAGAGCATTCCTGCAGACTCTGTCCTTGCTGATCTCCTAGGTGGAGAGCACCTAGGTAGAGAGCCTGCTTAGTATGCCTGATTTTGCTTTTCTTGGACTGTTAGTGAGTCTCTCTTCCCAGACTCCATGGTTCTCACCTCTGTTTAATCTGTTCAGCATGCTGCCATAAAAATGCTACCTGTCGTCCCAACCTTGTGTCTCCTTGCTGGCCCCTGCATTCGTGTGCACGTCCGGATCCTCCTGTCTGCCAGGTGCTGCTGCAAAACACTGTCAACGCAAGGGCTGGCGTCACTACCTGCTCAGTCTCACACCTTGCGGTCTACTCCAGCCCAACTCTCCTTGCTCTTCCCAGCCACTACAGAAGCATTTCTGTATTTTCTGCCTGGAGAATGTCTTCTGTTTTCCAGCCCAGCAGCAGTTCTCAGGCATCTCTTTTGTGTCTATTCCCACAGTCACCTGGGGCAGCGCAGTTGATTAGTTCTTTTATTTACCTAGTTCCATTATTTTTTATTCCACTCCAAATTGGATAAGATTTTAGCAGCCCATAATTTGTGAGTATTGAAAATTAGATACATTTTTGTAAGCCATTTGAAAAACAAGGATATCAAGCTTCCAGATGGCATAAAATACTGGTTTCTGGATTTAGTACTTCTCAAGATAGAACCTGTTAAAATCATGCCTAACTGGAAGGGTGGAAAAAAAGAAAGAGGGCAGTCCAAGATACATGCTTCTGTTTGTTTGTTTGTTTGTTTGTTTTTCATTTTCTTCCAAGTGGGCCTTTTACAGGTGGCAGTTACAAGAAAATAAACAGAGCTCAGCAGACAATCAGTTCCCATAAGCAGAGGATATATCTAGAAGGTGGTTAGGACTTACGTGAGAAACTAAGCAGAGGCTCACAACCTTCTTGTTCCTCTTCATGTTAAACAAGATGAAATTACATGGTGAAAGCACTGACATTGCTATTAGTGACATTAGTTTTACTCATGTTATAATGCAAATTTACTAGGATAATTTTATTAATGATAAACAGCTGTATAATTAAGGATTTTTTTTAGTTTGACATACGTTAATGCCTCAAATTACAAGATCAAAAGCTTAAGTCTCAAAATAAGGTGATTGTTAAGGTCAGAGCTCTACAACCAATTCAACCCTTAAAACAAATCTTTCTTTTTATTAGGGCCACTCCATTAAATCTTTTCCTGCTTCTAGCTTCCTTGTTATTACAAAGCTACTGCTCATCAGCTTATCTCCCCTGCAAAGATCCCCACACCTGTAATCTATTTAACTGATGTGTAATGGACTTTCTCCTCTTTTAATAGAGGAATTAAAATATTCTTACTGACTGCCTATCTTTCCCTGGGAAGGTTAAATTATCTCAGTATCTTAGAGCCAGAATTATAAATTGGGCACAAAATACACAATGCAGCTTGCTCCTGCTGAGTTTCCAAGTTCTGCTCCCTGAAGATCTTTTTCCCCCAAAACAATGGCATAGAAATCGTGGCTGGCTTTCCTCCAGCAGAAGACAATCGATGAAACAATATGGGAAAGAAAAGTCTAATCAGGAAGTTCCTATTTGGGGAGGGGAAAAGCACTTCTACCAAATATGGCAGACATCCAGAGGAAGGCAGGTCTTGCTAAATATCAGAAAGAGTAAAGCTGCAGGATTTTGGACACTGTGGAGAGTAAACACTGGGAGCAGTCCATCCCTCAGTTGGCCACAGTATAATTGTGCATGGATGGGAGAAATCCATCAACTAGAAATCACATTGAGCAGATGTTCTACACGAGAAAGTCCTTTATCCCTGCACCTGCTGTGTCAAAAACTCCCCCAACAGCTCAGCGGCGAATGCCCACAAGAAGAATCACAATTATATAAATGTGTATGTTTCCCTAACGGTTATGCCTGCACATGCACAGTGCATATGTCAGCCTAGAGATGAGCAGCTCCCCCAAAGCCTCAGAATACTGTGCATGAGCTGTATAACCTCCAAAAGCATGTGCTGGAGCAGAGCTAGCAAGCCTGAGCGTATGGCAGTCATTTGTTCAGAGGTGTAATTTATAATGTTGATAGAGGAATTTCTCCATGTTCTTTTGCAGTTCTGCTGTCAGCTATTGTGGTATGTATGTCATAGTGCCATTTATATAACGCTTTTATGTATTAATGTGGTTTTCACTAACCTGTTCTCATATTTGCCACTTGTCAGTGAACGCACATGGCATCTGGTAACTGTGGATTCAGATGGAATTGTTGTGTTCTTTGAGGCAACATGCACGCATTTTTGGTGGATGTAGATGCCAGGTAGTAAGATAAGTATGTGGTACTTATGCTTATATATTTATGCCTATATACTAGGCAAGAGGAATCTTAACAAGTTTAAAAAAGGTGCCAAATCTGAGGCTGTGCTTAATAAGGTACAGGCTAAATACAGTAATACCTGATTTCTCTGTTTGGTGGCAAGTCAGAAGGTCTCTAACTTAATTAGAGACCACCCTCTTCCAAAAGTTAGAAATGCCGACAAATTACTGCTCTAAACTATTTGCAGTGTTGGAGACCTCTCTCCTCGCACTATCAGATAAATACATCTGCAGTCTCTGCTTCCCACATTTGACACTTCTCAAGGGCTTGCCTACACAACAAAGTTGTTCTTACATTGATTTCAAAAAATGTCATTTGGTTTATGAGTGATTTAGTTCAATCTAGTTTAAATAGATTCTCTTGAAAAGTACATGTTTATATAAACCATTGCATGAATGCATGTATAAAAGCACTTCAAAACTAACACCGTCCAGGTTCTGATTTGGATAGAAACTGAATTGCTGTACAATTTCCAGTCTTGGACTCAAATGAAGGTTTGTTTTGTGTTTGTGCTTTTGTTAAGAAATGAATACATCTCTAGGCATTTTAAAATAATGCTAAATTAAAAAATATACTATGCACACACACACGCAAACGCACAAACGTGTGTATATATATATATATATATATACACACATATACACACATATACACACATCTCACTTCTGTTGGTGTAACTAATTCTTTTATTTAGATGTCCTGATCTGCTTAGAGGTGCTTTCACTGAACAAAACGAAGAGAAGTATGCACTACCTGAGACTTTCTCTCTCATATAATCCTAGTATTTCCAGACTGAAGCACTTTCCTCTGTAAAATACAGAATGTTTAACAATTCCCTATCATTGATATGTTTATAATTTCTGTAACATACCTTTCTCTGTTACTAAAACCAGCATTAAATCAGAATTGGCACAGATGTGATTTTTCTTGTTCTGTGATGTAGAAGAATAGCCAGGTATGGTTTGTGTAAATGATTTCATGTTCATATTCATTTGTGATACACTTTTCTAATGAGGCCAATTCCCTAGGCAACAGCCCAACCCTGTAAATGTCTAAGCACAGGAATACAGCCAGCAGGATGTCTAATTCAGTTGAATTCAATGGATATGATTTGCTACTCATAATCACCTCACCTCCATGAGCTGTACGCCTGTTATAAGCAATGTTTTCAGAAAGAAGAAAGTATTTAAACATTCATTCTTAAGTAAATTGTTTCAAAACCTCCTCGTTTTCTCTGTACATTTTACCATCCGTCTTTTGAAATATGGTTTCTCCCTTGAAATTCAAAAAACCTGCAAAAAAACCAACTAAGAAATGATATTGAAAAAACTATGTTTATTTAATACTATGGTTTGTGGTTTAAGTAATCAAAACAGTCCACTCATCACCATTTTATGCTGCTGAAATAGAAGCAAGTTTCAGTCTTTCAGAACATAGGTCACAAGCTGGTCTACTTTTTTGTCTTGCCTCTCCATCATTCCACCTATTTTCTCCCACATATTTATTTATCTGCATGCAGATCAGTGCAAAAATATTTTCACTGCAAATCAATGGGATATTTTGTCTTGTTAGTCCTTTCAGGCAGCTTCACATACATTTTTGCACAGGTCTGAACAGATGCATGTATTGCACCATGATGGAACTAGGCCTAATTGTTTCCTTATCAGAAGGATGCATGGCCACATGACAGCACTGAGATAATTGTGCATGGTCATGATTTCATTTGTGTTGCATCCACTGCGTGCCTAGGGCCTGAAAAGTTTGCCTGTGTCCTGACAATATTCGCAAACGTGAAATGTGCAGACCATTACAGCTGACAATTACCAGTGTAGGTCACTACAGTATTATTGCAAAAGCCTGTGTGAAATGGCCCCAAAATGGAAGGAAAGTAGACTTGAAAGTCGCTTTTGTATCGCTCCCCACTGGCTCTGCTGAGTGCTGCTCAGCCTGCCTCTGTCCAGGAACCTGGTGTCAGAACAGCTTTGCAAGGCTAATAAAAAGAGTAATCTTTTTTTTTCCTATTTGACAATGCAAAGCATATCTTCCTCAAAACCAAGCTTTTAAGTAAAGTAGACACTGAGGGTTTTACTAGATCGTAAATGCATGATTTGTTATAACCTGGCTTATGTGATAGGGCAGAGCTCACCTACACGTCACCTGCATTTTTGTTCCCAGAGAACTCGCTTCAGCATATAATATTAATCTGCTAGGCACAATAATGAAAAGAAGCATGAGGAAAGTAAGGGGATGTTGCTCCCTATCTGTCAGAAAACTGTCTAGGGAAATGAGGTCAGCTATCTGCTTAGAAATTGTGCTTGAATGTGAGGGAGCCTAGATTTGTTTCTGTAGATTGCAGGGGGGGCTGGCCTTGCTTCCACTAAAAGCAAAGGAAAATTCCTCATGCACTTTCATTAAAGTAGGGTCAACTTCATAAAGCACAAGGATACAAAACAGCATAGGGATTTGCTATCTGAGCTGAATACTAAAGTTTCTTTCAAGCGTACATAGCATTCAGTTGTGTAGCGGTAAATGGAACAGTGATAAACTCACCTGTTTGGTTTTGCCTGATAATATCCTTCCAATTTCTTGCATTTATCCTTGATTATTCTAATGCTAAAATCATATGATGCAGCAGAGAGACATTATCTGATGTAAAGGTACATTATCAGGCATAAACGAAACAGAGTTTCCTTTAGTTTTCTCTAGGGAGTAGTAAGGTTTTATGCTCAAGGTTTCAGTATGATCTCAAATCTCCTGATCTGGAGATGTTCTTTTCTGCTCAGGTAAATTTGATCTACCTTTTAACAGCACAGGGAGGAAATTCTACAAGCTGCGACTATTCGCTCTGGTGGATCATCTTTTTAGTACATGGATTCCTTTTAGCTAATTGTGAGCTGGGAATTAAAATAAATAGCTGTCAAAAGAAAGCCACTATGATTATCTCCATTTAAAAACAGATCTTGGACCTACTTTCTACTATGCAGTGTGCTAAAAGATCTGCAGTTTGTTCATTCTTCTAACTACTGCAAAGGGAAGAAGGTACAAGGTCTATTCTTTTACATAAGATTTCATGGCTTAGGGAGAGTTTTTCAACAGATACAAATGGCAGAGGCTTTTGAGGGAATGATTTTCCACCTAAAGGCTTACTTTAGTAGGAAGTTCCTAAAAACTGCTGCAGGATCTAGACGGCTGAGGTTATATGAGGACTTAAGCAAACACAATACAAATATGTAGTGTCTGCAATACAGACTGTGATGTATAACAACTAATCTGCATACAAGGAAGAAATTGCTTTCCATTTCCTCTGCTTAACTTTCTCAGATGAGTCTTCCACTGAACTGTAAACGAGCCTGGGAAAGCTGGAACTGCTATATCTCTGGTGCGTAAAGTCATGTTGTCAAGCTCAGCATTTGGATAGAGAATGAAGCTTCTAATTCTGAGGCAACTCATTGATGGCTGGAAGACATTAGAGTTGTTGACATCTCTAGAGAATTTCAGAAGTTACAATGAGGATATATGATGATGAGCAACACAGAGGCCACATCAGACCAGAGCTTCACAGTCACCCAGGAGTTGCATAACTGAGCAAAATACATGGATTCTTTCCAGATGTCAACTCCAGTCCATCTGCACAGAAGCAGGACTGAAAAATTTGTACTATGTTCAGGCAGCCATTCAAGCAAAAATTCAGTCAGAACTTCCTTTTTACAGCTCCGTCTGATGTGCAGTTCTGCCTTTGCTCAGATGGGCTTCCTTAGTACTGCTTCTACAGCAGTACATTTCTCCTGGTTGTCCTTAAAACAGACAGACTTAAATCCACGTATTAATTCCCCCTTTCCTTGTGCTGGTTCCTTTATTATTGTATTTGCATTTCTCCACAACATCCTCCCTCAGTTATCTTTGTTCTCTTTCCTAAGTAGATGGGAGAGCTAATTTGTGTTCTTATTACTGGAAGGGAGAAACAAGTAGACTAGCTCAAAACCAAGGCCATTGCAGGTATTCAGTTGAGGTATTGTAGGTAGTGGGTTGGAAATGCTCCATCAGAAGTCTGAAATGCCATAGGTTTCAGGCAACAACATTTTCATCCCCAGGTCTTGTTGGTCCAAGTAGGAGTAGATAGTAGGAGTTACCTGTTGCATGTCCGGTCCCTCCTCATGGTGATGATACAGAGACTCTCTGTTATGGGTTTTGAGCAGTCTGTACTATTTTGCAGCAAAATGGGAAGCTTTTCATATGCTGAGCTACTATACTGCACGTCATACTTTGATCGCTTCTCATTTCTTCCCTTCCCTTCCCTTCCCTTCCCCATGTATTGATGTTATGTTGATTGCAAAGCTACTGTTGTAGCTTGCCTGGTTTCTTACATCCATGTAAATGAGGCATAAAATCTAAGCAAACTAGACTGCTATAAATTTATCCTTGTCTGATAAACACATGGGTGTACATGGATGAACAAGGTAGAGGATAGAGCGAATGAGACTGGATATACCTTGCAGGTGCTTACAGGTCCTTACAGATTAATTATGGCTTCCTGCATTGATTATGCAGCAAATTATAATCTCTTTCTATTACTATAGTAAACCGTTTCCTATTCTTTCCCTCTGGTCTTCTTGCATTTTTGTAAGATGTTTTTCTTTGTTATAGTTTCCCTTTCCTACTTAAAAGACATCAACTAGAAATTAAACTCACTTTTTTTTTCTTTAAGTAATGAATTAGAAATATGACCAGCTGTAAACCCATCAGGGTATTTTTGCAACAGGGTTACAATCATATTTTCCTATCTTTCTAAATCTCATTTTCTTCTACACACTGTTAGAGTAGGACTTGCACAAACAGGGAGACCTGACTAACTAAAGAGTAAAGACAGCAAAACTTAAAATACCAAGAGAGCTGTCAAATGTAGTGAGTTAGTGGGGAGGAGAATAAATTTTCTTCTAATCTCTTTCAGCTATTGTAAACACTGATCTCACTTGCAACAGCATATCTTATCAACAGATGTTGGCTGTTCTTGTCTTTAATTGCTGCTGTCGCTTTAGCTCCTAATGCCACTGCCAGGGCACAATCAGGAGTCGTCAGTGGAGAACTCTTCTCCACTAGCTCCTTGGTGCTTTGATATGCTGCCCCCCTCTTGGGTCAGCTATGTGCTTTCTCTCCATCCTCGCAGCCCTATGGCCGTGGTTACACCTCGCTGTGGGTGCACATGGGTGGACGGTATAACCCCCCCGTGCTCAGGCTGCACTGCTGACTCAAAAGAGGAGAAAGTTGTCTCCCCTCTGGCCCCGATCCTGAAGCTGCAGCAGAACAGAGCAGCAGCTCTCCTGACTCAGAGAGGCCCCCCTTTTTATCCCAGATAAACAGCAGCAATGTATTCTTCTTGCCATCATCCTCTCAATTCCTGCCTCTTCGCTGCTCTTCTTTCCTTACCCTACCATGGCCTTTTCTTTCTCCCGTGGGACTGGCAGACTCTCAGAGGAAATAAGGAAAGCTTTCCTAATATAGAAGCTCATCTTCTCTGAAACCATGTCTCATTCTGTTAATGGAGTTCTGGAAATGTTTCAGTTCTCTCCCTACACTAATACTTTATTCTTTTCCTCTGATAGCTGTCCAAGCACCAGTATCATCAGTTTTCTTAGCTTTATTAGCTCGTTTTGCAAAGAAATGCACAAGCAGTCTAACCAAATAATAATAATAAAAAAAATTGGCTGGAGAGTTTAATAGCTATGTACTCTATCTGAAAAAATAAATATGCATCTAGAGACATCTTTTTGAGGCCATTTCTTCACTAGGGTTTTACACTTCACAAATGTATATGTTCTACATACAAATATAAATAGAAGATAATACAGGATGCTTAATATATTTACATGCATTCCTTCCCCCATCACCACCCTCAAATAGGTTTGGCCCAGGGCTCTTTCAGAGCCTTTCCACCTTTATAAATGTTATACTGGTCCTGAATATTTGCAAATCCACGCTGAGAATTTTATATAATAAAAGCATGAAGTGCCTGCACGTCCTCCCCGTGGAAGGGAGTGCTTTTTCTGTGCTGTCCTCCCTCCCCCACAGTTACACTTGTTCTGGGGAGAAGCAAAGGCAGTGCAGAGCAGCAGCGCTGTAGAAGCTCTCGCTCTGCAACAGCAGTAGGGTTTTCCACCAGGAACAGGGTGGTGATACCGGGGGGGCAGACGGGTCTGCCTCATCCAGCACCCATCCGCTGCGGTGGGGCAGCCAGGGAGGGAAGCTCAGGGATCCTCCCGTCCCCTTGCCACCCTTGCTGTGAGATGAGAAACAAGCAGGGAGCCTTGGACCCTCAAAATAGAAAATGTAGGGAGCAAGAACGTACCGTGCAGGACTGCTTGGGAGAGTGGGAAGTTGGTGGGAACAGAAATTCTCCAGAAAGGTGGCAACTGAGGAGGCTACGGCTGAATGCAGGAAGTAAGCAGGGCCTATAATAAAAGAAATGCTTATGGTCACCCTCAGAGAGAGCTGCTTATACAAAATATATCGAGCAAGCGTGGCAAGAGCACGTGCAAATTACTCCACGTGCATTTTCGAGGCATCCATTACCTGCAGCTACCTTCGCTGTGCTCTCTCCTAGATGTCCAGAGCACACTTTCCTGTGTAGCCTTTTCCAGACACAACATGTACTGAAATAGAAACCGCCTGAGATATAAGCATCATGCAAGAAGTAAACAGTTGCTGCCAGACAGTTCCCTGCCTAAACAGCTTGTCCCACATGCACAGGAGCAGGGGGGTACAAGGGGTGCTCAGGATAGCTTTCCGTTTGATGTCACTTCTACTAATGGAGACTTGCAGGTGCCCCAGTAATAGGGTGCCCCCAAGCAGCGGGCACAGAAACAAGTTTCCAGGCCAGGTCGTGGCGGTTGGGCTATTTGCATCACACCCCTTGGCAAGTCATGGGCATCCCAACCAGGCAGCTGCTCCTCTGTGATAGGAAACAGAAGTAAGGGCAAGAAAAAGATACTGAATCCCTGCGAGTGTTGTGTGAAGTGTAGTTTGGGAAATGAATCGCTCCCAATAATGGTGAGCAATCCTAGTCTCAGAAAGCAGGAGAATGGGTTCGGTGATAGCTGTGTGTACTGAGTGCAGCATTAGGAGGCAAACTAGCACTGACCCAAGCTGAAAACTACATCCTCCAGGAGTAACGCAGAACTGAGAGGCTACTTCTATGCTGCACTTTTAGTAGTGGCATCTCAAAAATATCACTTTCAGCATGCCTTTTTCACTTCTCCCACAGAGGCATGAAAATTAAAATCAGTTAACAAAATTTTCTATTGCTTTGGAGAAATGTGGAGAGGTGCTTATAAATTGTCTAGTTTGCTTCTTTTTTTTTTTTTTTTGCTTTAGCAAATTCTAGTCATAATGAAATTCCCTTTGTTTTTAAGGCACAATTTCTTTCTTTCCCCACCTCATAGAGTTTAAGACATGCACACGTCAACACGCAAAGCACAAGACCCTTCAAGCTAAGTCATTTTCCATGAAATTTCATGCAGGGCTCGATATGGCAGCTCAAATAAAATACAGAAGTGAAAGCCATGTGGTCTCACACATAGCTCCTGTGATCAGACAGCAAGCTTGTTCCCCAGATTGCTTAAGGGCTTCTTCCCGATACAGCCAATCCTGCCATGTGTAAGAGCATAGCTGGGTGGCTCTTGGAGATGAGCTGGGGTCATAATTTCTTCCCTGCCTGTCCTCTGTCCCGCAAGAGAAGCATTTGGTCCCCTGGCCTCTTCTGGCTGCTGTGTGCCACCTGGAGCTGTCACCATGCCACAAGGGACTTGCCCCAGTGCCTCCGGGCTTACCAACCCCCTCGACATTGGTCCCTTCGACTAAAGGGGGCTACGGAGAGACCACAGCTGCACCCAGGGGTGCAGGTACCTCTTCAGCTAGGACCAGAGGAGAAGACATCCTCAAACACTAAGTTCCTTCATCCCTTTACCTGCTCACCATGACACATGCCTGTCCTTAGCCATCCATAGTTATAGGAGAGGGAAGTAGCTGTTTTCTCCCAGACTGAAGTGCCCCCCCCCCCTTACAGGTAGCTTATGCAACCCAGGGAGATAACTCTACCCTAACCAGGGACCTAATCAAGGTGAAGGTCAATCCCTGTGAAAATATCCTGCACTGCTGCTTGGTGTATCCTTCAAACTACCCAAGGTCAGTTTTTATTTAATCATGCTTCCTTCTACTATTTTTCCCCTCCCATATTAAAAAGAAACAGATAAAAAAGCATACGTAGCTTGTTTGCTTGGACTGTTTCTCAGCTTTTGCCTAAATGTTCACTGACCCTTTGGAATTCTGCAGTGGGGCAGCTGCCAGGTTTCCACAGAGATGGGAAACAAATTCTATGCAATAAAATATCAGCGCTACATAATTTTAAACCCAAAATGTACATGGCGACAGTTTTATGTTCAAATAATAGGAAAATCCAAGATATTGGATGTGAGCATAATTTAGGATGGAGAGCTGCAAATATTTCTGTGCCCTGGAACTCCATTAAAATGCCCTATTGCACATACTGCATTTCAGTGAAGTATTGCTTGCCTTAGATTGCTGCAGGGTAAAAGAGCTTTATTTTTCTAAACTATAATTTAGTGCTTTCCTCCCCACCATAAAGTGTAACTAGCAATGCCCTCTGTGTGTACTGTGATAGCTTAGGGGACAAGGGGGAAATGGATGCAGGAGAGGACTGGGATAGGGGAAGGAAGAGAAGTGAGTAAAAGGGATGTCTGCAATGCATAGACACAGCTACAATTTGCCTTCTCAAAGAGCTGAAGGCTGGATATTGGGCCAAAACCCAATTAGATCATGGCAGTGGAGCTCCACCGATTTTGAAGGAATTGAGCCAGCTCATACCAGCTGAGAAGTTGGCCTGCCATTGCACATTTGGTGCCCAAAGTCATTCAAGTAGGGGAGGTTTGAAACTGTGCTCCTCACGTACCATTGAGGGCCCTGTGGGAATAATGTTTGCTTTGGCATGAAAGTAGATTAGTTTAGACTTAGCAGGTTTTGCAGTGAACGGCTCTATTCTGCTCTGGTAATTCCCGTAAAAAGAGCAAATTCATTCAGAGATACGGCTTAACCCACATGCTGTTTAATTCACAGGGACTTGTGCAGACCTCAGAGTGGATCCCTGTGGATACTTTTGTCACTACTTTCACCCCTGCAGGTCCTGTCCTTCCCTTTCACGGAGTTTCCCCGGATACCAGACTCCATATTTACTTACTCATCAGCACAGTGTCAGCAATTGATAAACTCTTACATATTTGCAATACCTCCTTCCCCAGGTTTGGGCGGAGTTAGGAACATGGAGCTGCTGTATTTCCTCCATCTCCCTTTGCCATATGGACACCACGGCAAGGTTGTCCCAGACAGTCGGGCAGGCAGCATCTAGAAGGGAACAAGCCCCTTGGGAGGGAACTTGCGCTCAGGTTTTCCCGTTTCTAGCACACTTTCTGACATTTGTCCTCTTTTTGCCTCATGTCTTCATCTCTTTTCCGATGATAGCTTCTCTTGTTCTGTCTAATTAGAAAGATAATCTTCTTCCAGCATGCAAAAATTAAGAAGAAAAAGTGAAACTATATAACAGGCTTTTTCACCACAGACCGTCCAATGCAGAATCTTTCAAGCAGTGCAAGAAGGCCTGAACAAGGGAGGGATGCAGCAGAGTTAATAGCTCATATTCCACTTACTTACTGAAGGCATGTTTTTTTTCAAAGAGATGACCAAAGGGGCAGAGGAAAGGTAGATAAGGAATGGTGCCCAGTTTCTTTTCTAATGTAATAACTGGAGGATACTGAAAGAAATTAGCAGGCAAAAGGTTAAAAATAGATAAATAGAGATACTATTTTATATAGCTCATAATGAGTAGTTCCCCCGTTTAATCATACAATTTTGTGTATATAAAAAGTTACATAAATTCAAAAAGTGATTGGCAAGTAAGTCAAGAAAAACCCAACTCTGGTGCAGGGAATCCCTGAGCTGCAAGTCAGTGGAGAACAGGGAAGTGCTGTAGTAAAATAGCACTTTATGCTTGTCCTGCTCTATGCTTTATGCTTGTCCACTCTCCCCTAGGCATCTACTTACAGTCCACTTTCACTGGTAGGATACAGGGCTAGATGGGCCTTGGTGTGATCCAGTACTGCCACTGTTATGTTCAAAGCCCCAGTCAATCATGTGCTATATGCCATACAGAAGTGCAAAACTATTCTTCTCAAGAATTCTGAAAATAGCAAACTAAATCAACTTTCAAACAAGACCAAATACTAGGAAAAAACTGGCTATGCCAGATACTCTCTCCAGAAACTCTGGATTTTCCTCCAGAAAGAGTAAAATGAATGCCCACCATAAATTCTGATTGTACTCACCTATGGAAATGTGTCTAGTTGATGCATATTTAGTACAAGAGAGTCCTTACACATACTCCACTCAGTCGTATGGTGCCTACTCTGTCAGCCCTAGAACCAGAGTAATTTCTTGTTAGCTTTCTCTGAGCTCAAGACATGCAGATATTCCTGATCCGGTTGCAATCATGGAAAAGCCTCAGAGGTGAAAAAAGAAGGCATTTTGTATACCACCACAGATTGCATTTTGTGCAGCCAAACTCCAAAGACAATCTTTTTCCATTAGCATTTCAGAAGGGCTGTGCTAATACAAAGGACACAGACTCATCATGTTCAGGAATGGATTCAGATCCCTGAATGACCGCACTCTTTACTTTTCATGGTACATTATCTCTCTTCCAATATTATTACAACAGATCCTAGAAATCCCAATCAAGAACATGTGTCTACTGCCTTGTACAGGCATTTACAGCTGCTGCAGTACCTTGTTGCAGGCTGGTAAATGGTAATCCCATACTGACTGCTGTTTGATGATACAATAAATGTGGCAACTTGAGCAAGACTCTGGGCTCCATGTAGAAATGCTTTATCACCAAAGGATTTGCTTTATTCAGGTTAGCTGTTATGTTGTGGCACACCACACCACACCACAATTTTGAAATGGTGAAGTTCAGGTTTCTCAGGATCCTAGGGACATAAGTAATAATTATCATTTAAAAGCCATGCTATTAGTTTATCCAGTTTTTAAAAGTTAGAAAAACCTTTGCAGTTCTCTCTTACGAGTATCTAGGCTTTATTTTCAACAAATACAAGGTAGATGCCACAGTTTACTATTCACAATTTCTTCTAAATTATAGAATACATATCATAATGTCAAATCTACTTGTTAGGAATAATTGGAAATATCTTGCAGTTATCTGTCTGGAGTAAATGTCTGTGCTTTGAACGCCCTGGTGTCAGCTAAGGAATATATTAATATTGAACATGTGGACTTATTATTTCCCCACTGAACAAGCATTTATGGCCTGAGAGTATTTAACAGTGGAACAGATCATTCATCATAACAAACTGATTATAAGCATTTATAGGAAAATGGGACATGTGCAAACATTCAGAACGTCAGAGCCTGCCACCCTCACATCAAACGCTCCCTCAGCAAGTGGCCATATAACACCTCTGGCTCTCCAGAGCTACTCCAGGTGCAGGAATTACTTCGTGGAGCAGCAATGGCATATTTACCCATAGCAGACCCAGTGATGTATTTCTTACACACCCCAAGCTGTGTCTTGCTTCAGCTCCCTGATTCTGGATACATAACACAAAACTGAATCCAGACTAATCCCCAATGTATTTTTGAATTGGCAAAGGTTGTGTGATACCTGAACTATGAGATGTTGCACTAGTTTTTTGGGGACCTACCTGATGATTCCTGAAGCTAATGGGGGCAAGGAAGGAAAGCTGCTTTTTACCGATAGATTTTATATGATTCATTTCAATGGGGATCTTCAGGAATTTTCAAATTACAGCCAAATTAATACCTTGCATATTGCATGAAGAAACATCAGATTCATAGCAAAAAATGTGTGACCAAATTAATATCTTTATTTAGTGGGACTTAGGTGTATGTCAGGTATCTTTAATTTAGCTGTTTGTTCCCTTCATCCTTTTTTTCTGTTTATTACTAACTCCTTATCACACAGCCCCTTTAAGAAAGTGACGTCAAGTTCTACGACTTTGTACACCTCAATGTCGAGATCTGACTAACCTGGTATGGTGACCATTGCTCCGTCAAATCTGATATTGTACCTTCAGAAAATATCTGATCTGATCAACCTGTCTACGTATTTGATGTATTCAGTATAACTACCTGTATTATAATTATATACCCAGTCATCACTGTAATTTCTGGACACTTTGTAACTAGAGTGTGCTAGTTAGTCTTGTTAGCTTTGATACAGGATATGAAAGCATTGGGACCTACCTCTGAGAAAGAAGTGATTAAGACAAGAGATATTGACATTTTAGGTAAAAACTCTCAAAGACCAAGATGTTCTAATGAGTAGTTTATTCTGTAAATCAACTTACCCCATTCTGGGATTTCAGTAACTCTTAGGACCTCGCTGGGTGTGATGTGAGCACTGTGTTGGACACAACGTGAGCCTGCTACTTACTTAAACTACTCTGTAAAAAATTCAGGCTTTCAACTATCTTTTTTGTTTGTTCTCATTTTCATTCAAGTTCTCATTGCTTTTTAAGTATACAAAAAAAATTGCACAAAAGTGGTTTGAGCATGCAGATTCCGTAGACTGGATAACTAGATGGATCTAAAGGTGCAAAGTTTTTTGGCTATTTACCTTTTTGAGTAAAATCTCTTTAGTTTGGTCAATTATGGATCTGATCCCATTCTCATTTATATTAGCAGGACTTTAACCACCACTTCAGTGGGCAGAACCCTCTACTATGGTTAAGTTTATTATAGTCAAGTTTACACCAGAGTTCACATTTCAGCTTGACTTCTAAATCTTTTCATTTTATATGTGTCTTTAAAATCATGATGTGCTGAACCAAAGAGCTGCCTCATTGAAGGTAATAAAATATTTCAAGGAGTTTTATTTGGGGGGAGAGAGAGAGAGAAGATGTGTGACTTGAATAGTAACTATCTAATAAAATGGGAATTTTACATTGCGGTGAAGGTAGATTTAATTGGGATAGAAGAGGGAAGACGAAGGAGTGAAAAAAAGGGGAGAGGACAGCTATGTGTGTGGGAAAACAGAAAGACAAGTTGCATTGCCCAACACTGCTCTGAGAGAGGGAGAGTAGTGAAAAAGTTAACATTCCCTGAATCCTCCAAGTCTTTTTAAAATAAATCACAATTTCGTATGGCGAGTCTCACTTTCTCATAACCATTTCCATTAGAAAATTAAGTAACAAGTTGGTTATCTTCTCAGGAAGAAATGTGCCAAAACTCATACTAAATCCATGAATGAAACTATGAGACACGAGTATTTTTCTTACTTCACTATAGCTTATATTTTAAATTTGAATTTAGTATCTTTGCCTCCGTGATATTTTTTTAATGGAGGAGCTTGGATTTGTGCATTTTGCAATATGTCCTAAGCTAAAAATATGTTATGTATTTTTTCCCCTCTATTTATCTTTTATTTCACTATTGGTTGGAATTGCAGCCATCTCAAGGTACTACAGCTATCTTACCCTTTTGGCTTTTTTTTCCATTTGAGTTTTCATCTTTTTTTCTTTTTCATCTCCCTGAGAATGTGCTAAAAATAGAACATTGGGAATGAAAAAATTGCTTTAGTAGAAAGGAGAAAAAACAGGCACTTTTTCCCATTTCTGTGCCATTCATTCTCTTTGATCTCTTTATGGTTGGTCGCTCGTCACAACTGCTTACAGTGCATTGCATTACTTCTGCTCCTTCTTATCGTACTCTATCATTCTTCCACATGGCAATCTGTCTTTCCCTCCATAGATCATCTTTTCCACTTTTTTTAGCTAATTTTGGTCACCTTCTTTTCTTTCTGCTATAATTTTGTGAGTAGACCATGCACATGTTGATTTCCTCTAGAAACATAAATTGATGGGTATGATCTACCACTTAAAATAGGTTTGTTTACATTGACTTTAGAGATTTTTGGAGTTAGTCATCTCCCTCCAAAATACAGATTTTAAAGAAATATGTTATTTCTTCCTTGTTGGTTCTAGAGTATTCCATGTAATACTGCAATTTCAGTCCATGCTTTGCACACAGCATTCAGAAAGTTGCTGAATATTGCTTCTGTGCTGTACATTTATTGACTGAAACATTTGAGTTGTTGCTTTTCACACTGGTAATTTTAGAGCACAGATGCCTAGCATGTTTACTCACATACCAGGGCTCACATTTAATGAGCAAAATGTCAAGTATATTGTTATCCACCATAAAAACTGTGAAAAATATCCTTGCCATCTGCAGCGTGCCTTCTGCTTCAGCCTAAAAGACTTTTACAAGCAACTACATGAAATTAAGATTAAAGTCAATATTTATAAATGGAACCACCTCTAAGGGCCGGATCTACTCCCCTCCCACACCCCACGTTCCTACCAGCATTAATGAGCTGGAGGAGGAGGCTGGATACAGGAAGCAGTATTGAGTCTATCTTGGCTCTACATTGCAGTGAGCTGTAATGATCTCTCGGGGCTAAGGGAAAAGCCGGAAACAGGAGAGTGACACTAACTGGCATTGACAGTCTGAGGGCCAGATTCTCTGCTGGTGTCAACTGGCCTAACTTCATTGTCTGCATTGAACTGATGCAGCAAGCATAAATTAGCATGAGGGTATAGCCCTGTTCACGAAATAGATGGAGAATAGAAAATCTGAAACTGGGATTGGGTGGTCTGCCATGAAACAAGGTAGCATCTTCCAAGGCAATGTTTGCTAATTTTGGGCCAAATGTAAGCTTCTCTGGGGCAAGAACCAACCATTTGTTCTGCATTTTTATGGGGCTGAGGACAATGGAGATCTCACCTGTCACTGAGGCATCTAGGTTGCCCTGCAAGAATAATGAAATGAATAATTAATACTAAAATGTCCTTCTCCAGACAGGCTATGACCTTTTAGTTTTGATCTTGAAAAGGCTCAACCCCACAATGCTTTGTGCACGACCAGATTGAGATCTAAGCATGTTAAAATAAAAATAAAAATTAAAATTAAAAAAGCTGTTGTCCACTGCTGTTATCTGAACATCCAGAAGCAGCTGAAATTCCAGCCAGACCTTTATGGGGCAGAGCTGACTAACCAAAGGCAGCACATATTGCCTCAAACAGGGGAAGCAAAGATAACTTTTGCCATTTGTTCCAGCTGTTCTGCCAACTCACCCACATAACCTCAGCTCCATCATGCTCATCTGAACCACAGTCTAGGACAGACGTTAGGAAAGCTCCCACAACTGGAGGCTAATGAAATAGAGAAAGGCAGCATAATCATATAATCAGCACTGCCTTGCCTTGTTCCTCATACACATGTTGAACAAGAGGATCAGAGAGAAAATTGCTACAGCAATTAGCAAACATAGCATAAATATTTATCAAGGAAACTCCAGGTCAAATGGATTTTTAAATTTTTATTTAGAGTTGTTTACATGTAAACATAATTCCTTAATTGGACTTGAAGAAGGACATTCACATGTTTCCCTTTGAGCGTTTCTAATATAATCATTGCTTGGGCAATTAGGCCACTCGCTAAGCCACAAATCTTATCTTTCACATTGGTGAGTCGTAAATAAAGACTGAGTCACAAATAGACCAGACAGACAAATGGTGGCAGAACGGAAATAAGATTGGCTGTGAATATATTTAGGCTGGAAATGAAAAGATTACTTCAGACTACCTGAAGAGTGTAATTCTAATATAGTTTTCTAAACGGGGGGAATTGAGGGGAGAGAAGTAACCTAAATTACTTTACCATTTAGCTTGATAAGCTCATGAAAGGGATTGAATACTAAGTAGGAGAATTTCTTAAGACTAAGGTAGATGGTAGGAGTCCTTGAATGTTCAGTGCACCTGCCTGCCATGACTCCCTGCAATTACAGAGTTAGGGGCCTGATTACCCAGGTGGTCCCAACCTGCTCTGCTGTTATTAATGGCCCTCCAGGATTCATATAGACCAGAGGAAGTTTGCATAGATATAACTATGTCAGTGTCATCACACATACAAGGGTCTACTTAACGCAAAATGTGTTTGCATTGGGAATTTAGAGCAGTGTGGCTATGATGCCAAACCCTCCTATTAGAGAAAGTGAGGACAGCTTGGTCTGTGCCTTCTTGTGATGGCGTTCAAGGTATGTTCAGGTAGGGGGTGCACCTAATGAGGTGGAGACTGGCTAAAAGCTCTGTCAGCTAATGAAGTGCTTCCACTGCTTGGCTAGTGTGATGACTTTCTGCTGTGTGATCAGAGTTCCTGGGGACTACTGTAATACAAATAATGCGATTTAGGGTGTTGTGCTGCTCTTTACTGTCTTTACTTTTCAAGGAGAAAGGGAGATCGGGATTTTGCTAGTCAGGGAAGAAAATTATTGTTCCCTATGCGTAAGTAAATCTGAATATGTTGGTGTAGCAAATGGTAGCCTGGAAGAATGTCTGAGTAAATGACTGCTATCTGTTAAAAGACCAAGATCTTGTGTCTGTCAAAGCATGGGTTTAGTTGTGTCTTGCAATTTCAGTTCTACAGCAGCAAGTTATTCCTTAAATGTGTACCTTGCTTTACTGTGATGTGACAGAAAAATGTTGTGTTTTTAACCCACTCCTAGAGCATGTATGCCCAGCCTGTACTGTACTGGCCATATCAAACATTTTTACTAATATACCCAGCACATGGCCTGCTTTGTGATGTTCCCTTTCCTGCATGCCTTTCAGCTCTTTCCTATCATGTGACAAAGGTACTGGTGTTCCCCAGAGATATCCATGCCTGGCTATGTAGCAGAAATGCCTATGATATGATGTTGAAGTTATATAGCCATGTATGCTTATCACAGGATAGTGGGTGCCTGCATTTTCTTATGATGAGGGCCATGTTCTCCAGCCAGTCCTCTAACCACATGCAAGCTTACATTTAGGTAGTGTTTTACTGTCCTGGAGGAATGCTTATATTTCTGCTCCTGATCACTCTGTCAGTCCAGACATGGTGATGGTAAGGTTCCCTACCAGATTGCCTTTAACATGTTAGACTCTATGGGAAAGTTTTAAGTAAACAAAAAAAATACAAAGACTTCAAAGTATCTCCCTTTATTTTCCTAGGAATAAGGAACAGTATAAGTATGCTAGCAGCTAAAATAAAAAGTGACTTTTAACTGTACAGTATATGTTATAGAGTTAGAGATGAAGAAATCAAGTCTGACTTGCACTTTTGCACTATAACCTCACTGGGATCAGCACTGCATCCTAATACATAATACTATTTGCTTTCTTGAAAAGTAGCATGTCAGTATATGAATATCAGCCACTGAAATACACCCAGCTTAAGCCAAATTCTATAAAGCAAAACATTTTTTTTTCTTAACCAAAGTACCTTTACGTACTTGATTTTTCTGAAATGCCAACTGAAAAAAGAGATTTGCCTCTCCAGAAACTAGTACTGTTTTTGTCTCCTAGGTGGTTTGCTATTGATTCAGCTTTCTTCTCATTTGCTAGCCTGCATGGTGAAGATCATTAAAAAAGGATTCCCATTTTGGAAGAACCAGCTTTCAAAAATCTCTGAGAAATCACTCTTCCATTAAAAATAATAATAATAAAACCTTTGGTTGTTGAATCTCTACCTCAAATCATGTCTAAGTTCCCTAATCCACCTAACTGATACTGTGAGATTTGCAAAGCAAGCACTGTATCTGACCTAACGTACACCTGAAAGTCCTGGAGATAATGATAACATGGTTTTTATAGCTCCACTACTATAGACAGTTTGTACCAGCTTAAGATCTGCTATTGTTGATACGAACTGTTATTTGCAATAGAATTGTTTCCTGTGTGCCCAACGCTGTTTGAGCTTGAGGGTTTTGCTTTTGACCTCACTGCATATAGGATAAAGTCTGAGAAGTATGCAAGCTTTTTCCCACTATCAAATTAGTTTATTTATACCCTCCTCCAATATTTGGGGTGAAATTCTTCACATTTTCATATCACGACTGTATTTGTTACTATACCAGTATAATAAAAAAAATCTTTCTGCTTTATTTATTGTAAAAATGTCTCTTTCATTGCAGAAGAGTTTCCTTGGCCCTTGCTAGGGGAGAATATGGAATGTGTGTTTGTGGGGAGTTTCACTGTCTCAGAGTGTTCCCATATCCCGTTGTACTGCAGGGTATAAAGCATAGCTGGTGTCTGCTTTCAGAATTTCAGCTTTCAGTTAAACCAATTGCTTAGCTTGTCCAAGAGGCGCTTTTTTGCTGATGAAGAGTTTCAGGAGTACGTGGGTACAGGCTCTTGGGTGTCCCTAAACAGTGCAGCAGTGACCAGTGCAGCAGTGACCAGTTCTGCTATGTGCCTTCTTCTGTGACTTGGGGTAGCCCCTTTTTGGCAATGGCTTTCACCTTAATTAGCATCCATTAATTTCATGTGCTTGATGTTTGGGTGCCAAACTTGGGGAAGAGGGCTTGGACTTCAGAGATTTTTTTTTTCTTCAAATGGAGAATGTGATCTCCTGGAAAAAATGTGGCCATAGGAATGGTGTAAGCCTAACTTCCACATGCCTCAGCTTTCCCATGTGTTACGGCAGAGAAATCGTACTCACTGTGCTATGATGGTACTATAAAATTAAATTTGTTACTGTTTGTAAAAGGCAGCAGGTTTCTTAGATCAATGCCACCACTGAAGTACAAAGTAATACTACTTCTAGAGGAGGAAGAGGATTGCCTTTGAGTTGCCATCTGCTCCTGGCCTGTTTCCAATTGCTTCGTGGTGAGTAATGTGATGGCAATTTTTTAGAATCAATTTTGTATCACATTTTCACAATATGACATATGTAGCTCTTGGTCTTAAAGAGGGAGGAACAATCCACCAGTAGTCTGCCTCCTACTGTAAAAGTAAATCCTCTAATTTAGAGGATAGCAATTAGACAGATTCATTGATTCGCTGTAAATATCCTTGCTGTATCATCACTCCATTCTGATTCACAGAATGAAGTCTCTCTTTTTTTTTTTTCCTTCCCTCTTTAATATGGCATTTTCTAAATGATCTCATCCCTGAAGCATGGGTGAAATAAAGGTCAGTTTGAATGCTTCCCAAACAATAACCAGTGTAAGAGAAGTACCAAATCTTTGGGGGGAGGAGAGAGAACCTACAAAGCAATCAGTGTGAGACCAGAAATGTCATTTGTCATCTTAGAACAGAGGCTGTTTGGAACATGCCTTTGTGGTAGGCAATTATTCAAACAGAAGCCAAATTCATGCTTAAAGAGTGCCCTCCTCACTGAAGCCCTAATCCTGTTCAGGCCTTTCAGCCAACCAGTGGTATACATAGGCAGTATATTTGGAAAAATGCTTGGTCAAAGGAAAGAACTGACCTTGCCTAGCACGTGTAAGAGTCCAGGAAGACTCTCCTTCAAAAGATTAGGGAAAGGGAATAGAAAATACCTTTGAAGTCCAGAAGGCTAATAGTATTAGGTAGAAGTGTGCCTTTATGCTATTAAGTTTAGAAAAATAGAATACATAGCTAAATCTGAGGCTATAGCTGAGCAGCTAACCTACCCTAAACTTTATAGATGGTGAGACCTTCCTGAAGATCCCCAGTGGATCTCCTCTCATCTGCTCTAGTAGCTACTGCAAGGGTCCCGCAGACTTGTCCCTGCCTCTCATCCTTCTAGGTCCTACAATGGTGCTGAAGATGAATGTTTGGGCTCTGATGTTGTACTGCCTCTTTGTTTTTCTGGTTCATGTGTCATAGAGCATCAGAAGAAAATAACTAGGGGCAACTTGATTGTAATAACTGTAAATACTTGCTTTGATAGCTGGCCAAATAAACAACCCCCCAAAACTCCCCCCACCCCTGCCAAAGGATGCTACAAATCGCACTAAAAATATATGCAGATTATTTGCATACACCTGACAATCAGGGAAAGGATGTCCTTCCACAAAGAGCAACCTTTGAAATTTCAGAGGAGAGGAGTTCTGTATTTCTTCAGAATAGCAGCTACATGGGCAGCCCTTTCTGGTAGGAAAGATATCTCTCTTAACGAAGGATGTATATGGTAAGGAACAGTTGCCTTCCAAGGTTTTTCTGTATAATAAAGATATAAATAATAAAAATTGTCTATTTCTGGATGATATGAAGTGAAAGCCCATCAGGATTTGCAAATGAGGGGCCTATACTGACCTCTCTGAAGCGTTCTTTGAGCCCACCTACCAGACTCACTGGAGTACAAATATTAGGAAAAGATGGCAGAGCTAACCGTTTTCTTCTCACAGGCTTATGATTAGATTAGATCACTCATCCTTGGTGGAGAATACTTAGTTTTAAATCTATCCTTCACTTGAAGTGAGGTTCTCTTCCATAGAAAACCTGATCCCATCACCAGGCTGGTTGATCTTCTGGCACGAGACTCTTTCCCGCCTGTCTTTTTGAAATTGCTTTGCCCAAAATAATGAATTGAGAAGAACAGAAAGAGTTAAATTGGTATGTTGTAAACCTTCCTTGAATTGGGGAGTAAAATTCAGGTCTCTCCAGTCCTAGGAGAGTACTCTAACTACTTGAGGGTTGTTCTCATGCTCTGTCCTTTGCTCATTAAATACTATTCTATGCAAAAGGAAATAATTTTCATGGGAGACAATGACTTCCTACTCCTTGCCTATAGTCTTATAAATAAGTATGTATATAGATAGCGAAGACTTGTAGGAAATATGATTTTTAAATCACCTCAGACACAACTGGTATTTTAACATGAGTTTCCAAAACTTTGGGTAAGCAGTCTACCCGCTATTTGGTATAGACAGAACAGGAGATCTCTTCTGCCAGCTGATTTGTGAGAAAGGCTTGGCTTAATCAGCTAAGGAGAGTTTGTAAAGGCTTACAATTTTATGACAATGAATTAATTTAGATGATAATGTAGTGCAGGCTGATTGGTTAAGATGTGAATTTACAACTTTTTAAAATTTCCTCTTGTCAGGAAGGCAAAATGTGACCTCCTCCCAATTCATTTAGACTATTTCGAAGTTTAACCGAATATTTCCTTTTGACTTAAATAAGTATTGCAAGCCTGACATTACAGGCATTTTGAAAATGCAGGAGAGGAGAACACAAAGATTTCTGCTCCTTAAGAAACTACTAGTTTTCTAGCACATACAAGTAAGAGGCATTATTTGTAGACATTTCTATCAATTCCACTGAAATATTTTGTAATTCCTCTTGAAAAGCTATGTTGTATGCTGTGTGTTACACAGCCTGGTAGACTGATGAGGTGTGGTTAAGGCAGGACATGGTGACAATCAGCCTGGGCTTTAGTTCTGCTTCCCCATCGTACAAGCTGTGAAAAGGCATGTTGATACCTTACAAGACTGTGTTGTATGGAGACCCCCATTCTACTTCTGTGGATGCTAATATCTGCACAGCTCAGTGAATAAACATGGGGAAGATCTGATCTGGGTGTGGTACAGCTGGATTATCATGTCTTTTCTCTTAGATTGGTGAAGTCTACCTCTATGTAATGCCTTCCTGTTCACATCACCATAGAGTTTCCGGTTTTCAGGTGACACTAGCTGGAAGATCCTGCTACAGGACTGGTGAAAACATGCTCCTAATAGCTCCAGCGTACAAAGCAAGTTATGGTGTTGAAGATGCGGCAATTTCATATCCAACCCCCCCCCCCCAACCATGAAAAGACTCAAGATGAAATCATGGTCGCACTAAGCTCACGAAATGCTTTGCCACTGACTTTCACATGGCTGGATTTCCTTCTGAGTCACAGTTCTAGTTGTTCTCTCCTCCTGTGTGGCAAAGCTGTGAATGAGCACTACATGTTTTGAATAAATCCCAACTTTTCATGTCAAAAAAGAGAATATATAGTATAGCTTGAACTGCATCTTCTATTGCAGTATACTTATGAATTTTTTTTCTTCCATCTAGTGTTATCTGGCATGCAAACTGAAAACTTATGCATCTGGAAACCAGTTGTCTTTTTGATTTGGAAAGAGCAAAACACATTTAAGATGTCATTTCACTTAACATCTTAAATGTCCAAAAATACCCAGTTCTCTTCATCAGAATCAAGAGAATATGGTAGGATATAGCTATTAATATTGAATTAGTCAATGTGTTAATTGTAGGGCTAGAACTGGGAACAGATGTGTTTTTACAGACTGGTGGGCTAAATGTATTCTTTTTTTTTTGATGCCATTTCTGTTTGGATCATCAATGTCTCTTAGAATTCCATTCTCATTTTTACCAACTTGTGTAACTGTTCCATTTTGTGCAGCCAAGAAAGAGCACACATCTTTCACTGGAGCTCAGACTTCTATCTCAAATTACAGCATGTCCCTGACTATTCAGCCTTTTTCAAAAGCTGTAAATAGAGATATAACTTACCTAGCAACAAAAAGTAGATCTCCATAATGTAGTCTGTGAAAACAGTCAGTTTATTCTGCTATGGTTATGCCATAGCTCTTATTTTTTCTCTTAGTATTAAAAAAAAAACCCTGCTTTCTATACTCAGCTAATGTTAAAAAGCCTTTTAACAGCAACTGGGCAGAAAAAGAACTATCTAAACTTCTAAAATTAATGCAGTTGGTAAAGGTTCTGATGGGTCAGGTAAAAGCAGAGAATTGAGTGAATGCTGGAAAAAATGTAAAGCTTTGAAAATATCAGTCTTTTGGTGAATTCTGAATAAAATCTGTATACTTTTGCTCATATAGAAAATGTGAAATAGTGAATAGTGAAATGTGAAGTAGTGAATGTTTTTATAAAATGTTGAGTCTTTTTTAGCCCTTTCCCCTTTTGGTTTCATTCTCCACCATAAAATAGGTAAAATGGAAAAAAAATGATGAAGATGGAAAGGAGGGAGAATATTTTTTTCCTACTTTAACATTTAAAAGACTTCTTTTATTTTTTTTCTGGATATTTTAAAAAAATATTTTAAGTATTTGCCTCGACTGTAGTGAAAGTAACAAAAATATTAATTTTAAATTGGTTTTGTTCCAGGTTTAACCTTGGTAAAATTATAATGTATTAGACTTCCTGTCTATTTAAGGTGAAAAGCCTTGTCCATGACAAAAGGAACTTATTACCATTTCAAAGGCTGGTCAGCATTTTTGCCTATATCCTTAGTAGGTAATAACGACCATGTTGACCCTTTTTTGATCGCTTAAGTCTTTTATCAGTGTATTCATACTACTTAAAGATGATGCTCAATGCCCACTTTCATATAATGCTTTCATGAAAGTGCCTGTGAGAATGAAAGCAGTGGCCAGATTCTGATCTCTCTTCTTCAGATCTTATACTAGTGGATTTTCATTTCCTAAATCAGTATAAAAGAAAGGAAAATTGTTCCTGTTCTCAGAATATATATGAAATCTAAGACTGTTTAAAGAAAACATCCTATCTATTTGACATTTTTCATTACTCATTTTAATCAAAATTCTTTAAAATGACTGTTTTTCACATGCAGATAACTGAATTGTAAAGCTTAGAGTCCCTTGGATAAGTTTCAAAAAAGGGAAGTCACCCTGCAGAGTTTAAGTCTTGGTGCAAAGCAGCCCAAGCCCACTGTACTTGAACTTTTAACAGCCACTTATTATTAAGAGCTAAATCTTAAGTTCAGTGCTAACTGCTTATAGAATGCCAATATTCTGCTTATATTTAGGTTTCTGAAGCCTTAACACAAAAAAAGCTTCCATTAATGAAAACTTTTAAATGGCAAAGATGGCCTTTTTCGCTCTCTTTCAATACTGTAAGAGAGCATGTTATTACAGCAGAACACAGTTGTTCCCACATGTTGGTTGGAGTAGTGAATTGGGGAATGAAAGGACAGGCGAAGGCCTGAGCCAGGCGCTGTCCACCTCCGAGGGGGCCGTACATCCCCTCCTCATCTCCCTGCGTGCCCTTGGTTCCCGCGAGCATGGCAAGGGCCTCTCCAGCATGGGAAGGCCTGATCGTGTCTTTCATTAGAAATCAGTGGAATCGGTCTTACCCTACCCACACCTGTAGCTACTGTAAAGAAGGAGGAAACGGGGAGCTGGGATAAATTTCTCCCTGGCGTTGTTCCCTTGTATGGTACTTCTCAAGGCGCAGGGAAGCTTCTACATGGATGTTTACTTTTTTTGACTGTCCTTGAGGGGAATAATGTTTACGCACTCACCGAATATTATTGTCCCCTTATTTCTTGTGCTGTTTTTCCTGCAGCAAGTTACAATTTTTCTTTTCTTCAAGAAAATATTGGTTAATTCTGCAGGTTGTTTTATATTCAGGCTGTTATTTTCATGATATGGCGTACTGTAGGTTTTTTTTTTTTTTCCAGCTTTGTTAGCTAAGGGAAAAGATAAGTATCATAAATATGTCCTTCACTGCCATTGTAAGGATGTATTGCTACTTCTATATTTAAGAGTTTTAATGGTGCTATTTTTGATAAACAATTTTATGACAGTACAGTTTTTGTCTTGAACAATACAGCTGTAGTCTAGGAAACTAAATGTATCTTGCCTAGTGTTTTTATTTGTCAGAGGAATATTTTCAATGCTCATGTATATCTATTTCTTTTATTTAACCTATCACAAAATGAAAAATTTTTTACTATTAAGACATGGGCAGCATGTATTAGAAAGAAATTTATGCACGGACACGTGCTTAACAACAATTCGATCGGACACTTTATCACTGCCAAAAGCATTTGTAGAGGAATCCATCAACTATTCTGATTTCCATACAAGTCACTTTACCATCTTCAAAATGTAACATTAATGGCACTCAGTGTACATAGTGTAATCCTTTAAAATAATGCACATGGCAGACAGATATGTTCTCATGCATTAATAATTTAAAAGTTAATTTTAGGTACTTACTCAATACGATTAACTGATGGATCGGCAGTCTTATATGGAGAAACAGTGAGCACACTTAAAGAAAAAGCATGCTGCAAGACAGCCAGGTGGCTGCTTGTCTGGTGGCTCAAAAATACCTGAGCTTCACGCTTCCAGTTTCGCTTCAGCATTGTGTGTACCACATCGCTGCTCTATGGGTAGGCTCTGTTTTTAATATGAAATATATGAAGTATCTTGTTACGTTGGAGTATCTGAACATTTAGGGAAGAAGCAGCGTATTTTGGAAGCCAGGAATTCCTGAAATGCAATTCTGCTGCTGCCTCATTCTATAATGCTGGTCAAGTTATATAACTTCTCTCCTTTCACTTTTTTTTTGAGGACACCCTGCGTGTGGCTTATTTTGTTAACACTGGCCTGTAAGTTGATAGTCTAGAAGGGAAATGCTACAGATGACAAAGTATAACTGTTTCATTATGAGGCTAAGGAATGTGCTGGGGCAAATAGCATGAACCAAGATGTGCGCCAGGCATTCATCGAATGCCTTGGTCAGGCCCGAGGCAGCAGGCTCTACAAAAGAAAAAAAAAACCAGTCTTCTGGACACCTCTCTTACACAAACACAGGTCAAACAATGCTGTACATGTACGATCTACCCATGTGAGATGTTGATCGTGAAAGCATGTGATGCAGTAACGCCAGATACGTTGGCTCTAGTACGTGACAGGTACGTGCCTATTTATCTCTGAAGCAAACTTGGGCAGAAACCTGATACTGCACACCTTTATGTCTTCACTGGATAGAAAACCTGGACAAAAGTCTTTCAGCTGGAGATCAGAAGGATGCAACTTTCCTCCTTGGTGGGATGGCAAGGCTGTCGGAGGAAGGCCGGCGCAGGCCCGGGATGCAGCAGCCCCAGTGCAGGGCAGCGGGGTGGGAACACCGCCAGCCCTGCGTCCTACAGCGAGTGATGGCAGAGCCAGCGGAGACGGGCCCTGGCCTACTCACGCACAACAATCGTTCTGGCCTCTTGCGGGAATGATTGCTGGCACGTGCAACTTCGAGAGGGTGGGTGGCAAAATCGCCAGGGAATACCCCTCCACCCCAAAATGTCTGGGTCTGGTCCCAGGGGAATGCTGAGGCAGAGTGGCCTGAGCATGGAGGAGCGGCACTGAGAGAGGCCGTGCAGGGAGTGAGCTCTGGAGGAGAGGGAAGGGAAGGGGAAGGGTGCTAGAGGTGCTGACAGGCTGAAGAGGAGAGCTCAGCACCGAGTGAAGTGCAGATGACAGAGCAAATAGCGGCCGCCGGCGTGAGGCCAGAGGCTGCCGGCATGAGGAGGGCAAACAGTGAGTCTGCAGCAGAGTGGCACGTGCCTCTGAGAGGCTGATGTGATACATCCGAGGAAACAGGAGAGATTATTTAAGGAGTCGAGCAGGGAGAGCGAGAGGTGGGAACAGGGAGCAAGATCAGAACAGAGTAGAAAACATGGGGACAGAGAGAGGGAAGACTGATAACAAAACATGCCTCAAAATACAGTAAAGAATGAACCATGGAGAAAGAAAGAAGAACAAGAGCGACGAAGGTGTCATGTTACACTTCAAAATGCATTCAGTAGAGAGTTCAGTCACAGTGCTTTTATTAGTTTATACCAATATTTACATAAATTGATCTTATGAGGAAAAGCACTAAGAATTTTCCTGCTTCTCCTTGGATTTAATTTCCTTTTATAGTGCTGACCACTCCTTACAAGAGGTGTTTCTGTGTCTGGCTGAGAGAATATTCCTCTCCTCTTGGAGTGGAACGGATTGTCCTAAAGCGTATGTGCTTTAAAACAGTAGCTCTTACGGAAGTCTACTTCAGTTACTTGCAAATAAGATTGCTCGGAGCTATGGGCAAAGCTCTGGCGATCCACGGAGTGAAATACCAAAGGTCCCCGTGTGCCCGAGTGAGAAGCAGCAGTCCGTGGGAGTTCTGGTAGCAGCGTGGGAATCCGGTGTTTTGCAATACGGCAGAGCTCGCTTGCAGTCTCCCTCGCTGTTCCCACGCGCGGCGCAGCAGCCTTCCCTGCCTGGGGTGTTACGGCGCTTCGGGGTGGGGTGGGGGGTAAGTGAGAACAGGGTGGGTAGATGGGGTCCATGCAAAAATGTATCACGCTGGGAAGTGTCCCCAGTTGTGTGTTTTTTAAAGAAAACAACCTCCCTCCTCCCCAACAAAAATATGTAATATGTGTCGGTGCGCAGGTCCAGCAGACCAGGGGTACTTTCAGGGTAAGACGCGCCCGCAGCAGCCGCCGCCCCCCGCGCGGGCAGCGGGCAGCGCGCAGCGGCGGCGCCAGGCGGAGCGGGCGCGGGGTCCGGGGGCGGTGGCTGCTGCGGCTGCGTGCGGCGGCGGCGGGCGGTGCCGGGGCGGGCCGGGGGCGGGGGCAGGGCCCGGCGGGGCGGGCGCCGAGTCAGCTGGGCGCGGGGCGAAAGCGCGGCGGCGCCGTTAGCACTGGGAGCCGGCGGCGGCAGGGGCGGCGCGGGCAGAAGTTTTCTCCGCGGACCCTAGCCCCACGCGGGGCCGCGCGGCGCGGGCTTCTTTTCCGTTGTTGTTGTTTAGTTGCGATTTTTATTATTGCTGTTCTTTGGGGTTTTTTTGTTTTTTTGAGGCGCGTGGCCCGAGAGTTTCCCCCCCCCCAACCCGCCCGCCCGCCCGCCCGCCCTCCCTTAGCTCCGTCTCCCCGCCGCCGCGGGCGCCCGCAGGACCGTCGCCCCCGTCCCCGCCGCCCAGGAGCCGCCGCGGCGCGACCCTCCCCCTGCCGCCGGCCGAAACTTGGCGGGGGCGCGGCGCCGGCGGGGAGGGCAGGCCGGGCCGGGGAGCAGGTAAGGGGGCGGGGGGGCGCGGGCCCGGTGGGACCGGGGCGGCCGGCGGGGAGGCCGGGAGGAGGAGAGCAAACTTCCTTTTCCTGCGGCCGCGGAGCCCCCGGCGGCCCCCGGCACCGCGGGAGCCGCCCGGGCACCTCGGGGTGAGCAGGCGGGGCGGGGAGCCGGCCTCCTGCCCGCTGCCGGGGGCCTCCTTTCGCTCCCCATCGGGGCTGCCTTTTTTGGTTTGCTTGTTTTTTCCTTTTCTCTTTCTTTTTTTTCCTTTTTTTTGTGGGGATGTTTTGGTCGCGCGGTTGGTTGGGGTCTCTCCCAAGAGGGGCCGGGAGCCCGGTTTTCCCGGCGCTTCGCGGCGGAGCTGCCCCGCCAAGTGCTGCCCGAGTCCCCTCTCAGCCTCGCCTTTTGACGAGCGGTGCGCCCCGCGGGCAGCTGGCAAAAATGCCCCTCTTCCCCCCCCCTCCAACCCCCCCGGGCTGCCCCCTTCCTTCCCTCTGCCCGGGTTTGCGGGTCCGGGGTGGCCGCCGGGGGAGGTGGGTGCGGGAGAGCCGGGCGCCCGCGCCTTCCTCGGCGGTGCTGGGGGGCTCCTGGTCAGCCGCTGCGCCCCAAAACAGGGACTGGGCTGGGGGTGGGGGGGTCCCTGCTTTCTGCTGCCCGCATTTGCAGCCGGGAAGGCAGCGAGGCCGAAAGCCGCGTACACATGGCTCTCGCCTTGTGTAGCTGCGATACTGCAAGCTGTGCCCGAAACTGTAGCATCTCTGCAAGAGCCGTTTGCAGTTAATTGGTTTGGCAGATGAACTCCTGCGAAATCCTCTTGCCTGCTTCTGTTGCTTAAGTGCCAGCCCCCCGCGTCCCCTTCCCTCCCCCCCCCCCTTTTTTCCTCCTTTCCTTTGAAGCATCGCATAACTCTGTATGGAGAGGGGGGTGGGAAGTGCTGATTCAGCAGCCTGCAGCCCCACTCCGGCTGAAGTGGTGGTCTGCGTAAAACGTCTCGATCTGCTGAAGCGGGAACATATGTTGCCGGTATGTGGAACCAGCGTTGATCAGGTTTTATAAAACAGCCTTGAGAATGCGGTTTACTTTTCCCTCCTCTATATTAAAAAATAATAAAAAAAAAAATCGGGGTGTTGGGGGCAGGGGGAACAACCAGCTCTTAAGATGGTGAGAGTGGGATATGAGGGTAGCTACCACGTTAAATTATGCTTCAAAGGGGCGGCTGAAATTGTGTTGCCTTATGAAGGTGCTGAACAATTACTCGTTTTAACAAAGATTTTGCAGGCTGTATGGTGATGAAACCTTAACAGTTTGACTTGATTTATTCCTGCATCTGAAGACTAGTTGTACTTACAGCACTAGAAAAGGTACCGAGAAGGGCAATGAGGCTAATCCTAGGATTAAAAGGAGTGAGTTATGAGGACAGGTTTAAAAAAAAAAAAAAGTATGGAGATTAGAAAGCCTGAATGGAAAAAGGAAATGTGCTTGAAACATTAAATGACAGGTCTGGCTGCACTTTCTGATCGTTTTGGGGCTGGAGAGGGTTGAGGGGGTCAGCAGGATGCTCTGTGCGTGGGACGCATAGAGCAGAAGACTTAGCTAGCGGTAGACTAGAAGAGGGAGAGCTATTCAAGAACCGTATTCCTCTGGCTATCTTTGTATAGTTATATGCTAATACCAAGGCTGTTCTGGTTTAGAGAAAGAAAACCCTAACTCCTTAAAAATCTGCACAATGTAGAGCAAACAGTAAAGCCTCAAGAGCAATGTTTGGGAACCTTTTTTCAGAAGGTAAATTGGCAGAGCAGCAGACCCTGACGCTTGCCTCCAGTGATCATTTTACCATGTTCTACTCTGATTTATTTTCTTCACTTGCACTTTATTTGTTCTTAAAGTAGGTCTTGTTTGCCCTGGCTACATATTAAAGATCTTGTGATACTTGCATGGTTTTCTTTGGTTTTGTTAATCAAAATATCCCCTCCCTTAGTGCTATGTGAGTTGGCTTTCATCCTCAGATCCAGGTGGGGCTGTATTTCAGTAGTGCATTTCTATTCTTTTTTTTTTAATTGGGTGGTCCCAAAGCACTGCCTAAATGTAAAATGGACCTCTGCATTTCAGTTCTGCTTAAGAATATACCATGTATTCTATGAATAAAACTAATACTTGCAGCCCTCTCTCTTGCATGTACTTAAATGACTCCATCAAGAATTGTCACAAAGGTTTTTAGAAATCTTTGGTCGTGTTCTCAACTGCACTCTGGATATAAATGGGCTAAAAGTATCTGGATCTCTCTAGCAAAGGGATTCTTCCAATGTGGGGAGTTCCCAGCTGGCAGAGGAAAGGTGTAGCTGGGTCATGTGCCATTTCTGCCAGCAGCATGCGAATACTGTGCTGGGAGTTTGTTTTCTTAACAGTACTGAACTAGCAGATGTCCCTCTAGACTGCGTGGCACAGGCGGTTCCCTTGTGTGCGCTTAGCCGTGGCACCAGGGTGCTTGGGGGGCTCCTGAGTAGTGTCGCACCGAGGAGGACTTTGCTGTCACTCCTCTTCTCCCTTCCACCGTGCTCCCATACATGTCGGGTGTAGAGGTTTACAGCGATGGTGCTAAATGAGGCCAGATTTGTAGGCTTTTTTTTTTTTCTTAGACTAGCTGAACTCTTTCTTGGGAAGTGGGGTGTGGGGAAAATGCACACTAGCACTTCTTTAGAGACCTGGTAGTGCAGGAGTCTCGGGGACGGAGTGCCTTCTAATGGTACCCATTTTTAGGATGCACTTTAAGTATTTGATCTTTCATTGGTTGTAACAATCACTATGGTGCAAAAAAACCTTGACAGTTTCTGTTTGCTATACTGCAGAAGCCTTCGTGAGCTGGGCTCGGGCTAGTTTCAAGCAGAGACTTCTAGGGGTGGGTCCTGGACCTGAACAGGCAGTGGCAGTTTTGAATGCCTTGGCCTTTTTGTCCTGAACCTCTGTTTACTATATTAGTGGGAACGTGTGAAATACTTCATTTTAAGTCAGTAGTTCTGCGACAGCCAGAACTAAGGAAGCATGCTTTTCTTTGGATTTGTCTCCTGATTAATTGACTTTGAATAAGCTGTGAGCTCCGACTGAGCCATTTCTGTCTTGACTGAGGGGTGTTGGTGCACGTTCATAGTGCAGTATTTCTTGCATGTGCCCAACTGGTCTTGTGTTTTCATAAAAGAAGGAATATAACTATTCTGAGACCTCTGCCTCTGTCAAATTTGTGTGCGACTTGCCAAATGGGTTGGCTACAGTGTGATTGCATAAGCCTCCTTCTGTAGGGAAGCAAGCTAAAATAAGCATTATTTTTCTTGGAAACTGGACATGCTCTGAGACATGTCCAGAATTTAACAGTTGTGACTCTTCACCTGGGAAATCTAGGAATGGAAATCCTTCTCCTAAAAGGTGAAACTCTGCATTGTAGGCAGCATTACAAAGAACGAGGTTTCCAAGAAACCCATTTATAAGCTTTGAACTTTCTTTACTGGTTTGCCATCCTTGCATTGCCTGCTTGTCAGATCATTTTGCAACCTAAACTCAGACATGGCAAAGTAGTGTTATCTGTCTTTATTCTTCTCCCAAACCAGTGATTGTTATGAAACATAATTAATTTCAAGTAAACAGATGTCACATCATTGCCCTTCTTTGCTTGTACTTGTTGAGCTGCTGCGCTTCTGAACTTGTCCAGTGCCAGGTCTTTCCTTTTCCCATGCCATCTGTTGAAATGGATGAGCTTTCTGGACAACAGTTCTTCCATTAGCTCAGTATGGCTCCTCTGTTGCATTTCAGATGGGGGGGAGGGGGGCCTGTCCAAGGGAACCAGATTCCACTATGAGTGCAGCATAAAAGAAAATTGTTGATCACTTTGAAACATATTGTCTGCATATGTTAATCTTATCAGTGATGAAACAACCAGGATAGCCTGGCATTATGAGATCTGGTTGGATATACATTACGAGTCCTTTGCTGGCATGTTTTATTCCACTGGGCACTGTCTCTTCAGTGTGATGTTTGAGAGAGTCATTACATTTTTCATAAAGGTATGTTCCTCTGAAAGTGGTTTTGCTTTCAATTTGTAGCAGCTTTTGGACTTGTGAGATCCATATGGAAGACTGAAGGATTCATGTAGTGTGTCACCACCATTGCCAAGTTATCCTGAAACTCTAAGAGATACTCACATCCACACTGATGTGCCTGAAAACTCATCTCCCTCTTTGATTTTCTAGGGTCTTTCACCAGTCCCTGAGGGATCGGTTCATGCAGCCCAAATGTATGCTGCTGTCAGGACTGAAGTCACTGCAAATTCAAGCCCTACATTATAGTAGTGCCCTTGTGAACATGTCTGTCTTTCCTGACCTCTGCAATGGGAAAGACCAATGATTCCACTGGCTCCAGTGAATTTGAAAACCTGCTGGAAAGCACTCTCACTGAAGAGTGAGGTGTTGAGATCCTGGTGAGTCAGGAACAAAAGTATAGACGGGATGAATCACATGAGTTCTTCAAAAACCCAACATTAATGCTCTGCTACGAGCCAGGGGAGGTTTTTAATGAAACCCGTAGATTGCATGGGGAGATGCAGATTACCAGTCCTGAATGGCTACAGTAGAACTGAACCCTGGACATCCCAAAGGTTGGTTGTTCTGAATGAGTGATCTTCCTAGCTGAGTTGGAGACCTTCTCCAGCAGTGTGGGCTTGCACTGTTTATACCTGACCAGTAGTCTGAGCTTCTCCAAGAAGTTCAATTTAAAGATTTATGAATCCAAGCCTACACACCTCAAAACTGAGAAAAACCTCACTTATTCTATCTGAAGAACCAAAGGGGAGGGGAACTTTCTTAGATTTAAAATAGTATGAGGAGTGTTTTTCCTGTTATTTTTTTCTTCTATCCTTAGCTAATTTGAAAGCAGCTAGCCAAATATTAACTAGAAGTTTAGCTGCAACCAATACAAGCAATAAATACATGCAGTAAAATTAGTATGGGGACTCTATTCTTTGCTGAAGCCTTTCAGAAACGCTTGAGAAGTTGCTTTTGCTAAGTCATCAACATGCATCTTTGGATATCAAAAGATAACTTGAGGGAGAGGAAAATGTGTAGTTTTATGATGTAAAATTATAGGTTGCATCAGGTTTGTAGATTGCTAGACTAGATCTGGCATAAGCCAGGCACATGGCATGAAGCTCTGCTTCAGTGATAGTGGGGGAAATGAGCTCTTTCTAGCTGGAAAGAGGTGAAACACTTCTTTTTCCTCTTGGAGCTCTTTGCAGCATTCAAGGCTGTTGGCTTTGAGATAATGCTGGTTCAGTGATGACGGGATAAGTGTTATTTGCTAGAATAGGTTGACCTCTTTTTAGAGAAAGAATCAGCAGTGAGAAATTGCCCCGTTACCACAGGAAGGTAGTGGAACAGACTCTGCTTGTTCTTCCCTGGAGTGAGAATGGGAGGAAGGGGGGGCTGCAAGTCTTAATCATGTGGTGCAGTGTTTTTCTGAAAGATGTTTTGGGGCTATCTTCTTTGGAGGCAGAAGAGTTTACATGGAGCATCTCAACAGTTGCTGCATTCTATTCTTGCTGACTGATACTATTGAATGTCTGCAGAAGAAATGTGGTGTCCTATTTCTGTTGTGCTATTTTGTTGGGCTTCGGGGGAAGACTGCAAGAGGCTTTCCCATTATCTTGCCCTCCTGCTGTTAAGCTGTCATCCTTTGACCACCACCAGCAAGTCTGAGCAGATATGTTGATCTTAATGCCCAATAGTTGCATTATCATTAGAATATGAACTACTGGACAGTCAAATAGCACTGATCTGTTCTGACAATGTATTTCTCAGTCTGTTTGAGCTTTTTCAAAGGCAAAGCCAATGAACATGGGCAAATTCCAAAAAGGCAGTTTTACACAAGCAGGTCATGATGAATGGGGTAATTGTAAACACATGTTTGGTTAAACCACTAGCAAACCAGCCTCTGATTCTTCCCAGCCTCAATCAATGCCAGCTTCTACTAGTTCTCAACAGGAAAAAAATAGGAAATGACTTTCCTGGCAGGCAAACCGTAGAGGAAATGCCATGCCATCCCCTTTGAATAAACCTATAGCAGAGTGGGAAGAAACTCTTTTACAGAGCAGCAGTAGGGATTTCTACATTTATTGACAGAGTAAATTCAGAGCAAAGTTCTTAAAAGCCGCCTTCAGTCTCATTGTTACAGAATTTATGTCAACAAATACACACGAGAAACCTGAGTGACTGCTGTGAAGCTGAGCCGGTGGCTGCTGAAGGCTGCAGATAAGTGAGGGTGGATAATACTCCATGACACTGGTATCATTCTTCCATTATGTATCCCTGGTGAGAAAATCAAGTAGGGGAGATCTCTAAGTCTGTAGACTCTTCATAATGGAGATTAGCACTTGATGAATGCTTGGAAACTTCTTTCAGTGCCCCGAATCCAAATTCTCTGTTTCTGATGACTTAGTCAAGTGGCTGCAGCCCTGCCGTAAGTGTTTTCATTGGTTTGTAGCACACAGTAAGTTTTCAGCAGCCTCTCTTTCTTTTGGTGATTAACTTTATTTCTAGGTAATCTTCAGGTGCTAGTTTGGTTGTGAAACCCTGGGGAAGGGAATCCTTGAAATACTTACTTAAATCTGTTTCACTGTACATATTCTTCTTGCAGAACAATTTAACACTTAAATGTATTCTTGATCAGAAAGTTGCAACCAGCCTGTATCTCTGTGCGTACTTAATACATTGGTAGAATGCTTCAAATCCCCAAATTGTCTGGCAGCAGGGATTTGAATCCTTTTCTAGAGGACAAATCAGTAGAAAAATTTCCCCAGATCTTGATTTTAATGGAATACAGCAGGATAAGCTAGTTTTGTATTAGAAAGGATCAAACCAGTGGTTTTTGAGAGCCAAAATAAAAATGGGTGGTTTTTCTCCTTTCTTCTTTCCTTCCTTTCCCCAACATTAACTTCAGCCAAACTCCCAGGTACAGACTCTCTTCCAGAATGGGAACCAGGAAGGGGTGTGAGGAGGCCTGGGGGAAGGGTTAAGTCTATAGGTTGGTCTTGCTGTTAACTCTGAGCATCCTTAGAAAGGATTGAATAGTTCTTCTTATATCAAAACTCAAGTGTGGAATTAAACTTCTAGGAGCCTGAAAAGCTAAAAATTCAGAAGCTTGTGATATTTTAGTCTTGTGCCAAAGCCTTTCTTAAAAGGCCTGCTTTTCCTTCTGGCTCAAAAGTATTAAAGTCCATTTAGGAGAATGTTAGGGGAGAAATATGTATTACAAGGCCATTGACTCTTCCCAAATTAATGTCTTATGGGTGATCATTCTTCATTCTAATAGCTGCTTGTACTGACATCACCTGAGATGTCAGGAAATTATGTCAGAGTTTGAGCCTTGATATTTTGCAGAATGATGGCTCAGGTGCCATGAAACCCTTTCTGTGTGGGTCAGGTTGCTTTATTTTTCCTGTCCAGCTTTAACTGTGGTGTTCCAGTTCCTGTGCTTTGTCACAGCAAGGAGTGTAGTAAACAATTTCCAAGAAGAGGGTGTCTGTGCAGCACAGTTGCGAGGACAAAGTATTTATCTACTTGCCACTAAATTTTATGCTGTAGGCAGATTCACCATCAGGATGTACACTCCAGATACAGAAATAGGCGTGTTTTTAACATGACTTTCAGAAAAGGGCTCACCAGCTGTAACACTGAGTCAAATTTTTCATTTTTTGAGGTGATAAAGGTATTTCATTCCAGGAATCTTGAAATACAAAAAGTTGAGGCTGAAAGTTACCTTTTGTCTTTTTATACTTGCTGGACACCTTGACTGAATCCTTGTTTTAAAATGATGGCTCTTAGTGAAGGCCCTTTCTTAACCAGAAAGCAAACAAAACAGCCCATCATTATGCTCTAAAGCTGATCAGAAAAGAAGAATGTCACAGATCATATATGATTTTCATGAACTGATAGTTTTTAATATTCTTGCCTACTAAGATATTGTACGGCTATGGGTAGTGACATTTAACCTCTCAAAAGAGGTATTGCTTTTGTTTTCTAAAAGGCTTCAGGAGAACTGGGTGAGGAGGCCATGAGATGTAGGAGAACAGAGCAAATGCAATTTGGGTTGCTAGTATTTCCAGTGTGTGTGAAGACTTGTTTTACATTCAGCTGTTCCATTTGGTTTGCATTCAATATGCATCTTTTATTCTAGATCTGAACACAAAAGGTCAGAAAAAAATCTCTGTGGAATTTCTTGCTAGCTAAGGCAGATTATATTGTTCACACATGGAAGGTCAGAGTAGTTGGAAAGAATATTTCAGCTGATGCTCTGCATGACAGGCTGAGTTCACATGTGTGATAACACTTGCAATGCTTAGTTCAGTTGCGATCAGGTAACTTCCCTCCTTTGTGTCCTTGGCAAAATAGCACTGCCGATACAGTGTTTGATAGGAAGATGTCATTGCAAGATGCCTCGTTAATCCTAGCCGTAGCTAATTTTGGTAAACATGTAATTTACCATGGTATACTCACAAGTGGTTCCACTCTTCTTCCCATTACAAGGAAGAATGTTCTGACAGATATCTTGAAAATGGGTGATTTTGAAGGCAAAATGAATGAAGGAGTTGTATGCTTTAACAGCTGGACTTTTAGATCTGCTTATGTTCTTCTCTGAGAATTTCTGGGGCCCTTTATGTCCAGCGGTCTAAATCTTCCTTTCCAGGTTTGTCCTCAAGGTCTGTCTCATTTAAAACTTTGGATGTGCTAAGCTGACATTTCTGTAGGCTGTGAAGTCGTCTATCAGGTCAATTTGGCAGTTCTCCGTGGACTTTCATAGTGTACAGCCGGAAGTGATACAAGTCATTTTTTCTGTTTTTAGAGTGTAGACATATAAATTTCCATTATGGAAACCTCTAGGTGTGAAAGCTTGAAGAAGCTTTTCCCCTGCAAAAGAGGTAATTTTTCACTTCTCAAGAGGTGTGAGCCATGTTAAGAGCTCGCTGCTACCAAAAGAAGATGCCATTTCTGTCACCGTGTCTGTCTCTCTTACCTTGTGTCAGCTTGGTCATTTGTTATACCTGCTCAGGGCTGATTCTCTAACAAGATAGAAAACTAGCCGGTGTGCTTGTTTTTCCTGACTTGTTTTTTTTTTCTGAATTAGTGAATGGGGTCAGCTCATGGAAGCATGCAGTGGTACGGCAGAGGAGCTGAGCCCTTCCAGGGCAAGGAAGGGGAAGAAACAGGGAAGAGAAGAATGAGTTACCAACTTTCCTTTCAGTGGTAGCCAACTGCTGGGCCAGCTCAGCTGGAGAAGCCTGCTTATTTTTGTGACGCTCCAACACGGGTTTGTTTTCTGTGGATTCCAACAAATGTTATGGACCTGTGCAAGCCAACATGTATAAAACAGCTAGATCTGGTTTTCCGTAACGTCTCCAGAGGCTGGCTACATATACCATGGTTACCTGTTGGAGGCAGTTTTCTACACTGGGTATGTGTGTTTAGAGAAAAGAACTTGAATTAGCCTTAGGTATCTGCTCTGAATACCGCTCTGAAACGTGAATCTGAATGACAGTGTCTTTATTCACGTTTCTTTTAGAAAATTGACATGTGTTGTTGAGTCATTTTCTTAAGATGAATAGAAAATGTCTCAGTGCTAGGTGGGTTTTTTTACTGAGCAACTCAGCCGTAACAAAAATGTTACTATTGCTCTTGTACATTTAAAAGAAAGAAAGAAAAAAAACACTTCTCCAGTTTCTGACTATTATGTAAGTAACATAGCTGTATCTTGTTATGTGATCATCATAAACCAGAACAATTGGGGAAGTAACTGTGGTAATAAATCCATCATTATTCATATTAAAATACTAAGCGTAATAGTGTTGTCATAAGTATGAACAGCCATCAGAAACACTGGAGAGCTGATTGACTTGCCCTGAAACACTGTGGGAAAATGCTCTTATTTCAGGCCAGTCACCGGTTTAAATATGCGGAGATTTTTTGTTTTTTGTTTTTTGTTTTTTGTTTTTTTTTTTTTCCTGGGATGTCTCCATTGTTTAGAGTCTCGCTATTGTGGATTTGCTTGTAAGCTGTTTCAGCTACACAGCTATGAAGAGGGATTTTCATAGCGAAAGTCAAATAAAGGCATTAGAGTTGCCTGCTCCTGTGTCTATTAGTAAATTGTCTCAGCTGTCGGACAGATCTTGCCCAGTAAGCTCTTCTGATTCTTCAGGGGCTCACTGTGATACTTCTTAAGGTAGGTACTCCTTGCTAAAGCTAATGCACTTTAGATTGGAAAAAATCCCCGCAACACTGCAATGAGATGGTTCTTAAGTAATTTCAGTTGCTATTCTTGCTTGTGATAAAAGTGAGCAAGAGGTCTGGCTTATCTGTTCATTTTTGGTGTGAGGTAGCAGATTATGCATTTCCTTTGTTTTGCCTCACAGAGCTTATGAAGACCTGGAATTCAGGTTCTTGGGTTTTTGGCTGTAAAGCAGTGAAGGAGGTTTCTCTTCAGAAGCACTTCTGTTTGGCCTTTTCCATAATTTAGCACCAACAACATTGAGCTACTTGATTATCTCAGTCTTTCTGGTTAAGTATCAACTGTGTTATGCATAAAATCTTGGATGCTGTGAGGAAGAGATCTGTTTTGGGCCTTCATTACAGGGGTCTGCCTCAGTCTAAAGTGGGATTCTGTCTTTTGCAAAATCATTCTGAGAGAAGGTTACAAAACAGGTATTAAATGTTCTTGCCATCCCCTGTGTTTTGCTTTGAATGTTCTATACGAGCTGCTGAGTGAAGCGCAGGTTTTATAACAAATTTTACTCATAATGCTTCAATCACTTTTCATAGCTGTATTTGGTCTTTTGCCTATTAGGATGAGATGTAATGAATGACAAAGAAGTAATTTTATGGGCATGTGAACTCTGTTGCCTACAAATGTCAGGTTTCTTAGCTCTTCTTGCAGCAAATCTAGCCAACTTGACATGGCTGAAGTCAAGCAGACATATCTGTACAGACTTTGTCAGCTTTTCAGGAGGACTTGTCCAGCCAGAGAGAAGTGTCCATGGGACCTCTTCCCTCCACTCCCCCAACCCCCAAAAAAAGAAGTGTATGGGGACTAAAGCTTCCTTCCTCTGTGCTACTGTGGCTCATCTAAAGTCAGTATTTGAGTATGGATCTCTGTCCAAGCTGCTTGGTCAGAGTGAATTTTTGCCTAAACCTATGTTTGAGCCATGAATCATTGCACTGTGTGGACAAGAGTGTTTTTATCCAATAGCTGGTTTTAGTTTACATCTTTTCACAAACTATGTGAATATCCTCTAATCCCAAATGTACAGTTTTAACCCTGTGAAGCCAAACAAAGAAATGCATGCTTTATGTAAGGAGCTTGCTAACTCTTCTAAATCCTGGCTTGCTATACAAGAAGTTTCCTCTGCTCCTGTTCTTGGGTCAGGGCTGCCTTCATGCTGCTCATCCTGCAGCAATATCCCCATTCTGCTTCCAGCATCCCTGTGACAATGCTGCCTTCCCTTCCTGCTGCCCAAATGCCCTGTTCTTCTCACAGGGTTTTGGGGGTATGTACATCTGTGTGGCAAGAACTGTCAGAAGTCCCCCCGCAGTGACTGAACACAGGGAGCTGGAGTTGATGGTCAGCACCAATGCTGTGGAGTAGAAGAGGAAACATCTGAAAGATTAGTAATAATCTCTTCCTTCACTTATCTCTTTTGAAGGTGAAACAGAACATTTTTGCAATAGTTTTGAGTGAATCTGGGCAATCTCATAGTGTCTTGAAAAGGCAGTAAGTGTACCAAAAGAGAGAATCTTATAGAAGGACCAGTTGGCCGCTTGTGCTTTGCATCATATTTATGTGCTGTACAGACATTGTATGTCAAAGCAAGTTTTATGGTAGCAGACACATTTACATGAGACAGTTTCTGGAATATCTACTCCATAGAGACTTGCTCATGAAAGATCTTTAATGAGCACTGGCACACTGAAGTTTGGTGTAGATTTTATAACTAATCCATAGATAAAGTTGACCACTTGATGTAGCAAAGAAAGTGGGAAGACAGAGGAAGAGGTGAAAGGAAAGCATATATTGCTCTTTGTAGTCAGAGTAATAAATTTCCTTCTGTGAGTTAGGATTAGTGCATCATCAGCATGATTTCAATTGAAGTTTATTGGAATAGTAAGTGGAATATGTACTCCGACTATATTTCATTATACAGTCCTTTTATGGAGCCTGAGAGGGGCATATCCCTTCTGCAGTCCCTTTAAAAACATGTAGGGTTTCTATGCAGCATCCTGTGCTCTCACTGAACACTTCACTGAGACTTAATGATGAAGCCCTTCAAGAGTGTGGTAAGCACAGATATGCACACAGCTCCTTCATGTCAGAATATGGAAATTGGAGTTACAGTGTTTTAAGCTATGGCAGGGGACCATTAGGCTCTGTAATATCTTGGCAGCTGTTGAGCACTCTATCTGTGTGTAAAGTTGAAGGGTTTGGAAGAGTAAACTTCAGTTTTTCCTTTCCTACAGTCTTCCTGGATCCTTTTGAAAGTCCTGCTGTATGTATGTATGTATGTATGTATGCTGTATGTATGCTGTATGTATGTATGTAACTCATGCAACCTGATACCACAACCACATTGAATGAGATCCCTAGAAAACCAATGGCTTAAAGGACGATTGCATTAAAAGTGACTTTCACCTGAGATGCTGCCTCAGAAACCTGTTAGCATTTTAAAATTAACCAAGTACTCTAAGTAGCTTAATTCTTAATGACTTCCCACCACTTTTATTAAAGTCTATTTGCATCCTTGTTGCCTAGATTGCAAATTTCTTTTGTTGTTTTTGTTTGTTTGTCTGTTTTAAATCAGTGAAGATGATTTAGCAAGATTTGTCTGGATAATAAAGTAGTAACCTGATTTGTATAAGCTAAGGCAGAGCAGCCTGATTTAGCTATATCCTAAAAATGACCCAACCAAAAATGACCAAACAGCTTTGAATTATGATATGTCCTCTTCCACCAGAGAGCACTGGAAAATCTCCTTGCACTTTTACATCCAGAGAGGATTGAGCCATCTCATTGTTGGGGAGGAAAACTGAACAGAGACTAGAGAGATGAAATATAATAAAAAAATGTAAACTTATCCTGGATTTGAACATAAATGAACACCAGCTACAGTGTTTTTTTGCTTGTTATTGTGACACTTACTGTAAAAGAAAGATTAGAAACCATTTTAATCTGCTTTTGTGGATTTGACTTACTACTTGTAAGTGACCTCTCCCTGCTCATGTGTGTGCTCACAGCAGCAAAAGGGAGGGAGAACTACTTTAAAGGAGAGAATTTGAGAGGCACGGTGAGAACCTGGGAAAGAAAGCATGGACAACGGCAATACTGACACTACTTAAAACTTTTTTTTTTTAATTGACTTGATTTTCCCAGTGCACCCACTCGCCAACCACGTGAGAGGAAAAGGAATCAATTTGATTTCCACAGTTATGTGGATATTTCTGGTGTGATGGAGGGATAAAGTAAATTGGGCTCTTCTTCCTCCTTCTTCAGGTGAAGATGATGTGATGGATGGGGAAAGAGCAAGGGATGACTCAGCTCACAGGATGGCTAGACCCTCCCTCTGAAAATGCCTAGCACTGATTGCCTTTTCAGAGTGATGGTAACAAGTTCATAGAGGCACTACTGGGGGTCTGTATGGGAGAATCTTACTGTTTTGGGGGCAAATATATTGCCTGTGAGATTCCTATATATTCTATTCCACATTCACAGTTTGTGGAAATTAACTTCTTTATGATGATTATTGCCTCTTCAAATGTGGAGGAAGTGTTAGGAAGAAGAAAAAGGCCAGAAAGAACCAAGTGTTTATACCACAATATGTGGTAAACATCCCACTTGTGATACAGGTAGCTAATTCACATCTAAAACTTGGACTGACTTCAGTCCTGGTCTAAACCACAAGTGTCACTTTTGAGTAGATGTTTATTTGCCGTGTCCTGTGGTCTGGTGGCAATCTGGACAGCCAAGAATTCCCGGGTTTACCACACAGTGAGGTGGCTAAGCAAAAATGCTGCTGGTTTGAATGCAAACAGTGGAGAGTCTAAACTCTATGAAATGGCAATTCCTGCTTGACTGTCTTGACTTAAAATGTCTACTTTTTTCCCCCAGCACTGTCACTTTAGGAGTGACCAGTGATTTACCTTCATGGACTGTCAACCCAGTTCTCCAAGACTGCAGTACCTGCTGCTGCAAAGGTGCAAAGCAGGGAGAGGAAAGTCCTTCCTGGTAATGAGGGAAGGGCAGTGGTGCTAATGTGGTAAATCCCCACTGGACCCCTCCTGTGCATTGAGAACCAAGCTCAAATTTCTGATCCTCCTTGCTGTTACTGTCAGAGTTGCATGTAATTCCTGTTTCCTAAAACAACAAGAGGCCAGATCTAGTCAATGAATTTAAGAAAAACTGCATGAAATACCCTTGCAGATATCTTTCCCTGAATGAGCATCTTACGCTAGCATACTCAACAAAAGATGGCAGATTTACTTTATTTTTGACACTGTATGGTGTAAAGCAAATGCAGTCCCAAGACTTCCCTTAAGGCCCTGGGGCTTGCTTAAATAACTTCCAGGTGCATGGTTACAGGCTAAACTTAGTCTTGTACCCAGGAGAAGTGTATTTGGAAGACTTGTAAAGTGCATGTCCCAGGTTACTTTGATGCAAATGGTGGAGGCCAAGCTGGGGGAGTGGGGGTGGGGAGGGGGGATGGAAAGATAGAATTGGCTGCATATGATGATAATGTCTGCAGTTATGCTGAATCACACGAGAGTTCATTCTCCCAAGTATTCCCATAGCTTTTATGTATGTGAGAACAAATATAAACATAGTCTGGAATATGCTGGGGGGTACAGTTTGGTACAATTAATAAATTAAAAAAACAGTGAAAGGTGAGAGTTTTTTCTAACCTCTAGGGACACTTCATACACAGTAAGTGTTACTTCTCCAGTTAATTGTGCTGAAATAGTCAAGATGATTTCCTTCCAGACTTTTCTAGAAGAAGATATTTCACCACTCTGTATTCTTCAGAAACCTCTGACAGCCAGTGAACCTTGTGATTTTGATCTATGGTTCATAGATTGTGGTTAAGCGTATAACTGTGTTCAAGCCATTAGTCAGAGCAGTGTTTCTGCTGTTTGTCCTTCAGAGTGGGACTTGAGCAAAATGCCCAGCGCTGCTCATTGCAGGGTCTTGGCTCTTTGTGGTCAAGCTTGGGTTTGTGTGTAGCGTTGGGATATAGCTGGATCCTTGTATCAACAGAGGTAAGTACATTGGTTAGACTTTTTTTTTTTTTTTTAAGATATTACTACATGTAAGGCTTGCAAAATGGTGAGTTTTTTCAGGGCATTTCAGTGCTGAAAGTTATAGATGGCATGTGCCTGAAGATGTGTTTCTTAGTCCCGATGCTTTAGCTGGCATTCTCTTATCAGACAATGTCCTTATAAGAAAGAGGGGAGGCATAGCACATCGGTTGTAAGCTTATTTCTATTACAGCACAGTTCTAGATCAGGAGAAGAGACTTTAGAGAGGTTGACTAGTCAATGAAAAGCTGAAGTATAGTTGTGTTTTCTGACATCTGACGGTGACGATGATGGGGAAACTCCACACCATCCCAGACAGTCTGTCTGTTGACTCACTGTGTTTTTTTTCCTTTTAGCAATTTTAATTTGATGTTTTGATGCCCTCACACCACACCCTCCCTGCCCTCCACCCGGTAATGTTTTCCTGAGTCGTCTTTGTTGCTTTTTTAACCTTCTTGTTTCTTGTCCTGAAGCTCGTGGACATGGAGAACAGACTCTTCCCTCTCTCCTTGCAGCAGGCTTTTATACCATAAAGACCCTCAATCTTCTTTCAGTTAAGCTTTTTTTTCCTCTTTTTTCTAGAGGTCATGTTTTTCTAATCCTGTGATGTTCCTATAGCTTTCCCTTGGACTCTTTCCAATAGATCTTTTTTGAAACTTGCTGAAAACCGGATACAGTATCAAGCTGGAAGCTTTATCAGCTATGAGTAGAAAACTGTTACTTCACCATTCCTGCATGTTTCTCTAAATACGTTCCTATATAGTATTTGTCTCTTTCTCAACAGAGAACTCTCCAGTTTGTCAAACTTTCTTTGAATTCAGCTTTCCAGCAAGCTGCCAGATTCTTCCAAGTTAGTAGCTTCCCCAGTTTATCAGGTGTCACTTTCTACTTAATCATCTAGATTATTAATAAAAGAATAGAATGGGACCAGGGCAGATCTCTGCACGGGTTATTGAGTATGTCAGGCTGTTTGGTGAGTCTTTCCATTTTTTTGACTGTGAGTAAATGATAAATGGATAGAGTTATCCAATCATTTTTAAGCCTACCATAAGATGATTGTTTTTGTTGTTTGCTATAAGGCAAGGTTTTCTTAACTTGCTCATAAGAATGTGGTTTGAATCTTTTGACATGGTTTTGCTGTCAAGATTCAATGTCTACTGCTTCTCTGTCCTCAAAATATATTATCCTGCCATAGTTGGTTGATTCTGATCTCTTATTTTCTTCTAGGTGTTAACAGATGGGTTTAACTGCAATCCATGTGCAAATAAGCAACAGCTATCATTCCCCAGGTTTTTCTCTCCCCTCGCACCTTCTTAAGATATCACTGTTTGCCTTTCTTCAGCCTCTGTTACCTTGTCAATCCTCTATGAACTTTCAGAAATAACTGCTAATCGTTTAAGCTTGAAAAAAACCCCAAACCTCCAAACTGATCAATGTGCTCCTGAATGAATTTCATCAAAACCAGCTGATCTGAGAATGTTGATCTATCTAACTAGTGCCTAATCTGTGATTTCCTTTTATATAATGTATATAGATATATATTACATACCATCATAACCAGTGTTAATTTTTTTTGTAAAGACTGATTGGAAAAATGCGATGAAATTCTTGGCTTTCTTGTTACCCATAGCTTTCTTGAGAATGTGGTGAGTGGACTGACCTTTCCCTTGATTGTTATTTTACAGCTGTGGATTTACGGAATGAGGGTTTTTTGATGTCTCCTGATTCATCTTCACTTATTTGAGTATTTCAATAATTATGTCTTCAGGCTATTGCTCTATTCAGTGCTGCGTTGTAGTGCACGTGGATGTACTTTGGTTGAACTGTACAGCTAGTGAAGGAGAAGAACTAATTGTTGCTTGCTTTTGATCATATATGGGTAAGAGCAAAATTTAAACATCTCAGATCTGAAGATTAACTGGAAGCATGTTAAAATCCAGAGAGAAGAGAGCAGCCATTCAGTGTCAGGAAGCTCTTTTTAAATACAAAGGCAAGTTCCTTCAGCAGGCGTCACCCCACTGAAATGGTTAATGGGCAAATACCGAAAGGCTGAATCTTCACCTCAGCTGCTTTCACTGAATTTGGTTTTGAGAACATCTGAGCTGGTGTCTGTGATCAACTCAGTCGTATTTCAGAAGCAGTATAAGATTTTATATGTGGTGGTTCTGTTGCTGTCTGAGACAGAATCATTTAAAATAGAAAGTACTTAAATATACTGATGAACCCCAGATGGCAAGATAATCATAATGATAAACTAGAAGTTTCGTCCTGTGTCATAGCCAGATCTAGAAATATGTTGGATAAGGGGATGTTTATAGAGTGGAGATGGTGAAAAATGATCACACTGCTCACAAAATGAGAACTCTTCTGAAAGGAATGTAGTTTCAAGAACGCATGTTCTAGTGATAAGATGCTGACAGGTTTCTGTTGGTTGGCAGTCTTCCCTTCCAGGTTAGGAGCTTGTCCTGAAAGCTCTTGTGTAGAGTTGGCTTCCTTTCTCCAAAGTACGTGATAAGAGGACAAAGTAAATTCTGTGTGGAGGTTTGTTCTTCCTTGTCTAACAAAAATGCACTTACAATTAAAGCACCAGGTAAGAGGCAGTAAGCTCAGGGAGATTTTGTTGGAGCAGACTCTGGTTATTTCAGATTCTGCTCTGCTCTTCGTGCCCCAAATTAGCTTGTTGCAGGAATGCTCTCACCCCTTTGGAGAGGAAGGTGGGAAGGCCAACTTAGAAATGTGCAAAACCTTTACTTTGATCATCTCTCATTTCTTCCTCAGTAGCATATTGTTTGTTAATTGCTGTTTACATAAGCCTCTCTGTAAAGATGAATAATTTAAAAAGCAATTAACACAGGCCTTTTGTTTCTTTAACTAGTTTAAATTTATCAATAGTGTCTGTGTGGTTGGAAAGGGAGCGGAAGAGGGATAAGTCACAGGACATATTTTAGATTTCACTTTTTTCCAGTTTCCCAGAACTTGTACAGCCTCATAACAAGCAAAACAGAAGTGAAAGAATTGCAGTTGGGTTTGCTGGTAGCCTGTATTTCTGTGCCTCTGTAAATTATTAGAATACCAGGCAGCTGAAAATTGGACCACTCGTTACTGAAAGTAAGTTCTCATCTGGCAGCATGGCTTCCTGACTCAAAGATCTTCTTTTGTACAAAATATTTTGATTCCTCTTTTTCAAGTATTCCTCCTTCAGCTGCTGCCTCCATTAGCTACACAAGAAACTTAATTTTCAATTCATTCCATAAATAGTTATACATAGGATCTGACTTGTTTGTTCCCTTTCCTTTTGAAAGGATGTAAACTAGAACTACAGAGCAATGGGCTAGTATGGTGACTGTCTTTTTAGAGCAGACCACCAGTTGCAAATGGCATCTGTATTGCAATGGATAACATGGCTCAAAAGCTGTATTGCCAACCATGGAGATGATCCTGAAACATAACAGTTTCTGTTCAGCTGGTCTCGCTCTCATACTTGAGCTGCAGGAAAACATCTTAAATCCTCAGAAGAAAGAAGTATTTTCTTGTTTTCCATGAAATGACTTTTCAGAATTGATGCAGTTCCTCCTAACAGATCATGTAATTAACACATAATATTACATCCTGCTAAGAGAAATTTGACTGCCTCTTTTTAAACTAATCAGTATTATCCAAAAAAAGCCCTTGCTCTTTTCTTGGCGTGTTGATTCTACTGTCACACAGTAGCTGGTAGAAAGGCTTAAAATCTCTTTGTTCTAAGAGCAGAATTAATGTATAAGCCTGTGCCATTTTTGGCTGTCTGTTAGTGTTTTAAGTCTTTAAAGTCATCCACTAAAGACAACGAAGAAGAACAAAAGTTGGCTTAGATATGTGGCATGTGTGTTCTTGTTTAATATCGGAATTTCTGCTATGGCCAGGAACGCGTGCCAGCTTTTGCAGTAGAGGCCACAGTTCAGATACTTAAGTACTGTACTAAAAATAACAGGACTATTTTAGACTGGGACCCAATTAGGAAGAGAATAACTTGTTGCTCTGCAATCAGTAATCTAAAGTAGTAGGCAGACAGCAATGCGCAAGTAAACTCTACTGTTTTGCTTGCAAAGTTGCCAGTTTTGACACTGCTCTCTCACTGTGCCCCTTGGACATGTTTTGTAGAGGTTAAAAAAAATCCACCTCTTAAGAGACTTTGTGTGCTTTACTTCAGATTTCGATATTGCAGTGTTTAATAGCATTACAGCTTTTAATCTGGCAGCAGTGACCTGGGAAATTCCTAGAAGGCAGGGTGTGGAAGATGAGAGAAGCAGCAAAATGCCCTCAGCCTTACAGCTCTCAGGCTTTGCTGTGGTTCCCTGCGGACAGGCAATGAGAGGAAGTGCTGAATATGAATCTAGGCAAACAAGGAGCAGAGGGGCTAGTTTGGAGAAGGCAACTTTTCCCCGCTTTGCCTACTAGTGACAGAGGAGAAGGGAGTACAGTTACTGAAATAGGCTGCTGTTGCTTGCTTTCCTGTGTCAAGAACAGTGCAAATAACTCTTGCATGCTTTAAGCATCTAAAACAAAACATTACTTTACACTTCAGTAATTTCTCTCCAGTGGTTTTGTTTTTGGTGATGCTGCTTACTGCCATCTTTTATTAGATCAGTCAGATTTCAGTGAAGCAAATTAAAGGAATCTGAATTTCATTGTGTGCAGGGGGTGTGGGGCATTGGTGGGGAACATGCGTGCTCCAGCATTCGGATCCTCTAGTCTTGGAGTGCTTCAAAGTGAACAGCTGCCTTTGGTCCTGGATCTCTGCTGCTTGTCAAAAAGGGGGTGTAGATGAGGGAACGCTTTAGGTAGCCATATGCAAATGTTGAAAAGAATTGTGCTGATGTTCAAGATGAAAGCTAAGTGCATTTGAAATTTCTCTTTTTGTTGACATCTTTCTGGCATGCTATTTTGAGTACATGAAAAAGCCAGAGTCTTTTTGGTGTTATGACTCTCATACTACTTTGAAAGCAGCTTTCCATTTTATTCAAAATAAAAAGCTGATGGAGGAGGAGTTCAAGTCCTTGTTCAACTGTGGACTCCTAAAAGCTTTTATTATTGTGTTGGACTTACTGTATGTTGTGATTTCAGGAGGATTTTATCAGATTTGTGCAGAAAGTGTGATACTCTTTAAAATCTTGGATTTTGATTTGCTCTTGTCCTTGCCTGAAGTGCAAAGGCAGAGTCTTTCTACATGCTGTTTTCGAAAGCAGCACCCTCATATTCCATGCTGAAGCATGTCGCATCTTGGATGTAGTAAATTCCCATGCAGGCAGTGGGAGAGGCACCCTAGGGAAACAGTTTGTTTTGTGTCGTAGAGAGCCAGGTTTTATGCATGTAACTCACGAGTTACTTATATTCCACCTTCTGCAAACTGCAGCAGCCTGCAAGACTTGCTGTGAAAAGTAAATGTTATATGGAGGATGCCTAGCAACTGTAGCTTTAAGTCTGTGCTCTGTCTGTGTTGTTAAAGGCGCAAATCTGTTCACTTGATACAGCATTTGCTAGAGGACGGAGAGCTCTGGTGCTGGAGGTGCCACTTCTTGCCCTCTGTGGTGCAGCTGCCCCTCCAGCTCTCGTTCATGATCATGGTTAGATTGATGTCTTAGTGCCCATAATTCACAGCCAGGAATATTAATTTAAAAAAAAAGTGTTAATTTGAATTGCCGCTTATTTCAGTTTAGGTGAATGTGCTATGTTAATGATTCAAGCTGAGGAGCGAGTAGCCCTCCGTTCTTTGGTCTCTGCCTGGGGAAATGACCTCAAGCCGAGGGATGCCGGGGTGGGCAGCTGGGAATAGCAATGTCTTGAATTCCAGAGCTTGTGGGTCAGAAACCTGCATTCGGCTCGTGTCTGTGCTTTGAGCCTGCTGGGTGATCTCAAAATCCTTTCTCTCTCTTGGTTTCTTTATTTGAAAATGGAGTTGGTATAGAGCTCCTTTGGGAAAGCTCTTGAGAATGGGCAATAATCTGCATAAGAGTGAGTGTACTTCTGGCTCTTTTTTTCAATAAGAATAGCTGTAGCGGGTCAGACCATAGGTTAACCAGGAACAGTTTTGTGTGTCTCTGGGCAGTCGGTAGCAGTTGCTTAGGTAGACAGTCTGAGTTTTCCCCTGTTTTAGGCACTTTATGTTGATCTGTGCAGCAGTTCTCTGAACTGGAGCATATATCTCCATTACTGTATTTGCTATTCCTTCATGGGCTTTTTCCAGTAATTAGCCTAAATTATTATTTTAATGCAGTGATATTTTGATGACCAGAGCATTTTGTGGAAATGATTTTCACAGCTCATATTTCTTATCTATTTCGTATCCATTGTAAATCTGTTACTTACTACTTCCCCTTTTGAGAGGGGATAATTATTCTCTAGGCACTTTTTCCATGTCATTCATGATTGACTAGATGTGTGTCCTGTTCTCCCTCAGCTGTCTTTTTTGCAGGGGCGGGAGAGAGGAGCTCCAGGTTAAAAGATCCAGGTCTATTAGTTTCTCCTCTTACCTGTTTCTTCTCTGTACTTTTTCTATTATACCCTGTTAGTGTCATAACAGCACACAGTATTCAAGAAGTGGGTGTGCCCTGAGTTTAATGATTTCTGTCATGATTTCTGCTTTGCTTGGAGCAATTTCTTAATTCTTAATGCTGTATTATGTGACATAGCTTGCTTTTTTTTGCTGAGCGTTTAGCTGGTGCTTTCAAACAAGACTTGAGACTCCTGAGGCTTATTCCAGGGATACACACAGATAGGATTATTTCTCTTTTTGCGCAATGATTTGTGTTTAAGGGAATTAAATTTGAGGTGCCCTTGTGATTGTCCATTCACTCAGGATTGTGCTATCATTCCACTGTGCTTTGAGTAAAGTTCTAGCTCTGACAACTATGAATACTCTATATTGCCAGGAAACTTCCTATCATCTTGCTGTTCATCCTGTTTCAGGTTGCTTGTGAATACATTGAAAAGAGTGGCCAAAGCAATGAATCTTGTGAGATTCCCTTTATGGAGAAACCTCACTGTGTTTTCCTACCCCTTAATTCTCACCCTTCGGGTGGCAGCTAAGGGGGGAAACCACTTCTGTAAACTGTGGGAGATGAGGTTCTTTTAAGAGTCTTTAGTTAGGGATATTGTCAAAATATATGTGTTCTTTTAATTAAGTTGTATCAAGTAGACCACCTGTCTGCATGTGACTGCAGACATATCACAAAACTTGAGCAGGTTTGCATCATGACTTATACAAAAACTGTATTGATTCTTCCTCGTGATATCATATTTATCAATGTCTGTATTATTTTATTCTGTGTTATGGTTTTAACCAGTTCATCTGGTATCAAAGTCACTTACTGATTTGCGGTTCCCTGGGTTTTCCTTGAACCCACTTCTGAAGACTGGTCTGCACTTACCATCTTCCACACTTTGTCCACACCAATTTAAGTGTGATGGGGTACAATTAAGTTTGGCTGTTTTATATTCTATTTCCTTAAGAAATTTTGGCTGAATTCTTTCTGTTCTAGCAGCTTATTACTGTTTTTTAACAGTTTTCCTAAAATACTCTCTATTAGCGGTTGCTGAGTATAGTCAGCTTGGAGACTGATGACTTACTGCTGCTTTTTTCTTATAAACCAAAGCATAACAACATCTCTTAAGGACCATTTTTCTTTTAGTTCCTTATCTCCTCTTCCTATTGAGAAACCTTTAAAAAGTTTGCAAGTAAGATGTGTTTTGGGGTAAGAGGGAGGAAAGGTTTGTCTTACTGTATTTTGCATTAAAATTGGTAGCAGATTCCTTTCTAGTCTGGTCTTTGGCTTTGGCCTTAGATCCAGGTTCACTCTGGGTATTTGAAGCTAACCATAAACATGAAATCGATCTTTGGTATCTTGACTTCTGGGCCTTTTGCCTTACGTTATAGGGACTGCCTCTATAGCATCAGTACATCCTGTGTTTCCTTTCTAAACTTTAATGTCCCTCTTCTGTGTTGCCTGTTCTCAAGTTACTGGGACATCAAGTCAACATCTTCAGGTATGCTTGGGCAGAATAAAATCAAAGCAGTGTGCTTCTTCACTAGAAAATGTAGTCTCCAAGTTCTACAGCAAAAAGTACAAAAATTCTTAGGATGAGTAAGAAGTCTCAGGAACATCTCCCACTAGCAAAGAAAAAGAACTGGGAAGTTCTCATGTAGCTATTACAATGTTCCTAGCTCAGGCTGAAACACTGCTTTCTTGTCGGGTGTGGGAACTTGTTTATGAAACTTAATAGTGCTCTGTGAAACTCAACACTTAGCTGCTTAATACTACAGTCCAAATGATGCTCAATGAGGTGGACAGGGTGCTTTGTGTATCAGCTGTTTCAGGCATCTTGAAGTCTAAATACAGCACTTCCTTAGCTGACATTTGGAAGCTTCACTTGCTCTAGAAAAGGGGGAAGGGAGGGGAGAAGCAATCTTGGTGCAGCAGCACAATTCTGTAGCAGATGTATCCTCCAAAAAATAAATAAAACACTGAGTCACTCGTTCTTTCTTTTTCTTCCATACTGCTGGCCAATCCTAATACCTTTGTATTTCATGCAGGAGGGAGAAGACAGACAATACTGTCTTTTATTACTCATACCCTGCAGGACACTAACTTCACGAAATACGGGTGGCAACTGTCTGTCTCCACTTCATGGGAAAGATTAACAACAATTAAAGTCAACAATTAAGGTTGTGAAAACCTTTGGATAACTGCAACATCTGCTTTTATACTAGGAAAAATAAAATAACACTTGATTTCTAATTGCCAACAGAGTACTTGCTCATATCTGTTTTGTAATTGTGGACTTGTGAAATTCACACTGTTAACCAGTCCCTTGCCAATCGGTGCAAGTTAACAGGGATCTGCGTGAGTATTGGTTTCACCAGGAGCTATGCGCTGAACCTGAGTCGCAGCAGGAGAAGTGGGAATCATATAAGATTGGGGACCTAGTGAATCCTGCTGTGGCAATAGTGGTCAAATGTTTCCCGAGACAGTCTGTGTGTGTGCCACTGGCCCCTCACCTGAGGTCCTGTCATTGACCACATGAACTTCCTGGGGTGTTTCAATGTCAAATAAAACCGTTTTTCCTAAACTGCCATTGAATCTAACTGGTTTTACTCTCTTTAAGACAAAATAGGGTTGTTCAGGGATAATTTATTGAATCTCAACTGACTATTGGTATTTCCATAAGACCCTTAAATTTTATGGTGAAAAAACACCTAGGTGTGTTCTCAGATGCACGTTTCTCAAAGTAATCATTGAAGCAGCACTGTAAATAATTGTCTTTAATGCTTGTGGACCTTTTGCTAGTACATTTGTACAGACCTAAAGAAAACATTCTCCAGTTTGGAAGCACTTATTCAGATGAGGAGGTTTTGGTATAGATGAATAGCCTCCTATGATTTCTGATAACTAGGAATCACATATTGACTTCATTTTTCTGATTGTGCAAGGTAACTTCTTAATGTCACTGATCACTTCCTCCGTGGACATGTGCCTTCCCTCCAGGGAATGAAAACTTCAATTCTAGTCATGTGCTGAACACTGGAGCCTAGTCTGTCCTTGCTTGCATGTGATCACTACTGAGGGAGCTGTTTGTGTTCTGGCTCTGCACGAAAGTGGAGTGATTCTGCTCTTTCTGAGGCTTTTCTGCACTTAATGCCTTATGAGATATGTTCTTAAACCTTACAAAGCTTAACCTGCTAGACAGAAGTCTGTGCCAAGAGGCTGTGAGGGATCTATCATCAAAGTCTGATAGAAAACAGCCATGCCTTTTCATTTCTTAGACTATGGGAGAAATTCAGGTGTGCTGCTCTGGGTTTGCTCAGTATCTCTTCCTGCTCTGTAGGTAGTGGTTTTCTAATGCTCTATACTTCTTTACTCTCATTGCAACAGCTTTTCTGACCAGTACTACTATTTGCTGCTCCTTGCAATAGTGGGAAAATGATACCCTTATTTTTCCTTTTGTTAACCTCAATGTTCTGAGTAGTTGCGTTGCCATTTACCAGAATATTGTGCAACCTGCTGTTACAGAGAGGGTTGCACTTCAGTGGGAACAGAATATGACTGTTTGCTTGTAGTTTAGGAGAGAGCGGTAGGAAGGTTTACAACTGGAAACTTCTCTGGAAACCACAGCTATCTCCCTGGCCAGGGAGAGGAGCATTTATTCCTTATTGAGTAGTCTTTTCAAACCTGGCTCTTGGAGACATGCAGCTTCAATAAAATTCTGCTTCTGTCTTGGGTTTTGGGACAGGGAAGATTTTCTGTTTTGCATAATGAAGAGGTTAACATTTAGTTAAATGAGACAGCTCTTGTGAAAATGCTGTTGCTCACTACAGACTATCAACTTCTATGAATTACGAGGCTAGAAAAGACATCTAGGCAAAGGTGTTGCAGAAAACAAGCCCGTGATGGCTGCCAAGCCATAGTATATTTTACCTAAGACTAAGAATGGTATAAAGAGGAGAGACGATCACACGTTTGTCTGCAAATTCTGTGGTACTGCTGCTCGTTTGAAGGGGAAAAAAATAAACTGTTACAACGTAGGCATCTCTTTAAGATTAGTAGTCATCCAAGCCTTAGATGAACCATTTGTCTTCTTTCAATGACAAAGCAGCATGAAAGCCTGTGGTAAGTGTTTGTGTAAAGCAGAAAGCTGTGTGAAGCCACCTCTTTTTGCAGAACTGGGTTTTGATAAAGTAGTCCTGAAAATCAGTAAAGCACTGCAGATTAGTGAGGCTGAAATGAAAATTGACGCTCTTCTGATGCATCTACCAAATTGATTGTATTAATGATGAATAAACACAATTATAGATCAAAATACAAAGAAACAAAAAAGCCAGTCCTCTGAGTTGCTATTTCATCAATTAACAGTAGCAAATGGAAATTCAGACTTTCTGAAATTCAGGGAGGCTTCTGAGAGAGCTTATCTGCTGCCTTTTTGATGAGAATCTTTTGTTTTATTTTACTGCAGAGTATTTTGTGAGGAGAATTTCATGCTGTTTTTGAGGAGGAAATCATGAACAGAATCTCTGCCTCAAACAGCAAAGGAAACCTAGGAAAGAGAACTGAACTACACTTTTTATTTTTATTTTATTTATTTTATTTTTTTGAGGTGGAACAGTTGCAACAGAGTTCTGCCTTGTCAGCTGCAGGGATTCTTGCTTCCTTTTGCATCCTGTACTGCTGGTAAAGAAGCTCTTCATCTACTTAGTTTCATATACACACACACACAAATGTGTGTACATATATGTACATATATGGAGAGAAAGGGAGAATCCTAAAAAAAACCCTAGGAGAAGCTAAAGCTTCATCAGGGTAAACTTCTGCAGCACAAGGACTAAGAGTTTGGGGATACATTGGAAACTGGAATTAATCTCAATATTGTTCTGAGAGGATGAGTTTGAAGTGACAGTGCTGTGGTATATGGCTGTATATCTGGGGTGGGATTCCTCTGGCTATTGTTGAGTGTCTAGACTGTAGATGTTTACATCTGAGCTAGTTTCCAAAACTCCCATTCTACTCAGCAGAGAGAAATAGGCACCCTGGAGGTGCAGTTCTTCTGACCTGTTATAGCTACCATAGAATGAGATGAATCGTGTGTAAGCATTGCCCATTTCTCTTCACAAGCTGGTGTGACAGAGGAGAGGTGTATATTTATCCTGTACTCTGGATCCATAGGATAAGTGATTTTTTTCTTTCTTTCTTTCTTTCTTTTGGTCCCCCCGCCCAGTAATACAGATATGTGGTCAGTTCTGGACTTAGCTCAAACTCGCTGTTCCAGCGGATAACATACTGCTGGCCTACAAAACAGTGTTGTGTATGTGGATGCTTACGCACTGGCTTCTCCCTTCTTTCTGCTGCTGCTAATACCAGTTGGAGTACCTCAGGAGCGGGAGACCACAGATGGGGCCTGTGTGTGGGTTCCAAGCTTTTGGAATATAAATGTTTTGTGGGTTAAAATACATTGGTACATAAGATGAGAAATTATGGAAAGTGCTTTGACTACATCTGGAGCCTACACCTTTTGAGAACAAATATTCCCTGTTTCTAGTCTGAAGGTTGACTAGGGATGTTTCTAGTTTAAGACATTTAGTTAACCTTCAATGCTGATGACCTTCACTGTTTCTTGCCTCTGCTATGTCTTATAAGGCCTGAAACAACAGATTTCCTTTATGGCATCCTGAAAGAACAGGGAAGTAGCTCTTAATGTAGGTGGCTTGGCAAAATATTCTAGTCAAGTATTTGGCCTGCTACCCAGCCTTCGATATGTAATCTTTGGGTGCTGCCAAAATACCATTCTAATTAAGTTGACATAGTCTCTAAAGCCTGGGAGGTATTACTGCAGTTTTCTTCCCTATTGCTTTCCAAAGCTGCATTTTTGAAAGGGTTGATGGAAGCTGTGACACTTAACTTCACCAGAGTCCTCATGTAGCTGGGATTGCAGGCACCTCGTGACCTTCAGGATCAAAGGAGGGAGTAGTCTCTGTCTTCTTCTCTCTGCAGGTGCAAGTTAATAGCAATAAATAAACGTACAGTAATGCACACGGAACATGTGATCTCTTGGCCAGACTTCAGTTTTTATTGAACATTAACACATTAACCCTTCTACAAAATATTAACCTATTCTCTAAGTTTATTTTCTGTTTTGTGTATACTTAGTTGGGAAAGCTATGCCCTGTTCATCCCAAAGTGGTGTGCTTGCAAGCAGGTCAGTATACTTGCTTTTGAGATGTCGAAACTTGGGAAGGGGGAGAGAAAGACCTTTTGTGTGTGTGTGTGTGTGTGTGTGTGTGTGTGCACATGCGTGCATGCACATTTTTTTGTTTTGTTTTTCTAACTTAAGTAATTCCCAGGCTGCACTTAAGAACAGTGCACCAGTAACTTTGAAACCTGTCATGTCCTGAAAATCAGCGTTAGGCTCTGTTACGACACTGCCCTCTGCTAACTGTAAGTCACCCTTGAGTTTGAAGCTTGCATGTTACCTAATCTGTCAGATGCATTTGCTGGTGTTACAAAACGGTCTCTTTGCTCTAATAAGCATTTTTTGTCATCTGTTAGTAAAGCAGTATTAAAATACAACTATGACATCAAAATCTTAAAATTGCAAATATTGTTGCAATTGAGAATACTTTGTCTCTTCTAGTGTTGCATTGCACAGAAGTGATTGAGTAGAGCCTCAGAATTGTAAACTTCCAGCTACATTGGTGCAATTTATATATTCCAGTCAATCAAGGAAGTGTGTGTTGCTTCTGATTTCTTTGGGTTATGCTCTGTGCTTTTTGCATTTCTTTACTAGATCCTTCTTCAGTAAGGCTGAATTTTCTGCTCATCTCCAGAGCAACACAGTGTTTGCTGGAGTCGCCTCTTTGCAGCTAGAAGCTGAGCTGGCTGTCATCTGCTCACTTGGGGTTGATATAGGCTAGGGCTCAGTTACATGGTTGAGTTACTTGTGGCTTTAATGAGTTATCACTTACCAGCTATACTGTGGTAACTGTCCTATCCTACTGTGCATGAAAGGCAAAATGTGCTAGCTTATTTATTACTTATTTATTCCACTGCTGCATTTCAGCTGACTTGCAATTTCTTCATCTTAACTATACATGATCCATCAAATTCTTTGGAATAAATCATATTTTGGACTATGTCCCTGGGAAGCAAATCCTCTGCAGGGTGAATTAAAGTACTGTTGATATTGGGGAATGCTTCTGTGCTTACAGCATGTAATTTTTCAGTGACTAAACAGAAAGGCATTCTTTAGATGATTCTAACTATGAGGTACAAGAGGTATGTTAAGAATAACCTGTGCACTAAAGTAGACCCCTTATTAGTGAGTAGCATGCTGTTTGAGTTGAAATGTCTAAACTTGCCCTCTAGCTTCAACCATTTATATGGTATTAGACAATGTAAATAAACCAGTGCTTATTCCCTAACATAAATTATAGATAACTGTAAAAGCCTCTGTCAATTGATTTGCTTTAAAAACATGAACCTTGCTGTCTAAATAAAAGCTTTTGATAATCCTAGTTAATAACTCTTCAAAAAGAAAAACTTCTACTAAGAGAACAGCAAATGACATATGTATACTTACTGATTGTGTGTTAACTGTTAGTATTAAGCCCTGTAAAACATCAAAATGAAAAACCTCTCTGACTTCCTGGCTTCATGGTGCTGCTTCTCAGAGTTTTTTAAAATCTGGGAAATGTATTTTGAGCCACCTGAAAATTTCACAGAGCAGGAACGACCTAAGAAGGAATGTGGCTGTTATAGGTATCTGTCTGTCTGCAGTTTTCTCTGTGCAAGTGTGGGTTTTAGTTTTGAGGTCAGTTTTATGGTCACTGCTCTGAAGGCAGTATTGTGTTGGAAAGGCTACCACATTCTGGGAGAAGCTTTGCCGAGCCCTCTGCGGAAGTCCTGCTGAGAAGGAAACTCCCTTGTAAAAAGCATCCAAGCAAAATAAAGCAGGCTGTGAATAACTGCGATGATTGAGAAACAGATCACTTGAGTAAAAAGGACTTAAAATGGCTCATGTGACAAAAGATGGCTGTTGTTGTTGTTGTTCATTGTTTTAGTCAGAAAGGGAGGAAGGGCTTCTGCCTGCTCTGGAAGGTTCTCCAAAATCAAGCAGTGCTGTAGAGAAATGAGCGAGCAGAAGCAGAGAACAGGTTTTAGGTGCTTTAGGTTGCTGCTCTGTTCATTTGAGAGTCCCTTTTGCAACATCTGTATTTATGGATTTCAACGCTTTGCTCTCCCAACTGTTGCAGTCAGGAGGCTGGGGAGGTTACGTCTGTGGGGAGCATCCTTCTGTCTTGACACACTGGTATGGGGAAGTGGAGTAAATCAGATAAATCTTTTCAGTGTAATGCTAAGCAGTATGCATGTTGATTAAGCTGCATTTTCATCTGTAATCTGTAATGGTGAGCTTTTCTTCAACAAAAGCTAAATGCAATGCACACACGCCAATTAACGTATGCTATTTGTGTAGGAGTTATGAGGAAAAATGCGTTGTGTGTAGGTCAGCCGCTCTCCCTGTGATCTAGAGCCACTGACTTTCAATGTCCCGCTCCTGCACGGGGGGGAAAAACCATTCACACCAGTGGAAGGTGTAGGAAAGTGTGTAGAGGCTTAGCGTGCTGGATCCAAAAAGAAATACTTTGGTATGTATGCAACAAAAGTAGACTTTGCTTGAGTTGATACCACAAGGGGGGAAAAAAAAGAACCTTCTAGAGAATGCAACCTTATATTTTCTTGGAGACTTACCCAAATGTTTATCTCCTGTGAGATGCCTGGAAAGCGGCAATTCTCACGGACCTGCGGTAGGAAAGATTTGCCAGCTCCTGCTGGCAGTAAACAGAGAGGAAAGTTCACCAGTTGCCTGAGCTGATACAATCATTTGCTGCTACTGGGAAGAGGTGATCCTGTTCCTCTCTTCTCCTGCCATTTACTTTGTGGCAGCTGAGCTGCTTGTCACATCTGAGTTTATTGCACTTGCTTCCTTAACAGAAAACTAACCCAGGAAAACAAATGACACCACAGAAAATTGCTGCTTTTGCAAATTGAACTTGTTGTTAAGCGCCACATATGGCCAAAAGAGAGGCAAAGGAGAGGTGCCACAAAGCTGCTGGGAGAAGTGGAGAAAAAAAGCAGAGCAAGAGATGAAGAAGAGAGTGGGATGTCTCCTGCTTGGCAGTTGCAACCTATTAAATCATCTCAACTGTTGTATAACTTCAGTCTAAGTCTTCAGGTTGGATAACAACAGCCTAAAATAACAGAGGAGGAGAGCATTTTTTAGACCATTTCTCAACAGTAGAAAATTTTGAATTCTGTGATTTAAAAAAAGGTGACTAGGTTGAGGGGGAAAAAAAAAACAAAATTAAAGAGCAAGAAAATGACAAGATGGAAGATAGGAAGAAGCAACAGTGGTAGGGCTTTTTTTCCAGTCTCTGGAAGAGAGGAAGCTTGTGAGAAAGTGTATGTGCCAGATTAGAGGCCATTACTCCCTGCATCTTCAGCTGAAGTGGTCCTTGGGTCGCCTCGATAGGCATCCTGTGTCCCCATCATGCAGCTAGGGCCTGCCTCACTTCTGCATGCCGTTTGAAGGCAGTGAAACTGCAGAGTTTCATAAATATTTCATACCTTGATGATAAGTTCAGTTTTTAAACTGAAATACTTGCTTCAGGGACATAGGGGAAGATCCTTACTTAAATGGGCAAGGGGCTGAAGTAACTGTTTCTTTCCCAGGACTTTTTATCCTTACTATCAGTGAAGCTGCCCTGACAAGAAATAAACAAGAATTCACATGTTACAAGTCTTGAGGAGTCTTTTCAGAATTTTAGGCAGCTTCAGGAAACTGAAAAATGCTGAAGTGCATATATTTTATTTAATTTTTTTGGCAAGACTTAAAGCGGGATGGCATCAGTTCTCCTGTGCTACTTCTAAAGTATGTATCTGTTTTGGCTTTCAAAAGCCTGAATTCTTGTTGCCAAGATCCTTCACTTTCTGGCAAAATTACAATAGCAAATGGCTTCCTTTACAAGGTGTAATATTTAGACTAACAGCTTTGCAATTAAGAATGGCAAAGAGAATTATATTCCCTTTTTTCATAAGACCAGATTTTTTAGTATGGAATCGTGGGAGTGTTTGGACTTGACTGAAGTGCTTTTGATTGATGACTTATATTTTGAACAGTGCTTTTCATTTTAGTGTGCAACATTTACTTGAAACTTTAACTAGAACAAAGCTTTGTTTTCAAAGCGATGTTCAAAGTATTACTCTAGTAATACTTTAGTAATACTCTAGGGCAGTTGCTCTATACCATAAACTTGCAAATGCATTTCGATAATGTGTATTATATAAAATGTGTGCACATGCCAGCTTGTGCAAGGGAAATGGGAAGAAATTAGGAAATCTGCAGGTGGTATTCAATATTATCTGATATTAAGCTCACTAGGCCAGTAAGTGTTGATAATGTCACTGAATCCTTTGTGGTTGGAGAGAGATGGAATTCTGGAGTATTTGAGGAGGTATTTTGGAGTGTCAGGCAAAAAAATTTGTTTGAAGGGGAATTTCCCAAGTATTGGTTTCTAGTGTTGGGAAGGTCTGAGACGTTGGGTGAAGGCAGGGACTTTCAGAGCTGGGGAGAGAGGTAAGCATGTGCTTGGAGTGAGTAAGAGGGGGAAGTGGAAAATAAGAGGCTTTGGAAATATATTCAAATGTTATTGGGGTGTCCTTGCCAAAAAAAGTAACAGAAGGGGCAGCCTTTAAAATTCTCATCTACCATGCAACGTATGCCATTAATATATGACTGAGTGCTTAACTGAGCAACATTGTTTTGTTACTTGCACAGAAACTTGCCAGTATTGGTTTGAAGTTGGAATCTTTTGGTTGTATTTGTTTGCCAGCATGCACTAATGAAATGCAGTGAGTCCTGCTGACCAAATGATTGCCTCAGGGCTGGGGGTCAGGGGTGGGTACCATCCTATAAGATGACACTCTCTACATGAAACCACCACCAAAAAAGGGGAAATCACTTGGAAATCCTGGTATGTACAGATTGCTAATGGTTTGTTGAAATCCAGTGGCAAATGCATGACCTACAGTACATAGCATGCTTTAGGATCTAGTCGTCTTGGTCTGGCCAGCCAGGGGATCTGGCTGCACCTTTTTTCCAGCCTGCATGGCCAGGTTTTCCCTTATGGGAAGTTATATGGATCTTGTCCTCATGTGGAAAAGCACGAGTCCCACAGTTTCCACGCAGCTGAGGGCACTGTTAGGCTTCAGGTCTTTTAACAAGATTCACTGGCATGCCTTATGCTCTTTTTATCCAAATCTTATTACTGTTGTAACTATGGCAATATGAATAGACTAGTAAGGAAGTGTAAGCAAATCTGTCCTCACATCTTATACTGGTGTTAGGACCTGTGTTAGATACATCCATGTAACTATCTTGTATCGCTGAAGTATGGTTTCAGATCTGTAGGTCTGCATAAAAATTGATGAACTTTCCTTTCCTAGATGCCACGGAGCAAGGAGGACCTTGGACAGGGAGAGGGCAGTTGAGCTCTTGCTGATTGCTCTTTGTATGAACCAGCAAGACAAGGTCTCCCTTCACTTGCTCCTCAAGATGTTAAATTTTAAGTCTAATAGAGTTGACCAGACAGTCTTGAAGGTGAGTTATAGAGGAGAACTTTATTGCTTTAAGATTTTGTTCTAATTTATTTTAAAAATCCAGGTTTTGTGTGCCCTGGAAATATTACAATATGGGGGCAAATGAAGTGATGACACTGGATGTCTGAGAGAGTAAGAGATGTAGAGAGAGGGAGAGAGATGTAAGAAAGGGAAAGATTTTTAACCTGTATGTTAAACCTGAGGTCTTTGAGAAAGGTCTTTAGGTAGGTCAAGATTTGAGAGAACCCTGAGGGTATTTTTTAAATTATTATTATTATTTTGTCCTCCTCCTCTTCTTCCTAACTAATCTGCAAGTGATTGGTTTTTTTATTATTTTTTTTCTCCTGGATTTAAAAACTTTGACAGCTGGCACATGTAGAACCTGGAAAACTTCCTGAACTGGCAGAGTGACCATACCACTGCCATCTCCCTATTGCAGTATCTGTAGGTGCGTAGGCTGTCTATGCTTCTAGAGTGCTAAGTAAGATACCATTTCCTTTCCTGAGAATATGCAAGAAGCAAGCGGTACATCAAAAAGCATACCTGATGACAGACTTATTTCACTGATAATTGAAGCTACTGGTTTGGTAGGTAATTTGACTGTGAATAGAAACAACTTGTTCAGAAGCAGTAGTCTCCAGGATGCATACCTAGAATGTTTTTTCCACACTAGATCACAGAATAGTTGAAGATGGAAGGGACCTCTGGAGATTGCGTAGTCCTCCCCCTGCTCAAGAAAGGTCAACTAGAACAGGTTGTCCACAACCGTGTCCAGCTGGGTTTTGAATATCTGCAAGGATGGAGACTCCATGCCCTCTTTGGGTGACCTGTTCTGATGTTTGATCACCCTCACAGTAACAAAAAAAAAAAAAAAGTTTTCTTTTGTTCAGATAGAATGTCCTGTGTTTCCATGTGTGCCCATTGCCTCTTGTCCTGTTACTAGATACCACTGAGAAGAGTCTGTCTCTGTCTTCTTTTAAACCCTCCCATCAGATGCTTATACATACTGACAAGATCATTCCTGAGCCTTTTCCTCTACAGGCTAAACAGCCACAGCACTCTCAGCCTCTCCCCATGTCAGATGCTCCAATACCTTAATCATCTTTGTGGCCTCTTTGCTGGACTCGCTCCTGTATGTCCATGTCTCTCTTGTACTGGGCAGCCCGGAAGTGGACAGAGCACTTCAGATGTGGTCTTGCCAGGGCTGAGCAGAGCAGAAGGATCCCCTCCTTTGACCTGCTGGCAACACTCTTCCTAATGCAACCCCAGGTGCTGTTGGACTTCTTTGGGGCACATTTGTGGCTCATGGTCAACTTGTTGTCCACTTGAGGGCCAATTTGTTGGCCTACTGTGTGTAGTGGTGCATGGGGTTATTCCTCAACAGGTACAGGACTTTGCATTTCTCTTAGTTGAACTTCATGAGATCCCTGTCAGCCCATTTCTGCAGCCTGTTGAGGGCCTTCTAAATGGCAGCACAATCGACTAGTGTATCAGCCACTCCTGCCAGTTTTGTGTTGTCTGCAAACTTGTTGAACGTGCACTCTGTCCCTTCATCTAGGTTACTAATAAGGATGTTGGGGTATGCCACTGGTGGCTGGGCTCCAGCAGGACTTTGTGCCACTGATCCCAACCCTCTGAGCCCAGCAGTTCAGTCAGTTTTCAGGCCACCTCATTGTCTGCTTATTTAGGCTGTACTTTATCAGTTTGTCTATGAGAATGTTTTGAGAGACAGTGTCAAAAGCCTTGCTAAATTCAAGATAAACAGCATCCACTACTCTCATCCACCAAGCCAGTCATTTCATTGTAGAAGGCTATCAGATTGGTTAAGCATGATTTCCGCTTCATAAATCCATGCTTACTATTCCTGATCACCTTCTTGTCCTTCGTGTGTTTGGAAGTGATTTCCAGGATTATTTGCTCTGTCACCTTCTCTGGGATCAATGTGAGACTTACCAGCCTGTAGTTCCCTGGATCCTCTTCCTTGAAGATAGGAGTGATATTTGCTTTCTTGCAGTCCTTAGGCACCTCTCCTGATCTCCATGACCTTTGAAAGGTAATTGAGAGTGGCCTCGCAGTGACATCAGTCAGCTCCCTCAGCACCCATGGGTGCATCCCATCCGGGCCCATAGTCTTGCATATGTCATTTGTGTAAGTGCTCCTTAACCTGATCCTCCTCCACCTTCCTTGATCTAGACTTTTCTTCTGATCTCAGGGGCCTGTGATTCCTGAAGGCAAATCTTACTAGTAGAGACTGAGGCAAAGGAGGCATTAAGTACCTCTGTCTTTTCCATATCTTTTCCTATGTCACCAGGGTTTCCACCCCATTCAGCAGTGAGCCCACATTTTTCCTCTCCTCCTTCCTTTTGCTGCCTGTAGAAGCCTTTCATGTTGCCCTTCATGTCCCTTGCCAGTTTCAACTACAGATGGGCTTTGGCTTCTGTGATCCCAAAGAGATGATAGCCCTGTAACTGCACACAGACTTCTAACTCTTCCTGTTTGTTCCCCAAGCTGTGTGCATTAGTGTACAGGTGCTTCAGAGAGGCACCCCAGTGTGGTGATTTCTGAGAAAGGCAGTGAAAGCTTTCTGCGTAATGTAGTCCTGTAGGCACTTCCTTATTTATGTGCATACACCTGGGGTGATTCCACTTCATCTCTTTTTTCATTGGTTAGGATGTCCCTTTTGTTCACGTCACCCTGCATCCTTTGTTTACCATCCCTGTCCACCACTTCTTCACTTGATTGGTGGTCATTCTCTTCCTCACCCATCATTTGTAATTTAAAACTCTTCTTACCAGCTTGGCCAGCCTGTTGACAAAGATACTTTTGCCCCACTTTGTCAGGTGGATCCAATCTCTTTCAAGCAGTCAGCAGGCCTCAAAAAGGGTCTCATGGTCATAGAAACCAAAACTGTGTTGCTGACACCAGCTGTGCAACCATTGTTGACCCACAGGATCCATCCAGTCCTCCTCAAGCCCTTCCCCCTCACTGGCAGGATCAAGGAGAAAACCACCTGGAACTCCATGCCCTTGACTATTACTCCCAGAGCCATGTAGTCACGCTTGATACTTTCCAGGTCTCCCCTGGCAGTACTGTTGGTGTCCCCATGGAAGAGCAGGGCAGATAATAGTGTGAGGGCTGGGCAAGTGTTGGCAGTCTCGCCACAAGGTCCTGAACGCAAGCATGTGGCAAGCAGCAAACCTCCCTAGACAACAGAGCAGGTTTGCGGATGGGAGTCTCCCGCTATTATCAAGTTTCTGCTTTCCAACCTGATAGGCACTGAGTCTGCCTGCCCCTCTGCTACTCGTGGAGATTTGGGGTCTTGAAGCTGCAGGGTCTCAGAGAAGATCCGGTCAAACTCTTTCTCATCCTCTCTGATGCTGCACAGTCTGATGACCTTCTCCCTCAGCTCCTTGACTTGGCAGCACAACTCCTTAACAACTGTACACCTTTTGCAAGTGAGGTACACCTCTTGCCACAGCCTCAGTGCAAAGCCCCAGGCCCTCCCTGCAGCCCCAGAGCTTCTGCCTCCTTCTGAAGGGTTTAAACCTCCAACGTTGCAGGGACAACTGCTCCAGCTGGTCCTGGGGACTGTTCCCTGAGGTCCGTTACTGCCGTAGCTGAGGACATGCGTGCTGGTCTGAGCAGAATTGCTGGCCCCTTCTTTCCACCCTTCTGCTCAAACTGCTGTGTCTAGTAGCTGCGTTCTCTTCCATGAATCTTTTTTTAGATTATATGAGCTGCTTTAAAACTTCAGAGAGACTGAGATGTTCAATCTATGCATCACAATAGATTATTTCTTAAATTAGAGAATATCATGCCAAATGTGATTCTTTTTTATGGCATTTAAAGTCTGGTTTATCATGACTATACTTCTTTCAAGGACTCCGTCCAAGGAAGACCTCTTAAGCCAGTAAAGCATGTGAAGCCTCTTGGTTTTGAATCTGTACACACTGTCTGGGTTGCTGCTGCATGGCAGTTATTCTAGCCATTGAATATGCTGGGGTTTGTAACAGTGTGACTACATGGTTTGTTTTCTATTTAGAAGCCTTCAGAATTTCCCTTCCCCATCTAAGGCATTTTAGGAAAAGGGCAGTAACTTGGCACTTGAATAACTTCTTGTGATTTGTGCTGTTTAACTTGCATAGAAAGACACCATTCAAGTTAATACACAGTTAAGGTCTCTGAAGAGAACTGATATGCTAAAAATCAAGTTTAAAGTCTATAGGAAAGAAAAAGTTGTTTTTAAATACTAATTTTTATCTGTTGAACATATGAATTGTCCCTATAAAATTTATTACTCATTGATGTTGTGGTACAATAGGGCTTTAGATCTCAAAGGTGAGCAAAGGCTTTTTGTATTACTAGGGCAGGACTACTTTGATAAACTGCCTTTAGAAAGACAAAAGAGATGTGATCTTAAATCAGTGTTAATGTGTGACTGACTAGGAATGATATCATCTAAAGATTATTGCTTTCCTCTGTTTCTGCGGTGTTTACCGATGAATACTCAGGAATGCAGCAGTGAAACAAATAGGTCTTGATAAATTATGCAATCTTGACTTGAACTATTGTTTGCGGTAATTGATGATCTTCCACTGGTGTGATGGGGCTGTAGTGTAAACTACAGCACGCCCTAGAGTAGACAAATTGGTCTGGTATTGTTTGGAAACATATTTAGTGTATCTTGCAATATGTGAATCAGTGACTTTTGCTGAAACATCTAGATAGAGAAAGACTGGTATTTTTATATTCAATCCAGAACAACCTACAGTTAAATTTATAGCAGTCATACCTTTTCCTGTTCTGTAAAAACTGAAGTAATAATAAAATTGTTGCAGTGCAAGACTGATTTCTTTCCCTTATCCCTTTTCCTAAAGTTTCTTTAACCGCTCTGGGTTTACAGGCTAATCATACAGTTCTCTTTGTTCTTATTGCATTATCCCAACTTCAGAACATCTACTCCAATGGTTTGCCCGACTTTAACTTCTGATGTACTTACAGAAACCTGTACTCCCCCAAATGAAAGGCTTTTGGCACACAGCTAAGATAAAAGGCATTTCCTTAAATCTGTGTTTAATTCTTCCAGAATACATTGGGAGAGTGAGGCAAATCTTGCCCTGAAAATGAAATCTTCCATTCCCTGTTTAAAAACTGACTGCAGATTTTTAGGCGTAGAGTGGGAGTTAGATAGTTGTAGACCATTGTTTATGTGTTTAAAGACATGTCTGATGAAAGGTCCTAGCAACAGTACAAGTTGGGCATCATGCCTGCAGAGTTAGATGTTTGAGGGTATGTTTTATTTCTACTGTGAATCCTATAAGATTTTAGTCTTAATCTTATGGGAAAAGTATCTAAAATAAACAAGTTGATTTAAGCATTGTAGTGGATTAAATTCATTTGCAAATTTGTTGTTGCCAAGAACAGTTTCTTCCCCAAGGCAATTAGCTATATGAATTGACCCCAGAAGGTTGCTATCAGGAAAACAAGAAGCACAGTAACTTTCTCCTGGAAGGGAGCTCCCAGGAACTCGTCTACCTTTCTGGTAGACAAGAAAGTTACTTTGTCTCAGGCAAATTTTTTCTGGAACTAGAAAAGTAAAACTTCCTAGATCAGTGGATGGTTTCCTTGGATTATAGGCTGCAACTCCCCCTGGAGCATTTTTGCCAAGATATCCTGTACCTTTGTCCGTGACTTAACTGACACCAAACCAAAATTCTCAGCAGGACTTCTGTAACAGTTCATGCCTACTGAAGAGCAGCAGGTAGTCTGTTCAACTGAAGACTTCTGTTTTGAATCAATAATTGATAATTATAATACTGAACAAAACAAGAGCTTGTTTGTGGTGAGAGTAAAAATCCTTCATTAACTTTGCAGTCTTCTGCTCCCCTTTTTCTCTCCTGAAAGGTGAATAGTCACTCGTTTCATATGGCAGGGATGTCTTTAGCCAAATTTAACTGGTTGGGAGAAATCTTGGGACTAGGAAGTATTGTGTGGCAATGCCTTTGTTTAGTTTTCTTTCCGTTGTTACAAAGCAGTAGTTAAAATCACTTGCTCAACGTACAGTGGCCTTGCTTCAATACTGTCTTCTCTTTTGTCATTTTTACTTCTTTAGCTATGTGCACCTCTAAACATGCTTGCTGTAGACTTCTGTTCAAACTCTGTCTCAACACAGAAGTGATGCATAAGAGAAACACTACTCATCTTGCAAAGTTGCTGCTAATACTCACTCAAAAGAGGAAATCTTTTTTTTGGAAAAGAGGACTTTCCATGCAAATCTGCATCTGTTTGAAATATTGCATGAGATTGAAGCCCTGAGGGAAAAGACAGGCTGGAAGGGGTAAAAGGGGGAAGAAGTAGAGTAGCTGTGTTGAAGGCTAATGCTACATAGGTGGTTGTCACCTTAACTAGCTCCCAAATTACAACATTTTCTTTCCATAATGGAAAATGCAGCCGTGGTTGATGAGTGCCAGTCCTCAAATGGTTAGGGTCTATGTGTTAATAAAAGCTTTCTCTTCCTCCTGGGACACACAACAGAACAGGAGCCGTCCGGCCTGAGAATAGCTACATTGGGCTGTTTAGCAAAGTATCAAATGAATGTATTTTCCAGACTGCAGACAGCAAACTTGCAGATTTGCTACTCCAAGTTGATGCAAATCCTTGTCACCTCATCTTGCTCCTCTTGGTCTTCCCTCTCCAACTGTTTTCAATAATAAGTTGATGAAATGTCTTCAGTGTGGTTTCTGACAGTCTGTCTGTACTCTGCAGGTTCTGTGAAGCAGTAGATGTAATCTGAAGAAAACTTGAAGGAACAAATGGCTTTAGCTGGCTGCCCAGACTCCTTTTTACATCTTCCTTATCGGATAGTAAGTTATGAAACTGCATGTTCGTGTCAGATTGTAGCATTGTGTTGCTATGTGCCAGTGATTGATTGTGAATTCAAACTTTTCATCAGTCTGCCAATAGCTGTCTGGCTGTTCTCTGGGTTTTACTAACTTTTGGTAACAGAACCTCTATTATCATCCTGTATTCAAGACCTACTGCTGAAAAAATTGGATTTGTAGGTTATATTGGCTAAGATTTGATACCTTTCCTTAGATTAGCCAGTTTGTATTTGGAAGAAAGCACTCCATTCCCCCTGAAAAATGATAAGCAACAATACCGGTGAAATGCCTTGCACCAAAAAGTATCCGTGTTTGCTGAATGTTACGCTTGTAGGAACAAAGGCAGAGATTTTTACACTCAGTGAGATCGTATGTTTGTTTAGTCATTATCTTGTATCTAAGCAGCCAATATGGCATACTGCAAAGAATATATATTTAAAAAAAAAAAAAAAACAGAAAACCCCTCAACTCAGTTCAATGGTGCTAGGCAAAAACACACATAGAAGTTCTCCTTTTTTCAGGCAATTGTGGTTGGCATAATGCATGCTTTGTATTTTTTATGGAACTGCAAATCTGCTATTTCAGGCATGACCTGCTTTTTGCCCCCTCCCCCCTTTTTTCCCCTCCTTTGCTTTCATGCTGTGCCTACCACCATAAGGATTCAGTTATGATTTTGGGCCCTGCAGATACACAAATGAGTAAATAGAGTACCATATGACATTTAAACTTTTTTCCCTTTGTCTCAAGAGAAACATTGCCAGCAGTGATTACTACAGTCATGCTACTTACTTAAAAAAAGAAAAAAAAAATCCTCTATAGGATACTTTGAATTCAAAATACATGAACTTAAACTTTTTTCCCCAACAGAAAACCTCAAATTAGTTAAGACTAACCTTACTTTATGCTGTTATCAGTTGAATTCACCCTAATGTTTTTCCTGATAACAGGAAAAATTGTAGCAGTTCTGTTCGAATTGCTTTTCCAGTTATAAAGACTGAATGGACTTTGAGAAATCAGGTGTCATGAAAATCTGTATTATTATACCTAGGTCTGTGGTTTTAAAAGAATACATGAATCGATGTGCCTTGATTTCATATTTTTTGTTGCACTGTGAAATTACACTTCAAATTCACTTGGAGCATCATCTGAGTCATGATAGTAAGCTGAAGGAATGTAGATCTATAGAAGAGAAATTTTAAATTGTAGGCAGTGATTCTGAACCACAAGTTCTTTACCAGATATGAAACTTTCTCATGAAAATAGTGTCTTTAGTGCCCCAGTTCAGCAGCCATGAGGTACATCAAAGACTTGCTGCCATTTCATCCAGGCAAATTTGTGATGGAGAAGGCTCAAATTTGTCTCGTAGCTGTGGCAAATTCTTACTGCTTATGAACCAATGAGCTGGGGAAGGCAAATATATATTATCTTAGTGTGGGTTATTTAAATATTTGATAATCTTTCTAAAATGTTCTGAGCAAATTTGTTTTCTGTGACTTGCACATTATTTTTCTCTTGGAGGTGAATGATCTTCTAGTCCAGAAAGCCTGGATCTTTGTTCAGCTGTTCCACAGTGTTGAATTACAATAAATAACTGTATCAAACTTTTACCTGCATTTTTTTAAATATTGTAGTTAATCATTCAAATTAAACTATTCAGGCTTTCAAAAAGTCATCAGATTGGGGTTGCATAAGGAAAAGAAGACTTGTATTTTGAGTTCTGAGTGCTTTCCAGCCATGCACTTAGGCTTTTCTCACTAACTAGGAGAGCTAGAAACAGAAGTGAAATTGGAGATTGTAATGTGGTCATGAGAATTTTGAAACCAAAGCACTAAGACGACACTCTCCATTCCCCCATCCCAAAATTTGTTTACCTTTTCTAAAAGTGCAAGAGCATTTGTAACTTCAGAGACAGGAGTCTCTCCAGCACAGCTGGGCAACTGTGAATTTCCCTTGGCACTTCCCCTTGTTCTTACAAAACCTGTAGATAATCTGCTTAAGTCCAGGACAGTCAATAGACTAGAAGTCTCTTTCACAATCAAAAGATGCTCTTGCCTGTGTCTGCAGCTCGGTTGGTTGGATCCCGCACATTTGTCAAAGCAGCGTGATTGACTTAAGATGGTGGGAGAGTGACTCCCTGCTAATATTTTTGGTCATAGCTTACTGTGTGTTAACTATCCTAAATGCTTGTAATGGGTTTAAAGACTAGTTTTGGAAGCCCATTCACAACTACTCTGCCTTCTGTCACAAGTTAAGTTCACGTTACAAAAACTGAACATCTGTTTTTCCACCCCTACTAAATCTGACTTAGAAGCTTTTCATCAACTTGTCTTTCAAACTTGGCTACAGTGCCAGCATTGTGTTGGTAAAAAGGCTAAAAGAAGGTTAAACTAAATATGCTCTAGATTAGTGTGTGAACAAGTATTCTTATTCTCTTTTTTCAGTACATTTTCTGACTTGATATGAATGGAAGTCTGTACAGAACATTCTTCCAAAGTCCCTAAGGTTGGGATCTTAATGTTGCAACTTCGATGTTTAGAATAAATTGACACATTTAAGTTTGGGATTGCATTCAAAACACTGACAGCAAGAGAAATGAGGACCTGCAAAAATGTATATGTACTACAGAATATCCTTTAGGATGGCCTCTGGCTAAGTCTCCTCTGCTCTTCTTTTTCCCATTTTTGGGGAGAGGGGAAAGGCCAAAAGCCTCTGACTAACTTCCATGCTGGGCTTTTTATGTGCAATATTTGCTGCTTTTAGAAGCTCTGGGGTCCTGTTTAAGAGGCGCCTTTTTTTTTTTTTTTTTTTTTTTTTTTTTTTTTTTTTAAATCAATCTCGGGAGTTAGCACAAACCAGTCACACTGAGTGCATTCTCCTGGAAACAATCTCTTGCTTTGTGGAAAAAAATCAATACTACCTTTTAGTGGCTTTCAGGAGCCCTTTCCAAATTTTCTAACTCTTCAATAAAAATCCGACAGTGAGAATTGGCAGTGTTTGTCTTCTGTTCCTGGAAATTCAGAACATAGTCCCAGAATTTCTCAGAAAAAATGGGATGATTTACTGTGTTTCCATTCTTTTGCAATCTGTAGTCACAACAGTATTTATGTGCAGTGACTTGAACTCTTAGGAAAGATTTAATTCTTTAACCCTTTGATGTATGAATTGTGCAAGTCTCTGACGTCATAAATAACAAAACAATTTTCTTAGTTTCTGAACATGAAAATCTGTGCATGCAAGCATGAGATTTTCTGTTCATCTTCTGTCTTCCCCCCCCCCCCGCCCCCAGTTTACTTTCCCATAACCAAGTTGTGGGAATGACTGTTTTATTAATTAAGCTCCACAGAGTTTGTTTTCACAGGGCTGAATTCTTATCAGAGAGAAGACTTGTTTGGATCATGCTCGGCATCTAACATTTGCACGAAATGCAATACAAAGCCATATTCACAAAACAGGGAGAAAATTCAAATTGTTTTCTCCTATATGTACAGAACTCTATATTTCAGGATTGCAAATAGTCCTGCTGACCGAATAAGAGAGCAGAATTTTGCATATCATACTTGAAAAGCTTTGTGCACTTCAAGAGCAGAGAAATAAGTACTTAAGAGAATTTATCCATTAGAAGCTAGCTAGTGTGATATATGCCTCCTTTTTAATGCTGTCAGATTTATGGATGTGGAGAAAACTTATTGTTAATATGATAGAAATTGTCACATATCCTTGCCTTAAGTTGGAGGAACAGCTAGGTACAAATTCTCCAGAGTATAGTATGGCATTTTGATTCTTTTTTTCCATAAAATCATACAATAAATTAAAAGGCACCTTTAGAGGTAATCTAATCCAAGTCCATGGCATACAGCATTTATAGCTGGTGTCCTTTGTCTCTGTGAGCATGTCTTTTTTGCATTTTATTTTTCTACTTTTTCGGGAGTTGATTGCTTTGGTAAGGTTTTTTTGGAGAGGATTTCTGGTTAAGCAGAAACCAAAATGTTCATATCTCTAATTCAAAGTTACCTGTGTCATGGTGGGTGCTGGACACCTCATTCCTATGAAATCCAGATGCCTCCTGTATGACTTAGTCCTATCTCTGCCACAAAAAAATGTTTGGGGATGGAGCAATCTGATAGTGTCAATATAGATACACATGCTGCTGTATGAATAAATGTCTGGGTGCCACAAGCTTCTTAGTGCTTAATAACACAACATCAAAAAACCCCAAAACCATAATTGCAGAACTTGTGTCCAAGTGGCCTGAAAACCTATGTGGGGGAGGGCTGTTGAGACCTGTGTTTTGGCCCTCGTAGTTTGTCTGACACAGTTTGAAAACTTTCATTCACTGAGCTATCAACAATTGTGCATTGCAGCTATGGTGAACTATTCTCTTTCTTATTGCTTTTAAGATTCAAAATAAACAGTGGCTGAGTTCATTCCCTTTAGGCTGAAATGTGCAAGAACGTTGCTTGTATAGACTTTCGCCTGGAGTTTGGGGTTTTTCTTGCTAGCAGGGCCATGTGGAACAACGCAGGGCTCAAACAGGCTTTCAAAGCACTTGAGCGTAGCTGAGTGGAAAACACCAGAGGCATGACTGAATTGCATCATTCCTCTACATACTGTATGAAGAGGTGAAGCTGAAATGTTGCTACTGCCAATGCAGAAAGTCATCAGATTTCTGAAATATGGTGTTAGTCAACAGATATTTTGTTGATGATGCTCTTGTTTTAGCAGTTTGCATGTTGCAAGTGGTGTATAGGGTTGATGGACTGCAGCAGACATGAAGTACAAGGCAGTGAGAACATTAGTAAATGTTTTTACAAGACATCTTGCCTCCAATATGAAGTTATGAAATCTGTCTCCCTGAGTGCAGCTTGCGAATGAATTTTACAGATAGGGTTGATGCCACTCTGTAGATTTTGTTGAAGAGCAACTGGAGGTGTATTTCTAGCCGCTATCTATTGTTCATGGAAAGAGATTTACCAAAAGAGTTGTCCCAAAAGCCATTGTTTACACTCACATTAAAATAAAAATACAGTACTCACATTTTAAAGATGGCATCGGAAGTGTACGTGGCTCCACTTTCAGATGTGATCAGAGTATTGTATAGGAAGCAAAAGAACGTCAAAGAAATTTGTACTTCACATGAAGTTATTTTATACAAATAACTTTAGTCTTCCTTCTCCTAAGAAATACCCATCATTTTGTGTTTTTGCTGTACCAGCTTCTATCTGTCTACAGTTCTAACTGAAAATCTGTATTTGACCTGTTTAACCTTCTATTTTTATATTCTAATTTAGGTGGAAGTTGGTTGGCAAAATATAAAGAGCATTTCTTGAATGTGAACAAGCAATTTTAATGTCTAGATCCACATTTCTCTCTAGACATGATTTTCAACCTGCAAAAAAAGACTCAAAGCGTTCTAATTATCACACATCTCATATACTGCTTTTCCCTGAATTTTGAACAGCAGTGAGGAAACAATCTAGGTATTGCAAATCAAGTAAGGAAATTGAGTAATGAAGCTCAACTTTGCATCTTGCTGGTTTCACACTCGTGCTTGACCAGTAGACTGAATCAATCTTTCTGATCTCATTGCATCATTTTATATGAGCTTTCTCTTAGATTTGTCCCTAGACTTAGCCATAGTTTGCATACATGTTCAGATCTGCCAAGTTTACTGCTTTTCTGAGGAAACTCTTGGTCTTGATCTGCTTTGTCATTCTCCTGGAAAATATGAGCAGTCTGGTGCTGCTTGTGAAGCCAGGCTTTTGGTGAAGTCAGGCAGGTGCCATATGTGTTCACAGCTGAGGGTGGAGTTGAAAACTGTGCCTGCCTTATGCCATTTGGGGATTTTTTCATTCAAATGCATTCATTTCACATGTTCAAGCAAGTGTTTTTCTTGTATTATGTCTCTTCACTGCAGTTGAAAATTGATGAAAGAATTTATAGGGAAAATTTCATGGATTTTATTCATGTTCTTTGCAAGACTGGTTTGCAAGAAAACAAAAAGCAGTGAATCTCTCCAGGTTCTGGCTTGTATGCAACTTTGAAGATGCCACTTCTGGATTCTAAGAACACCTACGTTGATTAAAAAAAACAGACCTATTTCTGGTGTTTTTTTCACAAAACTTTACAAGAGACCACTGTGAAGTAACGATAACAAGAAGTTTAGCAGACTATAGCACCAAATTAAGTTCTGTATATTTATTCTGAATGGGATCTTTTCCAAAAGAATAAATATATAACAAGCTATTTACCAGCTAGTTATTTTGGAGAACTACCAGCAGGAATGTTTTCATGTTAGTAACAGCTCTCTCTTAATGGAAGAGAGAAACTGGTGTACTAATCCTAGGACAGCTTCACACTTCCAAGTCTGTGGAGAGCCTGAAATATAACAGAATGGAACTGTTACTTAAAATTGGCTTTGTTTAGTCAACTGGAATTACTTTTATGCTAGTTGTGTGTGTGTGGTGCGGGGAGAGAGGTTGTTTTTGTTTTTAACGAACCTTCCTTCTACAGTGTGTTCTGTATTTCACTTATGGAGAAATAATGACTGCTGGAGAAGGTTTGGTTTTTGGTTTTTGTTTTTTTTTTTGTTTGTTTTTTGTTTTTTGGGCTTTTTTGTGTGTTTGTGGTTTTTTTGGGTGGGGTTTTGGGGGTTTTTGTGTTTTTTGGGGTGGGGTTGTTTTGGGGGGTTTTGGGGGGTTTTTTGTTTTTTGTTTTTTTGGGTTTTTTTTATGAGGAAGATCGGATTCCTGTGTATTTGGAGCTGTTGCTTTTCAGGAAAATGCTTGTGGCTCAGATAATTCTTAATGTTGCTGTCCATGCCAGTTGACTTGGAGAGGCCTATTCTGTCCTTGGTGAAAAACAGAGATATAATGTTATTTTTATAGTCTTTAAGTATTTCTAAGAAGTATATCTTGATACAGACCCTGCTAAAAGTTACACCCAATATACTTTCTTGCCTTACACAGTTTAAGGGGAGACTGTTTGATCCAAGGAAGGGCAGAATTTCATAGGCACTTAAGCCATGACTTTTTTTTAAGTTGGGGGGGAAAAAAAACACACACAGAAACCCATATGAAGTTGGTTAAGTGTCACCAACTCTAAAAGCAGAAATTTTCTATTTCTCAAGTGAACTGTGGGTGAAGCTTCCAAAACTTCCTTTTAATGTGATGTCTCTTGGCAGGGACCATTTGTTTCTTTGCTTGCAGGCCATGTAGTCATAATGCTGTGGCTGAGTTCTGGTCTTGAGCTGCTCAAGAAAGGATGATCTAAACTCACTGATCACAGTGAGCTTGGCTTTGGTTGGGGATGTGTCACTTCCTTAGTAAAGCTAGGGATGAATCCATCAATTCTAGCTAGCACTAGCTATGACTGGAAAGGATCTTCACCTGCTTGATTTTCATCCTTTAGAATTTTTTTTCTTTTTCAATATCTAATATATTATAGTCTGAAGTACTTTATTTTATTTTTTTTTAGTTATCCCTAGGTTCCCACAAAGCTTTGCTGCTTTTCATGTTTGTATTTCATTTCCACCATTGCAGGTGTGTGCCATTCTCAGAGATGTGGCATGGAAATCAAGGTACAGAACTAGGACTTTATCCTTATTCTTGAAGAATTGGCTTTGCTTTTTTCAGGATGGAATTTTACTGAATTGATCAGATTTCAGTAGTAGTTTACATAGGACCAGAATATTCGTGTTAAGGGTCCTTCTTGGCACATAGTACCGATGCTTTAATCTGAGGCATTATGATAGTGTTTTCTTTCCAGTTTTGAAAGACAGCAAGCAAGCAATTGGAGAACACAAATGTACAACAAAGCTCTCAAGCCTTGCTGCTATTTTAAGATAGCTTTGGCTTGTGTACTGGCAAGACCAGTGTGCATGTCCTAGTCTCTACAATGAAAGACAAACCCTCAGAAACAGCCAGTGGTTTTGGAGCGTCCTTGTCCTCTGCAAGCTGAATGTTAGACAATGGCTTAAGAGTCTACTACATACTGGCTGTAGCTCTTAAAGTCTTGCACACTGGCTCCATTTTTTGGACATAATTTTGGCAAGTAAGGGGAACCTGGCAATCCTTCATGCTGGAGGCCTCAGCTCTAATAAAGCGCTTTAGTTATTAGCACAAGTAAATAGTTGTCCATTTGTGCTTCATTAATGCATATTAGTCATACAGTAAATACTGTCATGCTGGCAAGTTCCCCAGAATACTGACTACTTCTACACAGTTCAGGAGGGGATTTCTGACAAAGTGGTGTTGGCACCTTTCTTGAAAAAGTTCTTGAAGTTATTAGTGTAGAAGAGTGACAGACCATGATTTCAACTCACGTGGGTTTTTGTAAAACTGATTCTTCAGTGGAGGCAAAGGAGGATTTCTGATGAATCTACCTTGTTGTAGTGGATCCTTCTCAAGATTTTAGTTAACTTTCTACAGTCTTCTGCTGTATATGAAGCAGATCATTTTGGGCTGGGGGGAATGCAAATGATATGCCTACTTTTCTAATGAAAATAATTCGATATTCAAAACTATTATCATGGGATTGTCCAATATTGTAAAATTTCAGCTATATATTAGAAGAAATCAATGTTTACAACAATACGATGAAATCAAAAGACAGCACCGTGATCCATAATCTGTGTAAATTTCTGAGTTTCTTGAGTGATGAGACTCAAAAATACAAATGGTGTAAAACTGTGAGCTGAAATGACGGGTTAGTTAAGTATGGCTTGTCCTTTGGAACAGATAGCGTGGATTTACCAGTTGATTTCTTGTCTTTCACGTCCCTGGACGTGGCTTCCAGGAGGATTTGTTCTATAATCTTGCCAGACACTGAGGCAAGACTGACCAGCTTGTGGTTCCCCATATCCTCCTTTCCCATTTTGAAGACGGATATGATAATTGCCTCCTCACCATCATCAGGATCCTCCTCTGATCACAGTGACTTCTTGAAGATAGCATCCTCACAGTGACATCAGCCAGCTCCCTTAGCACCCTTTGATACATCCCATCTGGTCCTATGAATTTGTGCATGTCCAGTTAGCTTTTGTGGTCCATAACTTCACCTTCCTTTACTGGGGGTAAAGTCCCCCAGACACTGTGCTTGGAGACCTGGGAAACCTGAGGGCAAGCCTTAGTAGTAAAAAAAATGAGGCAAAGAAACCATTGATCTTTTCTGTGTCCTTAATCACTGGGTCCCTTGTCCAGTTGAGCACTACCTACACTAACATTAGTTACAACATCTCTGTATTCCTCCTGGATAGCCCCTTCCTGCTTCCACCTTCTTTGCATTTGGGCATTTGAGCTTAAGTAGGAGCTCCTTGTCCATCCATGCTGGACTTGTGCCATCCCTGTGCGACTTCGTGCATGTCCAAATGGACCTCTCTTGTGCTTGGAGGAGGCTGTACTTGGAGATCAGCTTGTTCTCCTGGACACCTTTGTCCTTCAGGCAGATCCCTGAACAAGCCAAAATCTGCTTTCCAGCAGTTCAGGGCTGTAATTCTGCTAGTAGTCTTACTTCATTTTCTCTTGCTTTCTTCATCTCAGGAGGGTATCAGGCCACCATCAGCCTCTGCCTCCCCAGCCAGTTTGTCTTTGTCCATGAGTCAGCTTTGGTGACTCATTGATAAAGCAGAGCACCTCCCCAGTTTGCTCACTGAACATCTGTGTTGCGAAGTTGTCTTCAGCCCACTCCAGCAGTCTTTGCAGCACACAAAATTAGCTGCAGCTGGAATTGCACTGCTTGCTTGTGAGTGGGTCAAAGATGTGATTTAGCTGATTTGTCTCCAGTTTCTCCCCATTCCACACACCCAGCTGCAAAAGTGGACTTATCTGGTCTAGGCAAGGCAGGTGCTCCAGGCTTTCAGCTTCTCCAGACTGATGGTTGTCTTTCATCAGCCTCTTTTGGAAACAAGCATTGAGCTGGGACAGAAGGACTCACCAATGCATAATAGAGGCAAAGGAGAACCCAGGAGTGCTAGCCTGTGGCCAGGTGGTTCCAGGCCCATCTCCGTCCTTTGTGGCTTCCCAGCCGAGCTCTTGGTACTCTGTCCCCTGTTGTGGCACCCTCCCACCCTCCCTGGTGATTCCTCTCTGTCCCAAGGTTTTTATTCAAGCGGGCTCTCTCCTCTGCTGCCTTCTCTGAGGATGTGCTGCCAGCCACATCTCCCCACACTGGCTATGTGTTTTGCCAGCTTCTGCCCTCAGGCTTGACTGGTGTGGCTGTACTTTGGTCAGAAGCTCCCCTGCCTCTGTCCCTGTGGTGGGGTCAGGGTTGGGTGTGATGAGGCAGGAGTCCTGGCCAGGCCCTCTCCTCCCCTCTCCGTCGGGGTCCAGTGCAGAAGAGATGCCACCTCTTCTCACTGCAGGGGCAGGGAACAGCAGAGGTCAGGAAGAGAGGGATTCACAAAGACCTGAAATGCAAGAGCTGTTTTAGTATTGCAAGGAGACTATGCCTGCCTGTGGGATTTCTGTCTTCTCCACCTCTCTGGCAGGTACCTAAGCTGCCTTAGACTTTCTTGAGGGGCTGAGTGCAGGCTGATGAGGAGCAGTGCTCTTTTCTCCTGCACAATCCTCCCATGTGCTCTTTTCCTGCTCCTCATCTGCATACCACCCCCCACCCCAGTCTCTCCCTTGCGCTTATCCTTGCTCCGATAGCAGGTGAGCGTGGACCCCTTGGCTAGGCAGAAGTGGAGGCCATGGGGTCTCCCATCGCTGGTGACACTGTTACAGCTACAGGTGGCAATTTGTTGGAAATAGTGGTTGTTGGAGCCGACCCGTGCAACTCTCCCCTGCAGCCTGGGCTGGCTGTTGCGGAGATGGTCTTTCCTGGGCTTTGTTGTTCTCAAGGAATCTGCTCAAAGTCCTTCAGGCACCAGCCAAGGGGTGGAAATAGGTCCCTGATTGTGCACAGAGGGGAGAAACTCAGCAAGCTGGGGCCAGTCCTTCTTTTAAGGACTCTGGGTGATGGTTTGCCCAGCATGGGCCAGGTAGTTCATATCGTCAGCATAGTTTGGTTGCCCAGGTCTGCTGCAGTCAGTTCTGCCCTCAAAGGGGGCTGCTATGGGCTGAAAGATGCCATAACTTAGAAGAACAGGGGGCTGAGGCCCCTTTCCTTGGTATCCTTCGCATGTGCCATTTTGCTGCACACACACAAAGGCTGCCCCTGGGGCACAAGGCCTGCCCTTGGCCCCCCTTTGGGCATCCTGTGCTCCAGCTCCCTCCTCAGCCCACAGGCCCGCTGCTGGGCTCCATCCAGGATGTCATTGCTGGACTGGTCCTGACTGTCTGCAGAGCCCCAAACACACCAGCCCAGGTCTTTAATTTTTTTGACTTTTCGCAGTATTTTTCCTCAGCTTAATTCTCTCGTAATTTGCCACTGATGGCACCTATAGTAAAGATGAAATGGTAAACATGTTGTGAGAGCTGTTAACATACATGAACTGCCTTTTGCAGCTTTCCTGGTGATGCTCTGCTCTCATGATATCACCTTCATTTTTATGCAAAATAAAGTTAAAAAAAAAAAAAAGGGGGGGGACCTTGCAAGGGGAATGCTTTAAGATCCTGGAGTCGTATAAATTGTCAGGCACAGGAAGAAGTGGTATTAGTTTAAAAACTGCAAAGAGAATATGTGATGGAAGAACAAGGACGATACCTCACTGGCATTTTATGTGTGCCTGTGTTCTCCATGCTATTTAGATTACTTCAGCCTGTGTGCTGAAACACAGATCCGCAAAGTGCTGACCTGGCACTGGATCTTCTGTAAAAAGCTCCATTTTTGGTATCTTGCGCTAACTGTAATGCTTCGAATATCTTCATTTAAAATAACATTAATTAATGAACTTAGCTGGTGTATCTTAAGAGGGATCTAACTAAGGAGCAGAGTTCTAAGTGTGGGTTTGGTAAATTCTTTATGGAAAATTATATAGAGAGAATTTTGCTACATTATCTTGTCAGATATTCTTAATGTAAAGAGAGTGACTTTGTGCATCAAAAGTATGCTTTTGCTTGAATTATTCTTTAGAATAATTCCCTCTAAGACAATGGCAAATTAGATATCCAGAGTAAATTAGATTTTTGAGTACCATTCTACTCCCCACCCCCAATACATTTTTTTTTTCTGTGCTCTGTCTTCTGATTTTGAAAAAGGAACTGCTAAATTAAATGACAAAGGATATGGGAAGACTGTAGTGATAGGTATGATTTATAAACTGTTATTTCACTTTTCCCCCCTTCCATTTGTTGTTCTGACTCTTAAAATCTCACAATTAGATACTATTTCTGGATTGAGCCTTGATTTGCAGTTTTAGCTAGAATAAATAGTTCACTATATTGGATTGCTGCAGAAGGTAACTCTGGGATCATTCGTGTATAACATACACTCTTCAGTATATACATGAGTGTTTTATGTGTTATTTATACTTGTTAGATCATTTCAGTTTGTCCCTTAAATGTAGCAGATATCCATATATTAGAGCAATTTATAGCATGTGTACCCACCCACATATGCACATTCAATTTTATGTGAATTAAAAACAACAATAACAACAAAAAACTGATAACAGACTTGGAATATTTCTAACCAAATACTAATATTAACATTTGGGATAGTCATCTCATACCTTTTGTGGTTAGAGGCACTTGCAGAATCTGTTCCCTGAATTCTAAGGTAAACATGAATTAGGACTTGAAAGTGCCTATTTCCCTACTGTTGCCCGTAAGGAAGTATAGGTTAGTATGATAGAAGCTTGAATGCCTTCCTACATACTTGCTGATGAAATTTCTACATGATTTTTTTTTTCCTGACATGACTGACAGCTTAACCAAATGTGCTAAGTATGTTCTGAAAAAGGCATCTCTTGCGATGTTTTTTCTGGAGCCCTTTATACCCTCAAAACTGTGATAAATTGCTGACTGTTGAACATGAATTGGCTGGATGATTTAGTAGCAAGACGAAACTACTATGCTGGATGAGAACAGGTTGGAAAAATAATTTTCTGACAGCTTATCTTTTGGAGCACAACTTGCCCAGCAGCTTAAAATAAAACCAAACCCACAAGATCAGAAACTTCTCATTGCCGTTCCCACCAGCATCTTCCAGAACAAGAATATACTGACATGATAAGGTACTTTATGGGAATGCACGATTACACACATGGTGTCAGTGTTGCGGTATTGTGCTAATGAGCTCCCAGGTAATTGGCAACAATTAAATTTCTTGTTTTAACTAGATGACATAGTCTTCAGTACAATTGTATCCTGTAGGTGGCTTGTTCCTTTCACTCAAAGCTTGCTTCTGAAGCCTGATTCAAAGTTTTACTCCTTTCTTCCTCATTCTATTGTTTCTTTATTTGATCTCTGATTTGACTTTAATCTCTGCAGGAATCTTTTTCACTATTTTTATTCCCTCAATCTGTGCTTTCAGGTCAGAAAAAATAGCTCAAAAACTACAGGAAGCAGTATAGTAAATACTGATCATGCTGTAAAAGCTACCACCCTGAATTCTGGAGTTAATCACTCTCTCAGCTGAAACATGGTAGCTGCTCATGAGCAAGCTCCTAGCCCCTCCAACTGCAAACAAGTCCTGTATTTCCCCCCTGTTCTTTGGTTTCAGGGGAAAAGTGGGGAGAGAAATATCTTTCAAAGCCACTTGAATACTGATTTAACAACAGCACATCTGATCACATGCTAACTTCCTTGGAGTCAACAGCCTAAGTCCATTTGACAGAAGGGTTCTTGTGGTTAGTAGCTGTAGCATTTCTGTGTTGCTAAAACCAGTGCAATGCATACTGCAGTATGGGCACACATGCTATATATATATATATATATATATATATATATATATATATATATATAAAAAAATCTGTTTGGGTTTTCTTAAGCTGGAAACCCTTTTCTTCTGACTGACCAGGGTTTGCATGGCTGTTGAAATCTGTCATTGTTTGGAGACCCTGTACATGTGTGTCTTGTTTGGGTTGGTTTGTTTGCTTTGTTTCATGTACTACCTTTGTAATTTTTGGCACACAATATTGCCCTCCAGTAACACACTGGCAATTATGAAAGCTCTTTGATCTGTTGACATCTTAACATAGCCTAGTATTCAGAAAAGTTACGCAGAATTAAAAGAGCTATTGTTGTTAACCATATTAAAATGTTGCAGTGTATGTTCTCAAGTGCTGTGGGTCACTTTGGATGTATCCAGTAGGCCTCAGCAAAAAGCAGGGAGAAGCTGAATATCAAAATAAGCAGTCACTCAACACTCTTTGCTGTGAACTAGTTTAAAAAAAAAAAAAAAAAAACCTCCACTCAAGAAGAGGTGATTGGCAGTCTTGCTTTTAGCAAGCAGTTTTTTTATCCAGTGCCAGTTTGTGCAAAAACTAAAGATTTACACTTTGTATTGGGCTTTCCAGGGACAGCTTGCAACTTTACATGTAATCTGTTACTATTTAAATGCAAATTGCTGAGCTTTTCAGAATTTTCTTCCTTTACAGAATGTTAAGTCAATAAAGATGTTCTGATAAATCCCTCTTCTTAATGCAGGGTAATTGGTAGAGCTACCTTCAATTAGCTCACTTTCCTTAAGGAGGGGAAAAGGTGGCAACCACAGCATTAAAAAAAAAAAAAGAAAAGAAAAGACTATGTTTTAGTAATACTGGAACAAACTGTAACAATGAAACATATTTCATAACTAGATTTTTTTTTAAAATCAGACACAGGTAGAGTATTCACTAAGAGAAGCTGTCATGCTGAAAAGTGTCTGAGCTGCTTGAATATTACTATAGTGAAATTAGTTATTTATCATACTCTGTTAGGGGATATGCAGAGGCTAAAAATACAACAGGTTTCATTCATTTTGAGAAATAGAGATAAGATACTGGTGTGCTGAAACATCCAAATCACTGGTGTTAGTCTTAGTTTTGTTCTGTTTTCTTTCAAACTGTTGTGAATTGAGAATTTGTATGTAGGTGGCACTGTAACATAGTTTGTGTTGGAAATATCATCCTACCTTCACTAAAATTCGGGAGCAGTGGCTTATGAAGTCTAATAAAGCAACACTCTACTGAGAATTTTCTTAGGAAAACTGTCTTGATGACTAGTGAGAAATGTGCAGTAATGTCACTTTCTTGAAACTGTGAAGGTCAAATAAAATTCAAACGTGATTAAAGAATGAAATAAATGCATCTTGTTTTGTTGTTTTTTTTTTTCCCTGAAGGCTTGCTGCAATGTAAGCAATACAAAAGGACAACATTTTTTTTTTTTAGGAACCTATATATTGTAGACAACTTTATGGCTTAAACTCCATCCTTTTCTTTGCATAAATTACTGTATTGATTTGCTCTGAAAGTTTGGAACCCTGCCATGTGGTTCGTGGGTGAGCACAGTGGTCTGTTGCTGTACAACATCTGATGCTGGATTGTTAATGATGAAAAGGCAAGAGTGTCATTGTTTAGAGTAGCTATACCTGTGGGTTTTTTTTTTTTTTTTTTTTTTTAACAGAAGTTGTAGAGCTGTCAGTTGGGATATATGAATCTCTACCTCATTTCTGAGATCTTAAATACCTTTTTAGTAAGGATTGCTGTTTGGGAAATGCATGAAAAGTTAATTACATATCTAACTGAAAGCAAGCCACCTGAAGCATTAACATCCCTGTCTGAGGTGGGGAATTAGTTCTGGGGCAGATTGCACCATGCAGTGGATAAATGGTTCTTTTTCTAAGCAGAAAGGTGTGTGGTCAATATAATTAAGATCATATGTTTAGTCGAATGGGACAACCATTTCTAGACCTAGTTAATTGCTATCTAATGCCAAGGATCACTCTCCAGGGCGAGAGGGAAGAGGTATCAAGCACACCCTGAATTGCAGCAATTGAGCAGATAGGCTAGGAAATGCAGAGAGAGATAAAGGCCATATCACTGACAGCTGAAGTGGGTAAAGATAGCAGAGTGCTCTTGTATATGAAATTGTTCAGCACGGCATTTGAAATTCATCAGGTTATCAAGATGAAGACCCGAAAAACAATTTCATTGATACTCTGGAAGTTATTTTGTTAGCTGATTGATGTCCTATGAATTCTAATGTCGTTGTGAATGTGGTGGCCCTTGCCACGTAGGAAGCTTATTATTGTAGGAAGTTTATTATTGTATCGGCTCTGTCAAGGGCAGTGAAGAATCATCTTCCCCTATCAGCCCTTTTTAAACCTGAACCATCAAGAAGACAAAAGGGCACAGTACTATTGCCTTTAAGAAAAGACACCGATTTTCAGGTGGCATCAATGTCTTTGCTTTGTGTTTCATGCTATTTTCATTCCTTTGTTAGTTTCACCGCTCCTGAGGTTTTCAGGGGTACCTAGCTGAAAGGGAACATGCACCTAAATGTAATTTAGGCCATCTAGCTGTAGTTGCTTCTTTCCAAAGAGTAGTTTTGAATACCTGTTCTTAAAAAGAGTGTACTTGCATAGAAACAGTAGTTCCTACAACCTAGGCAGCACCTTCCCTCCCCCTTTCCTCCCCCCCCCCCAGGGACACACAAACGAGTTACCGCTCTGCCAAATCCCAGAGTCCACCGGGTCGTCTCTTCATGCAGTGAGCCTTCCAAGAAGGTTAATGTAGTGCATCATTAGCGTGAGCTGGGACAGACTGTCCAAGGCAGTTCGTAGAACATCTCCCCTCCACTTTGTGCAAGGGTGCTTTCAAAACCCAAATCCCACAGCCAGTGTTCTTAGAAGCTGCTGGCTGCCAGCATTGCTATAATCAGAGCTGTAGTAGGTTTGATGCCAAGTAGAACAGATGAGCTACCTTCTATTTCGTAGGTCTGATGAGTTTGGGGAGGGCAGCAGGTTGAAAACGATCAGATAACTTGTACCTTCTGTCTGTGTGCAGCAACTTCTCCCAAAAGAACATGTCAAGATTTTTTTGTAATGCAGGTTAAAACATTTTGAGGAAACTCTCAGAGTAAACTGGTATGTTGGTGTTGGCAGGTGTGTTATATGCTCAAATTTTCCATAGCACCTGTGTACAAACATTCCCATATGTGTTTCTCATCTTTTCCTCTTTCTTATAAGGAGGGAGTATAGCCTGGCCAGGCACTTGAGAAACTTGAACAAGACCTGGGAAGTTAGCCTAGTCAAGAATCCTTATGAGGGTCAAAGTTTTGCAAGCAGCTACACTTCCTAGAGGTAAAATACTCCCTTAGATTGTGTGAGCGCTGTCTAGTATAGTAGTTGGTATGGTATGTATGCCTAAGTTCATTAGAGTCTTGCTATGTTTTTAACTCAATTTAAGTAGAATAGTCTATTAAATATCAATCCTTTGATAACAGAACAATGTTAAATCCCACTGAAAAACTTCTTTAAAAAAAAAGGAATATGACATCTTTCCTTGGTTTATCTTATACTTTCTAATAGTAGCAAAACTCAGTTTCTTTTTAACTCCTGTCACCAAATACAGTGTATTCTGGCAGCAAATGGATCTTTCAGTGACGTTATGGATAGAGTCAATATTGACCAAAATGAAAGAACTTGGAATGTGCAGTAAAGTAGGGGTTTTGTAGCTTTGTCAGTGGCAGTCCTTTGGCAGTGAGACTGAGTTGCTTTGGAGGTAAAGCTAACTTACAATTAAGTACAAGCTAAAGATTCATTGTCAGGATCTATGGGCACTAATAGAAGAAACAGAATTTCCATATAAGCATATAATTTTCTACTGTGAAAATCTCTAACCAATGCTATTTCCTAACATAAACTTCATTTATTCAATGGTGTTTTGTAAGAAATGAAATGGAGCCTAGTTTATGTATTAAAAATGAAGCAAAAAGACTTGCATCAGAAAATAAACGCTTCATTTCTATAAGTGCTTTCTAGCTGAAGACAGCTTTAAGAAGTGATTGCTTTCACTGAGAATCTTGTGCACTTTTTTTTTTCTCTGTATTTCAGGACTTTACTTTAGCTGTAAACTATGTAAACTGTCTCTTAACAGCCACAGTGGTTTTAGTCTCATTAAAAATAGAACAAAGCTTTTAGCATTTCTAAGCCTGTCAGTTGGATTCCTTTCTTGCTAGATGATTAAAAGACAGCAACCATGATGCATTGAATCTCTTCTACCGTAATAAATGAGGTCTGGTCCAAAATGTACATGCTGTGGAATATACTTATGCATTTTCTCTGTACAATAACTGTGTGTGGACCTGAAAGGCGGCTAAATTCTTGCAAAAATGGTTAGTTTGTACTAAGAAAGGACTGTATCTAGTGAGATATTTATTTAATTTGAAGCAACTTTTGTAAAATTACAGTTGCAATAGAATTGAAAACCCTGGTAATGCTGATTTTACAAAGTTCAGCCTGTAGAGGCTGAATCTGTAATGCTCGCATGTATGCATGCTGTGGAAGTCCATTGCTGAAGTTTTTAGATAACATAGGGTGCTGACTCCTGCCTTGCTGGTGAAAAACCTTTTAGAATAAACTGCTATTACAAAATAACTTTTGGGAGGTTGCTAATTGTAGTCCAGCTCTTACTAAGTGGATTTTTTTTTTCCCTGGGAACGGAAGAGCTTTTTTTTTTTTTTTTTTTTTTTGGAAAATGGAAGAAACTGGCTAGTTGCTGAAAGTATCTTCTGGTGTGAAACAATACTGTCCTGACAGTAGTTGCAATGCAGGTAATGGCACATCACATAGCTGTGATAACATTCCTTAAAATAAGTCTGAAACATCTTCAGAAAATAACTCCTTTTGACTCAGCTATACCAATATGTAGTATAAATATATCAGTCTGCAAGGCACTTTCTTTATATATAATAAAGCTTTTTTTCTTGGTATAGAAGATGAAACACTTCATTGATTTGGAGAATGCACACTACTGGGTTTTGGTATAGACTGGATCCAAAAAAACCATTTTTTTCTGAATTGTAGCACTTTCTGGGCAGTGGGTTAGTAAAACTCAGATGGGAGTCGGGAGAGAAGTTCTTTCAAGGTCAGACTGGCAAGTATTTCTGCCTTCCCCTGCATCATGGGGTGTAATATAATTCCTGTGATCACAACTTCATTTAACAAATTCCCTGCCACTGCAGAGACATAGACCATGGGCACGGGTCTGTTTCTTTTCCTTTCTTTCTTTCTTAATTTATGGCATGTTGTGATTCTTGTGGGTGTTGTATTTGTATCTGATGGGCTTTTCAGGCTATTGAGGGCTGTATGAATGTGTGGATGGTGAAGGTTCTGTGTACCATTCCAGGCTATTGCATGTTTTCTGTGATTCACAGTGATTATGTTCAGAGGTGATATAGGGTAACAGGTGGACTATAGGAAGGAATGTTCTTCTACCTTCACTGTTCTAATAATCCAAAACTGGGCATGTTTACTGTAGGTTCTGGGGGTTATCTCTGTCAGTCTTGACAGTCAGTATTGTAAAATCAGATGAATTCCAACTGTTAGTGGTTTTGGTGCTTCAGGATAGAGCCTGACTTTTGACAAACCTAAGTGGCTTTATTTTAAGCCCTTGTTTGTACAAGCTCTCTTAGCAATGAGGAATGTTAAAATTCTAGGTTCACAGTTGCTTTGTTGACTTACTGAGCCTTTCAGTTGGCTCTTACCTAGCCAAATGACTATAGTCAAGAGGCTGGAAAGCTAGTTACAGCTCTTTAATTATGTAATATGTGGTTTGTCTAAGAATGTACTTTTAAGGTTTTTGCCTGGTGTTCAAAGCCTTTTTCCCCCCCCCCCCTTCCTTTCTATTACATGTTAAGCACAAGCCCAGGGAAGATGAGGTTGGAGCACCCCAGAAACAGCTCTAGGAGAAGACAGTAAAAAATATAAACTGTGCTTGAGTAAACTTGAAATCGTATGCAAAACGATAACTTTGGATAAACCCAAGAGCATTGATCTTCCCTCACAGTGGTATTTGAGACAAATTTCCTCATGCTCTGGGATGTCAGTGGTAAGGCAGGCTGAAAATATGTTGTACCAAACAGCTTTATGGTAGGAGACAGTGCTGCTGTATTTAGCTGCTAAGACGACCAGTGACTTAAATCTTAAGAAAGGAGCATCACATGCATTACTAATTGATCTAGACCTTGGAGTTTGGATTAGAGCTTGGACATTGATCTGGGTCTGCCTGGTCGTTTTCTTCTTGTAACAGTCTATGTGTTTGCCTTCATAGGGGGGAGTGTAAAATTGAGTGACAGAACAGAAACTGTTGCTGGCTGCAGATACCAGTAAACTAAAGGAAAGTTCACTTGGGTAAATAGTTGAATACTCAGTATGTCCTATAACTGATTCTGTACTCCTCCTCACAAAATGTCAGGCTTTAAGCAACCTAAAGCTGCAAAAACATGGCATAAAAAGAAGCATAGCTTAGAAAACAATGCAGAAACAGGTATAGATCACTTTATTAACTTCATGCAGAAAAAAGTTACTTTACGTACATGCAAAAAGTCCTTTATTTGGGAAGTAAAGAATGGTATGAAGTCACCCTCAGAAGAAATTCTGCCTAATTTGTTTATTGTCTAGTGAGATAGAAGGAACTACAGAAGCATGCTAAGTATGGCAGTCTGGGATCAGACCAAAGAAGTGTTCATCTACCTCTGCATCCAGTCTCAAAGAGTAACAAATGGCAGATCTAAAAGAGAGTATAATTTCTCAAGGTATCCCCTTCCTGCTTCTGGGTTCCCTGAGCCAGGAGCTGTATCCAGTCTTTAATAGCCCTTGATGGACTTCTCATCAGTGAATTTTAATTGCTTTTTTTGAACCTACTTATACGTGAACCCTCTGCCATAGTTTCTTCAGTCTGGGCTATCAGAAAGTACTTAATTTTGCTTTACACAGGCTGCCTGAACAGAGTAAAGCTAAGGTGGCTCAAGTAATGAGTTGGCTAATTTTCTCTTCATGCTTGATTAGTTTCGAGACATCTACTTTGTGTGATAAAGTGACACTGCTAGGTGGGCAGAGATGTGCCGTAGCTGTAGGAGAGCTTCTGTGCAAACCAAGGCGTTATCTGTGTTGATCGTCTCTTAAATTGCAGTGGAGCCCGTGAGCATGTCTGACTTTGCTTTCTGTTGTGCTGGACAGTGTACAAACATCAGAAGTATGTCATGATCTTAATTTGTCGCTGTGGGATTGCTGGCAGGAGCCTGTGTGACTCTTGCTCAATTGAACCTTTTGTTCAGGGGCATGGCTATGTGGGTTTGCTGATAGCTACAGTGAGTCTGAACCCAGGCACTGTCGTCTTGATGGTCTGGACATGCAAAGTCTGGATGCGCTCCCAGAGGCTTCCGAGAAGCTCTGCTGAAACTTGTGTCCTTCCTTAATCTCTTAAATTTCCAGTGGCTGCTCGAGTTAGAGTAGCTTTCTCTAGAGGCCTGGAAATCCTCTGTTACTTAAGATTGCAACTTTTTCCTTCCTAGTTAAATTCAGGTTGCTTGCTTTGTAAAGAAAGGAGGGGGGGATGGAAGTATAGATGGTAGCTTATTATTTGTACTCGTGGATCTGCTTCCTCCCTTTTAAACCCTGTTTACCTGTAAGATTAGTCTGAATGACTGGAAAACCTTTACTGAAGGAACCAGGATGAGAGCAGTAGTAATGGCGAGTAATACACTGGTTAGCCAAATACTGTTGCCTCCCACTGTTAAATGCTGCTCTGTACTGAGCTAAACTGCAGACAGGAACAGCAGCCCTTGGAGCCAAGGAAGGCGATTAAGGAACACTTATGCAGACAGCAGAGCTACTCTAGTATGCGGTTGATAGAGTCTCTGATTAAAATGTCAGATTTAATGTTTTCTTTGATAATTGCAACAGCTACCGTACTAGCACAAATAGCAGCAAATATAGCATGTCACAGCTGAATGAGCGTAACTTGAAAGACTTGGTTATGGATTGAAAAATAATCCCAGATTGTCCTGGTTATTGATACGGGGAGATAATACTGCTTATGAATGGACTGTGGCTCTTAATGTGATGCAGACATGTAGCATTTTGCATGGTACGACACGGATTTGCAAAGGACCCTGAAAGCTGACCTGCGGTGTCCGTGTGTTTGGCCATACAAAATTCTAAGCGCTTTAAGAGACTCTATAAAAATAAACCTTGCTTCAGATCCTCCTAGCGCGCTGGCTAGTCACTTGATTAATCAACCTGGGTCACAGACGCTGACTGACAGAGCAAACAGCATATGCAAACAAGTTAGCGAGGGCTAATGCCCAAACTGGCTTCTAAAAATACCGTAAGAATAGCTGGACTATACAGTAAGTTAAGTAACATGCTTTAATTTCATATTGGGAGCATTTATGGGAAGAGGGGAGATAGCTGAGGATTAAAATATGGAGAAAACGCATGACTTGTTGGGAGCACGGTTTTGGGGGCAGCAGGGAGGAGGGAATGATGGACAAAAGCAGGTGCCCACCTTGCCAACAGCCCCGGCCGAGGTTGGACCAAACAATGCGGCCCCGCTGTGGCAGTTTAGCATGCAGCAATTATATAACTTTTTTTTTAACCTTGTTCCAGTGTCTGTCTGACTTCTACTGCAGTTGGCAAAGTGCCATTGTTTGTCTTTGAAGGACTTCTGTAAATAGACTCTGGAGGGTCATGTGAAACTATCATGAGCTCTTTAAAATCGCCTGGCGCTTACCTTTCCTGTGCTGCCTGCATTGCTTTCGCAGGTGTGGTTCTGTTTATGCAGGGCTGCCGTTTGATTTTAGCAACTGCGTGGTGCTGGCCCTTGGGGCCTGGAGGAAACCTTTTGTTCCCCATTTTGCTCAAGCTCCAGGCAAATTCTGTAGCCCTTCTGGGAAGGGGCTTTCACCCACTGCAAGAGGCAGGGACTTCAGCTTTGCGAAGGTTGCCCTGACCATCCCTTCACAGCTTCAGTAACTGAAGCCTCTGCTTCTGAAAACACTGGCATATATTACTGTGACTTTGCCTTAAACTTTGTGAATAAGACCTGTACCAGGCAGTATGGTTAAGTCCCAGCTTCCCTGCGCAAAATTCAAAATTCAGGTGTTCTGGTCTACCTCAGTGCTGGCTGTGTGACATGCCGGGGAAAACTAGATATACCGAAAGAAGCAACGGGCTCTCTAAAAGCAGTACTGATGTTACGGTGTGATACTCTGCAGTTGCAAGGGATTTGAAGGAGACAGGAGCTTGAGTTGCTTGTTCCTACTAAATATTCAGTTAGCTTCAATGAGACGGTTAACAAATGTTGCTGTATTTCAAGAAAGCAAGAGCAAATATAGTAATGTTGACGGGAAGTCTCATTTCAATTGGCTCTTGAATCAAAGCTCAAGGATCTGCTGCTTGAGGTGGTCTTTCTGAAGGACAGATAAAAATATATTTTAAATTTCATATCTTATATAACTGTTTGCAGTTCTTATCCCAGAAAGCTACACACATTATGATTTTTAGCATTAGCTTATGTTCTGTAAACTGGAAATGCTGGGCAGGGGCTCACAGTTATGTGTAGTTGAGTTGCTGGGCTCTGTGCGCGTGCTACTGCTCTGCCGTAATTACAATGTAATTTGCCATGAAGGTGCTTCCTGGGCTTTGACGTAAATGTGATTCATGCCACTGGATTTATCTTATGCTTTGGGCACAGTAGCAACGTGTATACAGTCATGTATGTCACTGCAGCACAGCTTATGGGCCATAATCTATCAGTATAGGCAACTTCATGACCTTGCTTCTCTTTTTCCATACCTGCCTTAACTGGTATATACAAAGTTATGTCAAGTTTGTAAAACTGTGTACCTACTCCAAATTTCCTTCTCATACTGGTACTTCTAAAAATCAATGCAACTTATCTTACTTTGCTTATTTTTTGTTTATATTTCAACTTTCCTGTTCTCTCCTAGTTGTCCTTTTTGGCAAGATCTGTGAGAAACTGTGTTATTTTAGACTTAGCCAAATTCAGTCTATGTTAAAACTTCTTGAAACCTGATCTTGTGAGAGTTCTAGTATGAAAAAAATTCAGGTTGGCAACCAAAATCATGGATGTTTATCTAAACTGAACTTCTGATTCCTCTTGAGGTTTGGTAGGTCACTACTGAATCTGTTTCAGTCCAGTTAATTAGTTACAAATCCCTAAGCCACAGTCTTGGAATTAAAGAAAACAAAGCCCCAAGCCTCCACATAATTTGATGCAAGCAGAAAGTTTTGTTAAACTGGGAAGTACATTTGCATCACTGTTTCCCAGTCTGAAGTGTAAAACTGACATACAGATGAGCCAACAGCACAGTCATTTATTCTAGATTCATGCCTGCCTGTATTATTGTGACAGTCTTGTGTCCCCCTACATGTATTTATATTCTTTTCCCCACTTCTCCTATATCTGTTTCTCCTACAGAGTTATGGCAAAGATTTTTTTTGTATCAGTGTTTTGGCTCTGAGCAGCATAGCTTACAGGAAATACAGAATGCCTGTTTTTGCTAAGGTTCTCTGCTGTTCTGTTTTCAGGACAATGTAGATCAGACTTCAGCTCATGGTCGGCGGGATCTGGTGGAACCAGGATTCCAAGAACCATCTAACCGCATCTCCCTAAATCACCAAGGTAAGGAAGGGTGGGTGGGAATCCAGGCTCGTCAGGGGAAAGCTGGAGAGCTGCATATCCAGAAGTAGTTTTGCCTCCATGTTTCAATTTCTCTTCCTCATTATTAAAAAATAAAATAAAAAATACGCACGCACACACACACACACACACATTTTTCTTCAACTTTCCTACTCCAGCCATCCAAAATCTTTTATCACAGCTGTCTTGTGTGAGCTATGGATGAAGATGACTAAGTACTGCTGTGCATCTCAAGTCTTTTAAACAAAACTGGGATTGTTAGCCTGGGCAGGGTAGGAATTTGCTTCTGTTTTTTAGGAGAAGGAGGAGGGAAGTACTGAAATTTAATTCAACATTTGCAATGCTAAAGTTGCATTTTAAGAGTTTTAACATGCCATAGAAAAGATTCACAGCTCTGGCTTAACTCTTGCACTAGGAGCGAAAGAGAAGAGAGAGAGTATGTTTTCTTGCTTGGCATGACAGAAATCAGCTCCTTTGGGCAATGAGTCCTGAACTCACGTCATAATGCCAGTGCAACAGTCTATTTAGGTTCTGTAAGTCAACAGGAATATATATCAAAAGTTATAATTAATCTTAAAAGTCTGTCTAGATTATTGATTGATTTGTCACTCTTTGAGTGCAGCTGTAATGAATACCAGTGCCTCATGACAAGACAAATCTCCAAGTAGTGTCTCAAAAGCACCATGATGTCTAAATTTATATTGATTCTCACACCTACAAAAGATGGTTAAAATCATAGTGGGGATTATTTTGGCTCAGCTTTAGTTTTTTGGCTTTGAAATAAATAATAATAGAAAGTGCTGTCTTCACCAGTGAACCCCCTTCCTCTCAGTCCTCCTGATGGTTTAATTTGTAATCAAGTGCTTAAAGCTAGTCTTTATATGCAATTTCTTTAATACATCAGTTTACAGTACTGTAGTCAGCACAAGGCTATTGAAACATCAACAAACAAAATAAATGAGTAAATTATTTAAAACATTATTTACTGAGTGTGACATTCTTAACTTTTTCTTCAAAAAAATCTAGTTTCTTTCATTTGCCAAGGGCAGCAATACGGGAATTTCATGACTTGCAAATCCTCAGCGCTATTTAAGTTTGACAAACAAGTCCCTGAACATAATGAGTATTGTATTTTAATTCCCCACACACAGCTCAAGCTTTCCAGGTATTTTAAATTTATGTTTTTACTTGAAAACAGAAGAGAACACATTGCCACAAAGAGAAATCCAAAACTTTCAGGAGCACAAGCAGTGCATTGTGGCCTGCTTATGTGCATATGACACAGAGTTTATAAATTCCTTTTTTCATTTATCTTAGAACAGTATTGTTATATTAATCTCATCTGCTTTGTGATGTGCAAATCCTAGAGCAGATTTATATAGCTGACATTTTCTGAAGCTATTTGAAGATATTCTTCTTTTAATAAGGGATATTTTTTGGAGCACATTCTGTGTGGTCTAAGTTCACATGATAGAGTGAGAGTATGCGGCTGCTGCTAGTGAAGGCTGAATATATACTGAAAAGACACGTAGTATTGTATTTTGATGGCAAAATGCTAACTCTGTAGCCTGACATTTTCCTAATAGATTAATACTTCCTTTTCAGATCCTTCCTTTCTTCTATCAATATTACAGTAGTGTAAAAGGATCCATAAAATGTCAGGTTTGTTTAGGCAGCTAGATGTGGTACTGCTTACAGTCCTTTTTGTGTGTCTTTCTCTTCTGCCTTCAAACAAGGATTCATATCTCTGGGCACCCAGTGTAACGCCAGATATTTTCTCTCATTTGTTACTGGCATTGCATCTGTGAAGCATACTTAGCACCTGATGTGTGGCTCTGCCTGAGCTACTTTGAGACAAATATCTGTATTTAATTTATGAAACAATTATTTTTAAACAGAGTATTTGTCACAGTGGTACTGGCAGTTTAAGGCCTACTTCTAAAGTAAGATACATTTAACATTTTTCCCAATAGTTTCTGAAATAAAGATCGCTTTTTGCAGCTACAAATTGTTTGGATTTTTTCCCACATCAATGGAGTGACAGCAGTCAAATTATTCTATACTTCTAAAATCTTTGATTTTGTTGCTGAAGTAGATATTTAATACATTATTAATCTTGTCTACCACTATGGTAGACTAATTGCTGTTAGTGTAAGTGGCATGGGTTAAGTGAGTTAGGAAGTAGGAATAGTACAACCTTTTAAATCTGACTGTCCAGTAGTGGCCTTTAATACTGCATTTGGCTGTAGTACCTTTCTGTTTTTGTGGTTTTGGAGGGGCATACCTTACAGGAATGATGCCTACTTTTTCAGTATATTTTTGGAAGTGTAAGTGGCTGTAAACCTGATGTTACGTCATGTCTGATTTTGTCTGCCCAAGTATGAGTTTTTACACTATTATATATCTATGAAATACACAATCTTGTCCAATAACTTGAAAGTACAAGTATTTTCACATGGAACAGCTGCCACATATTCAAATGACTGATTGAAATATGACATCAAAAACTTCAGAGAGAGTTGACATGGTCTGAACTAGATCCAGTGCATTCATCGTATTAGTGAGTCACACAATAAACAGAAAGATCAGATCACTAAAATTAAGGTGTTTTTTTAAGTTTTTGGGGAGTTATTTTGGTTTTTTACTATTAAATTTTCTGCTTGCATTTAATAAGTGAATCTGTATTTGGTGATGTGTCTGGGTTATGCTGATGTTAAAGATATTTGCAACAGGCTATGGCTGACTTTGCTTCCAGTTACATAGGACATTACTTTCTGAGTAATCCCACTGACTTCAGCTTGTACTGACTAGCAGATCTAAAGCTCTTCTTCCTGTATTTCTGAAGAATTTTAAGGAAAACTGGTAGGCTCAGACTTGCACTAAAGCTGATTTAACACATCTTTAACATGAGCAGAAATTCTGGAAGGATTACAGTTGGCTGAAATACTTCACGTTAGGGTTTTTTTTTCTTTTTTCATCCCCTCTTCTTTTTTCCATTTAGTATGCTGTGTCTGAAATACCGCAGCTGAACTTTGAGCAACCTTACTTATTACGTTATTTTATGTATGCACTTCCAATTCATACCTGACCGCACTGTTCAGTGAGTACAGCAGATTTGCCAGTTTCTGTTGAACATTAACTTATAGCCCTTTGCTTTCACTTGGAAAGCTTCGGTGCAAGCACTAACAATTCTAAACCAGACCCTGCTTTCCATGGCCTATAAAAATGGTGATTAGCTTCCTCTGAGGCATCTGAATCCCTTCAACACAAACTGGAAAAAGAGCATGCGAGTGGAGTCTGAGATATCCCTGCCAACTGTCCCTGCATGAATAAGCTCTTTCTTGTAAAGGGTATTTCAAGTGCATGTTTCCTGCTGAATCACACTTTTACACAAGCAGATGCTTTATAACTGTTCAGCTTTTTATTTTAAAAGAATACCTTGTAAAGATCAGGGAGCAGAGAATACTTTTTGTCAAGTGAGGAGTCTTAAAATGCACAGGTTTCACGCAAAGCAAATATAAAAAGTTGAGTGCAGATGAAATAGTATTTTCCCCTATAGGTATGTTAATAACTGCTTATGTGTAGATATGCTAAGAATTCACTTATATGAACAATAAGTATTTTTATATCTAAGCCATTATTTAATGTTAATTTTTCAATTATTCTACTACTTGTGTACATTTTATTAGGGTACTAAACCAAGCAGGAACCAGGATTTCTTACCTATACCCCCAAAAAGCTACCTTGTACATTAAAGGGAATAGGAAAGTTTCTTTTTATACAGTTTCATTAAAGCAGAACAATACCAGTATTCACTGATATAAGGAAACAGACACACTTCAGTTAGCTATTGAAAACTGCAGAAAGTTAACAACAGTCAGCTAGGATTTGGCATTTAATAAACATCAAGTCACGGTATCACAGAATGGTTGATGTTGGAAGGGACCTCTGGAGATCATCTAGTGCAACCCCCCTGCTCAAGCAGGGTCACCTAGAGCACGTTGCACAGGATCATGTCTAGGCGGGTTTTGAATATCTCCAGAGAAGGAGACTCCACAACGTCTCTGGGCAACCTGTGCCAGTGCTCTGTCACCCTCACAGTGAAGTAGTAAGTCAAGTATTTCTTGAGCAGTCACTCCAGAAGTCATAGTAAAGCTACAGTACAGAGAAGAAAAAAGTATCTAAACTATGTGGCATTTCTTGAAGAGTTAAGGAAAGAGGTCAGAAAATAATCAAAACAGTTATTTGCCATCTTTAAACCCACAAAGGGAAAGAGGAAATAAAAGGTTTTTGTGTGTGTGTGTGTGTGTCCCGGAGTGGAGTGTGGAGATGAAGGAAACTGTAGCCTGCTTAACTGAGTCTCAGTTCTGTGAAATGTTTAGCACAGGGGAATGTTTAATATTTCACAGTGGCAGGGGTCTTTGCATTCATTCAGCATTCATACCCTGTCCAATAGTGAGGGGCAGACATGGAAAGCATAAGGATGCTTTTAGTCAAAAGTACTTGCTTTCACACTGGGCTATCATTTTGAGGCCTTTGCTAGAGGTGATCAATAGCAGAACTCAGTCTCCCCCTGTCCCAAATTATGCTGCTGGTTTTCTTCTCTTCCCTCATCACCCTGGCAGCTGAGCCTCTGCTTCTCTTGGTTGAGGCACCAGCATGGGATGCTGTAAAAGTTAATCGTGAATGTGTCTTGTTAGGAGGAGAAGGCTGTCTTACTGATTTGCCTGCACTACCTAGGAGCGAGTGGCCTTGCCATATGAAATATGATAGCAAAATACAACCTGCTGTGGAAAGAACTGTAAAACCTGTTGGAAATCAGCTGAATTTATTGACTCCGAGACTTCATCAGGGTTTAAGATGCAAGCTGTGCCAACACTGTTTCTTTTCTCTCTCTGTGCTTCTGGATTTCTCTTTGTTGAGGCATTGTTCAGAGCTCATTTTCCTGTTTGTTTTTTTTCTAATAAGTAAATAATGCCAACTGCAGTCCTGGTAGTGCAGTTTATGGGCATTGCCTTTTATTAGTACTTGACATGTACTTTTTGAGGTAGTGCAGCTACTTATTATTCAGGATTTTGAAGTCAAGCATAAATGAGATGCATTCTGTCACCATAACTTCGTAATGGAAATATTAGACATGAAACTCTGGCACTTTCTTTATATGTATACTTGTAGAGATGATTGTTGGTGGTCTGTACAAAAGCATTTTGCCTTGGGTCCTTAATGAAAGATTTATCTTCCTTTTATTTCTGCATTCGCATGCAGCCTTCCCTCCAGAGGCTATTTCTCAGCTATTGTTGGACTTGATGCTTTTTGTCACAGGAGTTTCCAGACAGAACTGAAAGGAGCACAGCTGCACCTCTGGCTCTGTAGCCAGATTGCTGCAGCAGCAGAAGGAAAATAGTGATATGAATTGTTTTGGCTAACAGCAGTCCTTTGTTGACAGCCAGTTCATCCTTTCTTCTTTCTTGCTTGATCATGGTAGGAAACCTTGCCTTCAGTGAAAAGACGAAAATGCTGTGATTGTGGATTAATCAGCCATAGATTTCTGCGGTGTTCGTGCCCTTGCAGGATGCTCGTTGCCCACTGAACTCAGAGGAATCCGACGTGGCTCCCTCTTACCCCTCACTGAGGTCTGTTCTGAGGTGGATGCTCACCTTGACCTCACTAGCTACTTACTGATGCATAGCTTTCCTAAAAATGGTAATAGTCAATGATAATGAAAGCTTCTGTTCTAGCACACCACCTGGGTCCAAAAATTACAAGGCCATGTAAATTATATAGACTTTTTGGGTGAGTACAGACTTAAAGAAAGTAGTACAATGCCTGAGATGTAGCACGGAGAAATAATCTTCTGTAGCCCTTTCTCCAGCATTGCTGTTCTGATATGCTTTAAACATCTTTTCTTTTGTATCTGCCTGAGGATAGGCACACGAGATTGAGGTGATTTTGTTATTAGTTTCTGTAGCTGAAGAACATGTTTAGTAACTGTCAGTGCTGCTTCTGATATGCTTCAGTTACAGGATTCCACTAGGATGAATCAGATATTTTCTGTACCAGAACGAAATCCTGTTTTTGCAAAATCCAGCTGGTCCTGAATTGAAAATGTAGAATGAAAAACAGATAATTTTGTTCATATTGCAGAGACAATACCAGAGGCTGCCAGACATTCATGAATTCTCGTGCATTGTACAAATGTTGTTGTCATTGTCCAGACTGAGAAAAAAACAGCATTAATGTCAAAAAGATATACAGTAACTACCATTACACACAAAAGTGAGCACCCACTTCCTGCCTAGCTAATTACAGAATCTTTGTCTTACTTCAGAGAGGGCTTCTGTTGTTCTTTGTGATGAATCTTGTTAGCACAGTTACTAGGAGGGCACCCCCAATAGCTGCGCACAAGTTTAACTTCCCTAGTGGTGTTCGCTCCCAAATGCTTGGACTGACAGCGCTCTGTTTGGGGGGGGGGGGGGGAAGGAAACGGAAGATGTACTAGGTTAGTTTTTTTAGTATAGATAATTTCAACTCAGAGATTTGCATTAAGCTGCGGGAAGACAGAATAGACCAGCTGATTGAGGTAGCAGAAAAACTCTGTGTATAATAATGCTACTAGGAATGACTGAAATGAAAGAAACAGATCAAGAGCAGTAAAAAAATTTTTGCATGTTCAGAGAAATATATCTGCAGGTTACTGATGGACTTTCTCTTATTTTTCATTAACTAGAGGATTAACTCTCTCTCTTAACCAGACAGTAAAAAAGGGAGAAAAAGACTATGTGCATTAACCAGTAAGAGTTCTAATGTCAACTTTGTAAATCTTTAATTTAGTATGTATTTAAAATTGGATGTATTCCTCTGAAGCTACATCATATGAATACAAAAGCTCAAATACCTCATAGTCAGAAAGCATAGGATTTTAAGCCTAATTATAATCTATCAGGTTTCAGTGTGTTTCTCTGAAGAGTAAAATTTTTTGCAGGGAAAGAGCCCTCTGTCTTGGTTGTATAAGGCATAACATGGTATATCTTGGGGCTCTTATTTATTGCAAGATTTACATAAGGGGATGTAGGAAAAAAATGAGAATTTTAAAGTAAACTCAAAGTGGGAAGTACAAAAGTATTAGAAATAAAAATTCTCTGTTCACCTGAGCAAAAAAGTAAATTTTAAGCCTGTTTTCCTCTGTGAACTATAGAAAAATGGTAAAGTTATTACCATGTTTGTAATGAATCTTTTTGGCATGCTGGAGGAGAGACGGTTGCTAAGGCAGAGTGACTGCATTGAGAACAGGTGGAGCTGGGGAGTTACTTTCCTTACTCAAGATAATCCATGACACGCTGTGCCAGTCCCTTAGGGACTAAAGCTGTATAAATTTATGACATTTGACAAAGTATTATTTCACACTGAAGATAGACGGATGGCATTCCTACTCCTCCTGTTTCAAGATTTATACCTCTGGTTATCCCTATGGGGGTTCACAAGGTGTGAATTTAGGGTGATTAGAAGCTTGATTCTTGTTACTCTTTTTTAATTCTTGTTTGAGGCGTGGCAGGGGAGAGGTAAATTGTGCATCTGGATACTGCGATTCTGGTGCTTCTTTCCAAATACTTCTCCATGTGAGAGAGCATTCACTTCCTCCACCCTTTATGAGTATGTATTGGAGAACGAGTTAGCTTAATAGTAGTATGATTGTAATGTATAGTAGTGCTGATTCTTTAAGAAAGTTACCATAAATCAATATTGTAATTTATTTTGTAGTGTCTTCCAGTAAAATAAAATTTCTTTTTTTGTTCCCTTTTTGTCCTTAACATTAAAGGACATATTCTTTCTGTTACCACTGAAGTGGAACTAAGACTAGCAGTGGTTGCAGTGGTCATAATTTTGCTTCCTTCTTTTGACCACGTTTAGGCTATGTAATGCAAGGAGTAATGTACAGATACCTCTTTTCATGTATGGGAATGTGTACTCACGGGCACCTTGTGGAAGAGTTTCTTTCTGAGCTCTAGCTTTTGCAAAACTGCTGGCGCAGTGAAGCAGCACAACTTTGGGGGGTGGGCAGGGAGGGGCCCAGATGCTGTTAGGTACATAAATCTATTAGTCTGTTAGGAGAGCCTGTTCTGTTAGCAGACAGTACGTGTTCAAATAGTGTATTTGTTTACTGTTGGCATGCTTTCCCGGAGGTATATCAGTTCAGTGAGGTGATGTCATCACCATCACAAATAGTTACTGTGCTTGTGCAGCTACTCCTGTTGTGTTATGGTGCCTGGCTTCTTGCTTAACGTCTGTCTCCTTAGAGTCTGATGCAACAGCCAGGACCGGCCCCGCTGGTCTTGCTGACTCTTTGGATCAGCAGGACAGAATAGTTGCAGTGCCTCGCGCAAGCTGTGAGGCCTACCGGAGAAAAGCAATCTTGAAGTTCTTCATAAAGATGACTTTGTTCAGGCTTTTTGTTTCTGTGCCTAATCATAGTGTATATCCATTTCAGGGTTCCAAGGAGCGATTGCTAATCCAGTTTCTTCACTGCAGCTAGTGTTAAGAAATCACTTTGGCAGATGATACAGATCATCTGTTTATGTGATGTGAATCATCTTATGTGATTCTGCATGTGAGCAGATGATAAAATGTGAACAGGGTTGAGTTCTGATATTCGGTCATCAATGCAGAATATTAATTGAGGATGTGGTCTTGAGGGTGGTAAAATATGAGACTTAACAGCAATCTGTTTCAGTGACAGAAAGGAAATTATGAGAAATCAGTATTAATTTGGAATGTATGTTCTTCATCCTGAAGTATTGGACCTGAGTTTGTGGGTCCAGTAATTCTAATGGAAATAGCATGCTTAGATACCAGGTGGAAATCAGTGTCTCAATATCTACTCATGATGAGGTGCTTCTCCCAAGTACCTGAACTGAGCTGATTTCTTGTGCAAAACATCATCTCATGTTTTTCTATCAGTAAATATGTCCAAAATCCTATGGGTAGTATGCTCATCTCCTGTGTAAATGCATTTATTTAGCAATTTGTATCATCCCCTTCCCTTCTGTAAGCAGTTTGCTAAAGTAGCCAAGTGCAATGTATTTCAATGCTTTTTATTGTTTCATATATTTATTTACTATCCAAAAGGTTAGAGGATAATTGTGGTCTCAGATTGCCCTCTGCCTTCTAGGTGGCTATTTTCTTTCATTAGAGTTAATGGTCCTTAATTGAGCCGTGTGATTTGAAATGCCTTCTTCTAATTTAATCAATATAAGTTAACTGTAAGATCTTGAGATGAGCTTGTATGTTTTCTGGAGTAACTTCATTATGTTTTCCTTTGTAATCTAACTAATTTGTACTAAATGTCAAGATGTTAGGAGAGTGGAAAGATGGAAATTAATACTGTTGGCAAGGGCTCTTTTGCTAGCTTGTAGATGCCATTTTCAACATGACTGAGTTGAATTGTTACCTGTGCCACTCCGACACCTTCCTGCATGTCCTTGGGTTTTGCTTATTTTTCCCTCTAAGGCGGCATGTTTTAAAGTATATTTAGCCTTATTTAAGAACTTTCTGAACCTCTCAGGGAAGGTGCTATTGCTAAATGTCAAAACATGGCAGTGGGCACTTAAATTGTCTCAGTACCAATGAAATTTCCAACTAGGAAAGTTGATTTATTATATAGCCTGGTTTTTAATCATGCCGTAATGAAGGCAATTGTTCAGTAAAGACAGTGTCTCTATAGCCTCATCATATTCACTTCAAATTTTGACACCATAACCAAAATCAAATCCTAAATTTCAAAGGCAATTTGACATGTAAAGAGGAAGGATATATTTAGAGGTGGAAGCAATCCATACTAGCTGCAGTTATACTGCCTGTTATGATATACTGCTTAAAAGAATATTTTCCAAAGCTCAAGTATCTTTGATTTTTGAGATAAAGGTACAATGTCACTATGCAAGGTCAGCTTTAATGGAGAAAGAACTGCCTTACAGTATCTGATTACATGGAAAACCCTAAGGTGCTAATCCAGTTTCATGACTGTTGTGTCCAAATCTGAAAGACAGATATTCTGCTTGTTTGGACATTTACGAATGTCAGCTGTAAGTAGATCAGAAATTGACTGTCACTTATCTACAATACTTGTAATGTTTGAAATTACTGTGACTGGAGCAGAAAATAATTTTCTTCATTAAATCTCTTTATCTGCTTTGGTGAAATTAGTATCAAGAGCATAATGTTACTGTACTTCTCTCCTTTGTGCTTTCATAAGATGACAGGGGAAAACAGACCCTCTTTACTATGAAATTTATTTCTAAGATCATCCTAAATAGTGGTGTGGAAAAGTGGAGGAAGTTGTAATGCCAGAAACTACTCATTGAATTTTTGAAACTGGCTAGGGTTGAACTTTGTAGGGAAACTTTTAATACCCTTAGTTCACCAATATATTTAGCAATTTTGGGGACTAAGTATCACTTTTTTCCAGAATAAAATCCATTTAAAGTCTTCAGATAAAGAAAGAATTCATAAATTTACCTTTCTATGGGCTTCATTCTCTAAATAAAGCTTTTATCATCTTATAAATGATTACAACAATTCACTTTGCTCTTTTAAAGAAAAAAAAAATCCTAGCAACGTCTAAATCTGTAATCTTCTCAGGGGTAAGAAACAGGGTGCGAGAATGAGGGTAAGTAAGATTTGTTTCAAGACTGAAATGGGGCATATTCGAGATACTGTGGTTCTCTGTGCAAAGGTTTAAGTTCCTTTAGGATTCCTAACAGTTTGGTGGACTTCCTTTTAAGTTGTTTGCAGATCTAAACTAGAGGAACAGTTATCAATGCTAAACAAGAGTTGGCTTGGTGCTTAGTGGTTGAATGGGTTCTAAAAGTTGGCTGATGCTATTACAGCAAATTTAGGTTAAGCTGTCTGGACAAGTATAGAATTAGTTTAAGATTTTAATATCCTTTTCTACATACAAGAACAACTTTTAGGAGCTTACATGCTAGAAAACCAGGGTTGTCAAATAAAGATGGAACACACATGTTACAGCTGAGAGGAAAATGTCCAATTCAAGTTAAAGCTCAAACATCATCTTCCTTAAAAATGCCTTTTCTAATGTGTTTACAAAAGACTTTGGTTCTGCCAGTGACTGGGAAGTTGAGGACTGCGGATTTTAAGATTTTTCCAGCATGGGAACGTATTTCCTTTAGTTGAGACAAACAAGTTGCATTGGAATGTGTTCATGGTCAGTATCAGCAAGTATAGCATAACTTAGTTATGTCAAGATGAGTATGTACTGTGATATATTTGAGAAAATGGATGTCACTAAAAATACCTGGCTAATAAATTTTGGTGGTATTGGGTGAATGTGAAAGTAGGCTTTCTTAATGGCAAAGCTGTGTTTATTTAAATAGAAACATGATTTTCTGTGTTTAAAAATGATTAAAAGTTCATGACTGGAGTCAGACTTAAGATAGCAAGAGCAGTGTAAAATGGTACAGGTTTTGATTACAGTAGCGTGCTGTTTCTTTTTGTAAGACCTGCAGCTAGACATTCGTATGTACCCACAGCAAGCCCTCATTCAGATAAGGCAATGTGAAGGCAACAAATGACCTTGGGCCTGCCGCCAACTTTAATGATATCAGTCTTGTGGGGAAGGGGTGGTGGTGAGGGATTCCTTTTTCACCCCATTGGAAGTAACAGTGTGGAGTGTGGAGTAACAACCCTCCAAAGTGTACGCTGCAGGATTGCACAGAGATTCTTATGCTTGTATGCAAACTAGAAGGATTGCGTACCTATAGCAGTTAATTATGGCAGCAGCAAAGCTAGTTTGCATGTGTCATTAGTTTTTAATTTATAACTCAGGCAGTTATAAGCTGTTTAGAATAATTGGACTTTACATGAGGTTTTAATGAAACTGGACCACAGAAAATATTGCAGAGCATTGCTAGGTGTTCGTTTCTTTGGACCCCAGAAATCATGGTGGAACACTGCTCCGTGTTCATTTCTGCACAGGAATGCACAGAAGCATTGACAGGCTGTCCACTCCCACTAACCCCCCCATGGTAGTTGTGAAATACTTGCTGGGGTTGGGCACTGGGGCTGCAGGGGGGCAGGCAAAGAGTTGGAAATGCTTGGTCTACAAATTAGCTGGTGTATGGGATGAAGCAAATCACAGTACTTGTCTACTTAAGTTTTCCCCATCAGCAAAATGAGGATATTGCTATTGCAAAACTTCTGTTAAGTATGCAGTTGAGGTTTGCTTAGTAGTGTGCATGCTATTTTTGAAGATGAAGTGCTGTTTTGTTCATGGTATTAAGTTGGGAGCCAGCCGTGGAGATACATAATCAAGACTGAAATGTTTTTGCCTTAATTTTTGAGTCACATATGCCCTTCTGTGGAAGTTCTCCTGACCTCAAAGGCTCTTTCAGAGATTTTTGAGTTTGTTTTGAGGCTCTGATACTATACAAAGAATCATGTAAAAGTCTCTGGGGAAATGGAGAGGTAGTTCTCCGTGTTCTGAATGGTGTATATTTAATAGTGGATGGGGTTTTACTCATTGATAAGAAAGCAAACCAACTGTCTCATGCCCAGTGCAATATCCTGTTTCTGTAATGAATAAAGTAAAGGCTCTAGAGGGAAAAATTAACATATAAACATATGTGAGATTGCATCCTGAAATAAAGCCTAAACTGTAGACTCTTGCTCTGACATGCTGGGTAGCTTTCTTAAACAGTGACTTATTTTATGTGCAGGATTTGACTTGGAAGTGGTGAAAGATAATGCAGCTTTTAAGTGCTACAGATGTGCTTTTAAAGAAGTATTGAAGGTACATAATCCTTGACCCACAGAAGGGAGGTGATCAATGAATTAAGCTGAAGGGTAGTTGATGCTCTGTGTGTGTATGTGTGTGTGTGTGTATGGGGAGTGAAATCAAAGCCAGATATAGTGAGCAGCCATGCAAGTTGACCTTGGAATGTTTACAAAAAAGAAAAAAAAAGGTCATTAAATGTGGGATAATGAGATAAGGGAAAGCCACTTGAGGCATAAAGCATGGTAAAAAGCCACAGAGTTTCTTTAGGATGGTTTTAGTATTTTATTGGAGGTGAATATAAGATATAATTCATTTTCATTACTGTAGGAACCAAGGTGTCTACCAATGCAGTGTTTATTTGTGGTGTCTTTCCACTGTTGTGTATCTCTATAAACCTTCTGTTTAAAAACAAACAAATAAAGCAAAACAAAAAACCTCTCAACCCTCTGTCTGCATGGTCATAGTGTCTAGCTGTTTGGGCCAGGATACATGTCTCCCCCTGTGTTAGACTGGCAAAATATGAAACAAAGAGATGCCTTACTGAAGAGCACGTTTTGAGATGAATCTGGCAGGTTGTTGGCTCCAAGGCAAATGGAGGCTGTCGTTGAGAGATTTGTTAAAGGCACTGCTTGAGTGAAAACCGCCTTTCTTACAGGAGAGTGTTTGAGCAGGAGCACTCTGTGATCACAGCACTGATGACTTTGCCCTGAAAAAAGATGTCCTTTCAAGTAGGCAGTTCTCAGACCATTTACATTCCCCAGGCTCTGGTGTCTCCCAGAGGTTTGGTGGTACAGCTGTGCTGGCACACTTCCTAATGTACTTGTAATGGCAAAAAACCCACTTTCTCTGAAGGAAGTTTATTCTGGTTTGACAAGTGAAATGAAACGTAGCAGTAAAAGCATTCTTAGGCATTTATACTGGGCTAGAAATACAGATATTTTAACAGGAAAAAAAGTTGAAACGTGGAGTCATTTCTAATGAACTAGTTGTGAGCAACCTTTCTTTGTATTTCAGGCAAATGTACAGCTGTATACCGAGTGGGGACAGTGAAATCAGGAGGTTAACATCAAATATCGCACGTCTCAACTCTGGCCTGACTTTAGTCCTTTTTATGTTTGTGCTGTACAAACACAGTCGGCTCAGCCCCTGACCAATACATCTCATTAGTCATTGTGAGCATAGATCTAACGCAGAAAGGAAAAGAAGAAACACATTTGTGCTATGAGTTATCTAGGTAAACACTTGGTAGTTTCAAATCTGTGAGGTGAAAGACAAATTTTAGTGCCATGGGTTAAAGAGCTTCTAAATAGGCGTGGAAGAGGCTTCAGGGCAAATCTATTCTAAAAACTTTCATGGATATAGTATTATTAGTATAGCTTTGCAATCCCTTTCCAGTATTTTATATTTGTAATAGGTCCTCATATAGATTCAGTTACCCTGGAAAAATGCTGCTGTTCAGCATACCTCATTTTATCCACTGACTCAGTATAAGTGATGGGAGTGCTTTTCGCATGTTAATGAATGCCTGGCCCAAAAACATTGGTCAAAATAATCATCCTGTTTCGTGCAGGCATCTAGCTTACTTCAGGATGCACTTTGAGAGCACCTGGGAGGAGAGGGTGGTCTAGTGCAGCCTTACTTTTGCAGGGACCAACACAGGGGCTAGCTAATCGGAGACAATTTAAGGGCATTATTGAAGGAGAGGACAATATAGAAGCTAATGTGGTAGAAAAGAGTCAGCAGGTAAGTGGCACTCAGTGAAAAAGAACCTACTGCGGTGAAACACGAAGACCATAGGAATCTGACTTTTGCTTCTATTAAGTACGAAAGAAAGTGTTGCTCTTCAGCTAATACAAAATACCTTTCAGAATTAGTTCATTAAAAGCTTGAAGATGCTCATGTGGAATCAAAAAAGAAGCTCTTAGTACAAGCCTTTCCTGTTTTCAAGCCGTATGTTGGACTTTCATCCATAATTATGATTAGCATTAAGAATGTGTAGTTGTCCAAACCCATCAGAAAACAGAAACAAGCTTCATTTATTTTTTACTACTGAAACTTTAAAATATTTTTAGATACCTGTGCATTCTGAAGCTACGAGGCAGCTGCTGTGGCCTGTGCTTTAAGCTGTATATTTTTCAGATAGGAAAACAAACTCTGTGCTTGTTTCTTTTCCTAACTGGATGCTCCTCAAGTCTATTAAAGAGCTAAGAAAAGATTGTGGAGAGTCAACCAAAATACATTGTGGTTCCAAGGAAAATCATTTTGAATTTTGTAAAGAGGGGCATAAAAGCAAAAGATAATATTGCATTGCTGCATTATTTATGGTGCCTGTAACTATGAAAAGTTGTCTTATGGTGTTAAGACAGCCTCAAGATGAGCTGGAATGGTACACTTCGGTAACTGTAATGTCTTATATCTTCTATAAAGCAGCCATACCAAGCTGGGGCCTATTTTAAGCTCAGATAATGAAAGAAAAACAAAAAAGAAAAAGAAAAAAAATCAAAGTTCATAGTTTAATAAATCACGCAAAATCTGTAGAAAAACAATTCTGTTGTAATTTAATGTCAGGTCTGCACTTAAATTCTTTGCCACAGTGCTGCATTGTAATAATAAACTTCAGTCATCACTGTCTTTGAACTTATAAGCTGTGATAAGCACTAGAGTATTTATTTCTGCCTTTATGTAAACACTGTGCTGCAAGTGGTTCATGACAGCACTTCAGTAGGAGCAGGCTGTGTCATGTGAGGATACTTTAGAAATGCAGGATTTCAAAGCTGCTGACATTCTTGCACTGAGGATGCAGAAGTTCGCGGCACACTTAAAGCCAAGAAGCTTCAAGGGGAAGATCCATTTGAATTTGCTGATTTATCTAAGCCCCTTTGTGCCCATTAAATGGACAAACTTCTGTCAAGCTAGTTGTATTTTCAGCTAAAACAGATTTAAAGTGGGGCAAGACAGCTAAACCTAAGAAGACCAAAATAAAGCATTAAAGATGTCACTAAGTTTGGAGTTCTTCATAGCATGCAGCTGAGTAAATAACTAAACTATATAAGATACTACTGACCAAAGCAGTTAGTATGTAATTTCACTAATATTATTAGAGTCACAGGAACAATATTTGAGTCTTTTTCTCCAAATCAAGATTGTGGGCAATGTGTGACATGTATAATGTGAAGTTAGATGCAGTGCAATATTATAGTATGTTGAAGGACCACTGTCCAAGTGGATTCGTAACTGCACAAGGACCCATTTTAAGCTGGCTCTATTAGAAGTGTTAGCAAGAAATTAAAAACACTGCGTGCAAGTTTATATATGCATGCACATGCACTTGTAAATTTTTATGTGTTTGTATTCAAGTTGATACATGAAAATGCTTCATGGGATGCTAATTTTTTGTCAGAATTCAACTTTGCAATTCAGTTGTGAGCTTGCTATTATTTGACCAAAAAACATTCTTTTTGCCTGGGTCTTTGTGGTTCTGCCTTAAGTTGTTGAAAAACCCTGGCAAGCTCAAGCGTATTCAAGTGTTCTAAGTCCCTCTGAAATCTAAAGTGCTGTAGATGAAGGGTTTCAACCCTGTGAGGTTTGCAACTCAGTAACAAGTGGACTGTGAGCCCAGAGTAAACAGCAAGTCATGGGTAGCTTGTACCTTCAAGAATAACCGTAAATGTTCTTCAGAAGATCATGATGAGTTTTAGAGATTAGGTAGAAGACACGCACATCAGAAGACAGGTCACCCTCCAAGGCTGGAGCAACATACCATTGAATGCATGTTTCTTCAGTCAAATAACTGAGGCACTTAAAGCTAGCTACTCACACACTAATTGACATTGCTGCCACAAAGGTTAACATGAACTTGCTGCAATTGTTAATTTAAAAAGCAATCAATAGAAATCCTTTGAAGCTTTAAGTTTTTGAAGCTGAAGGCTTACAGGTACATTTTGGCCTACCTTACAACTCTCTTCTCATCATGTGTTGCCTCTTTGTAGGTCTCAGCCTTTCTAGGGCTAGGTGTATAAATACACTGGCATGTTTTTGGCCAAGAAGCCAGTCTTCTCTAGTTTTCTGGGTTGTATTTTAGACTTGAAACAGAACTAAGTGAGTGAGTTGTGTAATCTCGTGCGAGCATTGATGCATCTTGGGGCAGGGGGTATCTTTCTTAATAGAGCTTGTAGGGATGATTTAAAAAAATGCCCTCTCAGCAGGGGCTGCCCATCCATGCTATGATCAGCTGATGTCCCCAGGCTGGTGGGGGGGGGGGGGCTGGGGAGGCCAGGGCAGCTGTCGAAGGGCCAGATGGGACAGTAAGGTCTGTAATTCAGCCTGAGGCGCATTGCATTCCCTGTCTCTGAGGTGGTGCTGGCGGTCAGGTAGGGTTAGGGCCGTGTCCTGGATGTTGATTTTTTTCATGCCTGCGTCTGCCTGTGGGCTTCAAAGGTTTGGTTGTCTGCAGAGCAAAGAGACATAGAGAACATAAGAAATAATTTTATGTTAGCAGAGTAACCTTACAGGGCAAGTAAGGTTTGTTCAGTTCCTAGCTTCTAGCACTGCTTCATAGGCATGCCAGAAGGGGAGTCCAGGCAAGGGTTTTTGGATCCCTACCCAGAACTGTGTAAAAACTGACATGACTGGGAAGAACAGCGGAGGGATTTTTCAAAGAAACAGAGTATCCTAAGTAACTGAACTAGAAGTACGCACATCTTTTAAGATCAGACACATGGGTCTAATAAGGAAAGCTGGAACATAACTGGCAAGTTCACTTTGACTCATAAAGCTATGATGAACCTTTTAGGTAGCATACCTGTAGTGGTAGCTTTTAGGTGAATCTCATCCTAACGCATTTTAACTTGTGCGGCTTGCCTGCAGTATGTTAAATGGTGAAGGTTCGCGTTTGGAAAAGATGATTTAAAAAAGAAACCTGATTTGGTAAGTCTAGAAGAATAAATACTTCTCTGTTTTTCTTAGGCCTAGATAAATTTAGGCTAATGCGATTGCTCTTCATGGAAGATTATAGAGTGATAAATTCAAATTAGTTTTTCTTTTGCGTCATGGTTGGTCTTAAGTGATTGATTGTAAGCAGTTCATATCAATTAGATAGCATGTTAATATTTGTTCATACAGTACGATACAAGAGTAGGAGAAGTGTTAGACCATCAAGGAAGCTTTATTATGATTCTGTTCTATATTATTCCCTGCCTCTCTCTTTTTGTTTGGCATTTTTGTTTTTTGTGTTCTCCATATCTATAGACCTGGTTTCAGCCTCCATTCAGGTTTTTTGTTTGTTTGTTTGTTTTTTAAAAAAAGATCAGTTAACAGGAGATCTTGGGATCAACGTAATGCCAGTGGAGAGATGCACTACAGAGCTTTTATAAATGACTACTCCAAGCAGTCTTTACGCCTTTATGAGGGTTTGGTTTCTGCATCTGCACAGTAGAATATGGATGCATTCAGCAGCGGATCCACACAACCATTTGGGATGCGATTTCAGCAATATGTTCTGCCATCTGTGAAGCCGTATGAGAGGACTGTGGTGTTCCCTTGTAATACAGCAGAGAGGATTGCATTTTATTACAGCAGTAATTCTTAACAAATTATCCACCCTAATCATTTTGTCTCCTTTGCTGGCAGAGCTGGAGGAGAGGCACTTGTTCTGCACCTGAAGGAATTACTTGATTTCTGAAATGAAAAATAGACTTGCATGAAAGGAGTGCCTAAAATAGACATTTCAGGGACAAGGTATCTATGTGCAAGTGAAACTGAATGCATACCCTGAAAGTCTTTTTCTTCAGAAGGACAAAAAAAATGTAAAGAAAAGTTATATTGAGGTGCTGCCAAGGAAAGAAGAGAACATCTGATTGCAGCCTTCTTCACCTATAAAGTGAAGTTAAAATAGTAAAGTGAAGTTAAAATAGTAAAGCTGGTTTTTTGTTACTTGTCAGTTGACAGTTTTGAAGGTCTCAAACCTGGGGCTCTTGGGAGGCTTTTTGGTGCAGCTTTAGCAGACTTAAATTATGAACAACTCACTTGTAGTTTACTTTCTTGTAGATAACTGACCAAAATTAAAGTTGGAGTTAATACTAAACTATTAAGACAAGTGGTAAAAGAAACCCAAAGTTAAAGAATTTTTCTTTTTCATACGACTACAGTCCTGTTAACTAGGTTCTGACTAGAAGTGCCTTCAGATATGATACATTCCTGTTGTCTTCTTTGTAAGTACACATGTCCCAGCTAGGTAACTATTATGTGCTGAAAATGCAATGCTTAATTAACTCAAAGGAATAGTTGATTTGTTAGTAGTTGTGTGCAACTTTTGGAACTTGTATTACTTTCTCTTAAACATGCTTTCAAAGCCAATAAAACTGTTCAAAGGAAATTTTGAAAACTCATGCTTTAAAGTAGGTAGAACTAAAGGTTAGCCCAGATATCGAGTAATGAGGTACACCTGATTTAATAGTAGTGGCTTTTCAGCATCGGCTCTTAGGATCCATCACTTCTTGAGAAGAAAAGCTAACGGAATATCTAATTAGGTTAATCCAGCTACCTTGCACTTAAGCTTTATTTAAATTATACTGAATTATCTTTGAAATGAAACTGGTCTAACACTTCAGATCCAAGAAAACTGGAAGCGTAGAGTGTGCTGACTGCCAGGTTGGGAGCGTCAAATCCTTTCCGGAGCAGAGACGTAACAGCTCTCGCCTTGCTGGTGGTTCAGCAGCCAGCAAGATCCTGCAGGCTTTGGTTGTGGCTGAGCAGCAGCAGGTTTTTGAGGTTATGCATGCAGTTTCTTGGAACTGGGATAGAGCTTGGACTTTCTTGACAGGGCTGAAGTGACTAATCCATGCAGTGTATTTATACTGATTTGTAAGGATTGTTCAACTGGGATTATTCAGCTGGGCATTATTATGTTTAATTGGGAAAAGAGAACACAGATTCCTTAAAAGCAGTAGATTCTTTGACTGTGTTTTTAACTTTGCCTCTGATAGCTTAAGACTTCCGAGATGTGGTAGCTTGAGCTTTTAGTCTGTCTAAATTTTTAACTCCTTTTTGGACACTGGCTTATTTATCAGCATTTTATTTGATTTGCACTCTGTTTAGTTTTTTCCTCTGACACAGGCAATAAGAAAAGGATATTTGAGTAAAACTTAAGAAAAGCATTATGAATAGAAATATATATATATATATAGGGAAGTAATAGAATAAATTAAAAAAATAATAATTTTCATTCATCTAAGCATAAGGAAAATATGGAGTATTTTAAAGAAATACAGAATCTTAATAAATATTCACGTAAACCTGACTTTTGTGGTGTCAAATCACAGCTCACACTGATACAGGATATTCTTCTAAAGTCATTCACCCCTGAGTATGACTTTTTAATATAAGATGAGATCTGCTGAGCATTTACCATGGGGCCGGCAGACAGTATTTCAATTCATCCATCTGTTGCTATCCAATATTGTGCTTTCTAATTTTTGACTGGAAGTACCTTAACAGGTCAGTAGGCTAGCACTGTTCTCCTCATTCTCTGTAATGCTCAAAAGTGCCTCATTTTGTTCATTCTTGTTGTGGACCACACAGGATAAGAGCAATTCTTCCCATTTTGCTGCTCCATTGGGTTTGCCTGGTGTTACCCCAACCATTTCTCTTGAGGGATGAATGATAGTCTTCCACTAATCATAATTTTGGAATGTAATGGAGCAGCTTTTCTTCCCAGTTTTACTGTGGGACACCTAAATAAAGGCATCCAATTAACCTTAGCAGGAAGATAAGACACAAATAGAGAATCTTTAGGTTCGTCTCTCTCTCTCTCTCTGTGTCTCTCTCTGCTCTCCCTTCCTCTCCCCACCAAAAAAAAAAAAAAAAAAAGGCCAGGTGTAGGGCTATTAGTTATATTACTTATACAGTTGTGACTTAGGCTTTAAGTTTCCTTCTGCTGAATCTCCCATTATATTGGGAGAATCAGTTGGGTCTGCTCACCCTATCTATGAGGTTTTCACTGATGTACCTACTCTGTCTTTCTCCAGGGTTTTCTAAGGATTAGCCTCTTCTGACTCCAGGTTTGGTCTTGGAAAGAATACCCCCTTCTTGCCTGCATGGTACTTGTAAAGCGTCGCTTCTCCTATCAATTAATGTTGTCTTTTTTATCCTCTGTGTAACTGAGGCTGTTCTCTCTGTCTTTAAAAACCCAACCAAACAAAACGTTTCCTGTTGAGGAACGTCTCTTTCTTAAACTAATGCAAAAAGTAGGCAATATGCTACAGGGGAACCACTGAGCCTAATATTTATGGAAAAAATGCAGATCTGTGACCAGTTTCTTGAAAATGGATCTTCTGGCTTGATTTAGTAATCATCCCAAGAATGGCAATTTCCAGAGGTCTACTTAACCTCAGATTCTGCTTTAAGTGGTCTGTTTACTCAGTATTTACTATAAAGCATTGTTTCTGCAACCATTGGCTGTGCAAAGAGCAATTCAGAAGGCTGACAGTTGCTGGTAATTGCTGTTATCAGGAGCTCTGCCATCAACAATTTCTGAAACAAGGGTGTGTAGTGTGTTATCTGAGCAGGATTTGGTCATTCCTACTGTATATAACAATGGTTCAACTGGTGTCATATTAGACTTTTCATTCAAATCTTGACCTGATGCTTCTTTTAAGAACTTGCATTTCTGTCACTTTTTTTTTTAAAGGCTGCAAATTTCAGCTTACTAAAAAATAGGTTTTGGAAAGTTTGAATTCAACTTTATGTTCCTATGGGGACAGCGGAGTGTTTTGCATGTGGGTATGGAAAGGGGACTGGCCGTGACTTACATATTTTATTTTAGCTCTTATAATTGTAATAAAGCTCTTATATTTATACACATAATCAGCATTCTAGGCATTTTAGATATTTTCCTTCCTGTTCAAACCTCTCATAGCCACATCATTAGTACTTCAATGTTTGTGCTTGAAAATCCAGTGAGGACTCAATAGTGGTAGCTGTGATACCCACTGGGAACAATCACCTAACCAGACAATAAACCTAAATGTATTCCAGAAGAAGGCCAACATGACTTGTTACAATTCTTGGATTAGAAATAGGAGTGTGCATTGAGGTTTAGCTGGAGGACACTCAGAGGAGCTTCTGAATGTTGTCTGTGAATAATTTCAGCTTCATCAAAAAGAGAAACTGTTAAAATCTTCATCAAAGACACGCTTTACCTTAGTAGTTGGTTTGTCTCTGGAACTAAACAGACAAACAAACCCTCTGAGTCATCATCTTCTCTCCTTCCCCCACCCTGGCATACCTAGCTTTCGTTGTCTTTGTTCTCTATGGTGACAAGTTACTAGGCATCTGAAATGGGCGAGTGCTGAATTTTTCATCGACTAACTCTCCATTTTTTTCCATCAGAATTCTTAAAACTTGTTTTATATGATGAAGACTAATATGAACATACAACTGCATTATTGCCTTCTGTAGGACACCTATAACCAATTGTTCCTGTACTTGTTAAGGCTTTGATTTTCAGTAACATCTTTCATATATAGCTTACTCTTATAGCTGTTACCTAGCAACATTAATTTTGTTCAACTTAGTTTGTGTTCTATTTCAAGGTATCTATAAGGTGCGTTTTAAGAATGTTTCTGGAGTCCAACCATAAGCCTTTAGTACAGAGGTGTTTATAAAGTGAATTCTCTCCAACACCTATAATTAATGCACTTACATTTTGTGTTAGCCTTTTCAGCCTTGTTGGCAGAAATTGGAGTAGATGCATGTGGGATTTAAAAATTCCCCAGAGATTATTGGAGGAGTTGCAAGTTCCCTCTTGTCTTGTCTGTGTGGCATTTCAGTGCACTCAGATGTTGTAGATGCCTAAATAAATCTCATGCTCCTTCTCAGACCAGCGCCTCTGCTTTTTGCCTATCCTTCCACGGCACAGTCCATTTAGCGTTTTGGAAGCTTTGTGACTTTTTTGGGCAACAACCAAAGTCCTAGTATAAACCAGAGGATTTCATTGCAGCTGATGAATGTCGGAAAGGACAGGACTTGACTCTTGGGTGCAGAACAACTTCTATAAAATACTAGTATGTTCTGGAGTTTCAGAGTTGTCACTTACAGTTCAGAACTTGATGGTGCCTGTAGGGGACAAAACTGGAGGTGGTATCTCTGTAGAGGTCACTGTGGGTTTTGGGGGGGAATTGTAAGAGGTCTGTTTGGTATCATCCAACTTCTGTGGCAAGCTTCTTTCTAAAGGTATAGCAACTGTCAAGTCCTAGATGCTGCAACAGTGTTTAGGGCGCTGTTGGTAACCCTTTCAGTGCAGGAGGATTGCAAGTTTGAGTAAAAAAACAATGGAGACAAGTTGAAAGAGATTCTGAAGGGAAGTGAGACATTTGTGTAAACATATATAATGTAGTTAAAGTTTAAAGGGAGGAGGGAACAGAGGAAGTTGAATGTTATCTAAAGTGGACGACTTTATGCAAATTAAAACTATGTGTTAGCAGTAGTATCTTCCCAAAAAGTTTTAGGGGCTAGAATTTCTTTAAAAAAAAAAAAAAAAAGACAGCTATGAAACAACATTTGGACATGGCACTGGAAGGACATACTGTTAGTACTACCATGCTTTTCTTTTGCAAAGGATCTGCTGGAAAAATAAAGGTTTTCTTGTGAAAGAAAAGGAGTTTGTATGTGGTAATTGCTGTGGTAATCCTTACCTGGGTGGTTACTTTTGATCATGAAACATGAGATTTCCATGATACCAAAAAGCTTGCAAAACACGATGAGTTCACCGGTATGAATCAGAATAACTTATGTGCAAGTTCAGGAGATCTCAAACAGGAGGTTGAGCTGGATGCTGCAATTATTTTGGATGCCTAGGTGGTCTGTGCTTTATTTTTTCCTAAGTTCTGGTGAAGTTCTTCTGTTTGTTCTAATATAAATGTATTTCTCCTGCATTACCTAGAACTCACACAGTGTTTCACCACATAATGCGTGCAGAATGCTAGGACACACACAACAGTATGTCCTTTTCTCTCATTGCTTCCATCTGTTGCCTTGCGGGTTAATTAATGTGTGTGCGAGGGCTTTTTAAACACTTCAATATCATACTTTGTTTAGCTAAACTTGAGTGAAATCTTTTATTAGTTATATCTTAGCCTCTTTGTTTCATCAAGCAGGATTTCTAATGTGCTGCAGTGAGCCTGATTTTGGGGAACCTCTTACCAGACTCAGTGTGTCAGATAGTTGATCAATGGCTGCCTCGCTATAATATCAAACACTTGTTTTATGTACCCTCAGTTGGGTTTCCTATTGTGTCAGACTTACAGGTAGAGACAGAAAAGTATAAATGTTCTGCTGAGTTCCTAGTAACATTCACAACAGTCTTTTCTGTGAACTAATACAAGGTATAATGCCAAAGATTAAATTCCAAAATAACCAGGCAAGAAGGAAATTATTTATGCAGGTATGTGTTCAGTAAAGAAGTCTCTTAAATCACAGCTCGCTTTTAGTCCTACAGTGTTTTTCATAGTATTCCTTATGAACTGCAGACCATATGTAAAAAGGAAGGGTGTTTGCTGGGCTGCCATGTAGAGAAATAAAATGTAACCTGGTCTCTAAACCAAAGCCAGGATTCTTTCCATGTTCAGCCTTTTTTAGTAAACAAAAGTTCTGCAGTGTAATGAGTCCGTTGATAGCCATGGAAATACCTACTTTATTCAGGAGGTTGACACAGATGAAACAGAACTCATTTCGGAATTATACTGTTTTAGAATAAGTGGAATCCTGCTCATTCCTGTTAGCTGAGGTGACACATCGAGGCCAAGAACAACCCCAAATAAGTAAATAAAGTAGAATTTAGGGGGCTGGAGAAGGGGAAGAGGTAGAAGGACAAAAAGGATTTGGAGGGCTTTTAGTTAAGCGCAGATTAAAGTTTACTCAAGCCTACTTGAGTGGCTATCATCCCCTCTTCTGTTATGCTCAAAAAAATTTAAATGGTATTCAAATGAAGTGCTTTTATTTTTGTGGAACATGACAGCTTAGCTCACTAGCTCAACAACAGTTTTGTAACAAAGTTTTCTCTTCTTTCTTGCCTTGAATAGAACTTTTAAAATTTTTCTTGCAACTGAAATCATGATTTTTTTACTTTACCAAAAATATTGCTTGCAACATCCAGAGAACAGTTTGTGAACAAAGCCAGAGTTTAACAGATTGTGGGCAAAACAGCAAAATGAAGTTCAAACAGCTGCCAGTGCACTTCGATTCTAGTCTGGGAAAGAAAAGGTCACGCCAGCATTACTCACTGCCATACCAAGTGTTTTCTTATGGTATAAGAATACAGAACTACCAGTACTCCCTCCACCAACAAAAACTTAACCACACCGAAAAAAAAAAAGTAAACCGAAGCGTGTTAGAGCTAGGATTTGCTAATGCTTTCCTTTAAAAACAACTTCTAAAAGTGAAATGCTGCTTGCATGTTTATGGAATAGAAGTGATAAACTGGCTTCTGTGCAGTTGGATTCAGGGGAGAAAAAGAGACCTCAAATATCCACTGTCATACGCCTTGATGTTATTGCAGAATTTCATGCGGATTAAGGAAAATAGCCTTTACTATCCCTGCAACATACAGATTCAAGATAGCTGGGGAAAGCGGCTCCTTGGCTACCTGCAAACTCTACTTGCCTGCAAAGGAAATTCTTCCTGGTCAGCCGCAAAATTCACGTGGGCATGCTTCAAAGACCAGCGTGACACCCTTCTGGCTCAGATCTCAAGGCAAATTTTGCTGTTAACTAGCTAGCCTGCTCAGAATCGCTTCCAGTTAGCTTTTTTCCCACTAGAGGATGATCTTGGTGAAGACTAGATTGTGCTGGTTGGCAGAAAAAAATACTTTGAAGGTTTGTAGTGTGTCTGAAACTTCCTTTTGAATCATATAACTGCAAATGATTAAAGTGGATCAGAAATCCCATGGATGGCTTATTAAATTTTTATTTATTTAAGCTCTGTAGAGAGCCCTCAGAAGTAACATACTGTATCACTTGGCAGGCTGAGACATCTGCTGGCACCTTCAAGGTAGGCTACAGCAGTGAGGTTTTCTATTGCAACATGCTGAAATATCTCCAAAACATAATGCTATTTAGTAGTAAATGCCATGGCATAGAGATGAACCTGTATGAAGTTTGAGATTGTGTGCTTTATCTTCAAAAAGCTTAAGGATATGGGTTCCTGTAAAAGTTTTATAGAAAGTCTGAGGGCCATGTTTATCAATGCTGCAGCTGTGGAGAAAGGGAACTGCCAGGCAGAGGGGTGAAATCACATTGTGAACTTCAGTGCAATATGCTGTATACACTATATGCAGCTTACCAGCACCTATCCTAGTGAAAACTGAAGTTGTGTTTAACTGATATGCTTAAATCTTGCTAATGGAAATTCAATGGCTTAAACTGTGTACTTGGTTTCGTTAGTATTTCACATGAACGCCTCATTTTATGCATATTAAATTTCGTATTACACCTTTGTGCCTATTTGATTTTTCAGGGATAGCTTGAGCTGACTCCTAATCATTCCTCCTGTGTTACAATCATCTGGAAACTTAATGATCTTGCACATTGATAGCTTTGTCATTAGTTAATAAATCAGCACCCTCAGGGACAAAACCATGCTGACTTCCACAGGACGTACACCTTTACTTTCTTCCCTTTCTGCTTTTGACCCTGCTAAACAATTGTTAGTTGCTGTAATTTACTGCCTCACTCTGTGGCCAGGGTCCTTCTTTTATGTGTCCTTCATCCAACACCCACATTTTTACTTGACAGCCATCAGGTTCTTCTCTTAATGCAACTGACACCCTACAGTTTGCTCCTCTGGTACTTTAGATGAATGATAAAATTCAGAAGCCTTGTAATTTAGCCTCTCCCTCTTTGTACTCCTACTCTTGTGGTTCCCATGTGATTGCTCAAGAAGTGTTTTGGATATGGATATATGTTTTCCAAATAGGATAAGAATCTGGAGGATGGAATGAAACTTAAATTGCAGCTCTGTCCCAAGATCCCTAAAAATAGCAGGAAAATTGTTGTAGACTTTGTCCAAGCAAAGCAAAGTCCAGGTTATTGAAAAATACATGAACTAGCAAACACATAGAGAAGATGGTGCAGCCTAGTGAGGATCTGTCTTAACAGTTGACTAGTAACTATTAAGTACAGAGACTGAGGGAAATAATAAACAAATGAAAAGAAGAAATCTTTGCCTTTTTTCTTTTTTTTTGTCCTCCAGACCTAGGAATACCATGAGCACACTTTCAGTGAAGCCTAAGTGACTCATACTTTATTAAAGGACCTCCTGACTTTCAGTAAGGAACATAGGATCTTAAGTCATTAAATAGCTCTCAGACATATGAAGCAAATCTTTGATTCATCCAACACCCTGAACTACAGTCATCAGTGTCCAAAACAAACACAGTGTAAATGCAGTGCTTAGACTCCGTTATGGTTATTGAGGCATGTTACTGGCAGACAGAATAAAGTAGTGCTGTTTCAGATGGGATCCTCCAGAAAGGTGATAGTGGTATAAAAACTGTTTATGGTATCTCAGAAATAGTCTTGTAATTGGTGACTGAAATATGATAAGCCAAATAGCTGCTCCTGGTGGCTTGAAGAAGTATAATGCTTGTTTACCTAGAAAATGAGGCAAAAGATTTGGTGTCAGAAGCTATTTGGGGTAAGAAGCATATTTTAGCTGCATAGTGCTGTGTAAATGTTTGTTAGCTTAGTTGGTTGGCTCTACTTTCCATCCATCTTTGTCATGAGTAGTTTTGAAAGACACAAGGTTTGTAGGGAGCAATGGTATCCTTTTCTAAGCCAATTGATATAGTTGGAAAAAGTGGGCAAATTTTTGCATGCACCAAGCTGTCTTAGATCTAAAGTAGTTGTTTAGCCAGTCAGTGTGAAGTAACCCGAAGCAGATATCTGTGTGTGTGTGTGTTGAACTTCTGATACGGAGTGACATGACTTGTGGCTAGGGAGTGATTACAATACTTTGAAATAGGAATTAGAGGGTGATTATTTCAAAGGACTTGCGGAGTTTTGCTATCTTTCAAAGTAATAATGAGAGTTAACAAGGAATGAATTAACAGGAGTTACGTATTTACTGTAGGTAAGATGGCATATGGGGAAGGGTGAGTATGCATTTTGGGGATTGATGTTTCTCCAACCACCTACACCATATCCCTGGTTGGTTTACTTTAGGCTCTCTAAGGCAGGGGTCTCTTTATTGCATTGAAAGTGTAAGCATGAAAAAGTTTGTATAAAATCCTTGTAATGACAGTTAAAAGCTTGCATTGACCTTCAAAATACTTTGTCTCAAAAATATGCAAAAATGTGAACAAGGGATTTTTAAAAACCTATAATGATAGACTTCCAGCTTGTACAACAGAAGTGTTTTTTTTTTCCCACCTACTGACTTGTGTGACAGTATCTTTTTTTTTCTGTCCCTAAATTATTGGATCTTGCACCCAGTATTTATCATACTGTTTGACAATCTGAACTTGACACAATGGCAAGCTGGATTGAGATACTAGTAAGTGATATACGTTTGAAATGTATGTCAGCTTGATAGTGAGTGAAGCGGTGTTTCACATTCGCATTGGTGTTATTAAAAATTTCGCAAAATATTAGTGATTGATTAGTAAATACTGTGGTAGAAGTATTTCATTCAGCTTTTCACCAAGGAAAACAAAACAAACTTGGCTATCACTGGCCTGATATTAATTTGGTTTTCTTAAAAGTTATTGCATGCATTTTTCTGCTATAGAGTAAATGTTTTCTGTAATAAAAATTTGCACTGTAAAAGTATAGCTGTAGAATATGTGATAATTTTCCAGAAACTTAGTCTTCAGTCTTTCCAAACTGCTTTTATCTGTGACTTCAGATATGTTATGCTGCCTTCATTTTGTTTTTCAGATGATGATGTGGACCTAGAAGCTTTGGTAAATGACATGAATTCCTCATTTGAGAGTTTGTACTCTACGTGCAGTATGCAGTCAGAAACCACTCCTCTCCTTCAAAATGGTCAGCTTAATCGCAGTCAGTTGCCAGCCTCAGGATCAAGCTCATTGCAGCCCACATCTCCAAGACAGAAGGTGCAGCGGTCTCAGCCAGTACGCATTATGGCAGTCAGGTAGGAAAAAGGGACTTTCTTCCTTTTTGTTGAAATTTTCTTGAACTAGCTTTAAAGAAAATAAATTTTGAAGTCTTAGATCAGCCTCAGTGGGGCCCTAATACTGTTACAACGGACTTATGCATAGCAAAATCATTTACCAGGTAGGTGGAAGACATAATGTTTCCTTGTATTTTGTAAAATGTAAACATGTTTGCATTTTTACTATTTTTTATCAATTTTCAATATATTTGAAGTAGCAGACATGCATAGAAGCATAGAATTTGCAGAAATGACATCCACGTTTGGATTTATTTCCAAACCTTTAAAAACTGTTGTATCAGCCTTGGTGCTTATTAACTACTTCTTGATTTTATAAAACATAGTGAATCATGTAGCTAGATGAGGTTGCATTCAGCTAGTTTTGATGCACAAAAATGCCTCTCTTAATAGAAGTTTCTCAAAAGGTCCAAGACAAACAAACAAAGGACCGTCATAGTTCTTTAATCATTCTTCCTAGAGCACTTTCAGTTCCTTCACTGAGGACATTACAAGAAAAAAAGCATGTAAATTATCTTGCTTGTGTCAGGATGGGAACTTGAATTCAAGCTTCAAGTGGAACACTCCTGGGTAGTGTTTGGAAACTATATGTAATGGTCAGGTTCTTAAAAATCCTCTTTTAAAGTGGCAGGAAGAAAGGAGCTCTTGTCGATCCAAGTAGGTAAATTGCTTGAGTCAGATATATTTGTAGCTTTTCTTCCTTTAGTTAACGGTGGCTTCTCCAAAAGAAGTGGGAATCAATAATCATAGAAAAATAGATGTCTAAGAGTTGCTCCTAATTCTTTACACTGATATATTTCCTATAGGAGTGGTATTCTTTAGACAGGCAGCTTTTCTATAAGAGTGGATAGTATACAGTAACTGCAGTACAATCGAGTTGGCTAATGACGTAATGATGTTTTTACCAATATTTCAAATTTACCCTTGAATGGGGCTGTACTAGAAAATGCACTCTTTAGAGTGCTATAACTCTACGTTTTGTGCAAGTTTCAGTGAAAACACTTCTAAACTGTTTGGGGCATTTCAGAATGTCACAACTTTTTTTGGAAAAACACATTGACTTTCTGAACTCTCTACTTCCATAAGCCCTAGAACATCATGTATTTACCGTTAAAAAGAATAGCAGCAAAACTTGTAGTCTAGGTTATTTAGACCCCTCTCTGGTACAGGGGAATGGCTGGGTTTTTTTCCTCAGCCAGAACAGAACTGATTGTGGTAATTCACTTTAGAGTACAGCTTTATTTATAGCTTGGTAATGTGGTAAATGATATACTGCAGCAGTATAGGCAGAGTGGAATGCACTGTAGTGAAATTTCATTTTAAGAAATTCATGCCTTTCTAATTGTACTGAATCTTTAATTCTACTTATTATAATGGGGGTCAGCTCAAGCACCTAGTCAAAAACTTGCAATAAGGAGTCCTGTTTATTACATAATTGCCGATACCTTAAATGTACTGCACTGAAGAAGAATGACACTATTTTTTACCTTATGCTGTACAGAATTGGCAGCAAGAAAAATCAAGCAGATCAATTTTAGTCATTTGCACAGTCCATAGTTGTGACTGGAACCTGCTGTTTATGGCAAAAAACAAGCTGCAGAGCTCATTCTTGGAATATCAAGGAAACTAAATTATGGAATAGAATTATCTGTGGAGCAGATTTCACACTAGTTATTTTATGAGCTCCTAAGTTCTAGTTATCGGCACAGACGATGAAGGTGCCCAGAACAGGACCTGTAGCCGGAGGCAAAACAAACAGCTGCATCCAAGACAACTGTGTTAAGAAGAGTCTGTGGGCTGAAGGCAGTTGGATGAAGAACATGAAAAAATGAGTGAACCATGCTTAGCTTTTAATGGTTCACCTATTCCAAATCCAGTAGTTGATTGCCTTTGGAGACTTTTGTGATCGCCACTAGATGGCGGATTCTGCAAAGGAGTTGCAGATAAGCCTAGTGTGAGCTGTCAGGTAGTGTATCCTCAATGCTAGTGCACTAGCAATAAGAAAGCTTAAAGCAAGGTGTTGGTGTTCATGAATAGGTCTCATTTTTCCAAACTTTTCTGTGGTAACTGGTAGGCTTTAATCTTCCTCTGTTGGTGAGAACAATACAGGTGTTTTACAAACTGGAACTTTGAACTGTGTTACTCCTGCTTGGAGTCATGAGACCCGTCTCAGGAAATGCATGTAAAACTTGTCTAAACTCTAACATTACAACTAGCATAAGCTAGGAGGGTATAACTCTTACTGCTCTAGCTGAGTCTTTGCCTTTCCATCTCTCCAGGAAATGCTGAGTTGCTTAGAGATGGCATCTTGTATCATAATAAGGTGGCAATATTGGTTTCAGTGTCGTCCTAATGACTTTACTCGGATACACTTTTGTTTGCAGATCCATGTGGAATTTGTCTCTAAATTGCTGCAGTTGTGTCCTCCTTTTATATCCGTTTGGAAGAGCTTAACTGACTTTCTGGCACACCCAACATAAGCTTGTAAGCTAGCCCTTAAAACAGAGCTTATAGATTGGTATTTCTATTTATTTTATTGCACGATTACTTCAGTTATTCACCCAAGTAACCAAGTTATAAGCAACAAAACAAGCATAAATGCGTGACTGGTCATTTTACACATGCAATTACCTAATTCGTGCTTGCAGTTGCTGTAATCGTAAGGTAGTTGCTTAGCAAAAGCATGATTTTGATTCCTTTTCTTTAGTATGAATATATCAAAGAGTGTGGCAGGAGATCCAAGTGCGATGATGCTGGTTTGCTCTTCTTGATGCTTAGTTCTTCTGTGTTTGTAGACGTCTACAGGAGGAAGAACAGCAATTTAGAACATCATCTTTGCCAGCCATACCAAATCCATTTCCAGAACTCTGTAGTCCTGCAAGCTCTCCAGTGCTGGCCCCTGGATCTTTACCTCAGAGTCAACCTGCTAGTAAGCATGTGAGTATGGAACAAAGCTTTGTGTCAAACATTCACGTTCAAACCAACAGTGGACTATTTCATTCTGAAGGCAGAAAGAAAATTTCAGGATAACTAGAAACATTTATAGGCTTTGCCCTTGATTAGAGCAGCACTGGCAACAGAATATTGCTTGCAACCAGATTCAAATCTTTAAAAGATTTGCAAGAATAAAATGTATGTGTGAGAATAAAGCAGGTCTTTTTCAGGTAATGTATATGTTTGTTGTGAATGAAGGAATAATGCCTAATATCTTTTGGATTTCATTATCCAAGGTAAAAACTTGTTAATTCAGAAGTTGGGATGATTGGCTTGGAGTTGGAGCAGCATCTAGGTATATTATACTGCATATTCTATGTACTTCTGGTTTAAATTCATTGCCTCTGTAAGTAACTGTCTGCTCTGTTGGGACATAGTGCTGCTTTATTTTGCATTTTTTCATGAAACTACTCAAAAAAATAAAATACTCTTAGAGCATGTAAATATGCAGGACTCCTTGTAATAGGACTTAAGAGCAGACTATCCCATGGAAAGCTGGCTGAGTGGCTCTTTAAGGAGTACTTTACAATGAAGATAGCACAGGTGGAGCCCTCCCATGGTTCAGGGTGATAAGCATGTCAGTGACACTTTGAAGAGTTGTTCTCCAGTCTGCTCTACTCTCTGAGAGAGAACCAGCTCGCTTGCTTTGTATTAATCCTGGAGCACATTTAAAGGCTAAGGTTGGGCTCAAAAGCTTTGTTTTGTGAACTGATGAAAGGAGGTGAACTGGGATGAAAAGATGTCTCTGTTGTATTAGCTATTGGCTTGGAAAGGATTTGCACTTGAATACCCAAAGATATGGTGACATTTGGTATCACTCTGCTGAATTAGCTTGTAAGTTGCTGCTGTGGGCCCTCTGATAAATGGTGGAGGTGAGCAGTTCACCTACAAGCAATAGACCATAATGCGCGCCCTGACATCTTCTCTTGTGTTACACCTCTCCATAAATAGCTGTCTGCTTTCTTGAAAGATACAGTGTTCACTGTTTTTACTGTACTTCTCGTGTATATAAGTAAGATAGATAACCATGTAATGGCTAACAGGCCCTGATCTGAGACCTGGGTAAGTGCTAAGCCAATAGGCTGCCTTGCCAGGGAGCCGCACTCTGAGCCCAAGGAGGCAAAATCCTGGGCAACTCTCTTGTGACTCGTGGCACTTGCAAGCAGAGCAACAAGATCTCTGCCTTTCTGAGACTAACTAAAGTTACTGGTGAAACTGTGTTTATCTTTCCACATATTCCACTATTTCAGAGTTTATTTGCTCTTTAGCTTTAGATGTTACTAAAATTAGCCAAAATTCAACCCAAAAGATTGCTCTGTAAAGCCTTATGAATCCTAAATGATCTGTGCATCAGATTGTGATGAAGTTCAGAAACTAGTGATTTAAGAGTAGTTAAATATAAAAGTTAAAAAATCCTTTAACGTATGTAAAAGGATTGCTGTAAAGATAGAATAATTTTTTTTTCTAAATTCTAATTTATTTTTTGTAATTAATCTATTTAATTTTAGCATGAAAAATTATGACAAGCCTTTGCAAGGACTAAAATGAAATCAATATTTATATTGAGTAGATATGCTTGCTGCTGAAGTTTTTAATCAAAGACAAGCCATTGTAATGGTAAAAGTTGTAGGGTAGGAAATGAACCTGAGTGTGTTAGATGATAATGGCTTCTTCTGCAGATGTAAAGACACTGTTCGTTTCAGCTTATCAGCTGACTGGCAGCAGATGAGAAACAATGTGGCTCGGGCTGAGGGAAGTGTAGGAAAGCATTCTTCTCCTCCGTAATGAAAGAGCAGAGGAACACAAGTGAAAGAAAATCCTCTAGTTTTAAAATATTGATGGACAAAAGTAACAATCAAGGAGTAAGCTTCTTCATGAAGATAAAGCTGTATTTTTAATACATCATTTTTAAATGTGAAGTATTTCTGATTAATAAAAAATGTCTATTCAGCTTCTTCGTAGATGTTGCACTTAGTTATATTCAGTCCAATTCCAGTTCCATTCAACAGAGTCTGCTAAACCTCATGAATAAAAAATGAGTCACTTGGGAAATGTTATCATCATTCCACTTACATCCAGTTAAAAAAAAATGTAAAGATTGGGAATTTGAATAAATTATTTTCAGATACACTCTTGCTTGGATAAATGTCCATAGATATAGTATAAACTCTTGGTTAACAGAGTCAGTGATGTGTTTAGTTAAAGAACTGCAACAGCACATTTTAATGGCTGGCAATTAGTGAAAACTGGCTGTATTTTGGAAAGTATAAATGAAAACTATGAACTCAGAATGCTAAAAGCAAACCAAGATTAAACAAAATGACGCTTAATTTAAGGTTCTCTGCTTGCAGATTATAAGTAAGGAATTAAAATTGGAGATTGGAATGAGCCAGTTCTGATTCAGGAGATATACAAGGTGTTAGTGAAAAGTAATTCCCTTCGTGCCGAAGGAGCCAGTGGGAGTAAACAGGCGAATAGCAGTTCCAGTCTGTACTGCTAGAAGCTGTACCCTAGCAGCTGTAATCAGAAATGGTAATACGCACATGGCTTGGAAGAAAAGTTACCCATGGTCAACTGGACTTGAGACGGAACCAAGATAATGCAGTTTGAAGAGATTTCAGAAAAGAAAGAATATTTTGTTTGCTGATCGTGTAAAAAGCCGGGGTCATTGGGGAGTTATGATGCATGATATGGTTTCATAAGAAATGAAGTGTTATTAGTATTGCTGCTCATAGAACGAATCACTCTCATTTTTGAGTAACTTTAAAACACAATCCTGCAATGATAAAAACCTTTTAGCGGTGATGCAAGGGGAATTTAAAGATCCAGTCCTGTAAAACACAGAAGGCTCTCATGTAAAATTGCCCTGTCTTGGGAATAAAGAAATAACAGTTCTGTTAAGTAATATTAAATTAAAAGTTTTTTCTAGTATATTGTTCCGTATAGGAGTGGGATATGTGTCTGAATGGAAGAGTTGGTAAATAAAGGAGCTTCCAGGCCATAAATTTATCTGTTTGAATCATGTTTCCACCTGAAATAAAACTGATGTCTTCTGTTCTTATCGGCACAACTTTATTAGTATAGCTGAAGCTTGAGACTTATTTTTTGTCAAGGCAGTTTTGATCTGTTTCCCCCTTTTTTTTTTTTCTTCCAGTTGCCACTGCTTTTTTCAACAAGTGGTTTGCAACATTGCTTATATGCTGGTCTGCATTTGTTCATGTTCTTTCTTTGCCCAGCTCCAAAGGATGCTGATTTTTGGATTTTTCAAAAGGGAAAAATCCTGAATTAGCCAAGAAACTAGTTATCTTTGTCCGTTTTTTTCTCCTGCCGTGTTCTTGATATTTCACTGGTAAAGCAGTTAAAATTAGCTGCAATAAGCCATTGCCACTTTTTTGCAGTAGGTACTGTTTTTGTTTTCTCATGAAGATAAACCATTCTCTACATTTTACCCAGAAAAGTGCACGTTCCAGGGATCAGTTTATTTTTTTTTGAGGTCTGCTGGGTAATCTTACTGATTTCAACTCAGCAGGAAGCAGCATGCCATCGCTAGCTGTGCTGCCAGTCAGACACCGAATACTGCTTTTAAAGCTGGTGGTTGCAGGAGCGCACTGCAGCTGCCTCCTGGAAGACTGAAAGAATGGTGAGAAATAAGGAGCCTGCTATAGAAAACAAAAGATGAGCATTTCTGGGACAATGGCAAAGTCCGGGCCAAATTTACCTGCAGTCAGATCTCCGATATGGTCTGCTGCTTTTGTAGTCCTAGCCTGTATACTGTGTTGGTTGGCTTTCTTCACAAGTAAAAACACATGTTGACAAATGGGGATAATTATTTAATAGAAAGCATCAATATCTAGGCTTATTGAAATCATCAGAGTGGTGGGGTTTTTTTGTTTTTTGTTTTTTTTACTTGACTCTGGATAATCTCTATTTAAAAAAAAAGAAAAACAGTCTCAATTAAATATTGCAGATTTTTTTAAAGCACATAGGCAGGTTGATTAACTGACATATAATTTAATGGTGAAAGACTGAGAAGAGACCCTACTGTGAACCTTTATATTAAATTACGAAGGCCATCCTGCATTGAGCAACTTCAGTGTAGGGGGTCTCAGCTAATATGGCTGTGACCAAATGTTTCTAGCATTAGCGGTTAAAATATGAATTGTAATTGAATAGATATATGCTCCTATGGTGTTCAGTGCTATAATCATTTAATTGCAGTTCTACAGCTAGAAACAGCCATTTTGAGTTGCGTCTCTTAGCGAGAAATTTTAGGTGTCAGCGGGTTTATGCCGAATGGCACAGATTATATAAAGTTAGCATCCCTGACATTTTAGTAATAGGATCGACCAGCTAGTGAGTACATGGGTGTAAAGAGCTGACCAGCTATACTATTGAATCAGTAAATAATTCAGAAAAACAACTGCAAATTGTTGTAATTTCATAAATTACTTGTGTGGTAAGCAAGGCACCTCGGATGTCTTGTGTTTGAAGAAATTCTGGCCCTTCATGCAGTATCTGCCAGAAAGCTCTTAAGGTTTGTTGTTGTTGTTTGTTTGTTTGTTTTAATACCCCTAAAGTAGCAAGTAAACAGTTGCGCTGAGAGTGCCATTGCCCATGAGTTTCGAGGTGAGAACGCCGACCTGAGAAGCTACCTGATGGGCACAGGCCCAAGCATTTGTTTCTGTATCATGTGCGTTCCTTCAAGTATCCTGCGTGCAGACCACCAAGCCCCCTCACTGGCCAAGTGAAACTTCAGCAGATCTCTGCTCTCCTTCTTTTTGTGTTGGGAAATGAAGATAAGGGGGGGCAGGAGAATGGAAATCCTCCAGGAGAAATGCCAGGGGTGTTCCAAGACAGTTTGATTTTTCTCTCCCTTTTCCCCCCATTTGTGCTCCTAAGATGCGTACGCGCGCACAAACATGAAATCTCCTCACATCTGAGGGGGACAATGATTGCGGGGTGGGAGAAAGGACAGCTGAAAGTTTTTAAACATCATTTACTTAACAGGATAAATATATTTGTCCAAGAAAAATGGTAACCAGAAAATTATACCAAACCAAAACCAAACATTTGTCCAGAAGATTGCTAAAAACATCAGACAGCTAGATTACCACTAATTGAAGTCCATCTTTGTGTTGCTGGTATAAACTAAGAACTAATTGGTAACTTAGGCTGTAATTTCTGGTTGTGTACAAATATTTTGGAAAAAGTATGCAATAATTACATGTAGGTCACTGCAATGCCACAGGATATTAGTCTAAAGTATCTTGTGTGAGTCAATGAAGCTTTCAACTGTAAAAATAGGGCAAATTTCTCACGTTCCCCCCTCTATACAGCCCAGGCAAACTTCCAAATAGCATTTTGATGTACCAAAATTATTTACTCTTTTCTAGCAAATTAAACTCCCAAATGGGTTTGAATTAATGGCATCCTTTTCCCAGATTTAGTTGCCCTTCAAAGGAACTCTTATAAACAGACTTTTTAGTTTTAATTGTTTTAATTACATGTTACTATACACATTTCGTAGTTTTTCTTCCCATAAAACTTTTATATTGGCTCTTTTGAAGACAAGGACGTTGATTTCTGAAAGATAAGCTGTATAAAAATATGAACTTGTGTATAATGAAAGCTTTATGTACCAAATGAGATTTTGCATATGTGATGAGTAGCAAATTTTGTGTTTAAACCTGTATTTAAATAACATTCGGCAACATTACTTGTTGAAAATAATTGTTGGTGTCAGGAGGAGTCAACAAGTCTTTACTTCCTCTAAGCAGGCCAAATCCTGTAGCTGGATTAATACAGAAAATTCCTTAGGTCCAGGTCCAGATACTACTTTTGACCCAACCAAATATGGGCTTCCATGGGTATCTGCTATGATACATCATGTTTTTCTCAAATCTTTCCTCAAAGGAGGACTCATGTGCTAAATAAATAAATCAGGTGTAGATAGTTCTGCAGTATGTTCAACTTGGATGCCTTTTTTGCCCTAATGCAATAGCGACTTCCTTAAAATTGAGGAAGATCAGGCCTCCACTGTGGAGCTGTGATCAAGCTGTATAAAAACAGACCTTGCACTTCCCTGGATGCCTCTTCTTACTTGGAGAGATTAGAGGAAATAATACTTCCCCAAACTAGATGGACAACTATTAAATCAGCAGTGTGGGAAAGATGGCCCATTACTTCTGTCCTTGTCACCTGTGCCACCCAGACACCTTGTCCCATTATTACCAGAGAAATCAAGGGGTGCACTCACGTAGTTTTGAAAGTCGTATTCCCTCGTGCTGAAGAAAAGCTTGTGCTCTGCTGGGCGAAGCTGCCGAAAGCTGGTCCTCCGTGCTGCTGCTGCCGCACTGTCAAGGGTGTGTAGGCTTTCCAGCCGAAGCTCTGCAGCATGCCAGGGACCGGGACCAGAACAGCCTCAAAGCTGCTATTTCTTCTTCCTCGCGCCTGTTATATCAAGAGGCTTGGAAGAAAGAAATGCATCTCTTTATTCTTGCTTTTGGAAAATGCCAGAACAGTAGTTATAGTCCAAACATGAATTACTGGAAATATTAAGGGTGTCTCGCATTCAAACTCAGAAGTATGTTATTTGTTGGTTTTTTGTTTATAATGACACAAACTTGGCCTTGCTCCCAGGAGCATTTTGGCTCTCTACTAGTAAGCAACACTCCAGCAGCACAAATGTGCTCAGAGGAGGGCTGCTTGGTAAGGGCCAGCGGCAGCGCTCCGGAGGGATGCTGGCCTGGCAGGGTGGGACCAGGTGCGCTCTGTAGAGCAGGATGAGCTGGGCCCAAATCTGCATTACTGTACGTGTGCTGGCAGCCCAGTGGGTGTTCAGGGACACGATAATGCAGTTGTTTTAAAAACTGTTTTGCAGTAGTAGCGCCGTTGCAATTAACCTTTAGGAATGCTTTGTATAAATATTGAGCATTACTGTAGTATAAGCTGTAGTGGCTGTATGTTAGCATAGTCACACTAGATTTTGTATGTGCCACTTAGTTATGTGTGCCCTTACAAAATTTCTATTATTTAACATTATTCTTGCTATATTTTTCATAATGGTACAGTGAGAATATAAGTTATCTATCCTGTGCTTCAACCAGGCATTGAAAGAATTTGGAAGCTTGCAGGCTGAGAGTGCAGGGAAAAAGGAAAATGAGAGAAATGCTAATTCTTAATGAGCAGACGGAGGTGGGTTTTGGCATAAACATCAGTGCAGTGGGGAATTTAAAAAAAAATGTACTGAGTGTTTCTAATTATACTGTAAGTGAATGATTAAGATTAAGCAGAGATGTTCTAACTTAATACTGAAAGTCTTGAAAGATCCAGTCAACACAGTGGGTACAACTATACTGAGTCTAAGCGCTCCCCTTTCCAGTCTGTGCTGTCAGGACTCAGGATGTGGATTCAGGTCAGCTTTAGGCATTTGAGATAGAAATCTTTTGGACCTCTGCTGTTCAGTAGTAGGACAGGTGCAAAAAAGCACCAATTCATAGGTTAGATGCCTTGACTAACCCCTGCTGTGTCCTCCGTGTCCTTGTGGCACCATGTCATGGCCAGCGACAGGCAGATGAGTTGGCCACCAGGTCCTTTCTGAAATCTGAGCTGAGCTGAAGCAGCCCTTAGAGCTGAACTGCAGCTGAACTGCAGGTGATCTCCTGCCAGAGAACGTGGTCATGCATAGCGCAGGACTGGGAAGGCGCCCAATTGTTTGCTTGTTTATTGGAATATACTTCTATGGACAACAGGCAAAGCCAGTGCCTAGCGTGTTCACTTTCAAACTGTCAGAACAGTGAGTTGCTTAAATATTAGGAGTAATGGTATTCATTTTCAGCAGGAAAAAAGCTTCTTCAAGCTTGCTGTAATGACCTGGGCAGTGAACTGAGCCCACATTTAAAATGAAAATTGGTTTGAAACTTTGGTCTTCACTTATGCAGTATTTGGGTGTGAAAGTGTAGAGGAAGAATGAACTTGCAGGTTCATTGGCATGATAATTAGATAATTATGCATTGCTCTAAAGTTTGCGTATATATTTTCGTTCTGCTTCCTAAATGGAGAGGATGTTAGCTGGAATTTAATAAATTTTTTGCATTAGAACAACACTGCTGAATTAATTAAATCATTGTGAGATAAGTTTCAATTCTCTGCTCTCTTGATTTATAGTTTCCTTATTACTATCAAATTCCTATTGTATTACTGTTTTTCCTAATAGGAGTGCAGAATTTCTGTTCTAAAAAGTGATTTTGTTTAATATAAGTCCTTTCAATCTTAACTTCAGCCTGGCTGTAATCTTCACATTATTTACAAAATTTGCATACCTTTTACCCAAGTTAAATCTGAACTTGTTGAAAGGCAAGCCATCACTGATTCGTAAAAGCAGCATGTCACATTTTTCTGTTGGCATTAGGATTGCTCCTTCCCTCCCATGACAGACCCTGCTGCTGCCAGGGTTACTGGGGCCGGTTCCTCCTGTTGCAATTCAGGAAGCAACAGAGCTGGAAATATCTTCATTATGTTATGAAGCATAACTGTTTGTTTTTTTCCTCCCATTAATAAGCTTCAGAATAGGGGGAAATGGAATAGCATTTGAAAGCAAATTGGGTTAACAACAAACTGGAAGTTGGATGTGAGGTCCATTACTGAGCGTGGAATATTTCTGGGTAGTGTGGATAAAGCACCTTTGTCTCAGCAGATTTTGCATAAGTGAAATGTTAACAGCAAAACAAAAACATGTCCTACAGGTTTTTGGGTGGGGAGGGATGAAAGTGGGAAGGATCTTTTAAGCTTGCTTTGTTTCTCACTGTGAAGGGTGCTGTTTTAAGGCATCCGGATCTTTCCAGCCATCCTTTTTGTCTGTTTAGATCTCTTGTTTGGCCAGAGCAAGAAATTGTTCTGTTTTTCTGGGATATTTAGGTATAGCCTATACCCATGCTCAGTGAGTGGTTCCAGCACTCCCTGACACTGCACATAACTAATGTCAGTAGTATGCACCATGTATCTAGAAATCTCGGAATACCAACATCTGCACCTTGTGGCTGTCTGATGCCTTAGGAATAGGCCTAATACTTTTCAAAGGGCATCAGACCTGCTGAAGTATGCTCGGCAGTCACAGCGGCCCTGAGCATAAGCAGACAGCTTAAAGCACCCAGAATATCTGTGCCCTGCAGCCACAGAGGAAACTTAAATACGTGGTAGTCTTGCACGTGTTCCTTCTCTCACCTTGTATTTCACCTTTAAAAATCATGTTTCCTGCTATCCTTGGCAGAATAGGCAATGAGAATAGGAGCAATTCATCCCTAAGGAAAAATGGTTAGTTAAAAGATCAGGATCTGCAGATCAGTATGCAAATCCCTATGGAAAAGAATGTTCTAAGCTAAACAATAAGCACTCTGAGAGTAAAATAGTAAGATCTAATTTTATAGGCAATTTGACCTTGGGCTTCTGTGCATTGTTTTTGAGCTTGTCCTTGCCCGCCAACTGTTAAGAGCAACTAATCACTCTTTAGCTCATCATACTGTTGGTGGTCACATGTATTTTTCCCATTGCCTACTAAAATCCACCGAAAGCTAGCAGACCACAGTATTTCCAGACCTTATAAAAACCCTCACAGACATCTACTGTCAAAATATTCAGTTATGTAGACTAAACTGTAGATGTGGCTTATGGTAAGTGACAGGTATCAGGTGTACAGTTTTAGCGTTGAAAAATATATATCATGCTTCTGTTTAAGAATGTTCTTTAGTGAGTTGTCCCAAGCTCTAGAATAGTGTTATTTTTAAATATTACAAGTGTGTATATATATGAGAATATCAGAAAATTGCTTGTGGTATTGTCACAGACCTTGCAGATGGTTTGTGGAGCAGGATGAAAAGACTGTAAATATAAAGAGATCACCCTCTTCTTCAGTGGGCACAATGGAAAGCTATTATTACAGGAATAGCAAGAGCTAATCATACAGATAAAACCTCGCATTTGATGTTTTCAAAGTCATTTTCTGTGTTACATGGTGTTTGGTTCTGCGGATATTTTTTTTAGTGATTGACCTTTGAACTTTTTTCTTTAACAAACTATCTAGCTTAGCAAAGCTTTGTAAAACTTGTCCAAGTGAGACAGCGACTGACCCTTGGGTCTTGTATTACAGCTTTGACAAATGGATGTGCTCTGATAGGCAGCCCTAAATAACGTCTGACTGGAATATCTCCTTCTCTGGAGATATTCAAAACCCGCCTGGACGCGATCCTGTATGATGTGCTCTAGGTGACCCTGCTTGAGAAGGGGGGCTGGACTAGATGATCTCCTGAGGTCCCTTCCAACCTCAACCATTCGGTGATTCTGTGAAAGTGTACTTGCTATGCTTGAAGTTGATGTCATTGCACTTGTAGCATTTAAAGATACTAAATATATTTAAGAATCTAATGTTAATCTCCTCCTTTGTGTGCTTCATGGGAGGGGCCACGAGTGGGTTTTACTCCTGAACATGGATCCAGTTAATTTTTTTAAGACACTGTTTGGTGAAGAGTTTGTTTACACTTTTTATTTATCTTTGAGCATCCTTATCTGTCATGATTTGCATCCTGGTCTGTTGGCAGGGTTTGGTTAAATCCTCCTCCTTCTGCAGAGAGGGACTAGTGTTTCAAGGGGGCTAGAGAGCTCATGAGCTGGGGGTGGCACGAAAGCGTTGAATTCAGCTCCAAGGAGAAAGAATGTATATTTCTAACCAGCGTGACACATTTCTTAATATTTTCTAGGATATTAATAAGAAAGCAAAGTCTGTCAGGAGGCAGCAAACTGTATTTGTGCAAATGTACCTACAATGTATTTTTAGTGAACGTTTAATTCTGCGTTACACTGCATGCAAGTTATGCATGAGCATTTGCTTATAGGCTAATTAAGTGTAGCTTAGAGGAGTACTTAATTGCTGCAGTTAGAGCAGCACAGAGGAACTGAAAGCTGATCTGGCTAACAAGAAGTTAACCTAGTATTCTGCCCAAGGTTGTGCTGTTTGCTCTCTCTGTAAGGTTTCATTACTGCTTCCCCTTTCTTACTTGTGTGGAACGGCACTTGGGCAATTTCCAGAAGTGACTCTTTGGGAGAACTTTTTAGGATTTAAACTACAGCAGGATATACTGTAAGAAGAGAGACAGGGTGAGGGCATGATGGAGTCTTTCAGTGAGTTGGGAAATTGCTTGTGCAGCAGATGCTGGCTTTGAGTGTCTGTAGCAGTTCATCCATCAAGCAGATGTCCAAATGGGTCTAAGTTGAAAGACTTTGCTATGTTGATATATAAAACCATTAAAATAAAAGAGCTGAATGAACTTTATAGAAAGCTTTCTATATGTTACTTTTACACATTAAATAAATAAAGAATGTAGTCTTTCTGAAGATGATGAAAACTTACAGCACTGTAAACACACTTTCATCAGTTTCTCCTCTTCATCTCTTTCTCAAGTCTTCGCTAACATGCAGCTGTAAAAACTGTGGTTATTAACTGATTCCTGTCAAGCAAAATGGTTGAGGATGATGTGGATGCAAAGGGCTTGGTTTTCCCCTAAGCCACAGCCTTGCAAGTGCTAATCACCCTACATTCAAATAGCAGTCATTAAAGAGGAGACCCTAATAAAATCCCAGCAAAAATAATTTTAAAAAAGGAAGTTTATAGTACCAGACATGATTCACAGTGACTGCACTTGATGTTTCCTTTACGAGTTTGCAGCAACCTCTGATTTCTACATAATTAATTACATCTTTACTTACAATTTTTTGTTTTCTGAGCATTCATTTGCAAACTATTTGGAGATGCTACTTGGAGACAATGTCTGATGAAGGAGAGTGTGAAGGAATTGATTGCTTTTCTCTGTGAACTGCTTTGTTACTCTCTTTTAAAATCTATAAATTTGAGAAGTAGAAACTAAACTTTTTTTTCTTGAATATTGTGACAATGTGTGACAATACTTAAACGGAATAGCCAACTAGTGAAGTCTCATTGAGTTCAGTAAATGTAATAATAGAAATATTTGAGGAGAAGGTAAACAACTTACAGACTCAGCGCTAGTTTTGGAAGTTGTTGCATTCAGCATTTTGTTTGCTCAGTCTCCCATCTGACCAAGGGAACTTTGTGCATGCTCCACCTAATCCCCCAAGTTCTGTTGTTCTATTCAGGGACAAAGAATTCTTTAAGGAATTTTATCTATTTGCTTTTAAGTTTATCCTGTAGTAAAAGCAAAACAAAACTTTCTAACAAAAAATCAGTACTAAGCAAATCTTACATAATACTTCCTTCCTTTTAAGGAAAAAGAGAGAAGGGGATGTAGTATTATGCAACCATTTATTATAATTTTTCCAGTGTCAAGGGACAGAATCACCTTTACACAGTCTTTGAGTGGGATTTATTTTTGTGAACTTTAGTCATATAAGCATTAAACCTCTAATTTGAGTTGGTTTTCTGAATGTCTCCAGTCAGTTTTGAGATAGAGAAGCACCTCTGGAGTACATTTGTGCCATTTTAGGATATCAAACCTATAGAAAAAGGTAAGTTTAACTGAAGTGCTTCCTTCTCTTTCCGTTGACTATAGTAGGAACCTAGATGATTAGTGAAGACTTTATACTTAGACAGAGATGGCTAACAACAGCTGAAGTGAAGACCACCTCTGATATGTAGGTTGGGTGGGCTACAACACAGAGTGTAAACTAGCTAGTGATCTGTGGTGGAGAATATCCTTGCCCTTCCCTAAGTTACTGGACTGTTTTGTTAGGAGCAAATCTGCCTTTGTTTCTAAACAGAGAAGTTTTTGTTGACCATTCTGCTGAATGGCCAACCTCCTCATCAATTACTTCACGTGGCAGAAATAGCAAAGTTTGTTTATCTGGAAAGATATTGGCAGAGAGGAAAGCTGTAGGACTGATTTTTCCGTCATCTGTTAAGGGCCCATGAAAAATGGTCAGTGTATAACCACATTCTTGTACAAAATAATCAAAGTCCATGCTCTTCTGCATCTCTGCTTAGTATTTTAATTTCAGAATGTAGTGTTCAGATATTAGAGGGAGCAATTTTCAACAGATATGTATACACATATATAATTTGGGGAAGGAATATGAACTTTCATAGGCAGATACTTTTAGCCATCAGTATTTGATACCTGTTAGTGACCCCAGTTCTGTGGAAGAAATTTCTGAAGAACAAGCAAGAATTTTTGAGAGGGAAAAATGATATTGTGGGGCCTGTAAGCCCACAGGTTTGAGTAATGACAGGAGTTTCTGGAATAGGATTTTGTGGGTTTGGACCAGAAAGTAAATGACATCTGATTTGGCAGCTAATCCTATGATAAGAAAAGCTACCCTCAAATGTTTTGGGTAGAAAACGAAATGCAACAAACAAGCTGGTTTGTGAAGAGGGAGGGTTGATTCCCCAATTTAATTATCCTCCCAGCTGACTATCAAAGTTGTCATGATTTCTTCCTGATATTTTAGATATAAAAGCTGAATTTATCTTCTCAAGGTGATTTTAGAGTTGAACTCCAGAGTGAAGCTACTTGCTAATTTCTCTAATCCAATCTATACACACGAAAAAAAATGGTCTTTACAGACAAGGTTAAGCCACTAGGCTTAACACTGCACTGTCTGTGGAAGTAGGAATATGTTATGTGACTTTTAGAATAGGATGAACCTTTTCAATTATTCTTTAAAATGCAGTTCTCATAGTATATCTTGGAATAAGCTGATGCACTGGCTAGTAAAAAGTGGAATTAAAAGAGCGTATAGGTTGACATAGCCTCAGGTGATGCAAGTACAGCAACCAAGCTTGGATTGTTTTCTGTACCGTTGGATGCACTGAAGGAAGAACCTGGAGTAATCTGGTAGCAAACCCACAAAACTGATTATTTCTTATAAGTTACACTTTGGGTCTGATCAATGTCTGTTTTTTTGATGGATGTATAAGAAACATTTGAACTGAAAATAGTTTCAGTACAGTCTATTTTTTGTTAATGCTGTGCAGCTGGCCAAAAATTTTTACTTTTGCCATGTGTATTCTTCTGCAGTAATATGGGGGAATGGTGGAAGAAGCGTTTTGTCACTTTTCTACTTTGTACAAAAGTCAGGGCAGATTTTTCTCCAATAAGGAATATTATTATACTAAATTAACATCAAAAGCCACAGTCTTCTGAAGCTGGAAAGGGCAATAAAGATTTCTCTGCATATGGAATCATCTCTAGAGGAATGAATAAATAATTAGTGATGGATCAGAATTTGATACATTTGCTGAAGTCAGGATAGTTTTTGTATTGGACACATCTGAAATTAATTTAGCAAGTTTTTTTAATGGACAATTTTCATTTCAGAATAAAATAGTTTTGACACGTACAACTCTACATTTAACTTAAGAAATTCTATATGGTGATTGAATAGAAGAGAGGTAGTTGTTGCAAGTTGAAATCTGTGGAATGAATTTTGAGTGTATGTTACTAGTTTACATGAAAGACAGCAATAAGTATATAGTTCAAAGCCAGCAGATCTTAATGAGTTCTCAAGTTCATACAGAAACCAAGCTATTAAAAAAAAAACCAACACTAATTTATTTATTTATTTCTAGTGTGTGGTTTTGGCTAGAAAGAGGTATCTAATATATTATGTACTCCAGGACCGTGTACTGAGATGCTTATATTTTCTCTGTTATATGTTGATCCAAGTTATACTTCTGCACTTAAAGCCTAGTCATCTTAAAGTTGTTCTTACATAGCTAGGCCTGTTTGCTAAGTGTATGCTCTTTTTAAAATGCTTTATTTTGAATGGGAATGGAATTAACTCATGGAAAGGGAAACTTCAGAATAAGAAAGATAACCAAAAGTTGATCTACCTTGTGGCAGTCAATCTGAAAAAAAAAGAGCTTGTGAAAGGCACAATAAATTTGACACGAGCACCTTTACATTCTCTTTTGGTTTCTCTGGTTCTGTTTGAGAGTTCAGGGAACTCTGCACTCTAGTTCAGGGAACTAGATTTTTCTCAGCATAATTATTCCAGAAGATCCATGATGTAAATACAGTGCAATCAAAATCCTTCTAAAAAATCCTGTTATTTGTGCCAGAAAGGAAATAAAGTTACTAGTGTCTTTGCACAATGGGTTTCTTTGACTAATTGGCACTAATTTAGAGGGAGGGTGAAGGGGAAGAGGGAATCATGCTTGAACAATGACTGTTACGTGTGTTTTATATAATATGTAAAAATATAGAGTCAAATCCCGTGTTATTTTCTTTGAGTCTTGCAAATAGTTGATGTCTCCACCCCAAGTTACAGTAGTAAAGCCATTGTTAAAAGATTTCCCTCTTAATACCATGCAGAATTGGTTTCTAGGGAGTGTCTATTGTCTTAAAGAAAAGATTCACCCAATATTTGATCTGTTCCTCTGGGGATCTTTTTCACATTCATTTGCTTTTGCTAAACAAAGAAACTAGGCATGTGAGCTATTTGAATATAAATTTCTTTCTAATACAGCTAATTATTTTAAATGTTTAGTGGGAGTCTTATGAAAATGGTTGCATAAGCTTTTCAATTAGAAGGCTCATTGATTACATTGGTGCAAGATGTTTAATTGGCTGGACAGCACAGAATAAATATATTTGGAAATTACCTCAGATTATCTACCTTTAGGGGGATGCCTACAGGGAGGAGAAAGCTCTGCTTCCAGTAAACTTCAAAGATAAGATGGTTTAATTGGAAGCTAGCTCTGTCTTGACAGCTCCAGAGCAGCAGTGACTTCCATGGAAAATAATCTGAAGCAGATGCTGAATGAAGAAGTAGCATTTTCTTTCATGCAGGATTTGGCATCAAATCTCTATAGTTATGCTATCTGGTTCTATATTAGGAAGCATTTTTTATTGTGACATTGATTTCAGCACACTACCTCATATTTAGACTTAAATGATTTCGGTCAGTTCATCAGCCTTTGACAAACTGACTTTAGGTGTTTCTGAAACACTTACTGTACTTAAAGAGAACTTTGAACCACTGTGCTATGGCTTGGGAAAATACTGATGAAAGATCCTAGGAAAAGAGCCATTTAGGGTTCCCAAACTTTGATCAGACTTCACTAGATTTTTAATGCTTTTAATTAAGTATGGTGATATTTATGTAACTCTGCACTATTTGTATAAGAGATTGTTCTTAAACTTTTATAATGGGGGGAAAAAGTTGTGGGAGGCATGATGATTTTGAAATATACCACCTTCATGTTATGTCCTAGTATTAAAGTTGTTTGGAATTGTGAGGATAAATCCCACTGTTAATTCATTTATAAATATTAAGTTTCTAAGAAGAGTACTCTTTTTACTTAGCGCACACTCTGGTTGCCTGATGTATACATTATCGACATGATCCACTTAAACATCTTGTAAGAATACCATTAAGATTGACATTTTGGGGGGATTTCTGTGATGAATGTTTGAATCCTATTTGGCCACATATAGGAATGAAATTAAACAGTGTCAACCAAAATATACCCTAATACAGAATCACAGAATGGTTGAGGTTGGAAGGGACCTCTGGAGATCATCTAGTCCAACCCCCCTGCTCAAGCAGGGTCACCTACAGCACATTGCACAGGATTGCATCCAGGCGCGTTTTGAATATCTCCAGAGAAGGAGACTCCACCACCTCTCTGGGCAACCTGTTCCAGTGCTCTGTCACCCTCACAGTGAAAAAGTTTTTCCTCATGTTCAGATGGAATTGTCTGTGTTTCAGTTTGTGCCCATTGCCTCGCGTCCTGTCACTCGGCACCACTGAAAAGAGTCTGGTCCCATCCTCTCGACACCCTCCCTTCAGATACTTGTACACATTGATAAGATCTCCTCTCAGCCTTCTCTTCTCTAGGCTAAACAGGCCCAGCGCTCTCAGCCTTTCCTCATAAGAGAGATGTTCCAGTCCCCTAATCATCTTTGTAGCCCTTTGCTGGACTTGCTCCAGCAGTGCCACATCCCTCTTGTACTGGGGAGCCCAGAACTGGACGCAGTACTCCAGATGTGGCCTCACCAGGGCTGAGTAGAGGGGGAGAATCACCTCCCTTGACCTGCTGGCAACACTCTTCCTGATGCACCCCAGGATACCATTGGCCTTCTTGGCCACAAGGGCACATTGCTGCCTCATGCTTAACTTGGTGTCCACCAGCACTCCCAGGTCCTTCTCCGCAGAGCTGCTTTCCAGCAGGTCAACCCCCAACCTGTACTGGTGACTGGGGTTATTCCTCCCTACGTGCAGGACCCTGCACTTGCCTTTGTTGAACTTCATGAGGTTCCTCTCTGCACACCTCTCCAGCCTGTCCAGGTCTCTCTGAATGGCAGCACAGCCCTCTGGCGTATCAGCCACTCCTCCCAGTTTGGTATCATCAGCAAACTTGCTGAGGGTGCACTCTGTGCCTTCATCCAGGTCATTGATGAAGAAGTTGAACAAGACTGGACCCAGGACTGACCCCTGGGGGACACCGCTAGCTACAGGCCTCCAACTAGACTCTGTGCCACTGATCACAACTCTCTGAGCTCTGCCATTCAGCCAGTTCTCAATCCACCTCACTGTGCACTCATCTAACCCACACTTCCTGAGCTTGTCTATGAGGATGCTATGGGAGACAGTGTCAAAAGCCTTGCTGAAGTCTAGGTAGACAACATCCACTGCTCTCCCCTCATCTACCCAGCCAGTCATTCCATCAGAGAAGGCTGTCAGATTGGTTAGGCATGATTTCCCCTTGGTGAAGCCATGCTGACTACTCCTGATCACCTTCTTGTCCTCCACATGCTTGGAGATGGCTTCCAGCATGAGCTGCTCCATCACCTTTCCAGGGATGCAGGTGAGGCTGACTGGCCTGTAGTTCCCTGGGTCCTCCTTCTTGCCCTTTTTGAAGACTGGGGTGACATTGGCTTTCTTCCAGTCTTCAGGCACCTCTCCTGTTCTCCATGACCTTTCAAAGATGATGGAGAGTGGCCTAGCAATAATGTCTGCCAGCTCCCTCAGCACTCGTGGGTGCATCCCATCAGGGCCCATGGATTTGTGGGTGTCAAGTTTGCTTAAATGATCTCTAACCCACTCCTCCTCCACCAAGGGAAAGTCTTCCTCTCTCCAGACTTTCTCTCTTGCCTCCAGGGTCTGGGGTTCCTGAGGCATGGCCTGAGCAGTAAAGACTGAAGCAGAGAAGGCATTCAGGAACTCTGCCTTCTCTGCATCCTTCGTCACCAGGGCACCCACCCCATTCAGCAAAGGCCCCACATTTTCCCTAGTCTTCCTCTTGCTGCTGATGTATTTGAAGAAGCCCTTCTTGCTGTCCTTGACATCTCTTGCCAGATTTAATTCCAAACGGGCCTTAGCCTTCCTCGTCGCATCCCTGCATACTCTGACAACATTCCTATATTCCTCCCAAGTGGCCTGTCCCCCTTTCCACTTTCTGTAGACTTCCTTCTTCTGGTTGAGTTTTGCCAGGAGCTCCTTGCTCATCCATGCAGGTCTCCTGCCTGCTTTGCTTGACTTCCTACTCATAGGGATGCACCGCTCTTGAGCCTTGAGGAAGTGATGTTTGAATATTAACCAGCTCTCTTGAACGCCCCTTCCTTCTAGGGCCCTCACCCATGGGATTCCTCCAAGTAGGTCCCTGAAGAGGCCAAAGTTTGCTCTCCTGAAGTCCAGGGTTGCAATCCTACTTGGTGCCCTGCTGCCTCCTCACAGGATATTGAACTCCACCATCTCATGGTTACTGCAGCCAAGGCAGCCCCCGACCTTCACATCTTCAAGCAGTCCTTCTTTGTTTGTTAGTACGAGGTCCAGCAGCACACCTCTCCTTGTTGGCTCCTCCACCACCTGTGTCAAGAAGTTGTCACCAGTGCTCTGCAGGAACCTCCAAGACTGTTTGTGCCTAGCTGTGTTGTCTTTCCAGCAGATATCGGGGTGGTTGAAGTCCCCCATGAGAACCAGGGCCTAACCACCTAATCTAATTCATACTTGAGCAAAAATAGAGAGGAACCAGTTGTCTGATTTATAAATGCTGAGGACCTGGAGTGGAGTACTTAGAAGATGATCTCTTCTCCTGGGAAATGCTCAGTCTTGGAGACACTAAAATTAAATCGCTTAAAGGCTTATTGAGGTAATCATAAGGGATAGGACAACTTGAAAAATGAAACATTACCAGCTGGCAAAAAAGATGATGGAAAATGTTTTAAGGGCTGTGAAATGAGGTTTATATGATTCAATGAAACTTTTTGCTGAAGTCTGTTTCATAAGCAGCAGTGTACTACTGATAATGATACACCTGTAAAGGTGTAAATGTGGTCCAGAAGTACAACATGAATCACTCAGGGTGGGGGAGGATGCATTGATGTCAAGGTAAGAGGAAATGCTTCTGAACGAGTGGGTATGTTGATCAATGATACAGCACAGCACTCTCATTTAAGGGAAAAACCCCAGTGATGTGACCTGTCTCAGGAGATGCAGAGAACTGGCATGTCAGTCTTCAAGGACGGGTTAAGGAGAACATTTTTGAGAGAGGGAGGAAAGCCAGACTGATGGAGTGGTGTGCGATACTTCGAATTAGGCTGCTGAACGGAGTGGAGAAAATGGGAGAGGAGAGGCGAGGCGAGCCTGTTATCACTCCGAGGGGGTTATGCAGCCACGGGCGCTTTAAAGTCTCCTGTGTGGGTGTCTGCTGAACGTTTCATCGTAGCTCTAGCAAAATAACCTTCTTTTTGAAAGTTAGAGTGCGCACTGAAGATTTCCAGCCTAATAATGCCGTATACACTGAGCTGACTGCTTTGCTTTTGTGCCACTGCTGCTCCAGGAGTTAATACTGGGAAACCTCTGTACACCTAGATGGTAAGGGAGAACTTCCAGAGGATACTGTTGTGAGCACTACCGTGCAGAGGACCATTGAGTTGCCTTTGTTTCTCAGCTTTTAGTAAAAACCGGCTGAATCCTTTCATTTCCTAATAGGCTGTGTTCAGATACTAAGCACTCTCTTTCCAGAATGTCATGTATTGCTTGTTCGGCATCTTTTTAATTAGTGACATTTTATTTAGTCCAAATTAAATATGCCAGATGTAGCTGATTTAGTGGCTAACAATGACAAGTGAGGGGAGGGAGGGAGAGCTAACATTATATAGCCTTCTGTTCTCAGGGAAGTTTTTTTTTTTTTTCCCCCTCTAGTTCCACAAGAGAAGTTGGAGTGGTAACCATGGCAGCAGGGAATTTGTCCCTGTAAGCTAAGCAAAGGGTTGGGTTGTGTGGGTTTTTTTTGTTTGTTTTTGTTTTTTTGTTTGTAGTGCCCCCACTAGGAGGAAGGAGTATATAAAATGGTCTGGGGCGAGCCCTTGGGAGGAAGGGCAAGACAGATGAAGTTCGAGACACTTGCCATGGATTTAAAACTTGTACTGTTGTTCATAGGTTGGTCCTGCCATAGCATGCAAGGCTGAAGGGGTATAAAAGTGAACCCGAATAGGGGGGTTAGACATTGTCTACTAATAATGGTTGTGTTTGTTTTTTTTTCTCCCATATTTTTCTCACTTTTTTTTTTTTTTTTTTAATTGAACATGAGTAACTCTTCTTTTCAGCAGGTTGAAATGGAATGAGATCTGCATGGGGCTTACTGCATTCAAGAAACGGTATCTAACTTAATCCCCAGAGGAGTGTATCCCCAGATTTGCATCAGCCTGGGAAACCTTTGATAAATTATTCTTGACTATAGAGGAGACTTTATTATTCTTTAATATGTAAATTTACCAAAAATAAAACACCAGAGCAGTTTTTATGGAGATGTTTCCCATTAAAGCAATTGCTGAAACTGAGAATTATACATGGATTGGGGAGAGGATAACATGAGCCCTCTTCTCCCATTGACATAACCTTTCCTGGGCTAAAATCTATAGGGAGTTTATTCTGCTCACACAACTGATGCTTATACAGTTGCACAGAAATACTTGCCCAATGTGAGCAGCTCTGTATAAAGCATTCTTGTATGTGACAAACTGACCTATAAAACACTCGGGAAGTTGCAGTCATCAACAATTAGCCAATACGCTCTGCTTGAAATTGCTGGCTTCCAGCGCCAGTAACTTGGGAAACAGGAAGTTCAGCAATATCACTGAATACTGTACATTGAGGGAAGACCTGGTGGCTGGGCATTAGCCATGCTTTGCCATGCTTCTGTAGTTAAGCCTGTCAACCATTCATTAGAAAGAGCCCCTCTTTTATTGTTGGAACAGTATGAACTCAGCCCTTTGGGGGAAAAGAAACCTATTGCGAGTTTCAACTGATGCTATCAAAGTGCAAGAAATTCATAACTCCAAGGTGTGCTTGAGCTTTTAGGATTTTCAGCATATGGGGGCCATTACTCTGGGAGTTTCATATAATGTATTGGAGAGCTTTATACTTCAGGTCCACATCATTAAACAGTCATTGCTCTTAAGTGCATGTAGGTTATATCCAGTCTTAATTAGGAGTCTTTTTCTTTCTTCAGTTCATCCCTTTTCCACTATCCTGAGTTCCTCTGAGTTGCTTATCTTCATATTTTCACACTTTGTTTTGTTGTTGCCTTGTATCGTGTCTCCATGTGCTATACCACACTTGATTGTTTTCTGGTCAAGCTGTGCATATTAAGCTCATCGAGTTTTTCATAAAATGTTTTATTTTTTTTGTTTCCAGCTGCTTCCCCCTCTCTCTGCAGTTTGGTTATAACTTTCTGATCTGGGATATCAGCGGTGGTTCAGTGGTGGATTGTGGAAGGGAATAAAGGGACTTTTGGAAAGAAAGATTATTGCTTTTATTTTAATGCACTTCTGTATGTGTCATGAAAACACATTTTTATTCAGATATTGTCATGTCTGGCAAGAATTGTCAGACCCAGTTGCTGGGGCTTCTGCTGAGAACTTGTTTTCATTAATTTCTTTTTAGCCTTCAGGGCTGCAGAGAAAACCTTAGGGAACTCTGCACTTGCCAACTCTAGGGAGCAAACTCAGGCCTCAAAGCCTTTGCTTTTTCCCTCCTTGTGATTTACTTTTGGGGGAAGGGAGGAGAGAGGAGACAGAGGGGCGGGAAAAAGGTATATGTTTGTCTACCTCTGTATTGCATTTTAAGTTTGTAATTTCTGTCCAGGTCTCAAAAGTACAGTGCTTGCTTAGTTTTCTTTGTTATCAGATAAGGTAAATTGGATTGCAGTTGTTGAAGACAAATTTCATAACTACTGGTTCTTAAAATAATGTGTTTGTTTTCAGCAAGGTCCAAATATAGCTTATTTGGCATCATCCCTGATTGTTGGGTTTTTGTTGTTTTTTATTTTGTTTCCGTTATTATATCAACCACAGTCAAAAACCCAGGATCCTATTATATTACATAAAATGCAGTCACTGCCCAAAAGATTTTCCCATATATTAAAAATGCACATATTTTTAAATACTAATCCTCAGTTTTCAAAGACATCTTCAGAAGTTGTCTTTGGTCCCTTTCCTAATGTGGCTGGACCAGGGCGTACAAATTGAAGATTGGAGCTCAGTCCATCCAGCTCTTAATGGTGGTCCCGTTTTCTGCTCTGTAACCTGTCTGCCACTCTCTCCTCAAATAAGCATGAGAGGAAAGGGAAATTTTGTGGACTATCCGTGTGGAAGTTGCACTTGGACAATAGTAAATCATAGTGGGAAGCTAATTGTGCGTTGCTGGACCCTATACTGAAATGGCTTTCTGGCTCTTAGCTTGGCCTGGGCACTCAAATGGCAAGTACCTCAGCTGCAATTGTCCCAGTATCCTACTGGGAAAGAAAGAGCCGTCCAAGTCATCAGGACCCGCACTATTTTTCTAAATCCTATGGAAGGCTGCTCCCCGGAGTCTTGTTATGCTGTCTGCCAAGTTTCAAATTAATGTGGTTCTTGTGGTTGAAAGCCTGTACAGCAAGGAAGATGTGGTAATAATTCCTTTTCTAAAGAATAATTTATAACAGCAAAACAATTTAAAATACTCGGTAACTAGCTTGGTTACTTAAGAATTTTAATCAAGAAATTATCATGTTTTTTTTTTTTCTTTGTATTATCCTTTCTAGGATTGTTTGTGACTTAAATTGTGTTTGCAAGAACTTTTCTACTAAACTTTTTTCTTGGAGCAAATTCAGACAATAAATAATGCATTTTGTAAGCACAGCTGAGGAAGATTGCAAACTATCTAGGGATAAATTACACAATAAAATATATGAAAGATAAAGGTTAATGCCAGTGACGTGACTTAATGTCTTTCATTACATAATCAAAGGAGTGTAACAGCGTCTCTACCTATCTCTTCTTCCTTTCATAAAGGATCTAGAAATTAGGAGGGATTTTTGCATGAAAAGCACTTGCTGTTGGGAGGAGCTACGTGGAGCGAAGGAACTCATTTACAGACTCATAATCAAAACTAATGGAAAATGCTGGGTGGGGAAGGACATGGGCAAAGATGACAAATGGGATGTGGCCACATAAAGAGGCTGGACCCCCAGTTTTAGGACTGGGTGAGAGCTGGCTGTTGCTGCGCTGCCTTTCCAGTTCTACAGATTGATACCATTTCAGAGTGCATCTAAATTCCTTCTGAAGCTTTCTCACTTTGATTGTCCTGCAAATACCCAGGAGCTTCAGCAAAACTCATAGATGCATATTGTTACTCTGTAACAAGGATGGAAAATTAGTCTTTCTCCTTTTACCTAAAAATCAGCGGCAAATGAGGAATAAAGTGAGAAGACGTGAAAATGTCAAATTGGTCAAATGACTTATTTGAACATGTGAGCAATAAACCAAGGTGAGAAAGGGAGTATGTGAAATAGCTTTTGGAGATACTGTCACAAAAGCAGTGTGTTGTCTATCTGTAGGCATGTATCACTTATAACTGCATTCTCCTATTTATAAAATAGAGAAATTATAGGGTAACTGACTTACAGTTTCCAAACCTTCAGTCTCCAAGTATGTGAGTACATGTTGGAATAAATCTCTTCTTCATGCAGGCAGTGCTCATGTCTTGAAAACGTGCTCTGTACAGCCTTCTCGTAAAAGTACATTGCGCAGTTCACACCTTTACATGTAAACAGCTGGGCTTTTTGAAGAAGCTTCAGTGCAGTTATTATGCAAGCCTAAGCCTATACAGACTGTAATAGTAGTTGAAGTTCTGAGAAGATACAAACAGATAATGAGTATAGATTTCATCAAGTGTCTCCAAAGCAAATAACCGCTTTCGTACATGAGGCTGAAAGAGAGGAGGAAAAAGGCAACCATTTTGTAGAGGGGAAATAAAATAATGCTAGAACTTTGGTTTGTTTTCGCTATATTCTGGCCTTAACCTTTAATAGTACTTTAGGTTTTCATTGTGTAAGTTCTTTTAACTGTTCTCTGTGCATATGCAACATCACACACTTCAGATTTTTTTTTTTTTAAGCTCAAATGCGAACAATTGCAATGTGTAATTATGCCAATAGTGCAGAGAGACGTGTTTGCTTGATTAGTCACTGAGGCCTGAATTCAGCCAATATAGCTTAAGGCATTCAACTGAAGTCCGGAGTTAGGAGCCTAGATTCCCTCTGCAGTTAGCAGAGACACACAAATGCCTTTATCATGTGCTTTAGATCTTAAGTTACCCCATCTCTCTCCCTTAACTACAAAAGGAATTCAACTCTCTAAAATTACCTGGGGTGAATCTGGCCCTGAATGTTGGGACGTGACCAATTCTGAAGCGCTAGCAATCCAATTATACCTGCATATTAGAATTCACTATTAATGCTTCTCTGCCCTTCTCTGCCCATACTGCTATAATTCCCCAAATCTGTCTCATTGGTACAGCCCTTGGCAAATTTTATGACTACAATGTTGGCGTATGATGATTACTGAGCATATGATGATATTCTGATTCTCCATCAAGGTCCAGTTGTTTCTCAGACTCTTGGAAATGTGTTTAAAATTTGATAACCCAGCAAAGAGGGACAGGATCAGGGTTTTATAACATTGACATATTAATCTGTTAGACTTTATTTGTTTTTAAGATTGCTGTTCCAAGTATGAAAGTCAAAGACGAAGATATTGCGCTTACAATTGCTCTCCTTTGTTGTTCATAGGCTGTTAAATGTGTACCTAAATATAGTATATGCCAAATGAGAGAGTTAATGTTGCTATGAGAACCTTAACCTCAGCATTTCCTAAGGTTTTATGTTTATATGCAGGAAAAAAGCAATGATCAAATAACTCTGAATATTTTTTTTAACAAGAAAGTACTGCCTAATGACTTGTATTTAAGTGGTACTATCTGCAATTTATTGCTGTTGCTGCTGCTATTTTTCTGAAGGGCTTTTTTTTCCTGCATGAGTAGTGTAACAGAGGAGGCGAAAAGAGCCATAGGGTTGACCTATATATTTATTTCATTGCAGCACTTGAAATTCCCTTCTCTTGCAAAGCTGCCTTAATGCTGCCAGGCAAGTAAGGGGAACTGGGTGGTACTCCAGTGGGTAGCTGTGCTTGACTGAGTTGGTGGCCTGTCAGGTGCGCACAGAGCCTGCTTACAAGCTTTTCTTTATCAAAGGTTTACCATTTCAGGAAGCAAACACTTCCTTTTTTGTTACCTCTTGAGCTAGGCAAATAGCCATTCAAGGATAACCTGCATGCAAAGCTCCAGTCTTCAGCATCTTTAAGTTGACTGATTCTAACTGAAAGCTTTTTCGCTTCCCTCTTTCTCCAGTGACTTTGTTTCTGCTCTTGTGAGCCTGTGAGCTTTGAAAATAGAAAGCTTTCTGGAAAAATGATCTCCTCATTTCCGATGAAAACTGCTAGTATAATCTCAGTGTACCAGCCTGTTATGTAGGTGCCTTCTGTAATAAATCACTTTTTCTGCTTGTGCAAGATATGTGCATTTCAATTTAATTTTCTTTTTAGTTACATCACTAATGGTATGTTTCTTATGTCTGAACAAACTTGATGAGTGAAGTCTGCGTATATGAGTCAAGACTTGCTGGTCTAATTTTCAGTTTGTGGTGCTCTTACACGCAAAATTTTGGTATGTCAAACTGAAATGACTTTTCAGCATATTTTAATGGCTTTCTGTGATTGTCATCTGTTATAAAAGAAAACATTAGAAGAGATAGTGTACTGAAACCTTTTATGTATTAAATTTCAAACAAAACACCTTCCAATAACTGGTACTCTTCTCACTATAACTTAGTCTGGAGTCATAATCCACAATTCCAAAGGCTGGTTAGCACTGATGTAATTTCTACTGTGATCCATTTCATGGACTGAAGAATGGCAAATTCGGAGCAGTTTGCTAAAAATTTTCAGCATAACTTCATTTAAGACTGTGGGGTTTTTTTTAATGATAATTGTATACAGTCAAAAGTCGTCTTTTTCAGAAAAAAAAATAGTACAAATAAAAAAGAGGAGAAGGAAGAAAGTAATGTGACTGTGACACAGCTGGGTTTGTTTTTTGTCCTTTTTCCTGATAATGTTTGGTTTACTTGATGCACACAAAATATTTCAGTTGCTACAGTGTGGTTGAGGAACTGAGACTGGAAGATGAAATAGCCATGAGGGTGCTCATGATATGTGACCCATTGTATGAAACCACTGAAGTGATGAACATCAGCGTTCTTTTAAAATTTTTATTTTTTAAGTCTTTCTGTCTTTAAAAAAGCGGGGGGAAGGGAAGAATTCTTTGCAGAACAATGGTGCAGTCTGTTATCTGCTCCTTTGCACTGTAAAGCACTGAATGTTCAGCCAATATAGTGCTCTGGTTGGCTTAGCATTCTTAACCTTAATTTTGAATAGAAGGTGCCTTGTGCTGCTGACGTAATTAGGGCCTTTTGTAAATCACTGTTGCAGGCAGTCTGCTGTTGCATTTCATTGCATTTTTTCTGAGGGATGCAGGGGAAAAGTATCAAACTAACTTTCTGAACCCCTCTTCAGGTTCAGTGTTTTCATTATTGGAATATTTTATTCAGAATGCAGTCTGCTTCATTTTCCTTTATAGATATGAAGCCCCAAATCAATTTTGCTTGTGAAACAGTCTTCCTGGTGAAGAAGTTTGAATAAGAAGCCCTTAACAGCTTAAGATAGTAGACTCTTCCAAAAAGAAAAGAAAAGAAAAAGGAAATCTGAGATGGGTGAACTAACTCACTTTATTTAAAGTCCCCTCTTTGATATAGGAATCTGCCTCTTGTCACTGAACCTGTCAGAAATTTTTAAAAGTTTGAGCTGCGGCTTTTTCGTAGAGCTGGTTTCTTAAATGTGGTTATACATCGTGCTCGGCAGTATTCCGAGGGGGACCTGCATAAAATCCTCTTATCTTTTGCGTAAACCTCTTATGGACCATTGCACTCTCTCTGCTCCGCAGAGACATGGGGCTTCCTCTCACTTCTGTCTCTCCCTTGTCCTCTATTGCAGGGTTCAGCTCAGGCCATTACATCCCCTACTGATATATTCTTTTAGATCCGTGATGTCAGTGGTGATACATAGCCTTGTGCTGTCCTTGATAGCAAACACAGCACTATTAGTAGTCCGTAAAGTTAACCTGTTCATTTCTGCATTCCCTCCCTCCACCCACTGAATTCTAGTCTATTAGCTTTAAAGGAAGCATTAAAAAAAGAAAAAAAAAATACCATTGACTCCTTGTGAATGAATGTAATGGTGTTTTTACTGCAGCTCTAATAGTAACTTCAATGCGGGAGTACTGGGAAGTTGCCTATAATGCGTAACTACTGGGAAGAAAGAGTGTGGAGTTATAGCAGAGTTGTACACAGAACAATATCAGTTTTACATCCTGTAGCGGCTTTGAAATGCTGTTGTACTTCAAGGTAGCTGCCCATCAGCTGAAGCTCAGGGCAAATAGGGAGAGGGTGGAATATTGCACATAGACCACTTTGTTTCATACCAGGGAAGCAGAACAAGTGAATATAAAAGACAGCTGCAGCTTTCTTCTGTTGGCCTTACTTCATTAAGTCCTTCCATTCTTGGGAACGGGGAAAAATGTGGTTATTGTCTTTGGGCTTTCCCTTTTCCGCATACAAAGACTTGAAGAGGCATCCTCAGCTGAACAGCTTTTCCTCTCTGCCGGGACTTGACGGTGACAAGAATCAAGTGCAACCTGTCCTATATCGCTGCCTAACTCCCTGCAAAACACCAGCTAAGGAAAAGCGCTTCCCTATGCTACAAGCATTGCGAAGGTGGTGATTCCTCTGGTGCGTGCCTGGTAGCAGCTCCCACGCACAGGCAGGGGCCGACAGCGCAGGGCCGTTCTTCCCAGGGAGTAATGAATGAATGATGTCACCGGGTTGGTTCCTGAGGCAGGAAATCCATCCGAAAGAGTTTTGTGCCAGTATGGAAAGTGGAGGCATGTGCGCAAAGTAAGCTGAAAACAGAGATGAATTCTTTCACTGCCTTCTGCTCAACTATGTCATGCCTTTTAAATCTAATGTGACAAAAAGTAGTAAAAAAAATTGAAATGGGTACTATTCCCTCCCCATTCCCCACTAAAACCAAACAAAAATACCAACTTTCTGACTTGTCAAATACTGGGTTTTAAGTTTGCTTGCACATTCAGAGAGGGAACATGAGAGCTGTGCGCCCTTGTTGTAAATCGATGTCATTTTTGTTCAGTATCTCAGGCATTCACTCATTTTCCCCTGTTCAACAAACAAGCTTCATTGTGGCAGTGTGGGCTGGTAATGCTGCTAGTACCTCAACACTGAGCTCACTCTGTGTGTGCATATAATGCACTTCTTTACTGTAAAAATGCGTGCTAATTACAGAAAATAGACTTGCCCAGAGGACAAAAAAAAATAACGGGGGCAGCCCCCCTCTCCCCCCCCCCCAACACACACAGATTTCTGTATGTGATGATGTCTGTGACTTGGGTAAGTGCGACAGGAGTGGGAGTGCAGCTGTAACATTGTACAGCATGCATACCTTCCCCAGAGCTACAGCAACCAGGATTCCCCCCCTCTGCTCCTCCCGAGCCCACTTCTGAAAGAGCTGGCTCATCCCTGCTGTCAGATGAAGCAGTTCCCTGAATGCAGGGGTTTGAGTCACTTGAGCTAGCTTAAGCTTTAACTCCTCCCTAACTGGGTTCAAATTTGTACATAGCAGTGGGAAAAGATGAGGGGGGAGGAAAGGGGGATGGCGGTGGTCAGGCGCTGGGGCTGTGGACCCGCTACACCTAGTCCCCGGTGCCGTGCCAGGTCTAACCTGTGGCACAAAGATGAGCCGCTCGCACGAGCAGCTTGGTTTCCGCTTTGTAAAATTGCTGCCGCCTGGTACCGAGGCTCGGACTGCTGAGCAGGTGCTTGGTTCAAGGAGCAGGGGGATGGAGCAAGCCTGCTGGGGAGACGCGAGGGTCAGCGGTAGTGAGCAGAGTAGAAGTTCAAGTGCTTGAGTTGCCTGTAGATGACATCAGCTGCTGCGAGGCTGGGCTATTGAGAGGTTTGGCAAAGGAATCGGGATTCAGGCAGTACGCATGCTTTTGGCTCCGGGATTTTTGCTTTCTTCTCCTTTGAACTTTTTGATTATCGGAGGATTTTTAAACATCCGTGGGTGGTCGTAAAACAAATTTCCTTTGTAATTTTTTTTTTTGTTGGGGGGGGGTGGGAATAATTTGGAAGTCTGATAGTGTGTGGGAAATGATTACATCAGTCACAGGGAGGGCTAGGATTGGTCTACACAGTGTGGTTTGATTCACTACCGCAAAGATTGCGTGTAACCCTTTGAGTGGAGCTCTGGCAGAGTTGTTTCCCTCCCCAGAAACAGTCCCCATAACAGGGGCTACGTGACAGGTACAGTACAGTGATCCACTGACACTACAAACACCCCCGAGTGTGCAGCTGTAGTCTGCAAAGGGTTGGAAGAGGCAGAGAACAAACTCTCTTTCAAGAGGCAATCTGTATTTAAAATGCCATCTTGTTCTTCTGACTGCTGCCTTTTACGTGCTGTTGAGGTAAGATTTTCCATATCCAATTACCCTCCAGGTTTTTGTTAGATTTGTCTTCTCTTGCTAGGATGCCGAATGTTTTAAACATGGAGTTAATCTAAATCCTGAACCTGCATGTTTGGATGCACAGGGAAAAAAATTTGCAGTGAGTGTGTCTCCTTTGAGCAGAACAATGCAAAGAGGAAAGCATCTGTATAAATCAGGAGGTGGGGAGAAGCTTCCTGACTTGCTCTTTCATCTCCATTAATACTTAGAATGTGCAGTATGTGCACATTTGGGTTTGAACTACGTTAAAGCGAAGATTAAAAGAGAAGCCAGGAAAGGGAGAGAAATGCGTGGACTATGCTGGCTAATTATCTGTGAGCCAACTGCAAGTGGAACTTCCAAAAGCGAAACAATCAAAAGTTAGTAGGGAACCAGAGAGCCATTTTTTAATTTTCAGGGGTTTTGGCCTGTTTCTCTGTAAATGTTCAGAGGCCTCAAACTGCATTAAAAAGAAAATTGTATTTATTGTTTGACCGGGTTTAATTTCTTTTACCTGCTTTTGCAGAAGTACTCTCTTGATATTTTGTCATGTTTGCTTACCTTATACAGCTTTATAAAGAATGTGTGCTCTCTCACTTTCTCTGTGTATGTGTTCACATTAACACTGCTTAATCTTTGTTTAGTGCAGGGAGGTGTTGGGGCAGGGGGAGGGGAAGCAGGCGAGGGGCATGCCGAGAAAGTGTTATAAAGTAAATCATACATGTCATTTGTCCTGACTGCCAAGATGCTTGCAATTGTAATGAGAAGAGGATGCTTTTCTACAGTAGCTGTGCAGTTTGCATCTTTTTGGAGCTGTTGATCTGTAAGTGTATCCTTTATGTTGCAGGATGTAAAAGTCTTTAGTGAAGATGGAACAAGCAAAGTGGTGGAGATTCTAGCAGACATGACAGCCAGGGACCTCTGCCAGCTGCTGGTTTACAAAAGTCATTGTGTGGATGATAACAGCTGGACTCTAGTGGAGCATCACCCTCACCTAGGATTAGGTAGGGAACAGTCAAAGGGGTGGCGTGGTTACCTGGGAACATAACGTATGTATAATTCATATTGATGTGCTTCCAGCTGGAACATTTTCTGGTCACTGCCTTTATCTGTAAAATTAGCCGAAGTCACATACATGCTTTTTATGTGTTACAATTTGATGTGGTAAGCATTTAAGCCATTTTAAGTCCTTTTCTTGTTTCCCTTCCTCTATTTTTATTTTATACATATACATATATATATGTATATAAATGTTTATGTGTGTATATATATATATGTATATATGTATATATTTTTTGGTCTAATCACGCTAGTGCTCTGTTACCTTGCTGTGGTTTGAAGCTATTGCAGACAAACAGCTTAGGCAAATTAAGCTTGATCCTTAGAGTCCTGGTCCTGTGAAACAGCTCAGCTCATCCCCAGCTGGGAGACCTGGGTGAAGAGCCTCAGCTCTGCATACCTACAGGAATACCTATGAAAGCTAGATGTGCTGAGGTGGGGGAGGGGGGCAGCTAAACGACTTCAGGAGGGGGAAAATGGTGGTACCACCCGTGATCCATGGGCAATTTCTGGACCAACAGTGACATCTGCTCTCCAGGCAGCAGCTTCTCCACCTGATTGAAATTAAGGTGTCATGGTTACAGTTTCAAGAAGGCAGCAAGAGGAGGAACTGTGGGGAATTAAATAACACTGTGAATTGGTTTAATTACAGTACCTGAAAGAATCTCATGTTATTCAGTCTTTCTTTTGCTGTTATTTTGTTGAACTGATTAGTTGTAGGGTTCTGATGTGCAGCTTGCAATTGCTTATTGCTGAGATACCCTAGGTATAATTCTATGTGACACAGAATAATTGCTTTAAAAAGTGTAGCATTTGGAGTATTACTTGGTATACTTCATGCTGAAATTTTGCTAGAAAATAGAGGAAGGCAAATTGTAAGCTGTGATCCTGCATTGGAACTGTGAATGCTATCTGCAGCTAATAGAGGCTTTTATGTCTAAAAATGTAATTCAGAACCCCTCTTTTCCAAAATGAAACAATTTGCTGGTAATGTAATGCCTTGAACTGATACTATTAAGCACATAAATTCACTACTCTACAGAGCAGCATTCAAAAAAAAATCTAAGAATCGTAGGATATCCTGATTGCCTAATGTTTTTAATTGGGTATCTCTCTTAATGTACAAGTATGTGGAAAAAATAAACATGGAAAACTTCTTTGTATGTGTGTATGGCATACTTTCCGTTCTGAGGACATAGGACAAGGCAAAGAATTAAGGTATAAATGACGGAGTCTTTATTTCCTTAGCTTATCATGCCACATCTGCACTTCTAACAACCTTCAAAAATTTCTAGTTTTATCAATGCTCATTAAATGACCAGGCGTTCTTTTTCTATATTCCCTTTCCCATCTTTGCTGATTAGCAAGGTATTGTGTAAACAGAAGTCTTCTCCTTTGTAACCAACATCCTTCTCCTGCCAGATTCATTCAATGATGCCACAGTTCAGTGTTTGTGACATCACAATAGCTTCCATGGTGACTAATTGTGCTGTCAAACTCTGGTGTGTGACATCTCTGAATGAATCGGGCAGGAGGCTGATTAGGAAATCAAAAGCTTCTGTTTACACACAAACAACGTGGTAATTAACAATGATGGGAAAAGAGCAAGATACTTATCAGACTGCATTTATATACGTTAGAACCTGCCTGTCTCCAAACTCCATTTCGCCTGGAAGCACAAAGCCAGGCCCAAATCATCCCTGAGAAATATGGTGTGCAGCTTACGACTTCGACTGTCATGAAACTTTTTCCATAGGGACTGCTTCAGGACCGTCCGCTGTAGACCACACAATAGATCTGGCTAGAAAGTAATCCTTTGTTTTAGAGTGTAAAAACAAAGTATTAAAATGTTTAAAATCTCAGAGAAGATGCAACGATACAAACTTTATATGTAAAGTATTTGAAAGGATGTGGACAGAAATTGGAATAGAAGGGTTCACTTCATGGGAAAAAATAACATCCAGTTTCTTGTATTTTGGGACCAAAGTATACACTGCGACATATTCAATAAATTTCAAATACCAACTTTTATCCATCCACCCAGTTTTGGTTGCTGTTGGAATTTTTTGTTTATATGGCCACATATTTCTACTCAGTAGCTTAAATGATTCCATGCTTCCCTGTGTATTTCAACTACTGTCAGATCATGGCAGTAATCTGTAAAAAAGAAAGTTAGGTGAAGTTCCTGCTAGGTGTCTGATGTTCCATATTTTTCCCTCTACAAATAAGATTGCTTATAGCACATCTGATACAGGAGAAGTATGAAACAATGATAGGAAGGTATTTATCAATGTGGAAGGAAAAATGTTTTTAGAGCAGTAAGAATTACATTACAGTAAGAAGACATTATTTCTTACTCAAGACATCCTTGACGACTTAATGCTGCAGGTGGTAATCTTGAAGCCCACCAAAAGAGACTACTTCCGAAAAGTTTACTATCTTTTTTTCCTGGTCTTGCTAATATTACTCTTATTTTCCAAAGAAGCTCAGTTTGCAGAACTAGTTCATATTTTTTCTATTAGGCAGCTTGAGGACAAGAGTAAATTTATAAAGCAAACTGCATATTCATCATTTTGGTGATTTTCTAGGTGCCACTGTTAAAAGGACCTTCCTCTGACTGGTTACTTTGCATGCATAGTCAATTGTATTCCAAATAACGCGCATGCTTGCAAATAACTTCAGACTGCTAGTGAACTGCACAAATCATTTGTGTTCTCATTGGTGGCAATGCTGTGACAATTTATCATCAGCCCAGCTTAGATTTGACATCTGTAGATGATCCGTGCTGCACTTTACCACTAAGAATCTAAAATACTTTGTGGTCAAGATTTAAGCAGTCTGTGAAACTTGAATTCATCACATTAGTTTGTTTGTAAGTAGAAATATACCTTACCTCCTCTTAAAATGTGATATTCTCCCTATATGCTACTCCATTCTTAACTATCATCAGTTTAGGAAGAAGACTGAGATCTTTGTATTGGATATTAACAGAAATAATAATAATGAAGACAGACTTTTCATGATAGTATATTTCTGGATATGGAAAGAATCCTTACCTGCCAATCTCATTTTTTTCCAGCTCATGAATTGACTGTACATCTTATTTAACATAGATGAAGTAGAAAGGAAAAGTAGGAGAGCTCTCAATTGTATGAGGGTTAGAAAAAACAATCACTGTATAGTTTCATACATAGATTTTGTTGTTTACGTGTGTATTGAATTTGCTTTGCCTTCTAAAAGAATTAGAAGTAGAACAGTTTCTTAATGGACACAACGCTTCCTAAAATATGAAAGCGAGGCAGACTTTCACACTTTTGTTCGCATGTCATTTATAGTGATTCACTAATTGGAAATTTTGGGACATGTCTACAAGTTACTCAGTGTAGAATCCAGCTCACTTTCCCATCTTTTATAAGTTGTGCACTTCTGTATAAGTTTAGATAGTAATACAAAGCAATTTCAGGGCAAAAAAAGAAGTTTGTTCTGTTCCTCTCTAGGAAGTGTGTAGAGAAGACTGAATTGAGCCTATCAGATAAACAAGGAGGAGATATTTCTGGTCACTTTAGCTGCAATGACACTTGAAAACAGACTGACCTATTGAACTTCCATGACTGACATCTGTGCTTCTAGTTTTGTAGCAAAAAGTTCAATGCAGGGCTGAAGTTGAGTTCCTGGTGCGTCAAGTGGCATTTCATTGCATTTGCACTAACCAAGTATGCAATTTCTGTGAAATGGGAGCAAACGGACTAGGACTACCTTGCTTTCTACGTGCCCATCTACATGCAGTAAATTGCTGCACCTTTTCCTCAAGTTGGCTTTCACTGTCAAAATGAAAATGTGAACATTAAACCAGCAGGAGTGCCACCACAGAATCTCAAAAGGGTCTTAATTTGGTAAAGAAATACATCTAGACCCATTACATAAAGCATCTAATAAACATTTACTGGTTGTATGTGCACAGGCTTACAAGTAAAATACAAAATAAATTGACAAATGGTGATCTATATTGCATTTCCTTAAGATAAAATACAAGACAGTTTATCTCAGCCCTTAGACAAGTGATCTTCCAATGCATTAGGAAAGCAAAGATCATAACCTTGTAAAATAACAGAAGAAGCCAGTAGCAGAACACGTGGTCTTTCAGGGTTCATACTGTGACAAAGATTCCTATCAATACAATTAAATGTGTTTTGGATGTAATTTAAAAAACAATAACTTCCTCCTCCACCAGAGGCCTATTGTCCTTACAGTGTGGAGAGAGGAGATTTGACTTAACCAGCTGCTTAAAACCATGGCAGTAGTGATAGATCAGTAGCAACACCTAAAATTTCACCTGGGAAGCCCCTAGATAATGTGGCAGTTTAGGTAATGAATGTTCAGGTGGTGCAAAATATCCTTAATTAACTGGTATTAGCAGTAGTGTACACTGGTACATTAGTTGAAGAACTGCCATTATAAAATGATATTATGGCTAATGCACTAGGAAGCAGCTCTTTATAACTGAGCAACCAAATATTAGCAATCTTCAGTGTTAACCTCTTGAAACACAGTCTATAGCAAGGCTGGAGATCCAATAAGCATGGTAAATTCTGAAGTTATCAATGAACTGGTCATGGTTGATATTCTAAATGCAAATGTTAAAGACAATGGGATCATTCAGAGATAGGCTAATTCTTCAGTCAAAGAACTTAATAATTAAAACTTAGCATCCTAATGTAAGTGTCATTCAAAAACTTGCTAGTGTTTGAGATACCAGTTACTGCTTGCTTTATATCCTGAAAATACCCCAAGAGAGTTTGCATGGTAACTTGGCATTTCCAGTCCTGAGAATGCAAGCATGTGTGAACATAAAGAAGAGGCTATCCAAACGTTTTTGGTCAGCAAATTGCATGCATTTTACGTAGAGCTTTGTGAAAGGGTGGTGGGTTTTTTTTTTTTGACCTCATTTTTTACTTTCTATTACATAAGAGATGAAAGTACTGCCTATTAGACTTTGGAAAAATACCTAAATATTTTCTTTGAAATTTTGGAGATTTGCCAACATAATGATTCATTAAGTAGTGTACAGTTGTGCCAATTCCCCTCTTTTGAGTTACTGTTTTCAGTGAACTGGATTTGTTATGCTATCTGTTCATGCTTTGATGTGCCATTCTTTTGACCAAAGTAGTAGTGGTTGTGGGGAGTTACCTTGTAACCAAATCTAGAGCAGAAAATTGCCCTGTCATGCGTACAAAACATTTGTCTCCATCAGTATTCCCGTAAAGCAGATCCTGTGACCTCTTTCATAATAAACCTCATTGTCTAGCATCTACAGTACAGGCTTGAAGTTCACCTTGAAATGAACTATTTTTATAGAATGTGGTCAAATAGGACCCTATATTCCTGTGACAGTTCAAGACCTAACAGCGGTCTTTTCGCAACTTTTTTTTTCTGAAAATTTTCTACCTTACCACTTCCAGAGCATACACCAAACATCAAAAGAAGTGATTAGTGTGTATTATTTAAGCTACTGCCAGGCAGTAAGGTACACAAACAATCTTACGTACTTCCCTTTCTCTTGAGTCTGTACTTATTAAGCCCTGATGCAGGAAATCTTTGAAGAATGCTTGCCATGTAATGTCAACTTCTTTATACTTATGTCCTAGTTCTTTTAGATACCTTGTTACAGTATATTTTAAAATGTATAAAAGGTTTATTAATTTCATAAAAGATAATAGAATTATTCTGAGTTGTTTTAGTTGTGTTCTTTGGAAGTTAGTCTTGCTTTCTTTGCTAGTTGGTCACATGCTAACCTTATGTTCTTCTTCCACAGAGAGGTGCTTGGAAGATCATGAGCTCATAGTCCAAGTCGAGTCCACAATGGGAAGTGAAAGTAAATTTTTGTTCAGGAAGAATTATGCAAAATATGAATTTTTCAAAAATCCCATGGTGAGTCTTATTACGCACCAGCTTAAACCAGAAAGAGGGATGTATTACAGGGGCAATGGGGTATGGATCTCAGTGGTAAGGAGGGGTAGGAGGACTGTGGAATCAGCCATTCCGGGGTAAAGGAAGGCACTGTACAGCACTTAACGCAGAATAACATTACTGGGCACTGTTAGGTATTAAACATCTATTTTATATATGTGTGTGTGTGTATGTGTGTGTGTGTGTGTGTATATATATGCGTGTGTGCATGTGTATATGTATATAAAAAATCTTTCCTCACAAATTTTAACCAGTGTTTAAATTCCTTGTACTCTCCTCCTAGCCCAAAAAATTCAACTGTTTTCAGGTTACCAAATATACTTGTTTCAAAACAGCTATTGCTATGTTGGAGAGTGACCAAGAGAGTGAAATCTTTGTTGGTTTGAAAAAAAAAAAGCAGAGGTGCAATTTACTCATTATCTTCAAAGATCCTTGATTTGAAGCAAATTGATGAAATAGTGTGCAGTATCCAGACCTTTTAATTTCTGCCAGTAATAAAGAAACCTCTGGATAACCCCTAAGACAGTTATTACATGCAAGTAACTCCCAGTTTATCATTATATATGTTGAACAGTGATTCACCTATGGCTGTGTTTTACTAGTGTGCTCTCTCTTCTTTACTGTTCATAGTAACTCACCTCTTCCATTTCCTCATGTCTATCCGTGTTGGAAAAGTAAGTGGTATTATATGGCATAGCTGTACTCAGCCCTGGTTTTATAAGATCCTTAAGATGTTGTAATTTTTAACTGTTTGCAGTGTAATTGCTTATTTGGTGATTATTTTTTACATTTTATCTAAACAATCAAGTGGGAATGGGCTAGTGATGTGAACCTGTGTCAGCTGACACAATCCATCTTGGTAGTCAAAGGAAGGAGAATCCAAGGAAGATTTGGGTTTGAACAAATTTTGGGTCAGTCTGACATTTGTAGAGAAGATACGTGTGGTCAAATGAAAACTCACTGCTCAAGTAATTGCAGATGAGAAATTACTGCCTTTCCTCATGAACACACTAGTGCACAACTGCTGTATACTCATATGTGTATTTGCACATACATTTGTCATCTGCAAATGCTTGTTTAAGAACCTGTGCTTTGAATTACTGTTGGAAACATTCCTGTGCATGGCATGCTAGTAATCTTGCACTTCTGTTGAACTTCTCAGATGATAACCTATGAACATCCGAGTGTTTTACAGAAATTTTTATATTGTAAGAACTAGCACATTGGTTTAATGTGGTATACTTTAATTAATAACAGAGTATGGGAGTAAAACCCAGAATGTCTGGCAGTCAGTCCCAGGCTCTTGCAATCAGCAAATAAATCATTCTTTTGGTTTAGGAATGCAATGGCTTGCTACCCATTGCATTAGCTATTGCCATATGGCACTGTTTCTACTCAAAGAAGCTGGTGAATGTTAGCTTTCATAATTCATCTTGCAAGTTACCTGGCAGAAAGGTGATTCCTTTTCAGCCCTTCTCTTCCTGCCTTAAGGAATGGAATTTATATGGCCTGAAGAGTGATGGATGTTCTAAACTAAAATCATTTTTGTTGTGATTCATCTTGTTATAATCAGTCATTGTTTTATCTCATGCATTTCTGCATGTCTTCAGCCTTCAAATAATGTTTAAAAACTTCAAGAGTGATTTAATGTAATTGCTGTATATAGTAAGTTCAGTGTACCAAATTACATAGGTATTTTTAAACACAGCAAATGAAAAGGAGAATTGGAGGAAAATATCTGAAATTAAGTCATTCATTTAGCAGCCAGAAAGCTATCTGACCTTTGCGATGTAAAGATTCAGCATGAATGAAATATTGTAGGGCGCATAAAGTTTAAAAGCTCTGTAGAAGCATGTTGCTTGCGTGTTGCACAGTATTTGCTTCTGACTATGCTGTGATGGCATGATGGGGGAAAGGAGGGAGATGTCTGCTTTGAGACTGTTCATATCTGGCACGTGAAGCAGGGAATGCTACACAGTGTTCAGGTCTAATTATGGCACATATGTCCTCTCTGAAGTTTTATTATTTCATTTGTATAGAATGTGTAGCTGTCTGATCATTATAAGAAAAACACTGGGCTCTGTTATAGGGATAGATTTTGCAAAGGGACTTTTTCTTGACAGACTGAAGGGTAGCAAGTCTTGAGCATAAATTGAGTGTTGAACAAATAAGCAAAAACGTCAACAATCACACATGAGCTCTTTCTCAAATTAACGTCTGGGAATGGCAATTCATGTCAAGCGGTCTGATTGCACTGAACAGGTCATGTGTTAAAGCAGATACAGCACTGACCTGTGTTTTGGACAGAAGGAGAACATTATCAAAGGTAAAGGTACTTCTGGAGATTTCATAGCATCCCCACCTGAGACTTCCTTTAATATGTTTTCATCCTGTCTACCCCTGTGAGGTAGAGAAAACTGTTCTTTCTCCTGCTCTGCACGTCCCACATGACAAGCAGGGTTACAGAGAGGTTGTTGACAGAACGGTCTTCCCAGAGGGGGAGAGAAGCTATGCAGCAGGCAAGGAATCACTGAGTACCCTATTTGCAGGACCGTTCTTCCTATCCTTTCCTGGAAAGTAGAGGCAGTTAAAGATCCTAAAAAGCCCTTAGCAGAAGAGGAAGCAATCAGAAAATGCCCTTATGAAATACTGCATATCTGATATTTTAAAAGTCCAAATTCTGTCTGCATGGCCTCATGGTTTACGGCTTTTGGTGAGCGAAAGGAAGGAAGGAATTGCACTTGAAAGCCCTAGTATTACTTTCTGTGAAAGGGGATTTGTAATTTGATTAAAGAATAATAGTTTTAAAAAATTATGACTGGAAGAACATTCTGCTGATTCTAGGTAAAAGTGTGCAAATATAATATAACTTCAAATTGTCTTCTCTTTTTGTGTCTAGAATTTCTTTCCAGAGCAAATGGTTGCCTGGTGCCAGCAAACAAATGGCAGTATTCCACAGTCACAACTTTTGCAGGTACTGTAAGTTATCTGTATGTATTAAGAAGGTTTTGGAGATGGAGAGAAGGAGTTGAGAGGAAGAAAGGTCTAGAAATAGGTGGTCAGAGAAAATCCAGTGTAGGTAGTTAGCATATATTAGTAATGTCAAAAATACCTAACAAAGATCTGACCCGTTGGCACTGAGATGTAAATTATAAACACAAAGTATTTGTATTTATGTTCATATGTATTTGTAGCTGTTCTATTATTATTCAGCTTCCCCACATAATACTACACTGGGGCTATGCGGTTTGGCCACGTCTGGGTAACATCATCTTGTCCACTTAAAGACACAAATGGACTTTCTGTTTTCTTTCTCTCCTTCTCTTGTATTTTGTTCCTTGTAACTGCCAGCCTCCTTCCTGACTTTTCACCTTAGATCAATCAGAGGTCCTAATTTGTTTTTCGGGCTCCTAATCTTGACCTATCAGTTTTTTAAAAAGTAACTGAGTTCCTGTTACTAAGAGCATTTGCATCAGCTTCGCACATGGTAAGCTGGTAGTGTTGTTCTTAAAGCAGTATCAGCAGATATATTTGTAGAAAAACAAATATACCTTGTAAAAAGCAAAACAGGGGTATTCTTCTGTATGCTCCACATCATAGCATAGGAAAAAGTGCAAAAATATATTTGTACATTGGAAGATGGGCTTGGGAGAGAGAGAGGGTTTGGCCTTTTGGGTTTTAGTGTGCCATGTTTATGTCTGGTGAAGTTAACAATAATGACCAAATTCTTGATGGTTCAGCCAACTAGCTGCCCTTTTATATAGGAGAAATAATTATCTAGGAAGTAATTACAAGTAGTTGCAGACAATTGTATGTAGCATTTGTGAAGTAATCCATTTAAAGCTCCGAAAGTTAAATTACAGGTGTATGTAGCTTATGTATATGTGTTGGTAAAGTTATGTAATCTAGTGGCAATGGCATGTGCACTGAATTTATGCTGAAGTTTTGCTGTTATTGTACAATTTCTTGCTTGCCCATGAAGAAACTGTAGTTGTGGCACAGTTGGTTGAAATAGCCTTCTTTCTCTGAGGATGATGCCAAAGGATCAGTTCTCTGACCAGCAAGTCGTTCACTTAAAACTCTAAATTGGAACACTCCAATCTAAACACTGTAGTCTACATCTTTTTCACCTTAGCCATTTTCTCAAATGGGAAACATTCAGCTCACAGGTGTGTTGAGACCAAATTAAAACACATTGTTTCTTAAATGGTACTATTTTAAAAGACAGTGATGCTTGGAAAACAATGCCGTGAATGACACATGCAGATTATAAAGCAGGAGGCACAAATACAAAAAGAGAATACAAATACAGATAATGGATTTTTAGCATGATTTCTATCATTTTGCATGTTTGCAAATATGCATTGACCATCTATTTAGATAAAACAAGTTTTCACTGATTTTTGAACTAGTGTGTTCATTTTGTCCTGTAACTGCTTCAAAATCTATTAAATAGTGTCTCCAGGTTCACCGAAAGGAATTTAAAATGTTAGCATTCCCTCTTAATTGGGAAATAAAATGAAAATCAAACCAATTTCTGGAATTAAAAATGAATGTCACGTGCAACAGTGTTAAGCACCCTTCAATCAACTTTGTACTTGCACTCCTCTAATTAGGACCCTCCTTATCATGGCACGTTAAAGACTTGCAGAGCAGGAGCGTCTCCCTCAGGTTGCCACGCGAGTATTTCATGGCCTGTTTAATCAGTCTGGATTGTCTGCAGGAAATAGGCCAAACAGGGAGAAAGCACTTTGAATGGGCAAGCATTTCCATTTGCATTTCCATTACTTGATCTAAAACCTTGTGGAAACACAACTGGGGTGAACAGACTTTGCCACAGACTTTTGCATAGAGGCACTTACGCCTGGGACCCTTTCTTGTGCAATGCACTTGGAGAATCAAGTTTGCTTGTGTTTCTAGAAGGAGGATGCCCTAAAAGAGGAAGATGCTCTTGAAGATAGAAAATTTTGGAACCTAGTGTAACTCAAATGATGGAAAGAGGAAAACCTCATGATATTGTGACATCCAGTAGTTTGTTTCTGGGAAGTTTTAGTTTGGTACAGTCCAGGAAAAACATAAGCCTTGGGGATTAACAGTGAGTTTGTTTGAGGAAAGAAGATACGTACATTCTCTTTGGTTTGTTGTTTAACCATAAAATCAATCTCACTTAAAGCATTTATATTAAATTCACTTTTCTTTAAGAAAGATAAACCTATTTGTCATAATTTCAATGACAGTAGTAATTTGTTAAAGGTAAACTTCCTGCAATCTAATAGTCGTTAAGCATGTTGCATCTGAGGCCTCCTCAAACATTGAGTTAAATGTGCTGGGTTTTTTATTTATGTAAAAAATAGGGAAGAATATCAAACATCATGTCACAATATCATGTGCTACATTAAGAGCTAGTATTTTTAGTCTTAACAATAGCATTAATAATGGTAGGTACTGTTTTCCCTAGTATCCGTCTTGCTCAGATGTGCAAAAAAGCTTGCATCTTAGTTTATTTTGGTTTAAGTTTATCTAGGTTGGCAGAAAGAATATTTTCTCCTTGTGGTCTGTTCCCTTTACAGCTGAGAAGTGGATTCATAGTACAAATAGCAGGAAAATTGACTATTCTTTTCCAGTCTGTTGTGTAAGAAATAGCGGGGGAAGAAAATGGAAAAAATAAAGTTTTAATGCAACCAAAAATTCTGATAGAGGGCACTGATTTTTGGTTTTGCTTCCTGTGAGCATTGTCCACCAAATAATGCCAAAATATGACTGTCAAGATTTTCAGAGGCACATAGGCCAACCAAGTTTATGCATTTTTCTCCCTATTATTGAATTTGTTAGGAATTTGGCATTTAACCTGCTTACCAAGCCTTCTGTCATTTAAAAATCTGGCCCAGTGTAATAAGGGAGCAATCCATCAGCTTGCTAACCATAGTTAATACTTCTTTCCCTTGACATATTGTAAATCAAATGATTCCGTATGTGGTCCCTGTAATTATGTCAAGAGCTTAACTTATTTAAATACTTCTGGATCTTGAAGTCTAATACCATTGCAGACATTTATTTGATTGCTCTAAGTTTCAGTTTGCATTAAATGTTGTGTTGTCTGTCATACCCTTTGTCATGGGACAGGTGTGTGTGTATTGTATATGAATTTGGTGTGGGAAATCCTGAAGTAGGTAGTACACATTCTTAAACTTCTGTATGAAGTTCTGGATTTTGACCAATGAGCCCAAGTTAGACTAGTTGGCAGAATTGTTGTGGCAAGCTACTGTGTTAATTTTTTTTTAAGAATTAATAAGCTTACTTTGTGACAATTCAGACCAAGGCCAAGAGGAATGAGGACGCAGAAATATGGTTAGCCTTTTGGAGATTTAAGTATTCGCACAGAGAACATGGGAAAATGTCAGTGCATGAACTTGAGCTGATTGTTACTACAGCACTGGAAGTCCGCATGGTATATAGCAAATACAGTCATCCTGCCTGAGAAACACTATCTAAGGCTGCTGCTGTTTTACATCTATACTCAAACCAATCCATCTGCAGCTGCCTCTGAAGGGTGGTCATCCTTTGCCCTGGCTGTGCAGTCTAATTACCTCCTCTGCTTTGAAGCTCAAAATTGGGTGGAGACTGGATGTCTCTGCACACTTCTCTTAATCTGTCAAGAAATTAACAACTTTACCTGGGCTGGGGAGGATTTGTGAGTGAATCAGTAGTTCATCCAACTTTGCATCACTCAGTTTGCTAGTGATGGTGCAAGGGAGGTGGCAGGAATCGTTAGGCAGGCTTAATGGGAGGAGCAGGTCTATCCGTTTTGGTCATAGGTCAGTTTAAGCATAATGTTAAACTGCGCCCTAAGTCAGAGAAGTGGCTTGCCGTTTGCTTCTCCTTGCTGCAAATACAGTGCCAATTTTACAATAAATGTAGGGGACACAATCATCATTTACATTTTCCTCTCCAACAGAACTTTTTAAACTCCAGTAGCTGCCCTGAGATTCAAGGTTTCTTGCATGTGAAAGAGCTGGGTAGGAAATCGTGGAAGAAACTGTATGTGTGTTTGAGGAGATCAGGACTTTATTGTTCTACAAAAGGAACTTCAAAGGTAAGTTTAAAAAAGAAGTTGCACACTGCTAGCATGTGAAAGGATTTTCTGCTTTTACCATGGGTATTCTTTGTTGTTTTTTAAATATCTTCATAAAGCCCCCACGCCCTTTTTCTAATCAAGTAGAAAAGGATAAGCAGGCCATGATCAAATGAGAGTCAAGTCCTTGGTTCTCATTGCATGAAAATGGCTACCTAACATTGCTATATAATAAAGTCAAAGTAGCCAGGCATCAAACTGTGGCTATAGAAGTCACGTTAACAAGGTTATCAGGAGAAAACATGCAGTCTCCAAACACATTGTTCATTAATTTATTTTAAATGGTATTTCAAACAGTATTTTACATTATCTCATTTTCAGATTTCTCAGGAGCATTGTAATAGGCTATAGCGTTTTGTATCTGAATAAGTATTTTGTCAACTTGTATAAAGCACCTTCTGATAGCAGGCTGATATTTAAAAAGTGACATGCACTGATAACTTTAAGCTGTTTTGAAAGACAAGCAAAGTGTTCATACACTGCCCTCTGTTGGATGTTGTTCTTAGAGGGATGCAACACTTGCAGCAAAATGTTCCAGTATCTTATTCTTACATTTTATAAACCACATTATTTCCACAGGAGCCAAGACATTTGCAATTGTTAGCTGACCTAGAAGACAGCAATATCTTCTCATTGATAGCAGGCAAGAAGTTGTACAATGCACCTGCAGACTACGGTTTTTGTATAAAGGTAATTCTTCTCATTAAGTTCTTCCAAAGTTATGGTCAGTGTTCATAGCTCAGATTTCTGTTTCTCAACCCCAAAATAAACTTAATTTGGGCTTAGAACTCTGCAAGTGTTTCTGTTGACTTCAGGAAGACCTGATCTTTAAAGTTTTTCATTTGGGAGGTTTGCTCTGTGACTCTTGCCATGGTTTCATGTGACACTTTTAACACTTTGTCTGGTGCTTCTTTTGGATCAAGTGGCAGTATATTTTTTTAGCATTAGGCTTACCAATACAGCCTTTCTTACAGATGATGTTTTTCTAGAGCATATACTTATACAGCTTATTTCTATGGAGGAAGTAGAGTAAGGCATAACAGCATGGAGGCCTGTAGCTAGCAGTGTCCCCCAGGGGTCAGTCCTGGGTCCAGTATTGTTCAACTTATTCGTCAGTGACCTGGATGAAGGGACAGAGTGCACCCTCAGCAAGTTTGCTGATGATACCAAACTGGGAGGAGTGGCTGATACGCCAGAGGGCTGTGCTGCCATTCAGAGAGACCTGGACAGGCTGGAGAGGTGTGCAGAGAGGAACCTCAGGAAGTTCAACAAAGGCAAGAGCAGGGTCCTGCACGTAGGGAGGAATAACCCCAGTCACCAGTACAGGTTGGGGGTTGACCTGCTGGAAAGCAGCTCTGCAGAGAAGGACCTGGGAGTGCTGGTGGACACCAAGTTAAGCATGAGGCAGCAATGTGCCCTTGTGGCCAAGAAGGCCAATGGTATCCTGGGCTGCATCAGGAAGAGTGTGGCCAGCAGGTTGAGGGAGGTGATTCTCCCCCTCTACTCAGCCCTGGTGAGGCCACATCTGGAGTACTGCGTCCAGTTCTGGGCTCCCCAGTACAAGAGGGATGTGGCACTGCTGGAGCAAGTCCAGGGTAGGACTACAAAGATGATTAGGGGACTGGAGCATCTCTCTTATGAGGAAAGGCTGAGAGAGCTTGGCCTGTTCAGCCTGGAGAAGAGAAGACTGAGAGGGGATCTTATCAATGTGTACAAGTATCTGAAGGGAGGGTGTCAAGAGGATGGAGCCAGACTCTTTTCAGTGGTGCCCAGCGACAGGACGCGAGGCAATGGGCACAAACTGAAACACAGACAGTTCCATCTGAACATGAGAAAAAACTTCTTCACTGTGAGGGTGACAGGTTGCCCAGAGAGGTTGTGGAGTCTCCTTCTCTGGAGGTATTTAAAACCCACCTGGATGTGATCCTGTACAATGAGCTCTAGGTGACCCTGCTTGAGCGGGGGGGTTGGACTAGGTGATCTCCAGAGGTCCCTTCCAACCTCAACCATTCTGTGATTCTGTGATAATCGTCTTTTTCCTGATCAGATTGCACCCATAACAGGAACAGAGCTGTCCCTTTTATGTACTGTCACCCATGTGTCAGTAAAAAATATTTCAAAGCTCCATCTAGTTTTCTGACAAGAAGTCATCTTCTGTGTCTCTATATCACAAGTCCAGTAAGAGTATCTGAAAAACAAGGCTGGGAGCTGCTTTTATTGACAGAAGTGAAGTAGTCTCCTTCCTAATAGCCGTTCCAGAGCTAGATGTTTGGGTTTGCCTCAGGGAGTGGAGACTAGCTGCAGGACACATTCTGAACTGATCAGAGCAGATATTTGGGAAGATACCGAGTGGGAAGAGCCCAGGTGCTCTCTCTGTAGTACAGCATCAGATGTCAATATAGGCAGCTTCTCTCGTCTGTTCTGGACAAGGCCTGCCATTCTCTGCAAGTACAGGCAGCTTCTTCTATGGTCCATGTCAGCAACAATTCCTCTGCCCTGCTGCCAACAGCTGAGTAGTTTAGAATGGATAATTCTGAAAGAGATTGGACTTGAATGCTTGCGTTGTAGAAGACTGCAAGTGTAAATGGTGAGAGTAGTGCTCGTGGAGTAACTTAACATCTCTGTATCAACAGTAAAATTGCAGAAGAAATTCCAGAGCCAGCACTGACTTTAGGAGAATGATGATGGTAAAAGAAATGGGTGTGGAAGGGGAGATGTGGTTTCCAGATCTGCTTCTGTGGAGTCTTCAGTGTGTGGCTTTGGGTGTGTTACTTTGGATGCGTTACTTTGGTTCTTCATCTTGAAATTGGGGCTAATAATTTTTTCTCTTATTAAAAAAATACTTGATTCTGGGTGGTAAAATAGCCTGAGTCCTTGTTCCTATAAATTGCTAGAATTGCAGAGTATTTCAAGGCAGGCACTGAAGTTTATCCTATTGGGTCTAGCTGTGTTTTTAGGTCTCTCTTTCAAAATATGTTTAACTTGTACAGTAAACTTTCAGTGTTGGTGGTTTCCTACTGAATGTAGCTGAATTCCCTCTAATACTTTATAGCCCAACAGAGTGAGAAATGAAACTAAGGAATTGAGGTTGTTGTGTGCTGAAGATGAGCAAAGCAGGACATGCTGGATGACTGCCTTTCGACTCCTCAAGGTACATAATCTCTCCTATGTGAATAGAGCAATATCTGTGGTTAAGTAGCATTGGTTATTATGTTTATGAGAAAATATGAGATGGTGTTCTTAACCATCATCTACTTCCAAATCAATAGCAAAATTCTAGGTAGATCTGTCCCTCCTAAGCATTTATTCACAACACTGAGCTGAACTCCTTGCACATATGATCAAATACAATTTTAGTTTTTGGGACAAACTTATAATATGTGAATGAATCAAGAAATTGCATAAGAAAATATCTGCAAATATCTATCTATCTATCTATCTATCTATCTATCTATCTATATTTATCTAGCATAAAGCTAAAGAAAAGGTTTTCATCTTGCCAAGAGGTTATCTGAAATAGAAAAGAGTGCTATCTAGAGCCATTGCCATTTTTTCAATTTTTGGAAGGTTCTGTAAAATATAAATAACAAAAGTAAGCAAGCCTGTCTCTGGGAGAAGGTTATTCTTATCTGAGAGCAAAGAGTGAAGTTACTTGATAATAAGGAAGGAGGCTTCACAGTGTTTTGAAACAAAATCAGCATAGAAAGAACTGAGGAGAAAGTTGAGTGTTTTGTGCTCTTTGAAGCAGAGCCCTTCCTGATTTTCACAGGGAAATGTACAGAAGTTTCTTTTATTCTTTCCCTGAAGATACGGCTTTGAAAACTACTGAATTCTTCTCCATAACTTACTAAGTCCTCAATATTAAGGGGAATATATGTATGAATATTATATATATATTATATGTATACACTATATATAATATATCATAGATATACTATATAATATATCTCATATATGCTGTACTACCCATGAAAATCCCACTTCTCTTTCAGGCAGTTATCCTACTTTCTAATACTCTGTGCTAAAGTCTTATATACAGCATGTAATAAAAACTGGAGGCATGTACAAACAGGTACTGCAGTATCTAACCTTACATACTTGTCCACCAAAATAGAACTGAAAGCCTTGAGCTCAGTCAGCTTCCATTCTCTCTATAGTAAGCAGATAATTTCAGATACTTTGAAAGGGCAGGCCAGAAAATCCCTATACTGTATGTCAGGAGAAGCAGGGCCGGACCTCTGGGCAGGGAAGCTGGGTGCTGTGAATGACACGGGATGGCAGGGCAGCCCCACAGCACCCCGGCCAGGTGAGTGGCGTGGGGCTGGTGACGAGGACTGGGGCCTACCCAGAGCATGGCCAGCGCTGGGTACGGCCGCAGGGATGAGGTCAGGCCAGGACATCAGGTGAGCAAGGCAAGGGCAGGGTCAGCGAGGCGCAGGGCATGCTTATAGCACTGCACAAGCAAGGGCCAAGGGCAGCAGCTGGAGCTTAAGAGCAGCTCCCAAACCAAAGTGCATGGCCCCTGAGGCGGTTTGTCACAGCGTTTTCTCCAAATTTAGCTGTTTTGCCAGCAGTATTTGACCTGGATTTGGCACAGGGAGCCAAACCTTGTCTGGGGCCAGGGGGAAGAGGCTGCAGAGTTTGCTAGGGCACACAGGGTACTCACACCACGGTGAAGATAATGGCTAAACCCTGGGACCAGCGTTGTCCAGCGCACTGGAAATTAGACAGATGCGGCACTCTGCTGAGCATGTTGGATCTGGAAATGAAGGCTCGCCTGCTTATCGCCAGCCTCTGAGGTTGGCATGCTCATGCTGTGTCCTTTTGGTGACCTCCTCATACCGAGCTGTTCCCAAAGTGGGGGATCTGTCATCTAGGGGCACCGTGAGCAAATTGCTAGGATGTGGGCATAGCAGGGTTTTAGAAGTTATGCCAGGGTGCATCTTGAGGCCAGGGTGGGTTTGCTGTCCTAAGTCCTCTGAACCGAGTGATCAGAACCACCTTTCTTGCCTATGTTGCAGGCCATATCAGCAAAACCTTTATCCCCTGCTCTACTGCAGGCTTCTCACTGGCAAAATGCCCTCCTTCCCACCATAGTTTCACTGCCACCTGCTGGAGGTGCATTCCTACAGTATGTGTCCAAGGAGCTGAAGGGAGGAGGGTCTGTATTGGAAAGAATATGAGATTTTACCACTTCCCAGTCTGTATGTGGCATTGACTAGCAAATCTCCAGAGATGCCCATTGCTGCATGAACATTTTTTGTTCTCCATCTGTGCTCCTCTGAAATCTTTATCTTGTTAATTTATCCTCAAGACATGACAAATTTTCACTACAATTACCTGTTCCTCTCCTTGGATAGATTTTCCATCATGCAAAACCCTGTAAATGTAGGGAAAGCAAATTGGAGTTGTAGGCCTGCAGGTATGAAAATGCAGCTTTTTAGACTCCTGCCTGTTCTCTAGTTAAATTAAGTGTTCATCTTCCAAACCAGAGCACATCTATTTGAATGCTCTCCAAAAACTAATTCATTGATCTTAAGGAATGATTATGTATAAAGTATAGTACGGAAGTTCCTTTCCTATTTTAATTTGTTACAAAAGAAAGTGTACTAGCCATAGGTACTTCAAGTATGGCCCAGGAAAGCAGTCCCAGTTACAAGATGCATATTTTATTTTGTGGAGTTGATGCCTCTGTTGGCTGTCATAAGCCTCTCTTCAGTTACTTTACTTAACTCAAATTTAATGTATTGTAACACCTGGCGTAGGAGTTTTATTCACCAGTCAATTCCAAATGCTTCCTCTCAACTGTCTTTTACTTTTCCTATTTACATAGAACTTTGCACTGTGGGAAAACTGAAGATCAGATATTTGTAGTAAATCATGTCTTAAAGATAGCACTCCTCCTGAAGGAGCAAAAACTAGAATTTAGTTACATAGGTGAAGGTGCTAATGTTCGTGAAGAGCAAGGGGAAACCTTACCAGTGTGTAGAATTAACTGTTCTTATCAAAAGTGTAGACATGCCTCTTGCTGTGGCTTTGCTGTGCTATCAGTAGCAGAAACAGTAGTATTTGGCAGTAGATTTCTGTATGCTAGCATCTAGCATTCACCCTTAGATAGTTAACACAAGGAAAAAAATGTTTTGTTTTTAAGGAATGCTAGGAGGATTAAAGATGTTCAGTCAGGGAATGACAAAATTAAGGCTGACCCTCCTTTTAGTTACCTACCAATTTAGCTTTCCATAATCATACAATATACCTTGTTTACAACGTTATATATACCATTTTAATTAGAACATTCAATAAGTAATGTTGATATGCTTTGGCACAGTGTCTCTAGGGAAGGCACAGAGTAGGTGTTTTCCTACCATCCTAGCTACTAGTGTTTCTAAAATTTATCATGCTCAATGAGGAACATGACTGGAATTCAATCAATTTATTCTTATAAGGATGAGAAATGAATAAAAGTGTTATTTCCTGAAGAAATTTATTAAAAGTGCTAATAACATTAACATTTAAATTCAAAAGTGAATTAGAAAGGTTCATATTTTATTATCATTACAAAAACTGAGTTCATCTTTATATTACCTTTTACAGAACTTCATTTGAGGGTTTTTTTTTAATTCAAAATATTAGAGGACAAAGAGAGGGGAAATTAATGTGTGTTCTGTCCTCAAGTGCAAGCTTGTATTCTATAAGAAAAGCATGTCTATATTTGAGAGTGGCAGAAATGACCTGTGTATTTCGCTAAGGCTTGTAAAGGTGTTATCTTTTAAATAAACTTATGCACATTTACTGCTCAGTTGGCATCTGCCAATCACTATTGCTCAATGCAAATTGCTTTGGGACAGCTTCTGATCATGAAAATAATAAGCTGACAGCACCTTGCTCCAGTGTAAGTGGTGTTATGAAATCACTACAAATTTTTTCCTGGGTATATCTGTGAATAATAATTTCCTTGCATTTCTGTTGGCAGTATGGAATGCTACTGTATCAGAATTACAGAATTCCCCAGCAGAGAAAATCCATGCTTCCACACTTTTCCACTCCAGTAGTAAGTAATGAACTTTATTTCATTAATGTATATTGTTGGAAGAGATACATTTGCTTTTGCATTTTAAAAGTGGTAAATTTTACACTAATAAATGCAAATTCAGAATTGTACAGCAAATCATTGTAAAGTTTGCATTTTGAATGAGTACAGTTTTTGTAGTTGGCTCTCCATTATCTTAGGCTGATAGTATCCACATGGTTTAAAAATCTTGGCTATCTCAGGTATTTTGAGATGTACAGTACAGAGACATCTGGCTGTCCCTGCAGAAGCCAGTTTAGGCCTGGCAAAGCTAACACTTAAGATCTCCTAAAATGTGTTGGGTCAAAGCTGACTGTTAGCTATCTAAAAGTGAAGATCCTATATTTGGGTCCAGACTGGTCCTGAAAATGCCTGGAGCATAGTGATAGGGAAAGCAGGCAACTTAAGCAATACAGATTTTATTCTGACTTTGAATTCTCTCTCTCTCCCCCATGGTCTAAAAAGAAAAAGCCATATATTTTTTTGTCTGTGAATCTTTTCTAAGGAAAAAGAAATTATCTGTGTTCTCTATGATGTTAAAGGATAGCTCTGGAAAATCTTCTGAAACCAAAATATTTTGAAATGTAACTCTCTCAAGTTGGTTTTTTCTTTCCCTGTTTTTTGAAACAAGTGAAAATTCCTTTTCAGAGAAGTGTATCTGAAAACTCACTAGTAGCAATGGATTTTTCGGGGCAAATAGGAAGAGTTATTGAAAATCCTGCTGAAGCACAGAGTGCTGCCTTGGAAGAAGGACATGCTTGGAGGGTAGCTATCTTTTCTTTTCTATTTTTGTAATTAGTAAGTGTCTGTTGAGAGCCAAAACACAGAGTGTGGTATGATATTAGTGCAGTGCTGGTCACAGTATAGCTTAGCTCCGACCTGAAGCAATCACACTGCAAGCATGCAGATCTGAAAGTCAATATCCAGCTTTAGCAAAACTGTCACATTCACAACAACCTTCTACCACTGCTTCTCTGTCCCCCTAGTGTCCAGAGGAAAGTTGAGGGGGAAAGCAGACCCACCAGAACTTTACTGCCAGTTTGCAAAACCAGTCTCTGAGGAGGAATATGTCAAATTAAATGCTTCCCCACATGGAAGAGGCTGGGGCTCTGACTAATGGCTTGCTCCCAGTAAGTTTAATTGCAGAATCTACAAGAGGCAGGACCTCTTGCAATGAAAACTGATGTAACTTGTTTATAGTGTCTTGTGGACAGACAGCTGCAGTACAAGTTTTCCCACATGCTCGTCTCTCAGGGAATAGGAGTTATTACTGAAGCACTAGCTAGTGCTTTATGTATGGGAGGGAAATACTGCTTGATTTACTGAGTGCCTGGTGTTTTGCCTGAGCAGAAACATATCAGACTTTTCTTTTTTTCTTTTCTTTTTTTCTTTATTTTTCTTTTTTTTAAGATACTGAGCTTTCATCATTAACATCTGGCTTCTGTTTTAAGCCAACTGAAATGAGCTGCTGCTTGTAGATTAGTCCCCTTCAAAGTTGCATTTCTTTTTCTCATCCTTGCACTAAACTTGCCCAGCCCCCAGTTTCCTGTAAATTAAATCTGTATTGCATGTGCACTAATTCTCTTCTGTAGAGTTTTTAGTCTGGATTTAACGGTAATTCATTTTCTCTATAGAAACGTAGCACAAGAATGAACATCTTGGGTAGCCAAAGTCCGCTCCATCCTTCCACACTGAGTACAGGTAAATTCTTCTGTTTTGTAAGGGTAGTATATGAGGCCTCTGCTGGCAAATTAAAGCTATATTTAATACAGGGATAGAATGCAGCCCCATAATATTAATGCCTTGATTTGAAATACAGTGTTTTATCTTTATCAATAACTTGTATGTTGTTAACAGGCTTACATGTTTGAAAGCATACATATATATAGACATAGTAGAAGGAACTTTTTTTCCTTTAAAGGGACACTCAAGATGTTTTCAATTTTACTCTTTTGAAACACAGATTTTATGAAAATTGAGACTCCATAAATGTTTCCTTTAAAAACAAAATCCAGAAGTTGATTCTTCATTTTAGACAAGAAAGTCAATGAGTGATCTGTTAATCTTTAAAGAGTAAAAATAGGACTCTTTAAAATAGCATTCATTCTACAGTAATTGAATAATGTAAAATATGGTTGCCCATAATGTGAGTCCTGAGATTTTAAGTTTAGTAAAGTAATAAGATATTGCATATTAATACTCTGGACTTCTTAGCGGAAACACAACTATTCCATGTTTCTATTCTGTTGAACAGAATTTAAAATACCTTTTGAAAAACAACAAAACATAAAATATGTTTGGAGGTATCTCCACCCTTGAAAGCACAAGTTGAAGTGCTTTTCATTCTTCCAGAGTTAAAGGGTCTTGGGTCTAACTTTCCTTATTAGCTCAGACACAGTATTCTATGAATTGTTTTGTCACAGTGTTTTCAAGGACCTATGAGAAGACAATGTTGTAAGAAATATCTCTTGATAACCTAATAACACATCTACAAGTCATAAAATACATGGAGAAAATGCCTATGTACTTGTATATCAAGTATATGCAACTGCTGATGCATTTTTTCATGCTGATTAATTTTTTATATTGATTGATTAAAGATATATTCTCTATCCCACTTTTCAGTGGGATCTATACCCACTTTTAAAATGTTTAAATAACTAATGTATCTGGGGAAAAAAGATGTTATACATGCTACTGTTATTAAGCATTCTCTCTTTCCCCTCTTGCCTCCAGTTATTCATAGGACACAGCATTGGTTTCATGGCAGGATCTCTAGAGAAGAATCTCACAGGATTATTAAGCAGCAAGGGCTTGTGGATGGGTAGGTACCCCTGTTGTTTAGCATTTATGATTTTATGGAAAGCAATTAGAGAAAAGAGCATGACTTCTGCTGTTAATGTTCACAGGGCTATGAGCATTTATGAGTAACTTGATTCTTGAGTAGTTCCAGTTTAGCCTTTCAGGATTTCAAAAAGACCAACTACCTAAGTGTTTGCAGGAGTGGATTCTAACTCTTAATCCAGAGAATAATATATTAAGAGTACACATAAATTCTCTCTTCCTTTTTCAGTAGAGGCGATAAAGTTTTTGGGAGAATGTTAGAAGTTTAAAATAATTAATTCCTGCAACCTATATTGAGGGAATATTTTTTCAGGCAAAGCTATACCTAGCCATTTGTACACAAATGTATAATAAGCCATTTGTGCTCTTTTGCATGTATCAGAGCAGTTAATGTTGATTTCTCACTACTTATTTCTCTTCTAGAGCTAAGAGATGCAAGTACCTGTTCCAGTTCTCTGAAATGTCTGTAGCTGAGATTTAAGTATTTTCTCGGCATCCCTGTTTCACTTATTTTTATATGTAGTTGGGTTATTGTAGGGAAGTTGCTTAACCCGCATTCAGCAATTTTTTATTTGTAGGACGGGAAGAACGTAGGTGTCTTTAGTTTATTAATCTCACTGCAGCTAGGATTAAGGTAGAAACTTCCGTGCTGGCTTTGCAGGAGACAGTGAAGTTCAAACCTCTCTACAGCATTTTCTGATTCAGGAGCATCACTAATGTTTTTGACTGATGGCTTGTGAAGAATGAAATATATTAGAATATATTAGAGAAATGGCTAGTGCCTGTACACATTGATCAAGCAGTGGGTTTTGATTGTCTTGTTTTTCAGCCAGTGTTGCTGGGCTATAGTTACTGGGACTCAAATGAGATTTCCCTTAGCAGGCAAAGAGAAATCTGCAACAGAGAGAAGAGCTTCAGTAAGCAAAAGAGCACTACTGAAAGGGCACATTACCGATTTGCTGGATTTGTGCTTCTCTCACACTACAGAACTTCTTTGCACTGACTCATTTCAACTCGTTGCCTTAGAAATATAGTGGCCCATCCTTCTTTGGGTTTTCATAAAGGAGTTAATGCTTTTGAGACAGTGTTTTATTTGTGCTGTAGGCAGCTTACTCACTGTGGAGGGCTCAGATTGGTTAGTCTTTGGCTGTATTGACATCAACTAGTAGCAGCGAAGGAGCCATGTTACCCATGTGCTCCAAGATCTAAAGATAGTGGTTCTCAGGATTAAAAAGTCTTGCCTGTGTTTTCCTGCTCTTTATGCTCTTGAACAAAAGAGGATAGAAAGTCAACCATGGGGAAGAAGTGGAAGTCTTCTGATGGCTCATATATGATGTTCAGCAATATGTATATGTATATATATGTACATATATACACAGCTGATACTGCTAGCATTTGATTGTTTCTGGAAGCTATTGTTGAGAGTGTCTATATTACAGTCATTGTTTGTGCAGACAACCCGTTGCTTGCCAAAGAGGTTGAGTAAACACTTGCAGGATCACCTGGGCTGAGTTCTGTGCTGTGCGCTTATGTTACCCTTGCATTACCTGCGATAGCTAGATCAGAGATAATTTAGAAGTGTCTGCATGAGCTGCAGTGACCGTAGCACAGATAGATCGGCCTCCCTGAGAGGGAGCCTGATGTGTAAGGTCTTAGGTCCCTTTTCCACACATCTGATCTTCTTAGGTAGAAAAAGAAGTGCTCAAATACCTTGCATGTTTTCCAGTAGTGGCAGGACATGCCTGACTTTTAGTATTGGCATGATCCTGGTTATCATAGTGCATTTTTGTGGTATTGACATTTCTCAATTGGTTTTAACAAGCTAGAGTAAGTTCTTTTGGATCCATAAAACTGCAAGCTGTTCTTGCAACTCAGCCTTGGAGACGTTTGTTCCTGGCATAGCGGTTAGCAATTCAGAGGGCTTGAGGCTTGCCCCAGTAGTATGCTTGTCCATCTCACAAATCCACTAATGATTAGCACTTTGAGCCTTATGCCAAAGGTATGTTCTTGTTTCCTGTTGCATGGAAAGGTTTTCCTTCTTTAGTTCATACATGTTAAGGGAAGGACCCATTTCTGACTGCCCAAAATGTCTACATTTTTTTGTTTTTCAAAGTGTGGATTTAACCGTTTGAGTTAAGACTTTAGTTTTGTGATTCAGCATAAAAGTGTTATCTTCCACTAAGTGCAATAAATTAGCGTACCTTGTTGCTAGCTATACTTCCTAAAGTATATTCTTTTCTGATGCTGCTGTGAAAAAAATTCTGTGATGGTTTTAAGGCAAAATCAGTGTGTGTTTCCCCCGTATTGATAATTTGGATTCTACCTAATTGATAGTCATTTTAAGAAAGTAATGAGCAATTGCAGCCATTTAGCCTGAAGGTAATTTTGCTAGCACTGTATTTCTGAAAACTGATGCAAGATACTGGAGAATGGGAACAGATTAACAGATTCTCATGTATTAGTTTCCCATCTTCAAATTCTCTTAGAGAAATCCAAATGTGCTTTTGGAGTTAAGAACATTTTCTTCGTGAGAATGCATATCAGTAATAGAAAGCTGAATTAGAGAGACCAAAAAAAAAAAAAAAAGCATCATACAGATAGAGAGGAAGAAGTACTATCATATATATTTCATTTTATTTCTTGTGTTGATTAGTGTTGCATATACCTGGTATAAAAATTGAAAGTAAATTGTCAGATATGGAATTGCTTTAATGCAAGTAAAGAAGAGTTAGACAATGATACAAAATGACCAAGTGGTTCTGATTATTTATAAAGAAATGTTTTGTGGTATTCAAATCATGAATTTTAAAAAATGTTCTCTCCTAGATTATTTCTTCTCCGGGACAGCCAAAGCAATCCAAAGGCATTTGTACTTACGCTGTGCCATCATCAAAAAATAAAGCATTTTCAAATCTTGCCGGTAAGTAAATTAGTTTTGATACTGATCACAAAAAAGCAATTTTAAATCATAAAGCTTTGACAATATCTGAAGAGACTTCTTAAAAAGTACTGATGTAATTAATAGGGATATTCCCATTAACAAGTATAATCCTTAGAATTTTTCAAATGTCTGACTAAAATTCCTTGTTATCATTGCCTGGACTACTAACATAAGTCACTTAGGTTATCAAAGTTATGCACAGAACTTGATCTCTGTGACTGACAACAATTGACTGCAGTTGTCTCCATATCACTTAAGCAGACATAGAATAACTTACGGAAACTGTAAAATGTTTTATTTTGGGGGTTAGCCAATAATATGTTAAACTGAGATTTTGAGAACCTATTTGATTTTATTTTGACCAAAAGGAGCATCAGAACTTTAAGACTGTGTGCATCTGTTTATTGGTCCAAAGACTTTTTTCTCTTGCTTTTTTTACAAACAGCTAACGAATATTTTTGTGGTGTTTCTGCTTTATATAATGGAGACAAGTGCTGTCTCTACAGTTTTCAGTTACTCTGTGCCCATGAGCTTTCACTTTTCTATAAAAGATATTTCTAGTGGGGTTAAGGTATGTTCTTTTCTAGTGGGATTCATGGACACCATGGTTTCCTGGAGATCTCTGGGCACTAGATTTTTTGGGCAGTGCCCATCATTTGGGCATTATAAAACTAAGATATTTTTAAAAAATGAGGTCTCTGATAATGGGGAGATGAGTTTTAGAGATGCAGTCTTTCTTACACTCAACCTTGGGATCTTTTTGGAAACTTTGCTGCAGTACAGCAGTGCATGTCTCCTACAAGAACTACACTGCTGGCTAAAGCCAAGAAGTTCAAAGAATATTACAAATCTCTCCAATCCTATACCAGTCCATTGCATAAATAAACAGGCAAAAGCCTACCCAAATGTTTGTTGTAAGCTGATTAGTGCTCTTAGTACTGGGGCCTTTTTGCAAATAAGTAATAATTTTGAAGTTAACATCTCAAGAAAGGTCTTGGCCTGCAAGCCATATTACACTAAGTGAGTTTCAGAATGTTTTTGCATTGAGAAGCTATCAAATTTTGATTTAACCAAACCTTTTTTGTGTCAAGAAGTTAAAAAGTATTTTTGTTGTAGTTATTGTTATCTTACAGCACACACTTTGAAACATTATGTTTTGCCATGCTTGCATCTCTTCATGTGCAGTCTAACTTGAAAAGGATGTTTTATTTCTCCAGTGTGAGGATGATGGACAGATATTTTTCAGCCTGGATGATGGGAACACCAAATTCAGTGATCTTATCCAGCTTGTTGAATTCTATCAACTAAACAAAGGAGTCTTGCCCTGCAAGCTCAAACACCACTGCATCCGAGTGGCCTTATGACCTCAAATCTGACTCTCACTGAAGACTGGATTTGCTAGAAGAGTAATTGTAAGAGAAAGTTGACACTGGGGAATTGGCAGATCTGTAAGTTGGTAAAAATAAATAAAAATATTATGCACCTTGGGACTCTGAAAGGGATGGATTCGACTGGTGCCAACAGACCAAGATTTACTGGTTTGTCCAACACCTAAGAGTGATTGCTGCTGAGTGTCCCAGCATCCCAAAAATGGGGGGAGGGTATGTAAAACCATTAGCAAATTTGAAACAAAACTGGAAACTATCTTGGCTGGGCCACTTAACAGGAACAAGTGTGAAGAGAAATCTTTGAAAAGAACTCTTGCCCTGGAATAATCTTGACAATTAAGACTAGTGTGTTTACTTTTTGTATTGATCACTTTTTTTGCACTCCTACTTTGTTTCGGATATTGTATGCAGCCTATATTAGGAGCTGATGTGGCTTTTAAAATTCATGCAGGAGTTGGGTATTAATCTGCACCCTAAAATGTATGGAAAGCTTCAGCCTAAAAGGATCTAGAAGAAAATCGCGAAGTGTGTATGTGTGTGCGCGTGTGCATGTGTCTCAAAACTTCTCTGGAGACCCGAGGTTCGATCACCTGCAGATGTCTTTGAAGAAGCAATGTGGATACTATTCTAAAAGAACATAGCACCATATATGTACTCTTAAAACTGTTGATTTGTAGCATTACGGCTGTAGTATGTTGACAGCATATTAGTGGCACCCAGTCATGCAAAGACTGTGTTAGATTCTATGCACAAATTTTTTTATTGAAGTGGTGGTTTGGTTTTTTTACAGCCTTTTGACTGTTTTCCTGAGGAAACTTACTGTTACTAAATAGTAGTAGGACTGAATAACTACACTTGTATCTAAAACCACCTTTTTTTTTTGTGAGAAGATTCTTCTGCTGGTAGTCTTAGTATGACAAAAAAAACAAAACAGTGTTTTTAGCTTTATAGCTCCTTGAATTTTCAGACTGTTTCAAAGAGCTTTTTCCATATAGTAAAGCTACAGTGACAAAAAGCTCTTTTGGGGAATAGGACTTCAAAAGAACTATACCCCCTCTGCTTTCTATAGGGCCATGAAAGTTTACATGGTGAGAAGGAACATACTGAGAATGGAAACTCATTTAATTGTGACTGGCATTTGTGAGCTAGTTGCTGGCAATATCATCCATCCAGGTGACTGGTGATTCTTGTGTCACACGCACTAATTCATGCCAGTATCTATTGCAGACAAGCACATATCCTGCTCTAGTGCTGATTTGTCGTCAGAACTCCTTTATTGTTAATGTTTAAATTAATTATTTAATGTTTACACAATAACTTTTCTGATGATAAATCAGTGTTAAAGTTAGGTTAGTCCCATTTTAATCCTCCATTTGCAAATACCATTCTTTCAGAAACATAGTTGCTATAGGGACTGTTACTGAATTAACTTTCCAATACTTAATGCAGTTTATCCACACTGGGAAGTATTTCGCCCTGGGAACTTTCAGAACATAGTGAAGAATGGAGCATTCTTAAGATGGTAAATGATTTACACAGACTAGTTCATCCTTTACTAATATTTGCCACTGGGTTTGAAATCCTAGCCATCTGAAAGAGTAAAGAAGGAAAAACAATTTTACACCCTTAGGTCTTCATGTAGTGTTGAGAATAGCTTAAGACAAACCATAACCTGCCTGAGTCATCCATATCAGCTTATAACTATGTCAGTGGTATAGAAACACTGTATTTTAGTTTACAGAACACATTTAGTATTCTTTTTCCATTTAATGTCTAGATATAAAAATGAAGAAACTTGATTTTGTTTTTAGTAGAAGCCTTTTTTGTTTTTTTAATTGTACATAGTGAAATGAGTGTTCCTGCTTTCTAGACAATGTATTTTAAAACCTTGAAATTAAGCTAACTTAAGTCTGACTTCACTTTGCATGCTTCTATTTGGCCCCTATTAGGAGAAAAAAAAGATACTTGTATTGACTACATTACCAGTTTAATAAGACCATTTATGCTGTAGTTTTAAGTTTTTCTGTTTACATAGCTTAGTGACAACCATGCATTTTTCCCAGTAGGCGTATAGTATTTGCAGTGTTTCATATTTATAAAAAAAAAACTTGCATCTTATTTAAATTGAGAATAAAAGTTTGACTATGAATCATGATTTTTGTATGTAGATGGTTGACTTAGTATTTTGTACTTTTCCCAGCTAAAGTGAGCTGTTTTGAGAAAGTGACCACATTCAAAGTGGCAACAATCTTACTTAAGCAGATCACTGCTTTTGTCTTCTTTCTGCTGGAAAACAGTCAACACCATCTTAGTTTTCCAACAGATTCAGCTGGCTGCCAGCTCAGAATACCAAGGACTGAAGGACATTTGACTCTTATTTTTGTATTTAAATGACATGAATGTAAAGGGGATGCTCAGGGTTGTTTTGGAGCCTGTTGAATTTTTATCTTTTTGCCTGTGATTTTATTTTCTAAATAAATACTTCATGTAGCAATCTTGAATATGTTGAGAAGGAAAATGCCAAACCATTTTGGTAATGAGGTTACTAGTTAAGTTATGTTACGATAGGTGTTAAAGTACAAAAACCTTTTATTTGTTAATTAATCTTGAAGAAACACGTGCCTCAGTTTAGATGTTTTGTCTTATCTTTTCTGCACTAAATACCTGACAGTTTGACCAATCAATGCACCTTTCCAGTGGCAAGACTTGCTTATCGTAAATTATATTGTCACAATGCAAGATTTAGTGACTGTAAAATGGAATAAAGTTTAAAGTTTCAGGGAATGCAAAAGGTATTAACTTAAGAGACAAAACCTTTATTCAATATGCGTTGCTTCATACTGTAAATAGCTTTTTGGCTTGTGAACCTAATTGTAATCTTTCAGGTATTTTTGTACAAATAAGGGACTGATATTCTGTTTCTTGTAATTAGAAATAAACGTTAATACAATGCTCTTCATTTTATATTGGAATTTATGTCTTCTTTGGGGTATATCTCCATACACAAAACATCTCTTGCCTTAATTCTGAGTTATTTGGGGTGAGTTGTCATGTTAAAGATCCTTTAAGAAGAGTTAAAAGGAAAACAGAATCCACACGATATCTTTATTGTGGCTGTTCTGTTTTATGATTCCTATTAGGACAGTTTGTCCTTCGTTTAAATCAGAGCTTGTTCACACCTGGTGTTTGAGGAAGACTTTTTTGATATTCTGCTATGATATTTACAGTGTTCATTTGGGAAATGTTCTGGAATTGAATCAGCAATTATACCACTAGCATCTTTTGGATCATAAAGCAAAACTACAGCTCACTGGAAATGTAAGCTATACATAAAGCACTCCACTGGCCTGAGAGTTGTTGGATCACAAAACTTTTTAGTAGTACTTTTAGAAAGCAATTATTTAATCCTGTAATGCTTGTATTCATGTGGTCTTTCTGCAGTTGGGTGGAAAAGCACACCTGCACAAAACATGTTTTTGCTTAAGAAAGCAGTTTCACTGGGGAAGGAGGCTGGGGGTTCTTCTGTTGGATAGAATAATAGAAGGTTGGAAATGTTTTCACTTCTTTTGTTCACAATCCTTTCCTGTCCCTGCTTTGCTAATCCACAGAAGCCAGCAAATGCATCCCACTTAAAGCAGCAGTCACACTGCAGCTTCTGCATGCTCTGGTTTCATGTGAGTTTGTATGGCACTAGGGCATAACTTCTGTGTCCTGTATTATGGAATTCACTCAGCAATACATAAAGGCAAAGTAGTTTTTTGGTTTTTTTTGATATTGCCAAGATTTTTTCTATCTCGATATGCATGTTACTTTAGAGACCTATAGCTGGTAAGTCCAAAGTTAAAGTGCTTGGAGTTCACTATGCTGCATGCAGCTAAATCAATTTATGCTTTTCATTGAGTTGCATAAAGGGAAGTGCTTGCTTACAGAAAGTTTTTCAGGTGCCTATTTCTTGCTTAGCTAAAGGAAGCTATGCTAACATTGAAACTGGCCCCCTCTGTAATCATAAGAAGTCGTTCTTATGTTATTCTACAAAAAAATAAAAAAGAACCAACAACCTTACTGCCTTGTATATATCATGTTTGGAACAGACAAGGAGATGGCACACAAAAAAAGCAGCATGGTAGATAGGTGTTGATAAGCACTCTAGCATGAAGTTAATGTGGCAAAATATTTTAAAAGCGTTTGGACCTATGAGTAAATTTATATCAGATTAGTGTTTTACAGCATGTGGCTGCAGCACTTTTATCCTGACGTATAGAACCCTAAAGCTGGGTTTGTTGTCAAATCAAATCACTGCTCCAGCCTGTACCCACAAATCCAGATAAGAAAAACACCATCAGATGAACCATTTCCCTTCACATAAGTCAAACTATAGATGACTTTGGGTTTATGTTACTGCTAATTTAGTGATGCTTTAATCTGGTTTGTTAATGTCCAGCTTATCTATTGCTTTGTGTCTCAGGTATTGTTTGTCTAACATATTGGAAACTTATGCAACAGTATCAGCAGATGGAAAAGAGAGATATCTTTCTTTGAAATACCCACATTGCATTAATTTGGGTTGCTTCTGCATCCTAACTATCATGTCTTCCTTCCTTAACTTTGAGCACAATTTAATTAGGATTTGAAAACTTAATATAGCCACAACTATGTCCAAGAGCTATATGACTTTCATTACATACTGTGATTGCTCACATCTGAGTCTTCAAAATAAATTAGTTTGTACAACACTCACATTGCAAACTCTTAGCCCAAAGAAATTCTGCTCTAATTGCTCATCATTTTGCACAGTTACTAGCAGATGTTTTTACAGGAAGGATCGGTTCATCTCTAGACACTCAACTGTGACTAATGGGGTCTTACAACACTTGTTGGTTACCCAGGTTGTGTGCTTTGCTTTAATCGGGTGTTTTTCATCTCTTGGCTGCAGGATTCTGGTGCCACAACTATCTAACAGGAAGGCGAAAGTATAAACACAGCTGCCAGCTCTGAGTCAAAGTACAGCTGGTTTTATGGACTCTGAAGCTCAGCTCAGCTCAGCTGCAGACAGAAGTGTAACTCTAAGAAAAGAGAGCTCAGGAGAGCTAGGAAGGGAAGGAAGGGAAATGAAGTGGGGAAAAAAATTACTCTTAGGCAGGACTGTCTAGGTTACAGTTTGGGTGTGACTAGGGACACAGTGAGGATACTACTGTCAGCCTTAGAGAGCCATATTCCCCTCCCCTTCCCTCGGACTTGTGAAGACACTTGTAAATAAAGAATGCCATTTTATTTGCCTTTCGAAACACATTCTCCAGAGGTTGGAGAATTGCTTTTTTCAGTCATCAAACGGAAAAATAGCTATGAAATCAGCATTCTCTGCAACATGCCCAGTCTCAAAACAAATTATCTGTCCAACTGTCATCAAGAGTAAAGGAAGGTAAAAGTATGGTTCTACCAACAATAATTTTATGATGAGAATTATTAAGGCAAATGGGTAAGTTAAATACTGAAAATCTACTACTTGATTGCCTCTCAAAAGATTGCAAGATGCATCCTGTTTTGAAATTAAAATATTTTACTTTTCATTTAGCTAGACCTTTTTCAGCATTTGATTTCTTCAATGACCTTTCTTCCTCTGAATAGCTGCAAGGTGTTCATGTGTTTTGTGTGACTCTTACATACTTAGTTTTTAGGTGTTTAGTACTCTCAGAATCAGGTCCGAAGACAAAAAGAAATACAGAAATGAGGCAAACAGTGAGGATTAAAGCTTCTTGAAAAATTACCCCACAACGCAGTTAGTCACAGAAGCAAACAAGTTAATTATTAAAGGATGGGTGGGTGGAAGAAATCATCTAATTTTTCACCAAAGAGTATGTGGTTTGTCAAAACGGCTGGCCCAACATGGAAGAAAATTGTTGAAGGCTTAAAGTTTGCCTCAAAACATTTATGATGAATTGCCTGAACAAGTCTTTGACCTGCCCTAGAAAATGGAGTCTGTCAGAGAAGAGAATGTGACTGAGAAGACATTGCATCTTCTTTCTTGTATGTGCACCTTCACAAACAAAATCCTAGAAGCTGCTGTCTTTGAACAGAGAAGGGAGCAGGAGGTCCTGGGCCAGGAGTGAGAGGAGAGGCTTAGGATGTCACAGAAATGGAAGAGGTACGGGAAGAGCAAACAGGATGGGCAGAGGAACGATCAGACTAAGATGGTTCAGGAGACTGGAAAGCGGTAACTTCTGGAAAGCGATGTAATAGACTTCCATAAAAACATAGGCAGCTGATGGAGGGGGAGACTACAAAGCATTTAATTACTGTTTTTTCACTACCAAGGTTACAGAGCATGACCTGAAACGCTCAGGGGCCCAGTTCAGCAAAAACAAACTTTCTTCACAGGCTGCCTAGGTAAACTCTTAGTATGCTTCGCCGCAAAATGTGGCAGGTGATAGAGGCTCACCTGAGTTCACAAAGGGATTAAAACACAGTCATAGAGAAGGAGCTTCCACCACTTCCCTGATGGATGGTAACTACAAAAACACCATCAGGAAGCCCACGGGCCACTTGTCACCAAGTGCTGGGGTATTATTCAGGGCAAGAATCGCTACTTAACAGCCTATATCCATACTCTGCCCTACATGTCTGCTGTTAAGTATTAGACCAGGTATTGGGCTAGAGAGATCTTTGGTCCAATCCAGCACATGTGTTCCCATGGAGGTCCGTCTGTTTGAAAACAACTGCAATTAGCACCACTAGCTGCGGAAAGACTAGGAAAACCTGTGCCACCATTCGTGTTGATCGAATGGCAGCTGTACTTGTAGCAGCAGCTGCAAAAATATGTTTGCTCCCCACCACCTCAGTGGGAGCTGCTCTAGGGTGTGTGATAGCTGTCTTTCACGGTTTCTCTCATATGGGATTTATTGTTAAGCTGTTATGGCTTGGCACAGCCCACCAGGACCGCAGGAACATAGTGGTGGGCTTCACTCAGCCTCAGGACGGGGCAATAAATGGCAGGGACCTGAGCCTCACTAACATCTTGTCTTGTGCGATGAGTTACACGATGCTATTCACTTGCAAATGCTGGCAGTCGTTTCTGTTATACGTACTGGTGTGTCTCTCGGGAACCCGTTTCCAAAATGCGTCCCAGAAATACATACTGAGTGGCGGCTGTGTGACAAGAGTCAGCTGGGCGCTCTCCCTTTTGGCGTAACTCATTGTGAATCCCCATTCCCACGTGCCTGCTCTGTAGAAGACAGTATTTTCACTGGAAGGGACCCAGAATTGTTCCAACACAAACATAGCCCCTAACTACCAGCACCTTCTGACTAAATTCAATTTGGCAAGTTCCAAGTCAGAAAAAAAAAAATCAGTCTTCCAGAAAAACAGAAAGGAGAGAGATGTTTGACACATCAGTATAGGGCAGCTGCAGTCAAGGCTGGAGCCTGCCTGACCCCAGAGCCGGAGGAGGCCAGACTTTACCCACTGGAGAAAGAAGGGCAGGCAGCTGGGTGGCGACCATTTTCCCCCCACCCCCGCGGCTTCCCGAGGTGAGGCGGGCGCGGCCGCAGGCTTCGCAGGGCCCCTGAGGGAAGCGGGGTGGGTGGTCTGGTGCTAAATGCGTTTTTTTGTTTTGTCCTGTTCTGTTATTATTATTATTATTATTATTATTATTATTATTATTATGGAGGCAATCGATCCGGGCCGCCCCGTCGGCCGGTGAAGCGCTGGTACAGCAGGTCTAAGGAGATGGTGGTTTTTCGTCGTGGGCACGTTGCCAACGGCTAATGGCCAGTGGCGCAGGGCGGCGCAGGGCGGTGGGGGAGGCTTTGCCCCCTCGGCTGCGCCGGGCTGCCCTTGCAGCCCCCCGCAGGCGCCTCCAGGACGGGCCCGTGAGAGGCTCAGGCGCAGGAAGGACTGGAAAAGGGAGCCCTCTGCTCCCGAGGGTGCTCTAGTATATTTTTACTTGATGCTTGGGGAATACACGAAAAGCCACATACCCTTCCCATCCTAATATCCATGTACTGCCTCTGAACTAATTCACAAGTTTTCTTTTTTCCCTATTGAGGAAGAATGATGGGTAAAACTAATGAACTTAGTGCTACAGCTATTTAATGATTAACTAAAAAGTTCAGGATAAGCTCAATAGCAGTGAAGACTAGATCTTTGCAGGCACTGTAAAAGTCTAGGAATTTCTTGAGAGTAAAATTCCTTAGCTGCTTGTTGTGATTTCATTTTCATAGGACGAGAGTGTAAGGATATTACAGAAGATAACTGTTTCCAAAGTATCTGGAAAAGGAGAGAAATCTGCAAACAGGTAGGGATAAACTCACTAATGTTTGAAAGCGAAGTTACCTCTGTCCTTTCACCACATAACACGAACTGACAAGTCTGCATAATTTGTTAAGCATTAAGTTAGTGACTATTTAGAAATGTAAATACTAAATTAATTCTATTTTAATTGACATCTAATTAAGCCAATTTTCTTGAAACGGTAGTTCATAAAGTATTTTAAAACCAAAGCTTTGAAATTAACAAAAGTTTTAAGAGAATCACTTTTTAATTGCCTCTAAAAATTGACTTGGAAGTACAGTTTATAAAATGGATGAAGTGGTCTGGAGGACTAGCAATACATTTGAATGATGGCATACTGGTCAGTCTGGGAACTGAATTCCAGCTGACAAAGAAGAGAATTTCATTAACCCTCTCAGGTTTCTCAGAAAAAGTTTTCATTTGTTTGAAAATTCAGGTCACTTGCTCCTGCAGCTGGGTTTCATTGTAAATGTGTGAGATTGGGCTTGCACACTTGTAGAGGTCCTGTTTATGGCACAGGAAGTGGAGTGTTCCCCATTCATTCACATTACGATTTGATGTGTGGCGAAATATAAAATAGCAAAAGTTATTTCAGCACTAGTGGAGTTCAGAGAGCAAGAAGATAATCAGATGAAAACTACTGTTAGAGACATGGCTGGAAAAGGAAAAGGGTAGACTATGTTTATGTGGATGGTAAATAGGAGAAAAAAAAAGACTAGATGCCATAATTACAGCTTGATGAAAAGCAAGTTTCTAATACAACTGTGACTTATGCTGAAAGGTTTCTTCGGAAGAGCAAGGCTTTAGGGAAGAGCAGCCTCAAAGTCTGACATTCAAAGTACACACCTCACACCAGTAATGTGCATTAAAAGCAAAGTGAGGGAACTGGAATGTCTGCTGTGAGAACTAGAGATTAACTAAGGGCAAGGTGGCAGATTTATGCAACTCTGTCCTGTCTGCGCACATAACGGGGTAAAACTGTTGCTTCACAGTGAAACAGAGACCGATGTCTGTCCCATACTGTAAAGTTAGTAGAGGAAAGTATCAGGATTGGAGGAAGTGGAAGTTTCATCTGTTTAAAAAATACTACAAAAGCTCTGTTTACAAAGAGGTTGCTGAAACCTCATGCGTGTTTGGGGGTATGGTAAAGGCTAAATAAGGAGACAAGATAACTCTTCAAAGAAGGCTGCAAGCTGGCATGTTCATATTGCAGAAGTGCAGAAAACTTCATATATATTTTGCCTTCCCCTTCCACCAGTCAGCTGGCTTCTGCTGAACTTCAGTTTCGTGGACTGTGTGTAGATCCCAGACAAGTCGGTGAGGGGACCGGCAATGGTATTCGGGACGGTTAGTTATTACACTTTTGCAGAAAGGAAACTTAGGGTTGTTTAAAATTACCAGAGAATCTCTTTGCAGAGGCAATAGATACAGGGCTCTGAGAAATTTCCCTGCTGCTTCAATCTTTCCCATATTCTCTTTTTAATATGTATTTCTCACTCTGTTCCTTCTGAGGGACATCACAAAGTGGTCTCTTCTTTCTTCTGCAGCAGCAAAAAATGCTATAGAGGGGTTTTTTTCCTCAGAGATAATATATGGCATAATCAGCAAAAATGTGAGGACCAACAGTAGTTTGTCATACTAACGTTTGTAAGTGAAAAGACTTAGTCCTTTTTCTAACCTATACAGCAAGTTAAACTTATTTTCAGTGTATTCCAGTAACAATCCTATTACTTAGTCCCTTGCCTATACCTGTACACAGGCCTCCATTCTTCCTCAGATGAGTGCTTCCCAATTTAACCAGTGCTGTTGGCTATTACATGTTTTATCTGTTGGTAAAGATGCATCTGTTATCTTTCCCATAGAAAATGTTTTGAATACAACAGCAATTTTGTTGTAAACTTTTCACCTTCTTTCTTGAACCTATGCGGGTTATATCTCTACCCATTCACCAAAAAATGAACAGGAGAAAAGCTCATATAGTAAATAGTCATTTGTTGAAGAGTGAACTGGGATTTTAACAATGCTTCCTATGTCAGAAAGAGAGATGGTGAAAGCATTGCACACTTAAAAGGTGCAAGTTACTCTTACAGTTTACTACTCTACAATACTGTGCCTATTTTTTTCCTTTTGTTTTAGAAAGGAACATTTGTTTTTAAAACTCATGGAAAATTTGATGATCTTCCTGAAGGTGTAGTAGATTTTGATTTTACTCTTGGTTTTGTATTTTCTGTAAATAACAGAGGAATTGGCTGGTTTATAGGGATTCAAACATAGTTTAATGTGATGTTCTTGTATTATGTCAGACATATTACTTTATTCTTGATATAATTGTTTAAAGTTTCAAAAGCAGAAAATTAAAGATTCTCTCCCTAAGAAGAATAAATAAATAAATAAATATATATATATATATATTTTTTAAGTGCTGATGGTAATCTACTAATGTGAGGGTTAATGGCAATATGTTACACTTTTTCCTGAGACCTTTCATCAATGAAGTGCTGTGCTGTAAGTCTGTATGTAAGGACATAGGGTGGCTTGAAGGCAAAGATGTGATTCCAGACCTGCATAATCTTACTGGCTATCTATAGAGGATCTAACTCCCGTGTAAGGTACAGCCTAGCTCTACAACAGTGGCTATGGAGTATCAAGAAAACATGGGATGGGGATGTCAATGGAGAAAAATAGTATGGGAAATTTGGGGGATCTGAAGTGCTTAGAGGAAAGGGAGTCATGTAAATATGAAGAGAATATGAGAACATGGGAAAGTAGGAGGCTTAAGAGAAAGGGGTTCAGAGGAAGAGAGGTTAGGAAGGTTATGAAGTGATTTGAACAAAGTTAAGGTGGTAAGGCTTCAGTCATGGAAAGAAATATAAGAAGACAGGACATAGGAATCATCTGATCTTAAAATAGGAGACAATTGAAGCTGTAGTGGCAGTAAGAGGATGGAATACATATAACCACAAGTGAGGGTTATTATTTGCATTTCAGAGTTTCAAGCCAGGTTTGCCAAACTTGGGTTTGTTACATTTCCTTCTGTTTCAGAAAATTCTTTTTCTTATATACTAAGTACTAGCTACTGTCTAATTGCTAGGGTAACATCAAGCACTGGTATTAGCAATACTTTAACATAATAGAGAGTTACTTTGTTCAGATAAAGAGAAATGTTAACTTCTTAAAATGCATAGAAGGGTGCTGCAAAAAGGAAAGGAATACTCTCTTCCTGCTCAGTGAATAGGATATAAACTAACAGGCTAAAATTGAAGGAAACGAGACTCTAGAAAAAAATGATGTATCAGTAACAATAGTGACACACTGGAATGTATTGTTTAGGAAGGCTATAAATTCACTGTCACAGTAATATTACCATTAAGTTATAACGCCTCTCTTTGTTTTGCCCTCTTGTGCACACAGTTTTCTTGTTGACAGACTGTTTCATTTAAATGAAAATCACACAGTTTTTAGATTTTCTTTTTTCTGACAGTAAGTCCACATGACAGAGTGCAGGTATGGATGTCTGAAATAACAGGAATATTTCTATGGGGCACTGCAAGCAGCATTATTATGACTACTTAGTCTTGTAAAAGTGAGACTGGAAATTACAGAAACACTATATATAGTGCTTACAATGTTTAAAAACTGCCTGAGCTCAGAGTATTAGAAACAATCCAGCTACTCCTGGGACCAGGTATATTCACATTTCCAGGTGAAGATACATTTCCATATATTTTGGACTAGCTAAAGTTTTCTGAAATACCAGCATGCCAGGAAGATGGCTGGCAGACACCTTTTCCCTTCAGACAGTACCATAAAGGAACTGGTGTTTGCAGTAAGGCTCAGGCTGACCCTTTCTGTGCTTTTCCTTTAAAGGGAGGGGGAGAGAGTGAATGCAAAAGATTTAGGAGGGATGGCCTTGTCACCTAGACATTTCTGTAATGGCATTCTGTGTGTGCATTGTTTTGGACATTCAGAGACCTTTTTGTTTGTATTTTACTCTGGTTTGCATATTTCTCTGTGCTATTTTAGAAATCTTGGATGGTTGTCCTTGAAGAAATACATGTGCCTTCCAGCAGTTTTAAATTGCTCTGGATATGTTTGATATCCTTATACATCTACAACCCCATCAGAATCTTGCTGAGTTCTTGACTGCAGTGTTTCCTGTGGTAATTACATTTTCTGAAGTTTTAATCACACATGTGGAAAAGTGTTTCCTTTTGCCTGTTTTTAATCTGCCATCTTTTAATTTCACAGAGTAGTCCCTCTTGGGCTTTTGAAATTTGACAGAAATTCTTTATCTTTTCCCTTTACACTTTCTTTCCTTTATCCTTTCCTTTGTTTCCTTTATGTTCTTCTGTTTTCAGAGCTAACCAATCCCACTTATTTGAGTCTTTCCTCAGAGGAGGGAGTAGTGTCTTTGAAGAGAAATCTTCCCTTAACTCCAGGAGGGCTGCAAAGTCTTTTTGAGTATCTGGGAGAATACTGAGTATTCCAGAACCATTCCACCAACAGATGAGAAGTCACTGGAATATTTCTGTCGTAACTCACCAACTTGTTCTTATTGGAGCTGAAGTTCCTGTTATTCTTGATCATACTACTTACTAAGCAGAGGTTTTTGCTGAACTCATACAGTTCCACTAAGGTTCCTCTCTTAAACTGAGTCCATTAGCTTGACTCCTAAGATTTTGGGAAATTTAATCTCCCCTTATGCTATGTCACGTCATAATTAATGTTACTGAGCTTCCTGAAGCTCTGTACTGTATATTCGACTTGTGACGTTCTTAGCTGTACTCCCTGGTTCTTGTGGCTACATCTTTAATAGGGAAAAAAGGGGGATGATGTCCTTCCATTGCAAACTCTTATGTGGTTACAAAGAAATAGAAAAGCTTCAGTTTTTCTAGCTTTCAGCTATAGTATAGCTTCCATGTGTCTTAGTCCTGCTCAGCAGGAACTGTGATGAAAGAGGGAGGGACAGCTAAGGAATGGACTGGGGAAATCACTCAGTGCAGTGGTGGCTAGTGACAGGTCTGAGACAGTGCATTATGAATAAGCATTTACTATACTAACATACAGGAGAATTTGTGGGAGAGAAAGAGGGATATTGTGTGTATCTCACTCCCATGATTATTGACACCTACTCAAGGTGTTCCATAAGATGATAATATTATGTGCCCAAGCATAAAAGACCAATTAATTTTACAGGATTTGCATAGGAAGTGGAAACACCTAGGGAACAGAAGAAAAGAATGCATTTTTGGAGCGAAAGAAATGACTAGAGAAGGGTTTTGGGGGTGGGTTTTTTGTTTTTTTTGTGGGGGGGAGTTAGAATCTTTGGTCATGAGAGGTAGAAAATACAAGGGTATTGTGATGTCTTTATTGTGGGAAGCATGTTTGGGTTGGTGTGAGTGGGGTTAAAGGGACAGAAGCCATCAGGTAAAAGAGCAGAGAGTTCTCTAGTTTTCAGGAAGGGGAAAACTCAATGAGAAGTAGCCACGTGGACTAGGGCAGGCATGGAGGAGAGGGTGAAAAGATGAGGCTTGACTGGAAAAAAGCTCAAGAAAGATCAGCAGGAATGAACTATGTGGAAAAGGATGAGAAGAAGGGGTATTTGGAAGATAATGTGTAAGAAAGCAGAAAGTGCAGTGGAGTCTTGGTCATGATATGAGTATTTATTTTGAGAATAAAGATATCAAAGAACTAGATGGGAACAAAGGATTTCTGGGCTAAACTGTAATATTGAAAAGACACTGCATGACCTTGAGCTGTAGACTTGGGAGGAGAATTTTTTTCTTTGTGGGGAGCTCCAGAAAAGCAAAGTGTTTCTTGGAGGAACTGCGATTTGCAGTAGTTAGTCCTGTCTTTAAAATAACTGGTCCTTTTTTAGAATGACAAATTATTGTGTAATTAGTACATAAAAACTACTCTCAGGTAATTCATTAAATATGTAAGTATGCAGTCTACATGTGAAAAATTGTTTAAGAAATAGCTAGTATTAATATTGGAACTGCACTGCACATGAAGATCAGTAAGTGCAACTTCTGCATATTGATATTTCTCTTTTAAACAGGAGAAATTAAAAGGTTAATGATAAAAAACATCCATATTATTGACCTACATTTGAGAAAAAACTCTTATCAGTGAGTTTCAGAAAGAATGTATAAATAAAGTTTAATGTTTATAATGCAGATAAAGAAGACAGGCTTGATTTTAGAGAAACAGCTTGGAAATCTCTGTATCTATTCACTATGGTTAATTCTATTCAACGTTAAGGACCAATAGTAAATTGGGATACGCAGTTAAGTTTCATAATAGACTTAGATACAGAATTATCATTGCCCTGTAATATAAATCCTGACATCAAGTAAATTAATTGAAATCCATTCATTCTCCTTAGTTAACCAAGTCAACTCATTAATTCAAACTAAGCGATAGAAAATATTTGGAAAAGTTTGTAATGCAGCAACAATGACATCATAAGCATTAGTCTAAGGAATGTTTATGTTCTAACAGAAAGCATTTCACACAAAACTTTCTTTTCAACTTCTTGTTAAACTTCCCATCCTCAACTATACTGCAAGCGTAGGCATCCCTGGGCAGTTGCCGGCTGGCATCAGAGCCCTGCAATAGTCCTGAGTGGGTTAACAACCGGCCACGTGGCCTCAGCCAGCAGAAAAACTGCCCACTCTAACTGAATACATGCTCTCCACATACTCGTGTGTTTTTCCTTTCTGTTTTTTAGTTGTCTCAATTGCTTTATTCTGGCACAATCCTCTATTCCTCCAGTATTCTTATTCCTCCAAGGAAATTTATATTTAATGTTGGCATCTGTCCCTATAATCCTCCTTTTTATTACCAAGTTCTAGAATTTATTATTTAGTGATCCCTTCCTTGTCGTGTTTGTTGAGGATATGAAATACTACTGCATAGCCTTTACTCAGGTGAGTATGTAAACACGTGTTTGTATATGTTAAGCTCCTGTTACAAGCCGTCTTTCCAGGCTCTCAAAAGTCCTTTCCCTGCCGGTTGCTAACATGACAGGTACCTCACAATATTTCTCCTGTTTGCTGTTGCCTTGCACATGCCAGAAAGCTTTCCTGGCGCTGCTGGCTAGGAAGTCTGTACTTCCCCTTGCGTGCCTGCATGGCTAGCTTTTAAGTGGGCCTATATTCCGTCTGTTATCTTTAGATACCTGGAGAACAGGTACAGATGTGTTGATTACTGCATAAGCATTGCAGGACCACTGTTCTGGGGCCTGCCACACTGCTTGGATGGGTGCCTTATTGTGCTAGGCTACTAAAAATCAGGTTTACTATGCAAAATGTAAATAAAATAAAACCCATAGACTTACAAATGTGTTTTGCACTAATGAAAGATTAAAAAAAATAGAATACATTACTATGAGCTTATGCAAGTATAGGCATTCTTTGTAGCTGCATCAGGCTGATCTCAAGATCATCTGACTGCAACACACAACTTCTGTGTGAATCAATGCCTTGGGTTGTTCTTATCTCTACCTCTTTACTTTCCTGCCTCCTTTTCAAGGTTACTTAATGAATATTTCTGTTGCATATCCTAATGAGCGCACTCCTGGCTTTGGGTCATTTGCTTTATATCACTATCCAACTAGCTTACTGTGACTTTTAGAGTTAAAGATTCACAACGAAAGTTCTGTTTAAACTTTCTGAAGGTTAGTATGCCACAAGCTTTGCAAAATCTGCCCAGGACAGAAAACACAACCCAAGCCTGGTCATCAAGACTCTGAGGCAATGTTGCCCTAACTACGCCTCTCGGACCTCATTGTTTGTTTCGTTTTGGGGAAACTGTCACAATCAGGAAGGATTAAAAAAAATGCTTCTTGTCTACAAAGCTAAAAAATGGGATTTGGTTAAGAAATGGAAAATCTGATTTTATGGTTGTATATGCCAATAATTGTCCCATTGTTTGAAATGGATTGTTTCAAGGATATAATGAGTCTGAGCAACCAGCATTATTTTTACCCATTTAATCTTCTTTTTTTTTAAAACCTTTCTTTCCATCACTATAATTTGTTACTATGTTGAAAGTTGTTCTGTTCAGCCCAGTGATTACTTACCTATGTACTAGTCCTTAAATGACTTTTAGGTTGAGCAATGCAGTACTCATTTGCTATTACTGTGACTTCTTCTACCATGTTTCCTTCAAAGTTAAAGAAAAATATCTCAATCTTTGTTGCTAAAATTTTGTCTTTATTGCTTGTGATCTTTTGAGAATAGAGTTCTTATCCTTTCTTCTGTGCAGTATATATTTCTTAAAAACACATTGCGTCCTTTTGGAACAACAATTTTTGATGTCATATTTTATCTTTTTATGAGTATTCATTCTAGGGAGCCATAAATTTGGGAGAAATATCATTGCCAGAAGTAGGCGTTAGGTGTTAAGGGAAGCCAATTTTATTAATCTTCTAATGAACTGTATTACATACTGGTAAGCGCAATCTGTTGTCTCTTTGTTTCTCACCTGTTCTTATCTATACAAAGGCCTTACTCCCAACATAAGCTACTCTTGGCTGGACCCAGTTTTCCTGTGTACGAGAAGGATGAGATTCTGCACCAGTGAGGGCACAACAGAAACATGTAACAAGAAAATACATGCAGCAATGAGCTACGCTGATGGAGGATGGAGAAGAGATATTATTGTTGTCATTAATTCCCCTAAAAAAGCATTACCCTGGAAAATACCTGTTGAAAACCATACTTTAATTACCTCCTTTTCTTTAGAAAATCTTCCCTAACTCTGATGTTTTATTGTTTTTGCAGCTTAAAATAATCTTAATGGTCTGCAGGTTCTGTACTGGACCTATTAGTCTTGTTTGTACTATGTTACTAGGAAAGACATGTTCAGACACCTTTGATTTATCTTGCTCATTCCTAGCATAAAGTTTGCCTTCCACAGGCTCATTTTCAAAAAGAACTTATGATGCAGCTATTTGCTGCAGAATGCTTTCGAAGTATTATTTTTTGCTGCACGTATATTAGGTACATAAAATGCAAAAATGGATGTGAGGAAGGACAATCGTTATTCTGAAACTTTGAACATTATCAAGAGTATCACATCTAATAATGCTGAGCTTGCCAGCAAGTACTGATTTGTCATCTTTCTGCATTTCCTACTGCTCAAAACTATTCCGTGTTACAGGTGAGATTAGTGCTTGTTTTCAGAAGACAATTGTTCTTTTGAAAAAAATACAGCTCTTACAAACTATTGGTAGTTATTTTAATGTTAGAAGCATCTGTAGTGAGTACTAAAGATCTTTTCAAATTACTAAGATGATACAAAAAAGTTTGTTTTATCCAAAGCAGCATAGAATAAATGGTATTTTTGCTCAAGAAACATCTCTGTAAAAGGAAAGCAGAAGAAAGACAGAAGAAATGTAGACCTAGAAACACCTTTTTTTGATATGAAATGGGACTGGTATGAAAATAAATGGCTCATTCATTTATTTCAGTAGATATTCTGCAGACCCAACATGGCAAGAAATAATGAAACAGATAGTGCTGGGTAATGGATTGCAGCTGAGCTGTGAGTACAGAGTTGTGCCCTCACTGCTGTAACTTGTAAGTTGTTCTCCACTTCACTGCAAACTGTGTCTGCAATCCCAGTTAAGTTACTTCAGCCAATTTCTTCTAGAAAAAAATAATTAATTTTAGATGCATGATGCTATGTAAGGATGTGAATACAGCTTCACTGTAAGAAAACCCACAGTTCCACCTATCCCTCTTCCAAACTCAAAAGGCAGAGCCACAGTGAATGTTTTGAGTCCTGAACAGGTATCCTGGGTCTTCTGTTCCCCAGACTCCTTCGACATGCTAGTTGGAGAGGCTCCTGTTCACCTTGTCATCACAGTTTCACAGCTTATTTTCCGGGGTAACAGCAGTAGCAACCAACAGAGCTGAAGGTAAGTATATTGTTTTGAGGATCCGGAAACACTGTTGTGCTTTTCATCACAGCTTGTTATCCTAGGATTGTTGGAAGTCAACTATTTTTCACAAGTATCCATTGAATATATAAAGCTATTTCACATGGCTATCCTGTGAATAGGAAATGTCTTCCTATGCACAGAGGTCATGTAATTCATTCCTTGTTTAACATCACATTGCATTATTTCCTTTATCTTAGCAATGTTGCAGGCTTGCAATATGCTTGACGTGCACTGTACAAACTTGCAGTTGAAGAATTGTGAGTTAAGCATTATTTTTTCTATATAGTAGATTAATTAGTGCAAATATTTTTCTTAGGGTTCAGCTATATAACAAGTAAACCTCTGACCTGGATTGTATGAGTTTATTATTGTGTAAGATACAGTAAATCATAATTTGGATGAAACGCTTGTGTGATTTTTACATATGACCACATGCATTAAGAAAGAAAATCATCAACCAAGTGTAGAATATTAACTACTTGTAAATAAGTCACAAGTCAGAGTATACTGTATAGATGTAGAGCAGTTTTCTTGGTTTCTGCTTTGATGGGTAGTGGGCATATGTTTTGCCTGGTGTCTTGTTGAAAGGGGAACATTGAAAATAATATCGCCCAGAATTCAGCAGCAGCTGTGGGTATTCAAGGTATTTTACTCCATTATATTCTGTGATTTATACAATATAAAATTGTACTAGTGATTCTTGTTCTCTCAGCATACTTTCCCATCCACTCCCTCTTCTCTGAGCACTGAAGAAGAATGAAACATGTCATTTCTTAATCACTTCCTTCTGATGAAAGTCAGCCTGCTAGCAGATGTGGAAGAGATGTCTCAAAACAAGAGACACAAGTCAAGATCCTTCCTAAATAAAACAGTTCTAGATTTAAAGTGTTAGCAGAAAGAAAATACAGAAATCTCAAAACTCCCTTAAAGTTTTGCAAATCATTTTTCACAGAACTATGCAGGAAGTTGGATTGGCTTAAACACAGGTTGCTTCTAGACTGGCAGCTCCTGACTTCAGCACACAGAGGTTCAAAATTTGTACTTCTGACCAGAGACAGATTTTGCCGGAGTGTGGATGGGGATGTGCAGCTACTTTAAATATGACCTAGATTTAGGCCATATGGACTCCAACTTGGAGTCAGAACCAAATGTGGAAACACACAAAAATAAGCTGGAAAAGAACAACCCTTCCTAGCAAAATATTACATAGAAGGTGCTCCTGAGGACTTATCCAGAATCACACAGCGTATGGTAAGGACTTGCATCTGTACTTGAAAACACGAACTCCAACTAAGGTCTCTGAGCACAAAGGTAATGAATGAATCACAGGGCTATCCTTCTTGTTTAACTGCCTGTCTCCTCTAGCCACATTTAAATCCTGTTTAAATGAGTGCCTGTCCTAATGATAATGTGAAAGCTGTGATTATCTGAGGTGTGGAAGTTAACAGTGTTGTAAAGAGAACAGATGGCAGGCGATTCTGACTGGGGATATGGCTAGCTGTGCTGTGGTGAAGCTACCTGCAGCAGCTTAAGCTGTTATCATTCGTGGTTGGCTGTTTTGCCTCCTAGTTGGAGATGATTACCCTTCTCACAGAGCTGGCAAGATGGAGTGTGTGAATGCTCAGTGGTTCCAACAGAAAGCCTCACATCTTAGTTTAAATGCATCTTCCTAAGCAAAAATCCACATTGCACTCAAGCAGTCGAGGCATGTACATACATCACTCTGCCACCTCTGAGACAGAGACAGTAACCTACAGCAGAAGATAGCAAACACAGCCTTACTCGTTGGTTTGGCTGTGAATGTGTTTCTGTGACCAGGTAGACCCGTGGATGTGGAAGGTTCAGTTCCTCCCTGATTTTCCAGAGCCCTGGGTTTGTGTTATGCATGAAGTGATTTCACTTTCTGGGAGAAAGTTTAACTCCATGTACTCTATAACTTTTATTTTTGTGTGTTATATTAAGCACAGATTCTCCAGCAAATTGGTATTTGGATGGTCTTTTCTAGTAAGGAGTTCAGGTTAGCACATGAAGGGGACTCAAAGAACACCTTTTTTGCAACAAAGCTATCAGGGAAGCAGGGCAAGAAACATGAGTTTGATCCTTCGCCATAGTACTTTCTGTAGTCTAGGCAGCACCAACATGCTCCTCACAAGGAGAATCCAGTGTTGTTCTTGTCCCATAAGGAATTACTTGAGGCTTATATTGGTGGCCAAGGCTCTTATTGCGGGCACTGTATGATAGTGTATGATCCTCACGACAATGCATTAATCACAGCCTGTGACAAAATGTCATCTTCTGGATGAAAAGTTAGGTGATCTTTGATCACATTGCAAACAGTGATCAGAACAAATTACTTACAGGCTCTATATTAGGCTCAGTCTGTATCTCAGGCCATTCTGTTCCTCATGCCTGACCTGGGTCTATCTTTTTGCCCACACACAGAATATTTCATTCATAAACTTACTGCTGTAACTCACTTTTCTGATACAGAAAGATACACTTTTCTGTAGCGCATTGAAGCCCTTACAGCAGTTCATTTATCAGCCACAGCTTCCATGAGCCTTACAGTGGTCAATGCTTTAGCTGTTCTTTTCTGTGAGCAATATATGGGAGGATGAATGCCCCAGCAGTGTGCCTAGATAAGCACATCTCCTGTGTTCAGAGCACAAGTTACTCTTATGTCTGTGTTGGAAGAATTTGCCTACTGTGATTACAGCCTGCTCTCACCATCTCTATGACTCTTCACAGCTTGTCAGTTTTTCTGTTGACACTTTATCAGTTCATCACAACCTCTCGATTCTGTAGGCTTGCTTCCATAAGAGTAAAATGCTTTAGCTTAACTTGAACCAGCAAATGGTGTGTTAACTCCTCCAAAGCTGTGTGCTTGAGTCTGTCCATGTCACTGTTTAAATTATTCTGTTCACTTTGTTAGCAGTTCCTTTTTACCCTTCTTTGGTTTATCTTCACATATTCACACAGACAGCAGTACAGAACTGAACAGGGAAAACAAATCACATATATTCATAAAAGATAAGACAGATACTTCCCCAGTTTGTCAGCTCTGTCTTCTCTGATTCATCTCCTGGCTAATCTGTTGCAAAGTCTACTTATGTTCTGCAGGAGACTTAGTTTTTATCCTTGTACAACGCATGTAATCTATCTATTTGTGTCTGAGGGCTTTATTTAATTCTTACTCTTTTTCAAAGCAAATGCACTGTCTATTTTATCCAGAAAATTGCCAGTTGAACTTTTTTGCTAAAATATTCTCTTCTGTCTTGTCTCATCTCATGCAAATTTGAACCTTGTCTATGGAATATATATGGACTTTTCATTCCAGTACATCTGAGTGATTCTTAGGGTTCATTTCTTTCCTTTTCCTCTTTGTAGTCAACTTTCTCTTCCATTAGCAGTATTATTACATTCATGGAAGAATTTATTGAAAAAAATCCAGTCAACAACATCATGCTACTACTAGTACTACTTCCTTCTGGAGCAACAGTGAGGGAAGTAGGAGAAAAAGGCATGCACCCTCCAAACAGCCTCCTCAAACTACAGAACAGGAGTAAACCAACTACTAAGCAACAAACCAGTGCTTTTTCTTATGCTCAGGCAACACTGACCATTCCTTCCACACCAAATGTTGAAAGTGAGCACAAACTTATTGCTACTGCAACTCCTTAAGTATTGCTTCAAGTTATTTGCTCAGTATCTAAGATATTGATCATATCTGAGCCAGTTTAAAGCCCTTAACATTATAGCTCAAAACAAGTTTGTTCAGTTAACATTAGGCTCAATGATCTAGGGGGCAAACACATCTTGTCCAAATTTAGTAACTGTAGTCACACCAGGAGACTAGTATGAGGTGAGTGTCATTCTGTTTAGCACAGGTAAGGGAAAAGTAAAGTTAGGAGTAAAGCCAGTTAATAATAACTGGACCAAAAACTTGGGAGAACTGCCTTTTAATTTCCAATCTGTATTGTATAATGATGGAAACGATGAAAAATACTGGGAGGTAGACACAAGTTGTTTA